>NC_088395.1:82377500-82977500 GCF_037993035.2 Macaca fascicularis
CTTGGGAAAAAGTGTTTCCCATTACATACACTCGGAAATGTTGTAGAGGACATTCAGACACTAGTTTGGCAGTGGAATTGACTTGTAAAGTCTTTATTACCTCTGAAATTGTGTAGGAAGTAAGTCTAAGGGAAAAATATATTGTTTTGCTAACTTCCCTTTCGGAAATTACATACTTTTGAGGACAAAAGGACATCTATTCTAAAAGATGTGGCACTTATCTTGGTACTTCTGCCTTTCCTGTATTTTTCTAATAATGCCTTTCACACTATTAAAGAAAAAGGCTAGAATATTTCAGTCATATTTAAAATGAAAATGTTACAAGAGTCACAACAAACTTTTACAAAATGAATCTTTTATCACAAATCTCATGGGTAAGTGTACATTTAGTCATTCTATGGGCAACTAGGCATGCAGATTTTAGAGTGATGTGGTGATACATGTAATTACACACCTGCTCTGTTTCTTTAAGTTTCATTCACTACTAGGGGTTAAATGATTGGAGTTATCATCAAATAGCTTTTTGCACTGTCTCTCCTTTTTTCTTTCATTATTTACTAATTATTTGCAAGTAGGTATGGAGAAAAGTTAAGGAAGAGGGGTGTATAGGGAATAGTTTTTCATCACAGACAACTGGTGTTAAAACCAAAGCATAGTTTATAATTTCCTTTAAATAGATGCATATTGTAGGGTTCACAAAAGTACACAAGTAGAAAAAGCCTAATTTGGGGCTAGATGGAAATGGTCAACACTCGTAGAAAGGACACTGAAGAAACTCTATAGCAGTGCCATCCAATAGAAATGATGTGAGCCAGGTAGTTTAAATTTTCTAGTAGGAACATTTTTTTAAAAAGTTAAAGAATGCCAAGTGAACTTAATTTAAAAAAATGTATTTTACTGATATATCAAAATATTTTCATTTCAACATGTTATCCACATAAAAATTATTGTGATAGTTTATATTCTTTTTTTCACTAAGTTTGGGAATGCTGGTGTATATTCTATGCTTCCAGAACATCTGAACCCAGATGACACATTTCAAGTGTTTAATAGCTGCATGTGGCTAGTGGCTACAGAATTAGTGGAGTTCAAAAGGGACTTGTGAAAGGAGAGTATGAAGTTTGGAAATATCCAGTGAGATGAGTGCTCACTTACAACATGAAGTTCTTTTTTAATGAATGACATGTTTGGGAAGGGAGTTTATTATAATGATGTACAGCATATACTTTGGCATGTATTCATATTTTGGCTCTTGACACTTATTCTGTGACCTTGGTCAAGTTAATTAATCACGTGTGCCTCAGTTTCCTCATCTGTAAAACGAAGATAAAATTGTTTATGTTATCAGATTGTTACAAGGATTAAGTAATAAAATACGTGTAAAGCACTTGGGTGCTTTGCACACAAGTACTTAATTATTGTTAGCAATTTATTATCATTTTTCTATAAAAATAAATTGTTTAGTCAAGTTACATTTTACAATAAGTTTAGGACAAAACAAGTCTGACTTTTTAAAAATGTTATGGTTCCCAGAGTTATATATGATGGTTTTAAAATAATTTATTCAGTGTCAAAATGAATAACTTTGATTCCCCCCACTTTTTCTCTTAGATGTTTCTTAGATTCTACGTTAGGAGAGGGAAGAATTTGAAATAGGGAACTGAGACACATTTCTGAGTGTATTCTGTTGAAAGTAAGCTAATCAGTTAGTCTTTATTTACTGCTTTGAAAAAGTTACTCACACCAGCCACTCATTCACTTTTAAGGCAGTCCTTCTCAAACCTGGATGATTGTAATACTTACTTAGGAAGCATAATAAAAATATAGATGGGCTCTCTTCACATAGCACACCAAGTCTTTGGGTGGAGGTGCAGAAATTTGTATTTGAAAACCTCAGCAGGTTTAAAACCTGAGTTAGGTTTTAAAACCATTGGAGTTACATTAGGAGTTTGTTACAACAAGTTACTAGTCAGGTGTGATACATTTAACCGTTTGTCATATGAATGACATAAAACTATTTTAGATGTGCTAAACCCATGATTCCTATAGGCTTGAATGGATACTTTTACTTCTATAGAAACTTGGTTTCTAGAAAATGGTTTCTTCTGTTTTTTTTTTCTGCCTAATCAGTTTCTATTTCTTCTCTCTCTGAAGAATTTCTACCTTTCGAGTAGAATTTTATTATAGATATTTCATTTTTTAATCTCAGAATGGATACTATTGGGCACCAAAACTGAGAGTACTCCAGACTTATGGAGTACTCTCCTCAAAAGCAACTAATGTCCCTCCTCAAAAGCAACTAATGAGCTGGCAAAAACTGTCAGAATAAACTTTTGCAGAACTCTGGAATCTAGTAAAATTGTTACAATAACCAGAGAGGAAGACTTGGTGAAGAAAAGAACCAATGCTTTGTAGTAAGAGGATACTGTGACATTTTAAATTGGCTGGCTACCACCCTCCACATCCCAGATCAGCAGAGGCTGTCAGGACAGCTGCCTACACTCTACTATACACAATAATAGAGCCTACACTCTAATATACAGCCTATATCCTAACATACTAATATACACATAACGGGGCTTCCAAAGTGAGAGGAAAGAGAGGAAAAACAGAAAGAGTATTTGAAAAAATGATGGCTAAAATACTTCATACATTTGGTAAAAAATATGAATCTAAACATCCAAGAAGTGCAATGAACTCCATATAGAATAAACTAAAAGATATCCACAATCAGACATATTATAGTCAAATTGCCAAAAAACAAAGAGAAACCTTGAAAGCAGGGAAAGTGACTTTTTACATACAAAAAAACAGTAAGACGAACAGCTGATTTCTCTTAAGAACCCACAGAGGCTAGAAGGCAGTGAAATGTCATATTTAAATTGCTGAAAGAAAAAGAAAAACATCTGTCAACATATATCCATAATTCTATGTCCAGCAACACTATACTCCAAAGAATGAAAGCAAAAACAAGACGTTGCCAGATAAACAAAAACTGAGGAAGCTGATCACTAGTAGAACTGCCCTTCAAGAAATACCAAAGGACATTCTCTAGAAAAACTGAAAGGGCACTCATTATAACCCAAGCTATACAAAAAAATGGGAACACTGGCAAAGGTAACTACATAGGTAGCTACAAAAGCAAGTAAAAATGTGTTTTAGGTTTTTTAAAAAAACTCTTTTTACTATCCAATTTAAAAGAAAAAATGCATAAAACAACAATGATCAATCTATGTTAAGGAGTATACAATGTATAAAGATGTAATTTGTGATAATAACAGCATAAAGGGGGCAGTAGAGCTGTAAAGGGATGGGTATTGTATACTATTAAATTAAGTTGGTATTCAACAGGATTGTTCCAAGATGGCCAAATAGGAACAGCTCTAGTCTACAGATCCCAGTGTGAGCAACGCAGAAGACGGGTGACTTCTGCACTTCCAACTGAGGTACTGGGTTCATCTCATTGGGACTGGTTGGACAGTGGGTGTGGCCCACGGAATGTGAGCCAAAGCAGGGCGGGGCATTGCCTCACCCAGGAAGCACTAGGGGTCCGGGAATTCCCTTTCCTAGCCAAAGAAAGTCATGACAGATGGTATCTGGAAAATCGGGACACTCCCACCGTAATACTGTGCTTTTCCAATGGTCTTAACAAACGGAACACCAGGAGATTATATCCCGTGCCTGGCTCAGTGGGTCCCACGCCCATGGAGCCTTGCTCACTACTAGCAAAGCAGTCCAAGATCTAACTGCAAGGCGGCAGCAACACTAACAAATAAGAAGAGAAGAATCAAATAGACACAATGAAAAAATGATAAAGGGAATATCACCACTGATCCCACAGAAATACAAATTACCATCAGAGAATACTATAAACACTTGCACGCAAATAAACTAGAAAATCTAGAAGAAATGGATAAATTCCTGGACACATACACCCTCCCAAGACTAAACCAGGAAGAAGTTGAATCCGTGAATAGACCAATAACCGGCTCTGAAATTGAGGCAATAATTAATAGCCTACCAACTAAAAAAACTCCAGGACCAGATGGATTCACAGCTGAATTCTACCAAAGGTACAAAGAGGAGCTGGTACCATTCCTTCTGAAACTATTCCAATCAATAGAAAAAGAGGGAATCCCCCCTAACTCATTTTATGAGGCCAGCATCATCCTGATACCAAAGCCTGGCAGAGACACAACAAAAAAAGAGAATTTTAGACCAATATCCCTGATGAACATCAATGCAAAAATCCTCAATAAAATACTGGCAAACCGAATCCAGCAGCACATCAAAAAGCTTATCCACCAAGATCGACTCAGCTTCATCCCTGGGATGCAAGGATGGTTCAACAAATGCAAAACAATAAATGTAATCCAGCATATAAACAGATCCAAAGACAAAAACCACATGATTATCTCAATAGATGCAGAAAAGGCCTTTGACAAAATTCAGTAGCCCTTCATGCTAAAAACTCTCAATAAACTAGGTATTGATGGAAAGTATCTCAAAAAATAAGAGCTATTTATAACAAACCCACAGCCAATATCCTACTGAATGGGCAAAAACTGGAAGCATTCCCTTTGAAAACTGGCACAAGACAGGGATGCCCTCTCTCACCACTCCTATTCGACATAGTGTTGGAAGTTCTGGCCAGGGCAATCAGGCAGGGGAAAGAAATAAAGTGTATTCAATTAGGAAAAGAAGAAGTCAAATCATCCCTGTTTGCAGATGACATGATTGTATATTTAGAAAACCCCATCGTCTCAGACCAAAATCTCCTTAAGCTGATAAGCAACTTCAGCAAAGTCTCAGGATACAAAATCAATGTGCAAAAATCACAAGCATTCCTATACACCAATAACAGACAAACAGAGAGCCAAATCATGAGTGAACACCCATTCACAATTGCTTCAAAGAGAATAAAATACCTAGGAATCCAACTTACAAGGGATGTGAAGGACCTCTTCAAGGACAATTACAAACCACTGCTCAACAAATAAAAGAGGACACAAAACAATGGAAGAACATCCTATGCTCATGGATAGGAAGAATCAATATTGTGAAAACGGCCATACTGCCCAAGGTAATTTATAGATTCAATGCCATCCCCATCAAGCTACCAATGACTTTCTTCACATAATTGGAAAAAAACTTCTTTAAAGTTCATATGAAACAAACAAAAAAAAAGTCCACATTGCCAAGACAATCCTAAGCCAAAAGAACAAAGCTGGAGGCATCATGCTACCTGACTTCAAACTATACTACAAGGCTACAGTAACCAAAACAGCATGGTACTGGTACCAAAACAGAGATATAGACCAATGGAACAGAACAGAGGCCTCAGAGGCCACACATCTATAACCATCTGATCTTTGGCAAACCTGATAAAAACAAGAAATGGGGAAAGGATTCCCTATTTAATAAATGGTGCTGGGAAAACGGCTAGCCATATGTAGAAAGCTGAAACTGGATCCTTTCCTTACACCTTGTACAAAAATTAATTCAAGATGGATTAAAGACTTAAATGTTAGACCTAAAACCATAAAAACCCTAGAAGAAAACCTAGGCAATACCATTCAGGACATAGTCATGGACAAGGAGTTCATGACTAAAACACCAAAAGCAATGGCAACAAAAGCCAAAACAGACAAATAGGATCTAATTAAACCAAAGAGTTTCTGCACAGCAAAAGAAACTACCATCAGAGTGAACAGGCAACCTACAGAATGGGAGAAAATGTTTGCAATCTACCAATCTGACAAAGGGCTGATATCCAGAATCTACAAATAACTTAAACAAATTTACAGGAAAAAATCAAACAACCCCATCAAAAAGTGAGCAAAGGATATGAACAGACACTTCTCAAAGAAGACGAGAAGACGTTTATGCAACCAACAGACACATGAAAAAATTCTCATCATCACTGGCCATCAGAGAAATGCAAATCAAAACCACAATGAGATACCATCTCACCCCAGTTAGAATGGCGATCATTAAAAAGTCAGGAAAAAACATGCTGAAAGGATGTGGAGAAATAGGAACTGTTGGTGGGAGTGTAAACTAGCTCAACCATTGTGGAAGATAGTGTGGTGATTCCTCAAGGATCTAGAACCAGAAATACCATTTGACCCAGCAATCCCATTACTGAGGATTATAAATCATGTTAATATAAAGACACATGCACATGTATGTTTATCGTGGCACTATTCACAATAGCAAAAACTTGGAACCAACCCAAATGTCCATCAACGACAGACTGGATTAAGAACATGTGGCACATATACACCATGGAATACTATGCAGCCATAAAAAAAAAAAGGGATGCGTTCATGTCCTTTGTAGGGACATGGATGAAGCTGGAAACCATCATTCTGAGCAAACTATCACAAGGACAGAAAACCTAACACTGCATGTTCTCACTCATTGGTGGGAATTGAACAATGAGAACACTTGGACACAGGGTGGGGAACATCACACACTGGGGCCTGTCATGGGGTGGAGGGAGGGGGAGGGATAGCATTAGGAGAAATACGTAAGGTAAATGAAGAGTTAATGGGTGCAGCACACCAACATGGCACATGTATACATACATAACAAACCTGCACGTTGTGCACATGTACCCTAAAAGTTAAAGTATAATTTTTAAAAAGTTGGTATTCAGTAATAGACAAGCCAAAAGCCAAATCAGGAAAGTAATTCCCTTCACAAATGCCACATAAAGAATAAAATACGTAAGAATACAGCTAAACAAAGAAGTGAAAAGTCTCTACAAAGAGAATTACAAAACACTGCTCAGAGAAATCAGAGATCACACAAACAAATGGAAAAACATCCCATACTCATGGACAGGAAGAATCAATATCATTAAAATGACCACATTTCCCAAAGCAACTTAGAAATTCAATTCTCTTCCTGTCAAACTATCAATGACATTCTTTATAGAACTACAAAACAAAAACTATTTTAAAATTCATATGGAAGCAAAAAAGAGCCTGAATAGCCAGGGCAATCCTAAGCAAAATGGGCAAAGCTGGATGCATCACGTTACCTGACTTCAAACTATACTACAGGGCTACAGTAACCAAAAAAGCATGGTATTGGTACAAAAACAGACATATAAACCAAAGGAACAGAATAGAGAACCCAGAAATAAGGCTGCACACCTATGCCCATCTGATCTTTGACAAAGCTGACAAAAGCAAGCCATGGGGAAAGGACTCTCTAGTCAATAAATGTTGCTGGGATAACTGACTAGCCATATGCAGAAGATTGAAACTGGACCCCTTCATTACACCATATACAAAAATCAACTCGAGATTGATTAAAGACTTAAATGTAAAACCCAAAACTATAAAAACCATGGAACACAACATAGGCAATACCATGCTGCACAAAGGAACAGGCGAAAGAGTTCATGACAAAGATGCCAAAAGCAATCACAACAAAAGCAAAAATTGACGAATGGGATCTAATTAAACTTAAGAGCTTCTGTACAGCAAAAGAAACTATCAACCTACACAATGGGAGACAACCTACAGAATGGAAGAAAATTTTTGCAAACTATGCACCTGAAAAAAGTCTAATATCCAGCAGCTATAAGGAACTTAAACAAATTTATAAGACAACATCAAACAACCCCATTAAAATGTGGGCAAAGGACATGAACACTTTTCAAAAGAAGCCATACATGTGGCCAACATGCATATGAATAAAAGCTCTATATCCCTGATCATTATAGAAATGCAAATCAAAACCGTAATAAGATACTATCTCAAAATGGCTATTAGAAAGTTAAAAAATAACAGATGCTTGTGAGGTTGTAGAGAAAAGGGTACACTTGTACACTGCTGGTAGGAGTGTAAATTAGTTCAACAATTGTGGAAGACAGTGTGGTGATTCCACAAAGACATAAAAACGGAAATACCATTTGACCCAGCAATCCCATTATTGGGCATATACCCAAAGGGATATAAATCATTTTACCATAAAGACACATGCAGGCAAATGTTCACTGCAGCAGTATTCAGAATAGCAAAGACATGGAATCAACCTAAATGCCCATCAGTGGCTGATGCATTAAAGAAAATGTGGTACATATACACCACGGAATATTATGCAGCCATAGAAAAGAATGGGATTCTGTCTTTTGTGGGAACATAGATGGAGCTGGAGGCCATTAGCCTAGCAAACTAATGTAGGAACAGAAAACCAAATATTACATGTTCTCACTTACAAATGATGAGAACTCTTCAACACAAAGAAGGAAACAACAGACACTGGGGTCTATTTGAAAGTGAAGGGTAGGAAAAGGGAGAGGAGCAGAGAAAATAATTATTGGGTACTAGGCATAATACCTGGGTGACAAAATAATCCATATAACAACCCCCATGACACAAGTCTACCTATATAATAAACCTACATATGTTTCACAAAACCTAAAATAAAAGTTAAAAGAAACCTAAGTTGGTATTAATTCAGACTTCATTATTCAAAAGTTAATGTGTTAATTGTAATACCTAGGGTAACCACTAGGAAAAAACTAAAAAATATATTGAAAAATAAACGAGAGAAAAATCAAAATGGGTACACTATAAAAAATTAATTAAAATATAAGGCAGTAAAACAACAATCAGATACCACCACACACCTATTAGAATGGTGAAACTCCAGAATGCTAATCACACCAAATGCTGGCGTGGATGTAGAGCAACAGGAACTCTCGTTCATTGCTGGCAGAAATGTAAAATGGTTCAGCTACTTTGGAAGATACTTTAGTGGTTTCTTATAAAATTAAACATACCCTTACCCTACAATTCAGCAATCACATTCCTTGGTATTTAGTCAAAGGAGTTGAAAACTTATGTTCACACAGAAACTTACACAGAGATGTTTAAAGCAGCTTTATTCATAATTTCCAAAACTTGGACACAACTAAGATGTCCTTCAGTAGGTGAATGGAGAAATAACCTATGATATATCCACATAATGGAATATTATTTAGCACTAAAAAGAAATGAGCTATCAAGCCATGAAAAGAAATGGAAGAATCTTAAATGCATATTATGAAGTAAAGAAGCCAATTTGCAAAGGCTAAATACTATATGCTTCCAAATATATGACATTCTGGACAAGGTAAAACTATGGAGATAGTAAAAATGTCAATGGTTTCCAGGAGTTAGGTGAAAGGAAGAAATGAATGGGTAGAGCATGGAGGATTTTTAGGTAATGAAAATACTTTATATGATACCATAATGGTAGATATATATAATTATATGCTTGTCAAAACCTGTAGAATGTAGAACACTGAAAGTGAATGTTAATGTAAACTATGGATTTGGGGTGAAAATGATATGTCAATGGAGGTTCCTAGATTATAACAAGTGTACCATTCTGATGTAGAATATAGATAGTCAGGGAGGCTGTGGGGGGGTGTTAGAGGAGGTGGGGAAATTTCTATGGAAACTCTACTTTCTGCTCAATGTTGATGTGAACTTAAAATTGCTCTATATATAAAGTCTATTAAAAATTTTAAGGCAGTAAGGAAGGAACAGAAACATAAAATAAGGTATAAGACATACCGAAAAAAAAATTGCCAACATGGCAGAAGTCCTTTATCATTAATTACTTTAAACGTAAATGGGCTAAATTCTCCAGGAAAAGGGAGAAATTGTCAGAATGGATTTAAAAAATGACCAAACTATATGCTATTTACCATGGAATCACCTTAGATCCAAACACATATATAGATTGAAAGTGAATGGATAGAAAAATACATCCATGCAAATAATAACTAAAAGAGAGCTAGGGTTGCTACTCCACTTTTACACAAAATAGACTTTAAGACAAAAATTGATAATAAAGAGGAAATAAAGAATATTATGTATTGATAAAGGGGTTAATCTATCAGGAAGATGTAACAATTATAAACATATATACACTTAACAACAGAACCCCAAAATATAGGAAGTAAACATTGACAGAATTGAAGGGAGATGTAGACAGTATTACATTAATAGTTGGAGACTTCAATACCCACTCTCAACTATGGATAGGAAAACTAGACACAGATCAATGTGAAGAGAGGACTCAAGCAATACTATAAACCAACTAGACCTAACAGACATATGTGGAACACTTAACCCAACAACAGCAGAATACACATTCTTCTCAAGTACACACGGAACATTATCCAGTATAGATCATATGCTAGGCCACAAAACTAGTTTTGATAAACATAAAATAATGGAATCATACAAAGTATTTTTCTGACCACAGTAGAATGAAACAAGAAATCAGTAGCACAATGAAAACTATAAAATTCAAATGTATAGGAAAATTAAGCAATATATACTTTTTAACTGGCATATTATAGATGTACATATTCTCAGTGTACCGGTAATATTTTGATATATTCATAAAATATGTAATACTCAAATTAGGGTAATGAGGATATTCATCATTTTAACATCTATCTTGCTTCATGCAGGAAACATTGAAATTATTCTTTATTGGCTATTTTGAAATATATGATAGATTATGCTATACTGGAATCATTCTACTGATCTGTCAAACACTAGGTCTTATTTCTTCTATCCAACTGTATTTTTGTACTGATTTTTGTATTTAACCTCTTCATTCACCTTCCCCTACTTTAGTGAGAACAAAGCAATATACTCTTAAATAATCAATGGGTCAAAGAATAAATTACAAGTGAAATTAATTAGAAAATACTTTGAGATAAATGAAAACAAAAACACAACACACCAAGTCTTATAGAATGTAGTGAAAGAGTGATATTTATGGCTGTAAATGCCTACATTTAAAAAGAACAATAATCGCAAATTAATGACCTAACTTTGTACCTTAACGAACTAAAACAGAAGAACTAAATTCAAAACTAGCAAAATAAAGGATATGATAACGATTATAATGGAGAAAACTGAACATGGTAAACACAAAAACAATAGAATCAATGAAACCAAGAGTTGGAGAAGTTTTAAAAGTTCGACAAAATTGACACATCTTTAACTAGACTAAACAAAAAAAAAAAAAAAAAAAAAAAAAGAGAGAGAGAGAGAGAGAGAGAGGACTCAAATTACCAAAACCAGAAATTAAAGTAGAGACATTACGGCAGAACTTGCTGAAATAGAAAGAAATATAATAGAATACTAGGGACAATTGTTAAAATAGAAAGGAATATAATAGAATACTAGGAACAATTGTCTGCCAAAAAATAGATAACCTGGATGATATGGACAAATTTCTAAAAATATACAAAGTATCCAAACTGACTCAAGAAGCTGCCAAAGGCTTGGGGGAGAGGGCAATGAAGCATTACTAATCAATAGGCATAAAGTTTCAGTTAAGCAAGATGGTCAAACTCTAACAGTCTGCTGTATAACATTATATCTATAGTTAACAATAACGTGCACTTAAAATTTCATTAAGGTAGATATTATATTGTGTTCTTATCATAATAATATTCAAGAAAGTAAAATAAAACGAAACATAAATTGGAACAGACCTTTAACAAGTAAAAAGATTGAATCAGTAATAAAAAACCTCCCAGCAAAGAAAAGCCAAAATCGGGTAGTTTCACTGGTAAATTCTACCAAACATTAGGCCAGGCACGATGGCTTATGCCTGTAATCCCAGCACTTTGGGAGGCCGAAGTGGACAGATCACAATGTCAGGAGATGGAGACTATCCTGGCTGACACAGTGAAACCCCATCTCTACAAAAAATACCAAAAAAAAAAAAAAAAAAATTAGCAGGGCATGGTGGCACGCGTCTGTAGTCCCAGCTATTCAGGAGGCTGAGGCAGGAGAATTGCTTGAACCTCAGAGGCAGAGGTTGCAGTGAGCCAAGATCACGCCACTGCACTCCAGTCTGGGCAACAGAGGGAGATTCCATCTCAGAAAAAAAAAAAAAAAGGTAGATATTATATTGTGTTCTTATCATAATCGTATTCAAGAAAGTAACATAAATTGAAACATAAATTGGAACAGACCTTTAACAAGTAAAAAGATTGAATCAGTTAAAAAAACAAAACAAAACAAAACAAAACAACCTCCCAACAAAGAAAAGCCAAAACCGGGTAGCTTCACTGGTAAGCTCTATAAAACATTAAAAAAAATAATTACCATTACTCCTTCTCAAACTCTTGCAAAACATTTAAGAGAAAGTAACACTTTCTAACTCATTTTATGAGGCCAGCATTATTTTGATAGCCAAGCTGGATAAAGACATCAAAAGTAAAGAAAAGAAAATACAAATATCGCTTATAAATATAAATGCAAAAGTCCTAAGCAAATACTAGGAAATGGAATTTGGCAACATGTTACAGGATTATACATCACTATCAAGTGGGATTTATCCAAGAAATGTAAGGGCAGGTCACCATACAAAAATCAATCATGTGACATGTTATATTAACAGAATGAGGGGAAAAACCCATATGATTATCTCAATCGACGCTGGAAAAGCATTTGACAATATTCTGCATACCGGAATTTAAAAAATGCTCAAGAAATTAGTAATAGAAGGGAACTTCCTCAACTTGATAAAAGGCATTTATGGAATACCCATAGCTAACAGTATACTCAATGGTGAAAGACTGAAAATTTCCCTCCTAAGATCAGGAAGAAGACCAGGATTCCTATTTTACCACTTTCACTCAACATTGAACTGGAAGTTCAAACCAGTGCAGTTAGGAAAGAAAAATAAATACAAGGCATTCAAGATGGAAAGAAGAAATGAAATTATCTTTATTGGTAGTTTACATAATCTTATGTATAGATACTTCTAAAGAATTCACAAAAAAATCTTAGTGCTAATGAACAAATTCAGCAAAGTTGCAAAATACAAGATCAACACATCGAATCAGTTTTATTTCTAAACACTAGCAATGAACAATCAGAAGATGAAATTAAGAAAACGATTCCATTTATAATAACATAAAAAAGAAATAAAAATTTAAGAATAAATTTTAGAAAGGAGTCTCAAGACGAATACACTTAAAATCATAAAACACTACTGAAAAGTAATTAAAGACTGAAATAAATGGAAAAGCATCCCATGTTTATAGATTGGAAGACCTGATATTGTTAAGGTGGCAATTCTCTCCAAAACAATATACAGATTCAGTGCAATTCCTATATAAAAATAAAAAACAACTTCTATTCTTGCCTAAGTGGAAAAGCTGAACCGAAAATTCATACAAAATTGCAAGGGAGCCTCAATAGAAAAAACAATTTTATTTGTTGAGATAGAGTCTTGCTTGGTCACTGAGGCTGGAGTGCAGTGGCACAACTGCAGCTCACTGTAGCCTTGACTTCCTGGGCTCAAGCAATCGTCCCACCTCAGCCTCTTGAGGAGCTGGGACCACAGGCACATGGCACCATGCACGGCTACATTTTTTATTTTTTGTAGAGATGGAGTGTCACTGTGTTGGCCAGGCTGGTCTCAAACTTCTGGGCTCAAGTAATCCTCCTGCCTTGGCCTCCCAAAATTATGGGATTACAGCCTTGAGCCACCACACCCAGCTAACAAATAATTAAAAAAAAAAAAAACTGGAGAACTCACTTCTTGATTTCAAAATTTATTACAAAGGTACAGTATATGGTGCTGGCAGAAGGCCAGACAAATAAATCAATGAAACGGAATTGAGAGTCCAGAATTAGATGCATAAATCTACAGTCAGTTGATTTTTTATGATCATACCCAGTGGAGGAAAGAATAGCCTCTTCTACAAGCAGTGCTAGGATAACTAGTTATCCACATTCAACAACAACAACAAAAAGCTGGACTCCTATCTTACACCAAATACAAAAACTTAACTCAGAATGGCTAAAATACCTAAAAGTGAGAGCTAAAAGCATACAATTCTTTTTTTTTAATGCACATTATTGCTTTATTTATAAAACCTGAATGAACTTGTTATAACTTATAGTAGGCATACACACACACATGCACACACACCACATTCACCTATTTTGGAGAGAAAAATCTTGTGATATCATTTCTATATTTATTATAAATACTATTCATAATGAAGGTTCAAGTTCTATAGGGTATTAGTATGTGACACATCATGCTATTTAAAACTGTAAGTGTATTTTACCTAATGACATCTAAGTTTTTCTTTTTTTTAATTTTTTATTATTATACTTTAAGTTCTAGGGTACATGTGCATAACGTGCAGGTTTGTTACATATATATACTTGTGCCATGTTGGTGTGCTGCACCCATCAACTCGTCATCACCCATCAACTCGTCATTTACATCAGGTATAACTCCCAATGCAATCCCTCCCCCGTCCCCGCTCCCCGTGATAGGCCCCGGTGTGTGATGTTCCCCTTCCCGAGTCCAAGTGATCTCATTGTTCAGTTCCCACCTATGAGTGAGAACATGCGGTGTTTGGTTTTCTGTTCTTGCGACAGTTTGCTGAGAATGATGGTTTCCAGTTGCATCCATGTCCCTACAAAGGACACAAACTCATCCTTTTTTATGGCTGCATAGTATTCCATGGTGTATATGTGCCACATTTTCTTAATCCAGTCTGTCACTGATGGACATTTGGGTTGATTCCAAGTCTTTGCTACTGTGAACAGTGCCACAATGAACATACATGTGCATGTATGATTTATAATCCTTTGGGTATATACCCAGTAATGGGATGGCTGGGTCATATGGTACTTCTAGTTCCATAAAATTCTTATAAGAAAACACAGGGCACATGCCGATAGTCCCAGCTATTTGAAAGGTTAAGGTGGGAGGATCGCTTGAGCCCAGGAGTTTGAGATCAGCCCAGGCAACATAGTGAGGTCCCATATAAAAAGAAAAAAAAAAAAAAAAAAAAAAACGAAAACAAACAAACAAAAAATAACCCACAGGGGTGAATCTTTATGGTCTTGCATTTGGTAATGAATTCTTAAATATGACATCAAAAGCATAGGTAACGAAAGAAAAAATAGATAAATTGAATTTTATTAGAATTAAAATCTTTGTGTATAAAATGATACTATCAGGTATGGGAGAAAATGTTTGCAAATAATTTATCCAATAAGGATCAAGTATTCAGAACATGCAAAAAATATTAAAATTCAACAACAAAAAGACAACTCAATTTAAAAATCCCAATAAAAAAATGGACAATGGCTTGAATAGACATTTTCCCAGAGAAGATATATGGATGGCAAACAAGTACATGAAAAGATTCTCAATACTTTTAGTCATTATGGAAATACAAATCAAATCCACAATGAGATACCCCTTCATACCCAGTAAGATGGCTATAATAAAAATAAAGCTGAAAATAACAAGTCTTGGTGAGAATGTGGACAAATTGGAACCCTTCTGTGCTATCATTCTGTGATGGGAATGTAAAATGGTGCAGCCACTGTGGAAGACAATTTGGAGGTTCCTCAGAAAGTTAAACATAGAATTACCATACAGTCCAATTATCCCCATCCATCTCCCTGGTATATACATTCAAAAGAACTGAAGACAGATATTCAAACAAATACTTGTACATGAATGTTTGTAACAGCACTATTCAGAAGAGACAAAAAGGTGGAAATAGCCCAAATGTCCATTAATGAATGAATGGATAACAAACTGGTATATATATACATATATACACACAATAGACTATTATTCAGCCATTAAAAGGGATAAATTACTGTCACATAATACAATGTGGATCAATTTCAAAAACATTTTGTTAATTGGAAGAAGTCAGACACAAAAGAACACATATTTTATGATTCTATTTATATGGAATATCCATAAGAGGTAAATCCATAGAGACAGAATGCAGATTAATAATTGGCTAGGACTTGGGAGAAGAGGGAACAGGGAGTGACTGCTTAATGCCTAGGAGGTTTCTTTATGGGATAACAGAAACATTTGGAACTACATAGAGGTGATGGCTGCACAACATTGTGAGTGCTAAGTGGCACTGAGGTGAACACTTAAAAATGGTTAATTCTATGTTATATACATTTCACCCCAATAAAATGGATACTGTTACTTTCCTTCCTCTCTAAAAAGCTAAGCTTCTTATTTTCCTGGGTCAGGAAGAATCCTTTATATCTTTAGTAATCACAAGTTACTATCTAATGAGCTCTTATAACGTGTTGTGAACTGTGATGCATGCTTTTCAGGCACCATGTTATTTAAGCCTCACAGCAGTAATACCTGGCATATATTGAGTGCAAAGCAACCATTTGTCATATGGATGAACAACTGTAGAAGCAAGGTACACGTGAGACAACTGAGGTTGAGAGAGTGAAGGTACTTGCCCCAGGTCTCCTGGCTAGTAAATGGCAGAATTCAAACTCTAAGAATTATAGGACAAAAATATCACTTTTGGTTTCAGCTCTAATGTAATCTTAGGGAGAAAGACATCAGGTTTTATCCCTGGAAAGAAGTTAGGTCCTTAATGTTACTTTTTGAGTCTTACTGAAATGCATACTTGTTAATTTGCTTGTATTGGAAAAGGTATGGCCTAGGTATCAGGCAGCCTGGATTTCCAACTCTCCACTATTACTAAATGTGTGGCCTTAGGAAAATTTGATTTAACCTTTCTGAAACCCAGGTTGCTAATTTGTTACAAGATTGTAAAATTGATGATGGCAGGGTGGACTGGTTCAGCCAGAGTTCAAACTCAAAGCCGCCTTATTCTCCTGACTTTTAAATAATGGGAACTGATGCAAAATGTTAAGAAAACACTGTGCAGGTCAGGCAAAATATATCTGAAGGCTACATCTGGCTTGTATGTCACAAGTTTTTACCTCTGTATTAGTAGAGGAGACTGTGGCAACATATTGCCTGGGTTTTAAGTTAGGCCATTTACTAGCTCTGTGACCTTAGGTAAGCTATTTATTCTGTCTGTTCCCCAGTTTACAAACAAGTAATGATAGTATATACATTGGAAAGTTGTTACAAAGATTATGTGTCTGTGTGTGTAGTCACCTAGAAATAGTACTTGGCATGCAGCAGTGTGGTGCAAGTATGTTAACTAAAACAAACCAAATAAGTCCTACACTGCCTTTCAGCTGTTAATATTACATGACTAAAGAAGAATTTATAGAAGGCCAATTACTTGCAGTAACTTGGTCTTTACTTTGGTTTGCTCATCTGTGCCTCAGTTTACACATCTATACAATGGAAACAGTAATGGTACCTGCCTCATATAGTTATTGTGATGATTAAATGAATTAATATATAGTTTATCTACAGAACTTAGAACATTTTCTGGCACAGAGTATGCACTATATAAGTCTTAGTCATTATCATCATTAATTTTTAAAATATATCTTGGTGAAGCTCATATGAGTCAATACTGAAAATCTCCAAAATAAGTTGCTTACAATATGGCATTGATCCTAGGAGCATTGTCCGTACCATAATAAGGGTGCTGAACTCTTTTTTTTTTTTTTTTATACTTTAAGTTCTAGGGTACATGTGCATAACGTGCAGGTTTGTTACATATACATACTTGTGCCATGTTGGTGTGCTGCACCCATCAACTCGTTAAAGGCTGCTGAACTCTTGACCCTTCAATCAATCATACAAAAAGCCAAAGTAGTAAGGTCTGAGAATAGAAAAGCTTCCCAGTCATTGCATAGTCTACTTAATGCATCCCAATACTGGATTGAGATACAAAAGAAAACTAGGCTAACTTGTATCTATGAAGGCAACTAAAGAAATTTATTTTTAAGAGCTCTTTCTGCATTTTCCATAATATCTCTAAGAAAGAGGTAAGAAAAATTCAAATTGTGATTCAGAGAGGCAATTAGAATTAAAATATAGAAAGTTATAGAATTAGAATATAGAAAGTTCTATATTGGAAAAGAGGATCATCTCCTGCCTCCCTAGTTTGTCCCAGTCTACCCGGGGTAGACTATTGCTTTGTAAATATGTAATAGAAGAAAATTACAAATGGAGTCAGGTCCCGGAGTTCAAAAAAGCAGCATCCTTACCATCATTTTTAAGGTGAGAGAAGAGTTTGGTATGAAAAAATATAGAAGTCTCAGAAGGATTTGGGAGTGAGGGGATGTCCAATGGGGCAGGAGTCCTACTGTGAGAGGAGTATAAACATATTGGAGCCCCAAACTAGATGAATAGGGAACATTGTAGGCCACAAGTTTAAGGGTGCTGGCGATGGAATTATAGTGTCAAAGTGATAAGAGTGACAAGTATTAGTGGAATCTCTTTTGAGAGGAGACAGGGATTCTTCAACATGAGAAGACAGGGACAAGGGGAGATTTTACTGTGAGAAAAGCAGGGACCCTATTGTAACAAGACAGGATATAATATGAAAATGCCACTGTGAGTTGATGAGAGCATTGCAAGGCCAATAATAATAAGAATGGGGAACGGGGGGAATTAAAGTGGAAAGTGGGAATAATACAGGGGAGAGACTTGGGGTTTGTGTCGGGAAATATTGTAGAATTCTGAGTTTGAATGCACAAGCTATAGTGTGAGAACCATTCTGCAAATAAGGAGGGTATAGAGTGCTCCTTAGTGTGACAGGACAGGGTAAAAAAAAGATCATAGAATTTAAAAAGGGGTAGTCTAATGAGAGGGAATGAGAAATGATATGCCCATTGGGAGGAGTAGAAAATATTAGAAACCCCAGTAAGAAAGAATGGGGTTTCCCCAGTTTGAGAAGATAGGACAAATGCAATCCAATGAGAAGTAAGAAGAAATAATAATAAGAAACCCCAAAGGAAGAGGATGGCAGAATGTGGGGCTAAAAGTGAAAGAACACTGCGGGAGGTGGGGAGTGGGTTTCCCAAAAAAGATAACGAGGAATAATGGTTAGAAAAGTAGCGGCCCTTTGATGGAATAGGAGATAAATTACGGAAACCCTTGTGGGAGGGTAAAAGAGGTAACTCTAGTGGGAAAACACAGGGAAGAAGGCACTATCATCATGTGACAATAGCAGGGTCACCAGTATAAGCTGTCAGAAAATAATGTGGGGCTCCTAATGGGAAGGAGTTGAATGCTCCTCAAAGCAAGAAGGTAGGAGACTGCAGGGAACTCCAGTGTAATATAATCAGGGCCTCTAGTGTGAGAGGAGAGGATGTATTATAGAATACCAATCCCATTAGAGAAAATTATTAAATGGGGGGGAGCCCACAGGGAAAGAGAATGGAGGGCTTACCACTGTGTGAAAAGGGAAGATCTTAATGGAGTAGAATAGGGTGCACTGTGGGGTCACAAGTGGACAAAGATATGAAGCACTTCAGCCAGTGTGAGAGGATCACGGGAAAACGATAGATTCCAGTGTGTGAAAAAGGAGAGCTAGTAAGAGAAGAAATATTCTGGGATTCTCAGTAGGAAATCCCTAGTAGGAAATCCTAGTAGGATTCTAGTAGGAGGGAAAATGGTGGGGCTCCTAGTTGGATGCATTGGTGGGATTCCTAGTGTGAGTAAACAGTTTGAAGACACGGGGTATGTTATTTCCTCAACTTGGTAGAGTAGGGGCTCCCAGAAGGAGAGTATAGGTGCAGGTGGTTGCCCTGTATGAGAAAAGGGGGCCCTCGTGGGAAGAGCCAGGACATTATTGTGGGTAGGGCAAAGAAATAAGAAACCCTAGGTGGGAGACGATGGAGACACAGTGCGACCCTAGTGGGAGCGCGCAGGAAATATTGTGGGAAGCCAGAGGCTGGGGACAAGGAGCTCTCCAGGGAGAGAAAGGAAAACCGCAGAGAGAGGGCTTGAGAACACAAGGGACACCAGAGTGAACCTAGGGCAAACGATTATACTGGAGCATAATTTCCCCACCTTAGGTGCCCAGCCCCACTTACCCAGGCAGAGTTCAAAGACGTAGGCATAGTAGGACCAGAGCACGACGAGGACAATAACGAGCACTGGCACCCAGGACAGTACCCGGCGGCAGCACCGCAGCCCCCCAGACAGAGCCATCTTCCAGCCTCGCCGCATCTTTGGCTCGAAGATCGACCAAGCAGGCCTGCTGGCGCCGGGTCGGAACCGCTAGGGTGGCGGTTGCGAGGCGGGAAGGCGCGCTGTGCGGCACTCCACTGCCTAGCCTGGCGGGAACCCTCTCGCCGAGCCGTCGCCACCTGTGGGGCTGCGCTGCTGAGTGCGCCCCGCCTGGCACCATAGGCTTGAGTCACGGCGTTGAGGAACTAGCGATGTTGGAGCGGAAGGGTGATCCGTCAGGCAGTCGCGGCTAGCACGCTCAGAGGGAGTGCAGTCCCTCCCCTTTCCGCCTCCTCCCACCCCGTGTTTCAAGGCTGGATGCAGGGCTGGACCTCCGCAAAATCGTGAAGCAGAAGAAATTTGGGTCCGCCCATCTGCTCTTACTGCACTGCGTCCGCCCTCTTTGTTTCTGTCTCTGTCTCTCTCTCCCCCTTCGTTCTCTTTCTCTCCTCCTGCGGCCCCCCACACAGTTACACACACACACACACACGCAGTGTGAAAGATGCGAGCCATAGCATCTCATAACATGAAGGCCATCCAGCTCCATCCTCCCACTGCTGCTTGAACAATATGCTTAACACGTAGTGCCGCAGTCGCTGCTTGGGTAAGTCCTTTGACAGGGCCCTCTCTCCTTCCCTTTGCCCTACCCGCAGAATCAGCTTAGTATGTTTTTAGAACAAACACATTGGTATAAAAAAACAAATGAGGGAGACAGTGATTCTGAAAGGGGTCATGGAAAGCTACAAAGGTAGTGATATTTAAGCTGAGCTATATTAACAAATTCAGGTTTTCCAGGCAGATGAGAGGAGGAGGACCTTTTAGACAGAGAAAACAGCATTTAAAAGTCATAGAGTAATGAAAGTCCAAAAATGTTCCAGGAGCAGCTAGTGTGGCTTGAAGAGTGTGTGTGAAGAAGAGAGGCTACGAATGAGACTGGGAATATGAGGCCGTGGTGTGAAGGCTCTTATATGTCCTAGCATGGCTTGGGGACATAATCATGTAAAGCAGATTATGAAGAGCCATCAAAGTTTTGGGGAAAATGGAGTGACATCAGGAATGTTTTTGTGAAATAACTGGCAGGATTTTGGAAAGGAAGATGGCCTGGAAGTAGGAAGCTCAACTAGAAGATAATTTAATTCAACAAATGTTTTTGGAGTGGTTGCTTCCTGTTAGATCAACTTTGGTACAAAAAGAATGACAAAATAGTGGCCTGACCCCAAGAAGCTCATGTTCTCTTTGGGGCCGTAGTTGTTCATTGACACAAGTACAATAATAGAAGTACAGCAGGCTCTTGGCATTTATGGATTTGACCCTCACTGTTTTTTCCAAAGGTCTTTTACATGAAGACATTTGTGATTTTGGTGAGATGCATGTGTGATTCACATTCTGTGTGACTACTGTGTGGGAGCAAGTGTCTCTACAAGGTTGCTCTCTGTTCTTTATTTATGGTTATATATGCAGTAAATTACCTGAAGTGATAAAAGTTTTATTGTTTCTTTTCAGATTAAGCTGATTTTATGGTTGATGTTACTAAATTCATGATGCAATGGAATGCAGAGTTCATTTTAGTTACAATATTTAGTAGCCCAGTTAATTATTTGAACCCTAAGGTTCTGACATGTATACTTAAATTTTCCAATATTCATTAATTTGGGGCTCGTGGAACATGTATCTTGGGATTGTCAAGGGTATACTGTTTAAACCAAGTAGCCTTGAGGAGGCAATCATTAAGTGTGAAAGGGAAAGTCCCAGTTGGGTTTTGAATAATGACTAGGAGTTCACCAAGAAGATAAGAGATGGGAGTAGGATTTAAAGGAGGAGGGGATTCCAGGCAAAAGGAAATATGTAGGGCAAACGTATGTGAAACAGCACAACGTACTTGGGGGACTGCGCTTTTGCTGGAAGATAATACAGTAGTCTAACCAAGAGATGGTAAGAGCCTAGGCCTAAGCCAGGCTATGAGGGGAGGAAAGGAGGGGAAAGATGTAATAGTGTTGGGGGAAATCAACAGAATTTATCAACCAGTTGGCAGGTGAAGAGTGAGATAAGTTAAAGCTAACAACCAGATTTCTAACTTCAATGCCTGAATGAACAATGTTGCCAATCACCGTGATAGGGTCTATTATGAGAAGAGCAGATTTGGTGGGGGAAGTTGATAACTTTCATGTTTTGACGTGATTAGTTTTGCCTAAATCTTCCTCTTCTAAGCCTGATCACTAATCAAATAGTCTGGGGTGGGGGGCTTATGACAGGGATAGCTCATACCCAAAGGAGCATGGAGGGTCAAGAACCAGAGAGACAAACCATGTTCAAGTGTATATATCAAGGATTGGCAAATTATGCTTATGGGGCAAATATGGCCCACTGGCTTTTTAAAAGTCAGAATAAAGTTTTATTGGAACACATTCATGTCAATTTGTTTACCCAGAGTCTATGGCTGTTTTGTACAATGCTGAGTTGGAGTAGTTGTGACATAGATCATATAGCATGCAAAGCCTACATTTATTTAAATTTATTTTTAAAGACTTTATTTGTTAGACCAATGTTAGATTAACAGCAAAATTGAAAGGAAGGTTCAAAGATTTCCCATATAACCCCTACCACCACATGCATAGCCCCCATTATCAACATCCCCCGCCAGAGTGGTACATTTGTTACAATCTATGAATCAGCATCAACACATATTTTTCATCCAAAGTCCATAGATTCTATTAGCATTCACCCTTGGCCTTGTATAGTCTGTGGGTTTGGACAAATATATAATATCTTGTATCCACCATTACAGTATCATATAGAATATTTTTGCTGCCCTAAAACTCCTCTGTGTTCTACCTGTTCATCTCTCCCTCTCCACAACTCTTGGAAACTGTTGATTTTTTTTTACTGTTTCCATAGTTTGCCTCTTCCAGAATGTCATATAGTTGGAATGATACAGTATGTAACCTTTGCAGATTGGCTTCTGTCACTTAGTAATATGCATTTAAGATTCCTCCATGTCTTTTCATGGCTTGATAACTCATTTCTTATTAGTGTTAAATAATATTCCATTTTCTAGATGTACCACAGTTTATTTATACACTCACCGACTAAAAGACATCTTGGTTGCTTCCAAGTTTTGGTCGTTATGAATAAAGCTGCTATAAACATCCATGTGCAAGTTTTTGTGTGGACATGGGTTTTCACCTCATTTGGGTAAATACCAAGGACTGAAATTGTTGGATCATGTGGTAAGAGTATATTTAGTTTTGTAAGAAACTGCCAAAGTGTCTTCAATAGTAGCTGTACCCTTTTGTGTTTCCAGCAGAAATGACTGAGAGTTCCTGTTGCTCTATATCCTTGCTAGAATTTGGTGAGGTTAGTGTTCTGGATTTTGGCCATTGGAAAAGTCTGTAGTGGTATTTCATTGTTTTAATTTGCACATCCCTGATGACATATAGTGTGGAGCATCTTTTCATATGTTTATTTGCCATCTATATATCTTCTTTGGTGAGGTGTCTATTCAGGTCTTTAGCCCTTTTTTTGAGATGCTTGCTTTCTTATTATTTAATTTTAAAGAATTTTTGTGTATTTTAGATTACAGCTCTTTATCATGTGTCTTTTGCAAATATTTTCTTTCAGCGTGTGGCCTGTTTATTCTCTCGATAGTGTCTTTAGCAGAGCAATTTTTTATTTTAATGAAGTCCAGCTTATTCTTTCTTTCATGGATTGTGTCTTTGGTGTTCCATCAGCCATCACCAAACCCAAGTTTATCTGAATTTTCACATATGTTACATTCTGGGAGTTATAGAGTTTTGTGTTTTGTATTTAGGTCTGTGATCCGTTTTGAGTTAATTTTTATGAAGAGTTTAAGGTCTGTGTCTAGATTTATTTTTTTGCGTGTGGATGTCCAGTTGTTCCAGAACCATTTGTAAAAATGATGATCCTTCCTAGCACTTTAGGAGGCCAAGGCCGTTGGATCACCTGATGTCAGGAGTTTCAGACAAGCCTGGCCAACATGGTGAAACCCTCTCTCTACTAAAAATACAAAAATTAGCTGGGCATGATGGCATGCGCCTGTAATGCCAGCTACTCAGGAGGCTGAGGCAGGAGAATCACTTGAACCCAGGAGGTGGAGGTTGCAGTGAGCCGATATTGCATCACTGCATTCCAGCCTGGGCCATGGAGCAAGACTCTGTCTTTAAAAAAAAAAAAAGGAATAAAACAAGATATTTTCTCCATTGTATTGCATTTACCCCTTTGTCAAAGATCAGGAGATTTTATTTATGTAGGTCTGTTTCTATTTCCGGGTTTTCTATTTTTTTCCACTGATCTGTTTGTCTTTTATTTCATCAATATCACAGTGTCTTGATTATTGTGGCTTTATAGTAAGTCTTGAAATTGGGTAGTGTCAGTCCTCTAACATTGTTCTTTTTTAATATTGTGGTGTTCTGGATATTTTGCCTCTCCATAAAAACTATAGAATGAGTTTGTTGATATCCACAAAGTAATTTGCTGGGATTTTGATTGGGATTGCATTGAATCTATAGATTGGGAAGAACTGACATAATGATAATATTGGGTCTTCCTATCCATAAATATGGAACACCTTTCCATTTATGTAGTTCTTCGTTGATTTCATCAGAATTTTGTAGTTTTCGTCATATAAATCTTGTATATATTTTGTTAGATTTCCACTTAAGTATTTCATGCTAATGTAAATGGGATTTCTACTTAAGTATTTCATGCCAATGTAAATGGGATTGTGTTAATAATTTCAAATTCCTCATTCATTGCTGCTTTATAGAAAAGTGATTGACTTTTGTATATTAACCTTGTGTCCTTCAACTTTGCTATAATTGCTTATTAGTTCCAGCTTTTTCATTGATTCTTTCAGATTTTCTGCATAAACAATCATGTAATCGATGAACAAAAACAATGTTGTTTCATCCTTCCCAATTAGTATTCCTTTTGTTTCATTTTCTTGTCTCATTGCATTAGCTAGGACATCCAGTATGATATTGAAAAGGATGCCAAGAGGGTCATCCTTGCTCACGGACATCCTTGCCCTGTTCCTGATTTTAATGGGAAAGATTCTATTTTCTTACCATTAAACATGATGTTAGTTACAGGGATTTTAAAATAGATATTCTTATTAAGTTAAGGAAGTTCCCCTCATTTCCTAGTTTTCTAAGATTTAAAAAAAATTATGAATAGATGTTGGATTTTGTCAGATGTTTTATTTGCATCTAATGATATGATCATGTGATTTTTCTTCTATAACCTGTTGATGGTATGGATTACATTAATTGATATTCTAATGTTGTACCGGCCTTGCATACTTGGAATAAATCTCACTTGATTGAGGTGTATACTTATTTTTATACATTGGGTTTGATTTGCTAGTATTTTGTTGAGAATTTTTGCATCTATGTTCATTAGAGATATTGATCTGTAGTTTTCTTCTCTTCTAGTGTCTTTGCCTGGTTTTTGGTATTAGGGTGATGCTGGCCTGATAGAATTTGGTAGGAAGTATTTCCTCTGCTTCTATAATTTGAAATAAATTATACAGGATTGATAAAATTCCTTCCTTAAATGTTTTGTGGAATTCACCAGCGAACCCATCAGGGCCTGGTGATGTCTGTTTTGGAAGGTTATTAGTTATTGATTCAATATCATTAATGGATATAGGCCTATTCAGATTGTTTATTTCTTTTTCTTAATTTTTAATTTTATTTTTTGGTTCTTTTTAAAATTTTCAATAGCAATAGGGGTACAAGTGATTTTGGGTTACATGGATGAATTATATAGTGAGGAAGTCTGAGATTTTAGTGCACCTGTCACCAAAATACTGTGCATTGTACCCAATATGTAATTTTTTGTCCTTAATCCTCCTCCAACTCTCCCCTCTTCTGGGTTTCCAGTGTCCATTAAACCATTCTGTATGTCCTTGCATACCCATAGCTTAGTTCCCACTTATAAGTGAGAACATACAGTGTTTGGTTTTTCATTCCTGAGTTACTTCACTTAGAATAATGACCTCCAGTTTCATCCAAGTTGCTGAAGATTACATTATTTCATTCTTTTTTATGGTTGAGTAGAATTCCTTGGTATGTGTGTGTATATATATATATACATATATATATATATAACATTTTAATTATTCACTCATCAGTTGATGGGCACTTAGGTTGGTTTCATGTCTTCACAATTATGAATTGTGCTGCAATAAACATACATGTGCAGATTTCTTTTTGATATAACGGCTTCTTTTCCTTTGGGTAGATATCTAGTAGTGGAATTGCTGGATGAAATGGTAGATCTACTTTTAGTTTTTTGAAAAATCTACATACTCCTTTCCATGAAAAGTTTTACTAATTTACATTCTTACCAGCAGTTTGTAACTGTTTCTTCTTCACCACATGAGCATGGGATGTATTTCCATTTGTTTGTGTCATCTATTTTTTTTTTTCGTCTCCTTGGTTAATACTCCTAGGTGTTTCATTTTATTTTTTCCAGCTGTTGCAAAATGAAGTGAGTTATTGATTTGATTCTGTGCTTAGTCGTCGTTGGTGTATAGCAGTGCTACTGATTTATGTATATTGACTTTATAACCTGAGACTTTACTGAATTCATTTATCAAACCTAGGAGATTTTTTGGAGGAGTCTTTGGGGTTTTCTTGGTATACAATCATTTTCTTGGTACACAATCATATCAGCAAACAGAGATAGTTTGACTTCCTGTTTTCAAATTTGGGTGCCCTTTATTTCTTTCTCTTATCTGATTGTTCTGGCTAGTATTTCCAGTACTATGTTGAATAAAAGTGTTGAATGTGGGCATCCTTGTCGCATTCCTGTTGTCAGGGAATTATTTCAATTTTTCCTCATTCAGTATAGTGCTGGCTGTGGGGTTTTTATATATGGCTTTTATTATCTTGAGGTACATCCCTTCTATGCCTAGTTTGTTGAGGGTTTTTATCATAAAGGGATGATAGAATTTATCAAATGCTTTTTCTGAATCTATTGACTTGCATGTGTTGAACCATCCCTGCATCCCTGGGACAAAACTCACTTGATCACAGTTAATTAACTTTTTAATGTGGAATTTGGTTAGCTAGTATTTTGTTGAGTATTTTTGCATCTGTGTTTGTCAGGGATATGGGTCTGTTGTTTTCTTCTTCTTATCATGTCCCTTCTTGGCTTTGATATTGGGGATATACAGGCTTCATAGAATGAATTAGGGAATATTTGCTCTTTCTCAGTCTTTTGAAACAGTTTCAGTAACACCCAGTTCTTCAAATGTTGGGTAGAATTTGCATGTGAATCCATCTGGCTTTGGGCTTATTTTTGGCAAATTTTGTATTACTGATTCAATATCACCACTGCTTGCTATTGGTGTGTTCAGGATTTCTATTTCTGATTCAAGCTAGGAGGGTTGTATGTTTCCAGGAATCTATTGATTTTCTCTAGATATTCTAGTTTGAGTACATAGAGGTGTTCATAGTAATCTCAAATGGATTTTTATACTTCTGTGCTATTGGTTGTAAGTCTTCACTTTCATTTTCAATTAAGCTTATTTGAATCTGTTCTCTTTGTTTCTGGGTTAATGTACCTAATAGTCTATTGATGTTGTCTTTTGAAAAAACAGTTTTCTGTTTCATTGATCTTTGGTATTGTGTTTTTTATTTTTTAGTTTTAATTTCATTTAGTTCTGCTCTGATCTTTGTCATATTTTTTTTCTTCTGCTAGCTTTGGGTTTGGTTTGTTCTTCTTTCTCTGGTTCCTTGAGATGTGTTGTTAGTTTGTCTATTTGTGAGATTTCAGACATTTCGATGTAGGCATTTAGTGCTGTAAACTTTTTTCTTAGCATGGCTTCTGCTTTATTTCAGGAGTTGTGATAAGTTGCATCACTGTTATCATTAATTTCAAAGAATTTTAAAATTTACATCTTGATTTTATTACCCCCAAAATTATTCAGGAGCAGATTGTTCAATTTTCATGTATTTGCATAGTTTTCAGGGTTCCCTTGGTAATTGATTTCTAGTTTTATTCCACTGTGGTTTGAGAAGATACTCTAAACGATTTTGATTTTTAAAAATTTGTTGAGACTTATTTTGTGTCCTGTTGTATGCTCAGTCTTGGAGAATGTTCCGTGAGCTGATGAGAAGAAGGTATATTCTGCAGTTATTGATAGAATGTTCTGTAGATATCTGTGTAGTTCGTTTGTTCTAGAGTACAGTTTAAATTTAGTGTTTCTTTGTTGAATTTCTGCCATGATGATCTGTCTAGTGCTGTCAATGGAGTCTTAAAGTCACTCACTGTTATTGTGTTGCTGTCTACTGATTTCCCCAAGTCTAGTAGTAATAGTTTTATGAATCTGGGAGCTCCAGAGGTAGGTGCATACATATTTAGGATTGTAATATTTTCTTGTTGGATTGATTCTTTTATTATTATTATTACTGTTGCTGCTTTAAAATGTGCTTTATCTGATATAATAATAGGAATTACTGCTCACTTTTGGTTGTCTTTTGCATGAAATATCATTTTCCACCCCTTTACCTTGAGTCTATAAAAATCCTTACATGTTAGGTGTGTGTCTTGAAGACAGCATCAGTTTATGATTTCTTTTTTTTTTTTTTTTTCTTTTAAGATGGAGTCTCACTCTGTCGCCAGGCTGGAGTGCAGTGGTGCGATGTCGGATCACTGCAACCTTCACCTCCCGGGTTCAAGCGATTCTCCAACCTCAGCCTCCCATGCCCAGCTAACTTTTGTATTTTTAGTAGAGATCAATTTGTGATTTTTAAAATCCATTCTACCAATCTGTATCTTTTATGAGGAGCATTTAGATCATGTATATTCAACATTAATATTGAGATGTGAGGTACTATTCGAGTCATCATGTTGATTGTTACTTAGTTACATTGTTTTCTTCATTGTGTTATTCTTTCATAAGCCCTGTGAATGTTATGCATTCAGGAGGTTCTCTTCTGGTGCATATTGACCTTTTCTCTTACTCGTTAGAACTTTTAGCATTTCTTCTTTTTTTTTGGAGCAGGGGGACCAAGTCTCACTCTGTCACCCAGACTGGAGTGCAGTGGTGTGATCTCGGCTCACTGCAACCTCCACCTCCTGGGTTCAAGTGATTCTCCTGCCTCAGCCTCCTGAGTAGCTGGGATTACAGGTGCCCACCACCATGCCCAGCTAATTTTTGTATTTTTAATAGAGATGGGGTTTTGTCATATTGGCCAGGCTGGTCTTGAACTTCTGACCTCAGGTGACCCACCTGCCTTGGCCTCCCAAAGTGCTGGGATTATAGGTGTGACCCACCACACCTGGCCAGTATTTCTTTTTCTTTCTTTTTTCTTTATTTGGCTCTTTATTTCCATTTTAGTGATCATTCAGCATATGATAGAGCCATTATATTATTTATACAATAATGGCAATAACAATAATAATTCGTTGTTTGCCAACATCTATCTTCAAGTCAAAATAGTAAGTTAGTGAGATACTCAATTTCTCTATAAATAGACCAGCCTAGTTTTGATAATGCATATAATGAAACATTTAATTATATATTGTACTTTTAAAAGATTATTTAGAGTATTTTTTATTTCAGTAGTTGTTGGGGAACAGGTGGTGTTTGTTTACATGCATATGTTCTTTAGTGGTGATTTCTGAGATTTTGGTGTACCCATCACCAAGCAGTGTACACTGCACCCATTGTGTAGTCTTTTATTCTTCACCCACCTCCCAGCCTTCCCCTTGAGTACCCAGAGTCCAATATATTATTCTTATCTTTTTGCATCCTCATAGCTTAGCTCCCACTTATAAGTGAGAATATAAAATGTTTGGGTTTCCATTCTTGAGTTACTTCATGCAGAATAATGGTCTCTAACTCCATCCAGGTTGCTGTGAATGCAATTATTTCATTTTCTTAGGGCTGAGAAGTATTCCACGGTGTATATATGTGTATATATATACATATTATCACATTTTCTTTATCCACTTGTGGGTTGATGGGCATTTAGGCTGGATTCATAATTTTGCAACTGTGAGTTGTGCTACTATAAATATGTGTGTGCAAGTGTTTTTTTCATATGACTCCTTGTTCTCTGGGTAGATACTCCAGTAGTGGGATTGCTGGATCAAATGGTAGATCTACTTTCTGTTCTTTAAGAAATCTCCATATTGTTTTCCATAGTGGTTGTAGTAGTTTACATTACCACCAGCAGCGTAAAAGTTTTCCCTTTTCACCATATTCATGCCAGCATCTTTTTTTTTTAATTTTTAAATTATGGCCATTCTTGCAAGAGTGAGGTGGTATCTCATTGTGTTTTTGATTTGCATTTCTCTGATAATTAGTGATTTTGAACATTTTTTTTCTTATGTTTGTTGGCCATTTGTATATCTTCTTTTGAGATTTATCTATTCATGTCCTTAGCCCACTTTTTGATGGGATTATTTGTTTTTTCTTGCTTATTTGTTTGAGTTCCTTGTAGATTCTGGATATTAGTTCCTTGTCAGATACATAGTTTACAAGTATTTTTTCCCACTTTGTGGGTTTTCTGTTTACTCTACTGATTATTTCTTCTGTGAAGAAGCTTTTTAGTTTAAGTCCAACCTATTTATTTTTGTTTTTGTTGCACTTGCTTTTGTGTTCTTGGTTATGAACTCTGCATAGGCCAATGTCTAGAAGAATTTTTCCGAAGTTATCTTCTAGAAGTGATCAAAATGTGTACATTTAAAATAAACCATACAATTTTACTAGTAAGAAAGCCTGTAGTTAAGTTTAATTGAAACTGAATTTCACAAGTTAATAATTTAAATCCTTAGACAAAGTTACAGAAAGTGCATCTTCTTGTTTTCCATCTTCATACAATGTTAATTTTTTTTGGTGTTTATACCATTTAAAAAATAAAAACATCCTAATACTTAAGCAATATGTACATTTAAATTTTTGGTGGTGGTTTGTATTTTAAAAGAAATAGTTTTCTTAGGATTTGCCTCAGTTTCTGGTAGAAATGCTTACAGGAACTAGCTAATTAAAACTAAGAAAAGCACATTCAAAATACTGATTTACTTTGATAGCAAATGGTTGTTCTTTGAATACTAATGAAGATAGACAAGACCCATTAAGGTGAAGTGGGCTATTTCAAATATTCAACAGTTTATATAAATATTTATTATATATAAATATATATATATACACACACACACACACATACACATACACACACACACACTGGAGTGCAGTGGCCCAATCTCGGCTTACTGCAACCTTTGCCTCCTGGGTTCAAGTGATTCTCCAGCTCAGCCTCCTGAGTAGCTGGACCACAGGTGTGCACCACTATGCGCAGATAATTTTTATATTTTTAGTAGACTAGGTTTCCATGTTGGCCAGGCTGGTCTCGAACTCCTGACCTCAAGTGATCTGCCCACCTTGGCCTCCCAAAGTGTTGGGATTACAGGTGTGACCCACCACGCCCAACCCTAGTTTACATAAATACTTAAAAAGGTTTTTAAGAGCTAAGCATCTGTATCCACTGACAGCAATGCAATACCTAGTTTATGATGACTTAAAACAAATACCCATAAGGAAAAAAAGCTTTATTTTATCTAAATTTACTTTCAGTCAATAGTTAAGTAGCATTATTCCTCCCAGTACTATACTCCCTGTCTCTATAAGGCTGTTCTTGGGAGCCAGACAGTTTAGGTAATAAGGTAGTCAAGAGGGTAACTGCTTGTAGTTATAAATCGACAGTAACTTTCTGCTTTTCTCTTAATGTGCTAATAGTTGTGTCTAAAAAATGCAATTCTTAAAAAGGTATCATTTCTGATTTTGTTGTCGTCTGTAACCTGTGGAAACTAATCACATGAAACTACAATATTAGCAAATTTATTGAAATCCGTATAGAAAACATAAATTATCACTAATTTCAAACTCTGATTTATTAGCGTGTCACTGAATCTTTTAAAAAATGAAAAAGAAAAAGAAAAGCAGCTCCAAAGATAGTCTTATACCATTCTTTAAAAAGGAAACTGTTTCATTTAACTTTATACCCACCCCACACTGCAGTTTCAAAACAGAATATTTAATAGTCATGGTCATGAGCATTACACCAAGATGAGGTTTTCTATTTTGCTCCCATAGCTTCTGGTTAACAGAAAACACATGCTTCTTTTATTGAAGGAGTTTGGTCCAGCTGATGTTAATGTATTTCTTCCAATATATTTTATCCTCATCTTTGCTTCTGGAGGCATTGCCTCAGGTTGACTACCTTCATTTTCATTAAAACCTGCTGCTACCAAAAGAATTTTTGAAGCTAGAGTTGGAACAGGTTCTTTAGGCTTACTTAGTCCAAGTTTGATGGATATGGCTGATGCTTTATTTGTCATCTGACTACCTGTGGCAGATCTAAACTTGATCTTTGTAGGCTTTGTTGGGAGGACTGCAGCTTCTTTTTCAGCTGACGGATTCTCAGTGCTGTGACCAGAACTTTTCCCTCCATTACTGGAATAAACAGCCTTAGTTTTCACAGGTTTTTTCACTTCTTCTTCAGGTCTTCCAATGGCTCCAGCTCACTGCAACTTTTCAGCCTTCTCCTCTCCCACCTTCCTATCTGCCATTTTCCCTGCTATGGCCTACCCTGCAGCCAAGCCAGGCTCTTTCAGAGTTTTTGATGTAGGCGTTTAATGCTATGAAGTTTCCCCTTAGCACCACTTTTGCTGTATCTCAGATATTTTGATAGGTTGTGTCACTATTATTCCATTCAAAGGATTTTTAAATTTCTATCTTGATTTTATTGTTGACCCAAAGATTATTCAGGAGTAGATTATTTAATTTCCACATATTTGTATATTTTTGAGTATTCCTTTTTGTATTGGCTTCCAATTTTTTTCCACTGTGGTCAGCAAGAGTACTGGTATAATTTTGATACTCTTAAATTTATTGAAACTTTTTTGTTGCCTATCCTATGGTCTATCTTGGAAAATGTTCCATGTTCTGATAAAAAGATTATATATTCTGCAGTTGTTGGGTAGAATGTTCTGTAAATATCTGTTAAGTTGATTTGTTCTAAGGGTATAGTTTAAGTCAATTGTTTCTTATTTGACTTTCTGTCTTGATGACCTGTCTAGTGCTGTCAGTGGAGTATGTTTCCCACAGTGTTGCCATCTGTCTCATTTCTTAGGCCTAGTAGTAATTGTTTTATTGTTTTTTAAAATTATTTTATAAATTTGGGAGCTCCAGTGTTAGGTGCATATATATTGTGATATTTTCCTGTTGGCTAATTCTTTCGTCATTATATAATGTCTCTCTTTGTCTTTTTAAACTGTTGAGGCTTTAAAGTCTATTTTGTCTGATATAAGAATAGCTACTCCTGCTTGCTTTTGGTTTTCATTTGCATTGAATATCTCTTTCCACCCCTTTACCTTATGTTTATGTGAGGCCGTATGTGTTAGGTGAGATTCTTGAAGATAGCAGATACTTAGTTGGTGAAATTTTATGCATTATGCCATTCTTTATCTTCTAAGCAAAGCATTCAGGCAACTTACATTTAACATTAGTATTGAGATGTGAGGTACCATTCTATTTATCATGCTACTTGTTGCCTGAATATCTTTTTTTCCTTGTGTAATGGTTTATAGGCCCTGTGAGATTTATGCTTTAAGGAGGTTCTGTTTTGGTGTATTTCAAGGTTTTGTTTCAAGATTTAGAACTCTGTTTAGCATTTATTGTAGTGCTGGCTTGGTAGTGGCAAATTCTCTAAACATTTGTTTGTCTGAGAAAGACTTTTTCTCTTCTGTATTAGTATGTTTACACACTGCTATAAAGGACTACTGGAGACGGGGTAATTTATAAAGAAAAGTGGTTTAATTGACTCTCAATTTCACATGGCTATGGGATCCTTATGAAACTTACAACTACAGCAGAAGATGAAGCAGAAGCAAGGCATGTCTTACATGGTGGCAGGAGAGAGAAGGAAATGGGGAAAGTGCCACACTTTAAAACCATCAGACGGTGTGAGAACTCACTATCAAAAGAACAGCATGGGGGAAATTCATTCCCATGATCTTGCACCCCCTGAAGTGATGGCCCTAGCTGTATTTTGGCCTCTTTTAGTCACAGTTGGAGCTGGAGCTGCTAGGATGCAGGGTACCATGTCCCAAGGCTGCCCATAGAAGCTGGACACTAGGCCTGGCCCACTAACCCATTTCTTCCTCCTAGATCTCCAGGTCTGTGGCCTGTGATGGGAGGGTCTGCCTTGAACGACTGACCCTGGAGACATTTTCCCCATTGTCTTGGCTATTAACATTCAGCTTCTCTTTACTTATGCAAATTTCTGCAGCTAGCTGGAATTTCTTTCTAGAAAATGGGTTTTTCTTTTCTACCACAAGGTCAGGCTGGAAAATTTTTTAACTTTTACATTCTACTTTCCTTTTAAACGTAAGTTCCTATTTCAGACCATCTCTTTGTAAATGCATATGACTGTACACTGTTAGGAGCAGCAGGGCAATATTTTGAATGCTTTGTTGCTTAGAAATTTTTTACTCCAGATACTCTAAATAACCTCTTTCAAGTTCAAAGTTCCACAGATACTTGGGGAAGGGGCACAATGCCACCAGTCTTTTTTCATAACAAGAGCGACCTTTGCTTAAATTTCCAGTGAGTTTTTATCTTTATCTGAGACCACCTCAGCCTGGATTTCATTGTTTATATCACTATCAGTATTTTGGTCACAACCATTCAACACGTCTCTAGGAAGTTCCAAACTTTCCCACATCTTCCTGTATTCATCTGAGCTTTTCAAACTGTTTCAACCTCTGCCTGTTACCCAGTTACCAAGTCACCTCCGCATTTTCATGTATCTTTATAGCAGTGCTCCACTCTTCTGGTACAGAATTCCTGTATCAGTCAATTTTCACACTGCTATAATGAACTACCTGAGACTGGGTAATTTATAAAGAAAATACTTTTAATTGATTCACAGTTCTGCATGCCTGAGGAGGCCTCAGAAATCTTAACAATCATGGCATAAGATAAAGGGTAAGCAACGTGTATATTACATGACAGAATGAGAGAGAGCACGAGGCGGGGATGTGCCACACTTTTAAACCATCAGATCTTGTGAGAACTCACCCACTATCACAAGAACAGCATGGGGGAAATCTACCTTCATGATTTAATAACCTCCCACCTGGTCCCTCCCCTGACATACGGGGATTAAAATTCAACATGAGATTTGAGTGGAGACACAGAGCCCAACCATACCACCTTCACTTATGAAACTTAGTTTTGCTGGATACAAAATTCTTGGCTGATAATTACTTTGTTTAAGAAAGCTAGAGATAGGACCCAATCCTTTCTGGCTTCTAGGGTTTCTGCTGACAAATCTGTAGTTAATCTGACAGATTTTCTTTTATAGGTTACCTGATGCGTTTGTCTCACCGCTCTTAATATGCTTTTCTTCATCTCTTCATCTTGACTTTAGATAACCTGATGACTATGTTCCTAGGTGATAATATTTTTGCAATAAATTTTCCAGGTGTTCTTTGGGCTTCTTATATTTGGATGTCTAGATCTCTAGCACAACGAGGGAAGTTTTCCTTGATTATTCCCTGAAATAAGTTTTCCAAACTTTTAGATTTCTTTTCTTTCTCAGGAAGAACAGTGGTTCTTATGTTTGATCATTTAACATAATTCCAAATTTCTTGGAGGTTTTATTCATTTTTAATTTTTTTCTTTGTCTTTGATAGGTTGGGTTAATTCAGACACCTTTTATTTGAGCTGTGAAGTTCTTTCTTCTATTTGTTTAATTCTATTTTTTAACATTTTCAGTGTATTTTGCATTTCTCTAAGTGTGTCTTTCATTTCCAGAAGTTGTGATTATCTTGTCTTTATGATAGCCGTTTCTCTGGAGGCTTTTTTATCCATATCCTGTATTTTTAAAAAATTTCTTTAAGTTGTTTTTCACTTTTCTCTGGTGCCTTCTTGAGTAGCTTAATAATCATCCTTCTGAATTCTTTGGCAATTCAGATTTTATTTTCCCTTGGTTGGGATCCATTGCTGGAGAGCTAGTGTGATCTCTTGGTGTTGTTATAGAAACTGGTTTTGTCATATTACCAGAATTACTTTTCTGGTCTCTTCTCATTTGGGTAGACTGTTTTGGTTGAAAAATCTGGAACTCAAGGGATGCTGTTCAGATTTTTTTGTCCCATGGGGTGATCTTTGATGTGGTACTCTCCCCCTTCACCTGGGAAAGGACTTCCTGAGAGCCAGACTGCAGTAATTGTGATTGCCCTCCTGGGTCTAAACACCCAGCGGGGCTGCCTGACTTTTGGCTGATGCTGAGGAATGTCTACAAAAGAAACTTTTCACAAGCAGAAAGTTCTGGAACTCAAAGCCTGCTGTCTGGATTCTTTTGTCCCACAGGGTACTTTCTTGATGTGGTACACTCTCCCCTCCCCTAGGAGTAAGAGTCCCTGAGGGACAACCTACTGTGAATCATGCTGCTCTTCTGGGCCCAGCCACCTTGTGGAACTGCCACACTCCAGGATGGTGCTGGGGCATGTCTGTAAGGGATCCAGTGATGTGACATTTCCTCAAGTCTCCTAGCAGCAGGTATCAGCACCAATTCTCACTCTCCTGCCACCGCCATCAGTTAGATTTCCTTGGTTATAAATAGTCTTAGTGTGTTGGCTTTCTCAAGTGTCAGTTGTAGTAGTAATGAACTAGTCATGTGGACAGACTCAAGACATCCTGGTTAACCAGGGTGCTGCAGGCAATGGTGATAGCTGAGGTCTTGCACAAGTTTTCTTGTTCCTGGGCACCGTGTTACTTTGCTTAAGTATTCTGTATTGGACCATATTGATTGGCCTCTGGCCAGGAGGTGGTGCTTGTAAGAGAGTACCAGCTGCAGTGGTGGCGGTGGGAATTGTGCCTGCCTTATATTACCCACGGAAGGTAATCTGGTGTCTCAGGCAATGAGCAGGGTCATAGAGCTCCCAAAAGTTTCTGTGTTTTGTGTTAAGCTACCAGGGCAGATGGAAGGGCAAAGCCACATGGGGGTGAGTCAGGTAAGTCTACACTCTGACTCCCCATGTGCAGGTGTAAGCAGCAGCCCCAGTGGGGATCAGATGACAGTTATCTGGTCACTGATGTAATGTTCCATGGAGGAGTACAGCTGCCTCCACTGCATGGAAGAATCTGCATTTAGGGAAGGGAGTAGCAGGCAGCAGTAAGCCCCACCCAGCTCCGACACAATTGGCAAGGCATGTCTCACACACCACACTGTTCCACTAGAAGCGGCGAGATAGATTCTAGGCAGTCTACACTCAGAACTCAAAACTGCTCCCAGGCCATAAGTCTTCTCCCTCAAGACAGAAACCATGGCTTTCAGGCCAGGGCCCACCCACTCCACACTTGCACATGTGGCTATAGCACTCTTCCTCCTTACCCCTCGGTTCTGGTGAAGCGGGATTGTCCCCACTTGAGATTATATTATGAATCTCAATTGGGAGCTTCTATCAACCTGGGACTGCCACCTGAGTTATCCAGCTGACTTCTACAAGGTCCCCTATGAGGTAGGATCAGGAATGGCTTCCCTCCATTCTTGCTGGAGTCTGGCAGTACATGCAAAGTACATGCTGATGCTGCTCCTCTTCATGTACTCTCACCGCTCACAGCTCCAGCACTGGATAGGGTTAAGGCCTTCCACTGTGGGCTGCTTGCCAGGTTCCCTAGTGGAGAGTATATCCTGGAGGCAGCCTCTCCCCTTATTGCACTCTGAGGACTTAACAGCTTTTTGCCTGGCTCACGGTGTAGGCTGCGGCCCGCTGCTTCTTTCAAAGGATCTGTGGTTTCTTTCTGTTTTCCTGTTAAGTTCCTGTGTTGCTTCTTGGAAAAAAAAGTTCACAGCTTGTTGCTACATAACCATGTTGGTTGGCCTCCAGCCAGGATGTGGTGCTTGTAAGAGAGCACCAGCTGCAGTGGTAGCGGTGGGAATTGTGCCTGCCTTATATTACTCAGGGAAGGTAATCTGGTGTCTCAGGCAATGAGCAGGGCCATAGAGCTCCCAAAAGTTCTGTGTTTTGTGTTAAACCACCAGGGCAGGTGGAAGGGCAAAGCCAAGTGGGGGCTGACAGGGTTTTGTGAGGGTTATCTATGTAGTTCATTCTTTTTCATGGCTGAATAATATTTAATTGTATGGATATACTACATTTTGTTGTAGTTGGTAGACATGTGGGTTGTTTCTACTTTTTGGCTATGTACATTGTGTGTACGTCTTTTGTGTGAACATGTTTTTCTTTTCTTTTTTTTCTTTTGAGGTGGAGTCTTGCTCTGTCGCCTAGGCTGGAGTGCAGTGGCACAATCTCAGCTCGCTGCAACCTCCACCTCCCTGGTTCAAGCAGTTCTTCTGCCTCAGCCTCCTGAGTAGCTGGGATTATAGGCACACACCATCACGCTGGGCTAATGTTTTTGTATTTTTAGTAGAAATGGGGTTTCACCATGTTGGCCAGGCTGTTACTGAACTCCTGACCTCCGGCAATCTACATACCTCAGCCTCCCAAAGTGCTGGGATTACAGATGTAAGCCACTGCGCCTGGCCAGTATCCCTTTTCTACAGCCATATTAAAACAGGTACAAACATTTATTTTCCGATTTAGTTTTCCTTTCTGTGCATATCAAAGTTGTACTCTTCAGACCAACAAGCTAACTTGAGGCAAATTACATAGCTTTCCATATACCCTTTTTTCCTCAGGTGCTAATCAAAGGCTCTGAAAATGGATACTGCTGTAGTAATGTCTGCTTTATTCTTAAAGTGCTTCTATTACTAGATGTAAAGATTTGATGTTAACAAAAGGGTTTTAATATGTAAATATGAATGAATGCCTTTAGTTTACCCGTTTGTCTATTATTATTAGTCTGTTTTCATTTATGCTTCATAGAGGTGGATCCTTTCATGATCTGGAATACATTTCACTAGATATTGTTGCATTTTAAGAATGAAAATACAGCTGTTTTCTGTCTTAGATTAATCCTGCTGCTGCTATGAGAAACTGAAAATCAAGAATGTGATGCACTTTTTACATTACTATATACCATACATATACCATAGCTTGCTTTGATGCCTTTCCTGTAGCACAGCCACTAACAAGAGTGAGTGAATTATAAAATTCTCTTTGGGAAGGAATCAGTGCAACTAACTAACTATTAGCTGGTATTGGCCTATGAAGGACAATAACTTAGAAACACGAGAATTCTGTTAATAGTACACTTTTTGGCCTTAAATGTCTTCTACTACTGAAAATAGTTTAAATCTTAGCTTTGTTTCTATTACTCCCTCTCTCTGCCTCAGCAAGGGGAGTTAGGAAGAATGGCGTAAAGGACATAGTGTCATTGATTTGTTGCTGAACTTTTAGAAAACATTAATCTATGTATGCTGGGGACTTATATTTTGTTTGTATATAGAGGAGAAATAATGCTGCCCTGAACCAATCACATTTAGTATAAATCACGTCAATCAAAACCTGGCAGAGACACAACAAAAACGAAAATTTCAGGCCAGTATCCTTGATGAACATCAATGTGAAACTCTTCAATAAAATACTGGCAAACCGAATCCAGCAGCACATCAAAAAGCTTATCCACCACAATCAAGTCAGCTTCATGTCTGGGATGCAAGGCTGGTTCAACATATGCAAATCCATAAATGTAATCCATCACATAAACAGAACCAATGACAAAAACCACAAGATTATCTCAGTAGATGCAGAAAAGGCCTTCCATAACATTCAATACCCCTTCATGCTAAAAACTCTCAATAAATTCGATATTGATGGAATGTATCTCAAAATAAAAAGAGCTATTTATGACAAACACAGAGCCAATATCATAATGAATGGGCAAAAGCTGGAAGCATTCCCTTTGAAAACCAGCACAAGACAAGAATGCCCTCTCTCACCCCTCCTATTCAACGTAGTATTAGAAGTTCTGGCCAGGGCAATTAGACAAGACAAAGAAATGAAGGGTATTCAAATAGGAAGAGAGGAAGTCAGATAGTCTCTGTTTGAAGATGACATGACTGTATATTTATAAAACCCCATCGTCTCACCGCAAATCTCCTTAAACTGATAAGCAACTTCAGCAAAGTCTCAGGATACAAAATCAATGTGCAAAAATCACAAGCATTCCTATACACCAATAACAGACAAATGGAGAGCCAAATCATGAGTGAGCTCCCATTCACAATTGCTACAAAGACAATAAAATACCTAGGAATACAACTTACAAGGGATGTGAAAGACCTCCTCAAGGAGAACTACAAACCACTGATCAAGGAAATAAACAAGAAGGGACACAAACAAATGGAAAAACATTCCATGCTCATGAATAGGAAGAATCAATATCATGAAAATGGCCATACTGTCCAAAGTAATTTATAGGTTCAGTGCTATCCCCATCAAGCTACCATTGACTTTCTTCACAGAATTACAACAACAACAACAAAAAACCAAAAAAACCACAACTACTTTAAATTTCATATGGAACCAAAAAAGAGCCCGTATAGCTAAGACAATCCTAAGCAAGAAGAACAAAGCTGGAGGCATCACGCTACCTGACTTCAAACTATACTACAAGGCTACAGTAACCAAAACATCATGGTACTGCTACCAAAACAGATATATAGACCAATGGAACAGAAGAGAGGCCTCAGAAATAATGCCACACATCTACAACCATCTGATCTTTGACAGACTTGACAAAAACAAGCAATGGGGGAATGATTCCCTATGGTCTTGGGAAAACTGGCTAGCCATATGCAGAAAACTGAAACTGGACCTCTTCCTTACACCTTTTACAAAAATTAACTCAAGATGGATTAAAGACTAAAATGTATGACCTACAACCATAAGAACCCTAGAAGAAAACCTAGGCAATACCATTCAGGACATAGGCATGGGCGAAGACTTCATGACTAAAACACCAAAAGCAATGACTAAAGCCAAAGCTGACAAATGGGATCTGATTAAAGAGCTTCTGCACAGTGAAAGAAACTGCCATCAGAGCGCACAGGCAACCTATAGAATGGAAGAAAATTTTGTAATCTGTCCATGTGACAAAAGGCTGATATTCAGGATCTACAAAGAATAGACACTTCTCAAAAGAAGACATTTATGCAGCCAAGAAACATATGAAAAAAAGCTCATCATCACTGGTCATTAGAGAAATGCAAATCAAAACCACAATGAGATACCATCTCACGCCAGTTAGAATGGTGATTATTAAAAAGCCAGGAAACATCAGATGCTTGAGAGAATGTGGAGAAATAGGAACACTTTTACACCGTTGGTGGGAGTGTAAATTAGTTCAATCATTGTGGAAGACAGTGTGGCAATTCCTCAAGGATCTAGAACCAGAAATATCATTTGACCCAGCAATCCCATTACTGGGTATATACCCAAAGGTTTATAAATCATGCTACTATAAAGACACATGCACACGTATGTTTATTGTGGCACTATTCAGAGTAGCAAAGACTTGGAACAAACCCAAATGTCCATCAATGATAGACTGGATAAAGAAAACGTGGCACATACACACCATGGAATACTATGCAGCCATAAAAAAGATGAGTTCATCTCTTTTGCAGGGACATGGATGCAGCTGGAAACCATCATTCTCAGCAAACTAACACAAGAACAGAAAACCAAACACTGCATGTTCTCACTCATAAGTGGGAGTTGAACAATGAGAACACATGGACACAGGGAGGGGAACATCACACACCAGTGCCTGTCAAGGAGGTGGGGGGCTAGGGGAGGGATAGCATTAGGAGAAATATCTAATGTAGATGATGGGTTGATGGGTGCAACAAACTGCCATGGCACATGTATACCTATGTAACAAACCTGCACATTCTGCACATGTATCCCAAAACTTAACAGTATAATAAAAATATTTTAAAAATTAAATTATTGAAAAAGTAACTCCAACTATTCTGTTTCTCTTATATATTTTTACTTAGCAAAGGAAAACTTTAGTAAGAATGCTACATGATAAGAAGAAAAATCATTTCTCAAGCACATACCGAAACTTGAAGGTGATTGAACCCAAAATAATGGGTGGGAAACACCAAATGAGGTGAAGGAATATGAGAAAGATGTGTGGGTCCAAGCTATCTGGTTATATTTTGATGTTGCCAATATTGCAAAGTCAAAATTTTAATTTTCTTATTTAATGTATTTGTTGGCCAGAGAGCTATTTTTGTATCAATGTGCCTTGCATGTACATTAAAAAAAATTTTGAAAGGCCATGTAGTAATGCCTGAGATAGTTGATGGTTCTTACCACCTCACTAATTTGTATGCAGTATGAAATGCTCATTCCATTGTCCAACTGATGTTCTCTATTTATAGATCTTGTCACACTGGAACTATTTTATAAGCTGGGGACGTGATTTACTGTTTTTGTTGTATATTTTTTGTTCTTAGTCTGTTAGTGGCTGTTCTGTAGTGGGAAATAGTAAAAGGATTCTTCACTCCCTTTTCTTTTTCCCCCAGCACCTTCAAGTAATGTGATGACACCATGTCTTGTGTGCTTTGAAAAAAGTTTCAGCTTGTTGCCTCCTTTAGTGTTTTAAAGAAGTGTTATACAAAGCATTGTTTGCAGAATGTAGGGAGAAAATGGAGTCCACTTTAATTTGGAATTCTTTGTGAGCTATGATACAAGTTATCAGCTCTGTCTAACTTTAAAAATTTTGTTATTAAAAGCACCTTGCTTAGAATATTTTAAATATTTATGTCTACAACAATTTTCTCAAAATAATAAACTGTGCAATTCTTGTCATTAAAAAAAGATCTGAATTCTCCCTACTGTGACTTGTTAGTTTCTCTGTGTATTTCCTGCTATTGTAAATGTGAAAGCTTTGCTTGCATTATGTTTTAGAAATGCATTTTGCACACTCTAATTTTGCCGAAGCTCCATGAAAAGGTTAGATCTAAGTAGATAAATAAAGCTATGCACATGTTTTGAAAGTTTAATTTGTGAGTCATTACCAAAAGTGGCCTATTTGTCCTTATTAGTTTGCTGTTCTTAGCTTTACTATCTTTGGAAACTTGGCTCAAAGTTATATAGTTCTAGGCTAGCTCATCAGTGGAACTAGGAGAGAGGAAAACTGGCACGTATTTTAATAAAGTTCAATTTGAATGAAAAAATAGTATACAGTATAGTATTGTTAACAATGCTGTACGTTAGATCTCCAAAACTTATTCATCTCAGATAAATAAAACTTTGTACACTTTGACCATTTCCCCGTTTCCCACTCCACGCCTGCTACTCCCCACCCCCGCCCCAACCCCACCAAGCCCCCAGGAAATCACCATTCTACTTTTTGCTTCTATGAGTTTGACTATTTTTAGATTCAACATATAAGTGATTATGCAATATGTGTTGTTTTGACCCTGGCTTATTTCACTTAGCATGTTGTACGGGTTCATCCATGTTGTTGGAAATGGCAGGATTTTCTTCTTTATAAGGCTGAGCATATTTCTACTATACACACATATACTCACACACACAATACATATATATGTATACACACACACACAAACACACATACATACCCTACATTTTTAAAATCCATTCATCTGTTATGGGCATGTATATTGTTTTCATATCTTGACTGTTGTGAATAATGTTGCAGTGAGCATAGGATTGCAGATATCTCTTCGAGGTGCTGATTTAACTTCCTTTGAGTATATACCCAGAAGAGGGATTGCTGGGTCAAATGATAGTTCTATTTTTATTTATTTGAGGAGCCTCTATGCTGTTTTCCGTAATGGCTATACCAATTTACATTTTTATCAACAATGTATAAATGTTTCATTTTTTCCATATCCTCACCAACACTTATTATATTTTGACTTTTTGGTAATATTTATTGTAACAGGTATGAGGTGATATCTCATGAATATTTGATTTGCATTTATGTTATGACTGATGATGTTGACCACCTTTTCATATACCTGTTGCCCATTTGTGTGTCTTCTTTGGAAAAATGTCTATTCAAGTTCTTTGCCCATTTTTAATCTGGTTTTCCTTATTTGTTTTTGAGTTGTGTGAGTTCCTTATATATTTTGGATATTAACCCTTTACCAGATGTATAGTTTCCAAATAATTTCTCCCATTCTGTAAGTTGCCTTTTCATTGTGTTATTTCCTTTGTAGTGCAGAAGCTTTTTAGGTTGATGTAATCCCACTTGTTTATTTTACTTTTTATTCTCACTGCTTTTGGTGTCCTATCCAAGAAATTATTGTGAAGACCAATGTCATGGAGCTTTCCCCAGAATTTTATGGTTTCATTTGTTATGTTTAAGTCTTTAATCCATCTTGAATTGGTTTTGGTGAATGGTGTAAGATAAGTGTTCAAGCTAATTATTTTGCATGTAGATAATCTAGTTTTCCTGTACTTGATCTTAGCCAAAAGGCTGAGAAGCAATATATTCAGTTTTTCTAACACAGTGTATTGAGACTATCCTTTGAACATTTTGTATTCTTGGCAATCTTGTGGAAGACCAGTTGGTTGTGTATTTATGGGTTTATTTCTGTGCTCCCTATGTTTTCCCATTGTTCTTTGTGTCTGTTTTTATGGCAGTATCATACTGTTTTTATTACTATAGATTTGTAATATAATTTGAAATTCGAACTCAACAAGTGTGAAGCCAGATTTGATATTCTTTTTCAAGATCATTTTGGCTATTCAGAGTCTTTTGTAGTTTCATATGAAGTCTAAGATTGGTTTTTTTCTTTCTGTGAAAAATGCCATTGAAATTTTGATAGGGATCACATTGAATCTGTAAATATCTTAAGGTGGTATGGACAGTTTAACAGTATTAATTCTTCCATTTCATGGATATGGAATATCTTGTGATTTATTTGTGTCTGCTTTAATTTCTTCATTGTTTTGTAGTTTTCATTTTATGATTTTTTCCCTCCTTGGTTAGGTTTTTCCTAAAATTTATTTTTTTGATGCTATTGTAAATGGGATTCCTTTATTAATTTCTTTTATCATAGTTCATTTTTAGTGCATAGGCATGTGACTGATTTTTGGATGTTGATTTTGTGTCCCGCAACATTACTGAATTCATTTGTTACTTTCAATAGTGTTTTACTGCAGTCTTCAGGGGTTTCTACATATAAGATCATGTAGTCTGCAAATAGACAATTTTACTTCTTCCTTTCTGAGTTGGATGTAATTTATTGTTTTTTTCCCTAGTTGTTCTGATTAGAACTTTTAATACTGTGTTGAATAGAAGTGGCAGGAGTGGGATATTTGTCTTGTTCCTGCTATTAAAGAAAGAGCTTTCAGCTTTTCACCCTTGAGTATGATGTTAGCTGTAGGTTTTTTATGTATAGCCTTTATTATGTTGAAGTACATTCCTTCTATACCTAATTTGTTACAGATTTTTATCATGAATGGATGTCAATTTTTTTCTAATGTTTTCCTACATCTATTGAGATGATTATATGGTATTTATTCTTAAACTATTCATGTGGTGTACCACACATATTGATTTATGTATGATGAACCATTCTTGCATTCCAGGGATAAATCTCACTTAATCATGTTGTATAATTTTTTAATGTGGTGTTGAATTGTTGAGCATCATTTCATCTGTGTTCTTCAGGGATATTACCCTGTAATTTTCTTTTCTCATAATGTCTTTATCTGGTTTTGGTATCAGGGTAATACTGGCTTTGTGAAATGAGTTTATAAATGTTCCTTTCTCTTCAATTTATGGAAGAGTTTGATAAGGATTGACACTAATTCTCTTTGAATGTTTCGTCGAATTCACCATTGATGCCATGTGGTTCTGGGTTATTTTTTGTTGGGATATTTTTGATTACTGATTTTATCTACTTACTTGTTATTGGCCTGTTGAGATTTTTAAATTTCTTTGTAATTTGGTGTGGTAGGTTGTGTGTTTCTTGAAATTTATTAATTTCTTGAAGGTTTTCCAGTTGTTGGAATATAATTTTTTCTTATGATCCTTATTTTTTTGTGAAAAGAGAAAATGAAAATAAATAAAATTATAAATGAAAGAGGAGCTATTTTTGATTTGACTTATTTTTGCTCTAGTCTTTATTGTTTCCTTCCTTCTGCTAACTTTGGGCTTAGTCTGTTCTTTTTTTGGTTCTTTGATATGTAAAGTTAGATTGTTTGAGATTTTACTTTTTAATATGGCCACTTGTTGCTATTACTTCTTAGTACATTTTTTGCTTCATCTCATGTTTTGATATGTTGTGTTTTCACTTTTGCCTTGAGATATTTTAATAATTTTCTTTGAATTTCTTCCTCGACCCAGTGGTTGTTCAAGAGTGTGTTGTTTGGTTTTCACGTATTTGTGAATTTATCTATTATCTTGCTGTTACTGATTTCTAGTTTTATTTCATTGTGGTCAGAAAAGATACTTGGAATGATTTTATTTTTCTTAAATTTGTTAAGATTTGTATTTTGGCCTAACATGATCTATCCTGGAGAAGGTTTTGTGTGTACTTGAGAAGAATGTTTGTTTGCTATTAGGTGAAAAGTTCTGTACATGTCTGTTAGGTCTATCTGGTCTACCGTTTTGTTCAACTCAGCTGTGTCTTTATCAATTTTCTGTCTGGATATTCTAACCATTATTGAAAGTTGAGCATTTCACTTCTGAGTATATATCTAAAGGAATTTTAATCAGTATTTTGAGAGGATATTTGAACTTCCATGTTTATTGCAGCATTATGCACAATAACTATGATAAGGAATAAACCTAGATGTCCATCAGTGAATGAATGGCTAAAGAAAATGTGGTATATATACTTAATGGAATACTATTCAGCCTTTAAAAAGACGGAAATTCTGTCATTTGTGACAATGTGGATAAACCTGAAGGACATTAAGCTAAGTGAAATAAGCCAGGCACAGAAAGACATATACCACAGGACCTCACTTACATGTGTAATCTAAAAAAGTTGGAATTATAGAAGTAAAGAGTAGAATGATGGTTACCAGAGTCTTCCAGGGATGGAGAATGGAGTAAGGGGGGAGAATGAGGAGTTGTTGGTCAAAGGGTACAAAGTTTCAGACAGAAGGAATACGTTTTGAGATCTATTGCATAGGAGGGTGCCTATAGTCAATAATATTGTATATTTTAATATTACTAAAGTAAGGAGAGTAAATTTGAAATGTCTCACCACGAAAAGGATAAGTAAGCAAGGTTATGGATATGTTACTTAGCTTAATATACTCATTCCATATTTTATACATATATCAAACACATTTTGCCCTATAAATGCATATAATTATGATTTTTCAATTAAAAATAACATTAATAAAAAAGAAAGTGAGGTATAAAAATATCCTACTATTATTATATTGCTATTTCTCCCTTCAAATCTGTCAATATTTGCTTTATATATTTAGTTGTCCTGATGTTGGGTGTGTATATACAGTCATCTCTCATTATCTATAAGGCATTGGTTCCAGGACCCCTGCAGATACCAAAATCCACAGATGCTCAAATCCCTTAAATAAAATGGCATAGGATTTGTATATAATCTATGCACATGTCCTGTATACTTTAAATCATCTCTACATTACTTATAATATCTAATACAATGTAAGTGTACTTACAATATCGAATACAATGTAAATAGTTATAATGTATTTTTAATTTCTATCATTTTTGTTGCTGTTATTCTTTTATTTTTAAGAATATTTTTGATTAATAGATAGAGAGGTCCAGCTGTAGTTATAATTGCCATATCTTCATGTCAAGTTGATCCTCATCATTTTATAGTGACCTTTTTGACTCTAGACAGATAGTTTTTTGAATTGAAGCCTATTTTATCTGATTAAGTGTAGCTACCCCTACTTTCTTTTAGTTAGTATTTACATGGAATATATTTTCCTATCCCTTTACTTTCATTATATGTGTCCTTAAGACTAAAGTGAATCTCATATATAGCGTGTCACTGGGTCTTAAGTTTTAAAATTCATTCAGCCACTCTATGACTTTTGTGAATTTGTAGTGAGTATTTTATGAATTATTTTTGGCCATTTCATAGATCTCCATTTCTTTTGAGTTGTTTACTGGAAATTTATTATGTTCCTTTGGTGGCGGAGGATCATGTTTTTCTGATTTTTCATATTCCTTGTAGCCTTGCATTGTGATCTGTACATTTGAAGAAGTCACTTCTTCATGACTTTACAGACTAGATTCCATAGGGAAAGATTTTCTCCTGCAAGTGGGTATGAGGGTACTGGCTGGGTAGGGTGCATATCAGTGCCAGATTCAGAACCAGGTCTGGGTTTGCATGGGGACATCAATTATGGGGGTGTGCAGGAGTACCAGGTGCAGGAGTGTATAGAGGCAACAGGTCGGAGGTGTGGGTGTGGGTGCATGTAGTGGAACCAAGGCTTGGGGACAGGTGTTGTGTTGCTGGCTCTAGAAGAGTGCACATCAGCTCCAGCTCTAGGAGTGTGCAGGGGGTGGAGTCCAAGCAACTCTGGATGGTGGGGTCTGCATTGGCAAAGACTGTAGGAGTCCTTGGCAGTGAATGCTGCAGAGGTCCTTGGTAGTGGCAAGGGCTGCTGAGGTTCTCCTGCTCTCATTTCCCCTCTGGGAGACCTTATGGTTGAGGTGATTACTCTTTGTGCTGAGCTATGCTAGCCTGGGGTATGGGAGAACAAGGATAAAATTCTTTTTTTACCCTTTTCTTTTTTTCTTTTTTATTATACTTTAAGTTCTAGGGTACATGTGCGCAATGTTCAGGTTTGTTACATATGTATATGTGTGCCATGTTGGTGTGCTGCACCCATTAACTCATCATTTACATTAGGTATATCTCCTAATGCTATCCCTCCCCCCTCCCCCCACCCCACAACAGACCCCAGTGTGTGATGTTCCCCATCCTGTGTCCAGTTGTTCTCATTGTTCAGTTCTTACATATGAGTGAGAACATGTGGTGTTTGGTTTTCTGTTCTTGCGATAGTTTGCTGAGAATGATGGTTTCTAGCTGCATCCATGTCCCTACAAAGGACATGAACTCATCCTTTCTTATGGCTGCATAGTATTCCATGGTGTATATGTGCCACATTTTCTTAATCCAGTCTGTCATTGATGGACATTTGGGTTGGTTCATGGATAGGAAGAATCAATATCATGAAAATGGCCATACTGTCCAAGGTAATTTATAGATTCAATGCCATCCCCATTAAGCTACCAATGACTTTCTTCACAGAATTGGAAAAACTATTTTAAAGTTCATATGGAACCACAAAAGAGCCCACATTGCCAAGACAGTCCTAAGCCAAAAGAACAAAGCTGGAGGCATCACGCTACCTGACTTCAAACTATACTACAAGGCTACAGTAACCAAAACAGCATGGTACTGGTACCAAAACAGAGATATAGACCAATGGAACAGAACAGAGCCCTCAGAAATAATACCATACATCTACAACCATCTGATCTTTGACAAACCTTCCTACCCTTTTCTATGTGGCCATCCTTAGTTTTTGTGTTCCACTGGTTTGCTACAGATTTGTTATTGTACTCAGGAGCACTCCCAGAGCCATTTTTGTCTATGGATATTTACATTATTGTTTTTGTTAGAGGTTGAGGGCCGGCACCTCCTAGTCTGCCTTCTTGCTGACATCATTACTGGTTCTGTCTATTATTGATAGAGCAATGTTGAAATCTCCAACTGTAATAGTAGATTCATCTATTTCTCTTTGTAGTTCTATCAGTTTTTGCTTCACATATTTGGACACATTTTTGTTAGGTACATGCACATTAAGGACTGTTTTATCTTCTTGGAGAATTGACAGTTTTATTATTATTTAATGCCTTTTATTATCCCTGATAATTTGTCATACTTTGAAGTCTGCTGTGTTGGGAAATAATATAGCTACTTTCATTTTACTTTGATTAGTATGAGAGTAGTAGTGTATTATTCTCTATTCATTTACTTTTAATCTATTTGTGTGTTTATATTTAAAGTGCATTTATTTAGAGAATAAACAGGTTGGGTCTTGCTTTTTGATCTAATCTGACAATTTTTAAATCTTTTAATTGGAATATTTAGACTATTGGCATTCAAAGTTATTATTGATATATTCAGATTAATATATACCATATTTGTTACTGTTTTGTGTGTGTTGCCCCTGTTTTATGTTTCTATTTTTCCTTTCACTTTCTTATACGTTTTGTGGTTTTGATTGAGCATTTTACATGATTCCGCTTTATCTGCTTTCTTAGAATATTAGTTATACTCTTTTTAACCTCAGTTTGTTTTGCTTTTTACTTGTTCTTAGGACAGAGTGATGATTCTAACATTTTTACCTGTGGAACTAGGGGCTGGATTTCCAAAGCCATTTTTTTTTTTTTTTTTTTTTTTTACTATCAGATTTTTGATGGTTAGTTTGCCAACCCTGGTCTAGGAGAAAGACAAGATTCAAATGCCAAAGAGCACAACTATAAACATCAGGACTAGAGGGTCAAAGCCTCTTCCATTCTCTGTGGGAAAAATGGATGGATATTGGTGAGGCTGGAGGTGGAAGTCTCACTGGGCCCAAGGTAGAAGCAGAGAGTTTTCATCCAAGTCACCTTGGGGTGACCAAACCAGAGAACAAAATGAGTTGAAACAATATAGGAAAGCCAGGCACGGTGGCTCACGCCTGTAATCCCAGCACTTTGGGAGGCTGAGGTGGGCGGATCACGAGGTCAGGAGATAGAGACCATCCTGGCTAACATGGTGAAACCCCGTCTCTACTAAAAATGCAAAAAAATTAGCCAGGTGTGGTGGTGGGTGCCTGTAGTCCCAGCTACTCGGGAGGCTGAGGCAGGAGAATGGTGTGAACCCTGGAGGCGCAGCTTGCAGTTAGCCGAGATCATGCCACTGCACTCCAGCCTGGGCGACAGAGCAAGACTCTGTCTCAAAAAAACAAAAAAAAAAAAAAAAGAAAGAAAGAAAGAAAGAAACAATGGTAGGAAAAATGATGGTTAAGGAGGAGGGGAGACTGACTGAAGGTTACTCCAAGTTAAAGAAGGCTAGACACAGGAATTTGAAGCTGAGACAAAGCCGGACATCCAGAACCAGGGAGATTAAAAGATGAGAGCAAGAATAAATGCAGACAACTTGGAATCAATGGCAGCAGCAACTGGGATGGGTAGTTGGTGTACTGGAAAAGAATGTGAGAATGAGAATATGCTTTTAGAGGTGGTGTGAGAGGTCTGAGGTGATTACTAAAATACCTGTTAGTATATGTTGCTTAGATTTATGAGTCAGCATGCAATGTGAAATAAACACATCATGGAGAATGGGCTATCCATTTGCTCAAGCATTTGCCCTTTGAATTACAAACAATCCAATTACATTCTTTAAGTTATTTAAAAATATACAAGACTTATATTGTGCTATATATAGTAGGTCTTATTTATTGTATATTTTTTTGTACCCTTTAACCATCCCCATCTCCTCCTCAGCCCCCATTCCCTTCCCAGTCTCTAGTAACCATCCTTCTATTCTTTATATCTATGAGTTCAATTGATTTGATTTTTAGATCTCACAAATAAGTGAAAATATGTGACATTTGTCTTTCTGTGCCTAGCTTATTTCACTTTACATAGTAATCTCCAGTTCTATCTATGTTGCAAATGATTGGATCTCACTCTTTTTTATGGCTGAATAGTACTCCATTGTGTATATTATCTATCCATTCATCTGGTGGTGGACACATGGGTTGCTTCTAAGTCTTAGCTAATGTAAAAAGTGCTGCAACAAAAAGTGCAGATATCTCTTTGATATACTGATTTCCTTTCTTTGGGTATATACCCAGCAGTGGGATTGCTGGATTTTATGGTAGCTCAATTTTAATTTTCTGAGGAACCTCCAAACTGTTCTCCATAGCGGTTGTGCTGATACACAGTCTCACCAACACTATATGAGACTTTCTGTTTCTCCACATCCTCACCAGCATTTGTTATTGCCTGTCTTTAGATACAATTCATTTTAACTGGGATGTGATGGTATCACATTATAGTTTTGATTTGCATTGCTCTAATGATCAATGATGTTGAGTACCTTTTCATATGCGTACTTGCCATTTGTATGTCTTCTTTTGAGAAAGGTCTATCCAAATATTTTGTCCATTTTTTGATGGGATTATTAGATTTTTTCCTGTAGATGTGTTTGAGCTCCTTATATATTCTGGTTATAAATCCCTTGTCAGAGGGGAAGTTTGCAAATATTTTCTCCCATTCTGTGGGTTCTCTATTCACTCTGTTGATCGTATCCGTTACTGTGAAGAAGCTTTTGTCCATGTTTGCCTTGGTTGCCTGTGCTTGTGGGGTATTGCTCAAGAAGACTTTGCCCAGACCAATGTCCTGGAGATCTTCTTCAATGTGTCCTTGTAGTAGCTTCATAGTTTGAGATCTTAGATTTCTAAGTATTTAATCCATTTTGATTTGATTTTTGTATATGGCAGGAGATAGGGGTCTAGCTTTATTTTTTGTCATATGGGTATCTAGTTTTCTTAGCACCATTTATCAAAAAGATTGTCTTTCCCCCAGTGTATGTTCTCGGTAACTTTGTCAAAAATGACTTCAACGGTGGGTTGGTGGATTTGTGCCTGGGTTCTCTATTCTGTTCCATTTGTCTACATGTCTGTTTTTATGCCAGTACCATGCTATTTGGGTTACTATAGTTGTGTAGTATAATTTGAGTCAGATAATATGATTTCTTCGATTTTCTTCATTTTTCTTTGGATAGCTTTGGCTATTCTGGATCTTTTGTTATTCCATATAAGTTTTAGAATTTTTTTATATTGCTGTGAAGAATGTCATTGGTAGTTTGATAAGGATTGCATTGAATCTGTAGATTGCTTTGGGTAGTATGGACATTTTAAAAATATGGATTTTTCCAATACATGAACATTGAATATCTTTCAATATTTTTGTGTCCTCTTTAATTTCCTTCATCAGTGTTTTATAGTTTTCATTATAGTAATCTTACACTTCCTTGGTTAATTTCTGAGTATTTAATTTCATGTGTAGCTATTGTTAATGGGCTTCCTTTTTAAATTTCTTTTTTCAGATCATTCACTGTTGGCATATAGAAATGCTACCGATTTTAGTATGTTGATTTTGTATCCTGAAACTTTACTGAATTTGTTTTTCAGTTATAATAGTTTTCTTGCAGAGTGTTAGGATTTTCCAAATATAAGATTATGCCATCAGCAAACAAGGATAATTTGAATTCTTTCTTTCTAATGTGGATGCTCTTTATATCTTTCTTTTGTCTGATCTAGCTAGGATAAGTATGATACTAGCTGTGTGTCTGTCATACGTGGCTTTTATTGTGTTGAGGTGTGCTCCTTCTGTACAGTTTTTTAAGGGTTTTTATCCTGAGTTGATGTTTAATTTTATCAACTTTTCAGCATAAATTAAAGTGCTCATATAATTTTTATCCTTTATTATGTTGATATGATATACCATATTGATTCATTTGTGTGTATTGAACCATCTTTGCATCCTAGGGATAAATCTCACTTGGTCATGAGGAATGATCTTTCTACTGTATTGTTGAATTCAGTTTGATGGTATTTTTTGAGAATTTTTGCATCAATATTTATCAGAGATATTGTCCAGTAGTTTTTTTCTTTTTTTAATGTCTTTGTCTGGTTTGGGTATCAGTATACTACTGGCCTTATAGAATGAGTTTGGATGTATTTCCTCCTCTGTTTTTTGGAGTAGTTTGAGTAGAATTGGTATTAGTTCTTCTTTAAATATTTGGTAGCTTGTATGTATCTAGGAATTTGTCTATTTCTTCTAGATTTTCCAATTTATTGGCATATAGTTACTCCTAGTAACCACTAACAATCTTTTGAATTTCTAACAATCTTTTCAATTTCTGCAGTATCAGTTGTAATGTCTCCTTTTTCATTTGTGATTTAATTTACTTGAATTCCTCTCTTTTTTTCTTAGTCTAGGTAAAACTTTGTCAATTTTGTTCAACTTTTCAAAAACAGCCACTTTTTGTTTCATTGACCTTTTGTATTGTTTTATTTCAATTTCATTTATTTCTGCTCTAATCTTTGTTATTTCCCTTTTTTATTAGTTTTGAGTTTGGTTTGCTCTTTCTTTTCTAGTTCTTTAAGACGCATCATTAAATTTTTTGTTTGAAGTTTTTTCTCTGTTTTGATGTAGGCACTTATAGCTATAAATTTCCTTCTGGGTACTGCTTTTGTTGTGTCCCATAGGTTTTGATATGTTGTGTTTCCATTATTATTTGTTTCAAGAAATTATTCATTTTTTTTCTTAATTTCTCCATTGACCCACTTGTCATTTAGGAGCATATTGTTTAATTTCCATATATTTGTATCATTTCCAAAATTCCTCTTGTTATTTATTTCTAGTTTTATTCCACTATCTTCAGAGAAGCTACTTGATATTATTTCAGTGTTTTTGAATATATTATGAGTTGTGACTTAACATATGGTCTATCCTTGAGAATGATCCATGTGCTGAGGAAAAGAATGTGTAGTTTGTAGTTATTGGATGAAATGTTCTGTAATTATCTATCAGAACCATTTGGTCTATAATGCAGATGAAGTCTGATATTTCTTTGTTGATTTTTCTGTCTAGAAGCTTTGTCCGATGCTGAAAATGGGATGGTGAAGTCTTCAGCTATTATTGTACCAAGTCTTATCTTTCTCTATAGCTCTAGTAATATTTGCTTTATATATCTGAGTGTTCCAGTATTGGATGCACATATATTTATATTCATTATGTCCTCTTGCTGAATTGACCCCTTTATCATTATGTAGTGACCTTCTTTGTCTCTTCTTAAAGCTTTTGTCTTGAAATCTATTTTGGCTGACATAAGTATAGCTACCCCTGCTTTTTGTTTGTTTGTTTGTTTCCATTGACATGGAATACATTTTTCCTCTCCCTTTATTTTCAGGCTATATGTGTCTTTATAGGTGAAGTGTGTTTCTTGAAGGCAACACATCAGTGGGTCTTTTTATTTATTTAGCTGGTCTGTGTCTTTTGATTGGAGAATTTAGTCCATTTTCATTCAATGTTATTATTGGTAAGTAAAACTTATTCTCACCATATTGTTATTTGTTTTCCAGTAGTTTTGTGGTCTTCTCTTTCTTCCTTCTTTCCTTCGTGTCTTCCTTTAGTGAAGGGGATTTTCTCTGGTGATATGATTTTGCTTCTTGCTTTTTATGTTTTATGTCTCCATTGTATGTTTTTAGGTTTGAGATTACCATGAGTCTTGCAAATACTATTTTGTAACCCATTATTTTAACCTGATAACTTAACACTGTTAGCATAAACAAACAAATGAGCAAAAGAAAACAAGTAGAAACCTTACGGTTGAACTTCGTCCCCTCGCTTTTTAATATTTTGTTGTAGTTTCTATTTATATCTTATTGTATTGGTTATGTCTTGAAAATTTGTTGTAGTCATTATTTTTGATTGGTTCATTATTTAATCTGTCTACTTAGAATACGAGTAGTTTACACACCACAGTTACAGTGTTATAATATTCTGTGTTCTTCTGTGTACTTACTACTACCAGTGAGTTTTGTACTTTCAGATGATTATTGCTCATTATTGTCTTTTTATTTCTGGTTGAAATACTCCTCTTAACATTTCTTATAGGACAGGTCTGGTATTGATGAAATTCCTCAGCTTTTGTTTGTCTGGGAAAGTCTTTATTTCTCCTTTATATTTGAAGTATATTTTTGCTGGCTATACCTTTCTAGGGTAAAAGTTTTTTTTCCTTCAGCACTTTAAATATGTCACGCTACTCTGTCCTGGCCCATAAGGTTTCCACTGAAAAGTCTGCTGCCCGATGTATTGGAGCTCCATTGTATGTTATTTGTTTCTTTTCTCTTTCTGCTTTTAGGATCCTTTCTTTTTCCTTGACCTTTGGGAGCTTGATTATTAAATGTCTTGAGGTAGTTTTCTTTGGGTTAAATCTGCTTGGTGTTCTTCAACCTTCTTGTACTTGGATATTGATATCTTTCTCTAGTTTTGGAAAATTCTCTGTTGTTATGCCTTTGAATAAACTTTCTATTCCTATCTTTTTCTCTACTTCCTCTTTCAGGCCAATAACTCTTAGTTTGTCCTTTTGAGGTTATTATCTAACCTCAAAATGCTTTTTTATTTGATTTTTCTCAACACAGCTATTTTGAATTCTTTGTCTGAAAAGTCATATATCTGTTTCTCCAGGATTCATCCTGGTCTCTTATTTGCTTCATTTGATAAAGTCATATTTTGCTGGTTGATATTGATGCTAGTAGGTGTTCTTTTTTGTCTGGGCATTGAAAGGTTAGGTATTTATTTTAGCCTTCACTCTGGGCTTATTTGTAGCCACCCTTCTTGGGAAGGTTTTCCAGGTATTTGAAAGGACTTGGGTATCATGATCTAAGCTGCTTCTGCTCTAGGGGACACCACAAATATAGTAATATTGTGGTTTTCACAGACTTATAGAGGTATCCTCTTCATGGTCTTGGACAAGATGGGGAAGAATTCTCTGAATTACCAGGTAGAGACTTGTTCTCTTCCCTCACTTTCTTCCAAACAAAGAATCTCTCTTTCTATTATAAGCCACCTAAAGCTGGGAATGGGTGACACAAGCAACCCTGTGGCCACGACCACTATGGCTGTGCTGGATCAGACCTGAAGCCAGCCCAGTGCTGGGTCTAACCTAAGGCCTGCTGTGACCACTCTCTGGCTACTTCCTGTGCTCACTCAAGGTCCTGGAACTCTACAGTCATCAAGTGGCAAAGCCAGTCTAGACTGTGTCCTTCCTTTCAGGGAGGCAAGGTCCCCCAATTGCCTGGTGGGTCCAGAAGTGCTGTTTGGAATTTACAGACTAGAGTCAAATTCCTTTGAAGTCTACCAAGTGTTCTATTGCGTTGTGACTGCTCTGGCAGTCAAACCACAAAACACATTTTTAAAAACTCTTCCCTCCCCTTTTCAAAGGCAAAGGAACCTCATTTCCTAGCTACTGCCACCCCAGGCCACAAAGAGTACTACCAGACTATTGCTTATATTCCCTTAATGCCCAAAGCCTCTTAAGTCAGCTTGTTGTGAATGCTCCCTGGCCTGGGACTCACCCTTCAGGACAGTATTCTCTCCTTTGGCCCAGGGCAGGTCCAGAAATGCCATCCAAGATTCAAGTCCTGGAATTGTTTTACCCCCCTGTGGCCATGCTGGTACCTAATGTGAAAGACAAAGTCCCCTTTCCTTTTTTCTCTGCTTTTCTCAAGCAGATGGAGTTTTGCCCTGTAGCCACCACAGCTGGTCACATGCTATGAGTCTCACCTGAAGCGAACAAGTCTCAGCCACTCACCCAAGGCGGGTGTCACTGCTCATTATTTAGGGTCAAAGGGCTTTTCAGTTGGCATGTGATAAATGCTGTCAGGACTGGGTCCTTTCCTTCAAGGCAGCAGGTTGTCTTCTGGCCCAGGGTGTGTCTAGAAATGTTGTCTGGGATCTAGGGCCTGGAATGGGGCCCTTAGGACTCTGACCAGTGCCCTATCCTGCTGTGGCTTAGCTGGTAACTTAGATGTAAGATAAAGTTCTCCCCACTCTTCTCTCTCTTCTCCTCAAGTGGAAGGAAGGGGTCTCTTTTGAAGCCATGAGCTGTGCAGCCTGAGGTTATGGAGGGGTGATGGCAATATTCCCTTGGCTGCCCCAGCTGATCTTAGTATGTCATGCGCTCACTCAGTTCACTGTCTCCAGGCCTAATTTAGCACGAGAACTCACCTAAGAGTTGCAGTTCTTATGTCCTAGACTGCTTTTCAGGTTTACTTGGAGACGCAGGATGCTCTAATCTTCAGTGGTGAGGTTTGCAGGCACTCAATTTTGGACTTCTAGGATTCATAATTTTCCTCTGGCAAGATCTGGTTTAAATGCTCCCTTCATAAGTGGGCATCAGCTGAGTTTGGTCTGGTTTTCCTTTCTGCTCTAACTGGGCAGCACTGAGTTCATTGTGTCATAACTGCTGTGTTCTTTCTCCCTCAGTGCCTAGAGAAGCTCTCTGCACCACTCTGTGGCTGCCAGAGTGGAGGAGGGGTGGCATCAGCAGTTCAGGACTTTTTTCTCTTCAGTGCCTCTTTTTCAACAATATGAAGTTAAATCCAGGTACTATGAGTGCTCATCTGATTTTTGGTTCTTACGAAGGTATTTTTTTCTTCTGTATAGATAGTTGTTAACTTGGTGTCCTTGTGGTGGGGATGATTGGTGGAGCTTTCTATTCCATCATCTTGCCTGCACATAATTTTGTGGACGGTTAGGAGTTATTCTAGTGATGCAATAAGGATACACAATTAGATTATAAAGGAAAAAGACACAGTTGAAGTCTGCAGAAATCTCTGTGCAAGCCTTGCATGCTCTCCTTCTCTAATGAGGGGTGACACAGAGCACATGCTTGGCCCAGCAATGAAAATGCAGCAACATGTGTGAAATGATTTCTACCATGGAAGCCCACTTGAGACTCAGCACCCAAGATTTTTACTGGGGACTAATCACACAAGCACTCCCTGCCTGGCACATGCCAAAATGCCGGATTCCCAGCAGGAAAGTAGGTGTTCAGCATAAATCAATATAGCTTGCACATATAATCTACAGTGTGCCTCCCTAATAAGTTATCTGTTGACTGAGAATACTCCAGAACCAAGGCTGAAGATGTCAACCAAGGGCCAACCTTATAACTAGGCCCTTCTAAGAATAGCAGTCTCAGGCCTGCTAAATTAAATCTTTATTGCACACCATTTATCTACTGTGCTATAGCTGAAATTGATAATCAGAATGTTCTCAGGCCAGATAATCTTTCAGAATCGTATTCCTCTGCTACCTCCTAAGATTTGGGGCCTGTTTTAACTTCACGAAAATAGGAAAAAGGAAAGTTATCTATAAAAGAAAGTCTACATTACTTGGTGTAGGCTGAGTTTTTCTGGCCTCTGATGCTGTAAGTTGTGATAGCTACATTAGACCTCCATGAATTTTGGGATTTTTCAATGTGGTATATCCATGTCTCAATAATGGCCTTGATCATCAACTTTCTTTTCTCACATTGGGTAGCTGCCTTTAGCCATGACCAACCTTTTTTGAAAATTAGTAGTAGAGAAATAATTTGCCAGGGTAAATGGTTGGATATTCATAGGCCAATATTATGAGAGAAATAGTTTTTAGCTCCTGGAGTGCATAACTGTTTTCTGTATAACTCTTTCCTTTTGTTGGAAAAGTAATTTAATGGAGTAGTCATTAATCTAGCAACTCCAGAGCTGCTAAACTTCCTTGATTATCTGGAGCGCTTCTTGGTATAGAACTTCTGATATTCTTTCTGGAATCATGTGGATGCCACGGCTCAACAGGCATAGTTCAAGAGCTTCTCTTTTATTCTTGAAAGCAAATTTCTCGAGGTTGACCTAGAAGGGAGAGTGGTGTACCTGGTCTAAAATCAAGAGTGTCATTCACTTTTAACAGAGATGTCACTTAGAACTTCCCTTTCCCTGGGAATTTAGGTAAATATAGCTTGAATCCTCAATTTTATAACCTGTGCAAGTCTAGTATTCTCCCCATGGTTGCTGCGAATGTTCAGTCTTATATCTTCCCATATGCCTCTCTGCTATTTAGAGACAGAAAGTAGGTATTAGTGGTTGCTCTCCGCACCCCAGTGATAGGGGTGGGGAGAGTTGTGAGGGGAAATGAGGAGCGACTGCTACTGTGAATGCAATTTATTTTAGAGGTGATGAAAATTATGTAAAACTGATTGTGGTGGTGGTTATACAACTCTGTGAATTTATGAAAAATCATTAAATTGTATACTTTAAATGGGTGAATTGTATAGTAGGTAAATTTTATTTCAAAAAAGGTGTTACTTTTTTAAAAAAAGTAAGAACGTGTGTAGATTTATTAAGTATTGCAGATTTGCCACCAGAAGTGTTGCAGCAGTTTGCTTTCTCACCATGAACGTATGAGAGTGCCTGTTTCCTCGCAGCTTCACCAACAGAATATGTTGTCATTTTTTTTTTTGCCAGTCTGATAGGTGAGAAATTGTATCTCAGTGTATTTTTACTTTGCATTTCTCTAATTCTGAGTTTGAACATCTTTTCATATGTTTGAGGATAGTTTTTATACCTTTTGTGTGAATTGTCTGTTTATATATTTTCCCCATTCTTCTATTGGGTTTTTGGTTTTATTCACTCAATTTTTAAGAGTTCTTTGTATATTAGGAATATCAGCCATAGTCTGTCAGTATCCATATCCTTAACCATTACACTCCATTGACTTTCTGCTTTGGCACTTTATCCACTTAAACTCACTTTTTCTAACTTCTGTAATTGTAAATGGCTCAAATACTTATCATAGAATGATTTAAATGTAGTATAGGCCCTTAAAACCTACTATTTAGGGGCATGTTTCAAGCCATGTTCTCTTGAAGCTCTACCAGTTCTGGGAAAATGGAGGTAGGTAGTACAGCTGGATAGCCTATTCTGGGAGATTTGGGGAAGTATTTGTTTCTAAGACTCTTTGCTATTTATTTTTCTCTATAGCGCCAGCCCTACAAAATGAAGAACCTAATATCTCTGTTGCAATCTATTAGGCCATCCTTAATGCTAATAAGTAAAGGTGGAATCATAGTTACTGAGATAGCAAGTCATCTTGCTTTGGTAGTCAGCGCATGGGGAGGAGTAGTAAAGGAGTTTCACCATTCTGTTTAACTTCACTCTTCTTAAGCTGCACTGCTGATCAGCTTAAGAAAAAAGCTATAAAGCTTTTGTTTTGTCTTGTAACTGTGCCACTCTTAAGACCTTGTCTAGCATCCTTAGTATTCACCCTTTTGGAGTGAGTCTACTTTATCATTATTATTATTATTATTGGTATTATTGGTTTGCCCTTGACTACCTTCACCTGCCTTGTCCTTGACAGCTTGAAAGTTTCTTTAAAAACTAACCATGCAATTACCACATGACACAGTAACTGAATTTGGGGGCATTTATCCCAGATAAATGAAAACATGATAAGATGGCGGCGCTGAGCGGTGGCGGTGGCGGTGGCGATGGCAGTGGTGTGGAGCCCGGCGAGGCTCTGTTCAATGGGGACATGGAGCCTGAGGCCGGCGCCAGCGCCGCGGCCTCTTCGGCTGCAGACTCTGACATTCCCGAGGAAGTTATCCTCCAAAAATGTAGAAACCATACTTTTAACTTCTAAACCAACAGAAGAGAACAAATAATTAATAAAAATTAATCCCGAAGAAGTGAAGAAAAGAAAGAACCAGTAAGACAAATAGCATAAAGTGTGGAATATCAAACAAATAATCGATTAAGTTAACACAGGAACATATAGAGGCCCTATTAGACAAATTTGGTAGGGAACATAATCCACCATCAATATATCTGCAGGCCTATGAGGAATACACCAGCAAGCTAGATACACTCCAACAAAGACAACAACAGTTATTGGAATCTCTGGGGAACGGAACTGATTTTTCTGTTTCTAACTCTGCATCAATGGACACTGTTAAATCTTCTTCCTCTTTTAGCCTTTCAGTGCTACCTTTATCTCTTTCAGTTTTTCAAAATTCCACAGATGTGGCCTGGAGCAACCCCAAGTCACCACAAAAACCTATTGTTAGAGTCTTCCTGCCCAACAAACAGGACAGTGGTGTCTGCAAGGTATGGAGTTACAGTCGGAGACAGTCTAAAGAAAGCACTGATGATGAGAGGTCTAATCCCAGAGTGCTGTGCTGTTTACATAATTCAGGATGGAGACAAGAAGCCAATTGGCTAGGACACTGGTATTTCCTGGCTTACTGGAGAAGAATTGAATGTGGAAGTGTTGGAGAATGTTCCACTTACAACACCCAACTTTATACGAAAAACATTTTTCACCTTAGCATTTTGTGACTTTTGTCAAAAGCTGCTTTTCCAGGGTTTCTACTGTCAAACATGTGGTTATAAATTTCACCAGCATTGTAGTACAGAGGTTCCCCGATATGTGTTAATTATGACCAACTTGATTTGTTGTTTTTCTCCAAGTTCTTTGAACGCCATTCAATACCACAGGAAGAGTCCTGCTTAGCAGAGACTGCCCTTACATCTGGATCATCCCCTTCCGCACCCCGCTGAGACTCTACTGGGCCCCAAATTCTCACCAATCTGTCTCCTTTAAAATCCATTCCATTTCTACAGCCCTTCCGACCAGCAGATGAAGATCATCGAAATCAATTTGGGCGAAACCGGTCCTCATCAGCTCCCAATATGCATATAAGCACAGTAGAACCTGTCGATATTGATGACTTGATTAGAGACCAAGCATTTCGTGGTGATGGAGGATCAACCACAGGTTTGTCTGCCACACCCCCTGCCTGGGTCACTCACTAACGTGAAAGCCTTACAGAAATCTCCAGGACCTCAGTGAGAAAGGAAGTCATCTGCATCCTCAGAAGACAGGAATCAAATGAAAATGCTTGGTAGACAGGACTGGAACGATGATTGGGAGATTCCTGATGGGCAAATTACAGTGGGACAAAGAATTGGATCTAGATCATTTGGAACAGTCTACAAGGGAAAGTGGCATGGTGATGTGGCAGTGAAAATGTTGAATGTGACAGCACCTACACCTCAGCAGTTATAAGCCTTCAAAAATGAAGGAGGAGTGCTCAGGAAAACATAATATGTGAGTATCCTACTCTTCATGGGCTATTCAACAAAACCACAACTGGCTATTGTTACCCAGTGGTGTGAAGGCTCCAGCTTGTATTACCATCTCCGTATCATCGAGACCAAATTTGAGATGATCAAACTTACGGATATTGCACGACAGACTGCACAGGGCGTGGATTACTGACACGCCAAGTCAATCATCCATAGAGACCTCAAGAGTAATAATATATTTCTTCATGAAGACCTCACAGTGAAAATGGGTGATTTTGGTCTAGCCACAGTGAAATCTCGATGGAGTGGGTCCCATCAGTTTGAACAGTTGTCTAGATCCTTTTTGTGGATGTCACCAGAAGTCATCAGAATGCGAGATAAAAATTCATACAGCTTTCAGTCACATGTATATGCATTTGGGATTTTTCTATATGAACTGATGACTGGACAGTTACCTTATTCAAACATCAACAACAGGGACCAGATAATTATTATGGTGGGATGAGGATACCTATCTCCAGATCTCAGTAAGGTACAGAGTAACTGTCAAAAAGCCATGAACAGATTAATGGCAGAGTGCCTTAAAAAGAAAAGAGATGAGAGACCACTCTTTCCCCAAATTCTCACCTCTATTGAGCTGCTGACCCGCTCATTGCCAAAAATTCACCGCAGTGCATCAGAACTCTCTTTGAATTGGGCTGATTTCCAAACAGAGGATTTTAGTCTATATGCTTGTTCTTTGGCAAAAACACCCATCCAGGCGGGGGGATATGGTGCATTTCTTGTCTATAGAAACAAGTAAGAGAGAGAGTGCAGGAGAGTAGAAACAAAAGGAAAATAAATGAACATATGTTTGCTTATATGTTAAATTGAATAAAATGTTCTTTTTTTAAGGTGAACCAAAGAAAACTTTTGTGATTAAAGACTAGATATAATTTTTCCCCAAACTAGTATTTATACTTAACATGAGATTTTGAACATCCAAGGGTTAAAATACATAGACATTGCTAAAATTTGGCAGTGCCTGCTTTACTTTCTGTTCTGGGTTTGTTTCATTCACTTGGTTATTTTAAGTATTAAACTTCAGTTTTCTCATGCAGCTTTTGTCACTAGCTATCACTTGTCCACTAGGGACTCCAGAAGACCATACCTGTGCCTGTGTTTGCAGGTGGGAAGTTGGCAGTAGGTTAACCTGGGTTAGATAAGGCAAACTGAATAGATCTGATTTAGGAAGTCACTAGAATTTAATAATTTTTTTTTTTTTTTGAAACAGAGTCTCGCTCTGTCGCCCAGGCTAGAGTGCAGTGGTGCAATCTCAGCTCACTGCAAGCTCTGCCTCCCAGGTTCATGCCATTCTCCCACCTCAGCCTCCAGAGTAGCTGGGACTACAGGCGCCTGCCACCACACCCAGCTAATTTTGTTTCTGTATTTTTAGTAGAGATGGGTTTTCACTGTGTTAGCCAGGATGGTCTCGATCTCCTGACCTCGTGATCTGCCTGCCTTGGCCTCCCAAAGTGCTGAGATTACAGGCGTGAGCCACTACGTCTAGCCCTTAACACTTTTTCTATAATGATTTCTTTTTACAACAATTTGGAAAATGTGGATATCCTTTATTTCCTTGAGGCAATAAACTAAATTTCTTTTTATAAATTGTGAGTGTAGGTGACCAAAAATATTGCTGAGGAGTGGCATGCTTGACATGAGTAAAATGACTTAACTTTGGATTTTTAGTGAGAAAATGTTATAAATTGGAAGTTCCTTTTAAATAACTTTTTAAAAAATATAGTAAGGGCCGGGCGCGGTGGCTCATGCCTGTAATCCCAGCACTTTGGGAGGCTGAGGCAGGCGGATCACGAGGTCAGGAGATCGAGACCATCCTGGCGAACACAGTGAAACCCCGTCTCTACTAAAAATACAAAAAATTAGCCGGGCGTGGTGGTGGGCGCCTGTAGTCCCAGCTACTTGGGAAGCTGAGGCAGGAGAATGGCGTGAACCCAGGAGGTGTAGCTTGCAGTGAGCCGAGACCGTGCCACTGCACTCCAGCCTGGGCGACAGAGCAAGACTCGGTCTCGGAAAAAAAAAATACATTAAGGATGTCTTGCTCATGTAGAAGTCAAATTTCATTGCAAATGCATTGCCCCCTTCACACCCAATTCCTCCCCTGCAAAAAATCTTCACAGAATTCTGTGAGAACTTTTAGGTGTGTTTTTCTTTGAGATTACTCTGGTTTCCAAACACCAGTTAACAGATATTTTAAAGTTGTTATTGAATTATTCTTACCTCTTATTATGCATATTTTAGCAATCACCTTATCATTGTGTCTCATGAAATTTCTGTTCTCCTTATATTCTTTGCCCAGCAAGATTCTACTTACGATGAATGAATGCTATTCTCCTTTTTGCATTCCATAGTATGAAGTATTTTTTAGTGTTCTCTAATACTTACACTTTGTTGTGTAGAAAATGACTGTAATGTGATGGTCAGTGCATTCTTAACTGTGATTCAGGGAATAAAAAGTAGAAAGCAACAGCATGTGGTCCTATCAAAGATTTGGCCATCTCTACTTCATTGTCAGCCTCTTAACTATATCTTCACTTACTCAATTTGGTTTTGTCATGATTTTTAAATGTAGCCAATAGTTCGAGATTCTTCCAGTGAACAGACATCTGTATAAATGCTTCTTTGCAGTCAATAAAGAAGAAAATTGAGAAGACTTTAATGATAATTTAGTTTTTAAGTACCCACAAATACATTTTTGAAACATTTTCTTTATTTGAATAGTTAGATGTCATCCAGGAAAATCACTTAATAATAATTACAGCAAACCGTTAGCCCCTCATTTGGGTAACTTAAGATAAGTAATGCCATTATTACTTCAGAATTGTTTCATGACTTTCAGTTTAGTTAAGAAAATGAAAAGGAGCATTTCTCATATTTTAAAAAATGAGACTAAGAAAGGAATAAAGAAATGTAACTATTGGAAAATATCAAAGCATATGATTTTTAAAGCCTTAAGTGGCATTAAATATATGATTATTAGTAATTGTTACATAGGGCTTTACTCATTCAAAATAGAAGACTAGCAAGCATGTAACTAACAGAGTTTGAAAAAAATTGACTGGGCGGGGGGGTGGGGGAGCACGCTCAGGATGGCCGAACAGGAACAGCTCCAGTCTCCAGCTCCCAGTGTGAGTGACACAGAAGATGGGTGATTTCTGCATTTTCAACTGAGGTACCAGGTTCATCTCACTGGGGCGTGTCGGACAGTTGGTGCTGCTCCATGGGTGCAGCCCGACCAGCGAGAGCTGAAGCAGGGCAAGGCATCGCCTCACCTGCGAAGTGCGAGGGGGAAGGGAATTCCTTTTCCTAGCCAAAGGAAAGTGAGACACACAACACCTGGAAAATCAGTAAGTCCCATCCTAATGCTGTGCTTTACCAAGGGTCTTAGCAAATGGCACACCAGGAGATTATATCCCACACCTGGCCTAGAGGGTCCCACACCCACGGAGCCTCCCTCATTGCTAGCACAGCAGTCTGAGATGTAACTGCAAGGCAGCAGCGAGGCTGGGGGAGGGGCACCCGCCATTGCTGAGGCTTAAGTAGGTAAACAAAGCTGCTGGGAAGCTCGAACTGGGTGGAGCCCACCACAGATCAAGGAGTCAGACAGCTGTCTGACAGCTTTAAAGAGAGCAGTGGATCTCCCAGCATGGAGGTTGAGATCTGAGAACGGACAGACTGCCTGCTCAAGTGGGTCACTGACCCCTGAGTAGCCTAACTGCGAGACGTCCCCCACTAGGTGCAGACAGACACCTCACACCTCACACGGCAGGGTACACCCCTGAGACGAAGCTTCCAGAGCAAGAATCAGACAGCAGCACTCGCTGTTCAGCAATATTCTATCTTCTGCAGCCTCTGCTGCTGATACCCAGGCAAACAGGGTCTGGAGTGGACCTCAAGCAATCTCCAACAGACCTACAGCTGAGGGTCCTGACTGTTAGAAGGAAAACTAACAAACAGAAAGGACACCCACGCCAAAACCCCATCAGTACGTCACCATCATCAAAGACCAAAGGCAGATAAAACCACAAAGATGGGGAAAAAGCAGTGCAGAAAAGCTGGAAATTCAAAAAATCAGAGCGCATCTCCCCCTCCAAAGGATTGCAGCTCATTGCCAGCAACGGAACAAAGCTGAACGGAGGATGACTTTGACAAGTTGAGAGAAGAAGGCTTCAGTAGATCAAACTTCTCAGAGCTAAAGGAGGAACTATGTAACCAGTGCAAAGAAACTAAAAAACTTGAAAAAAGAATGGATGAGTGGATAACTACAATAATCAATGCAGAGAAGACCTTAAAAGAACTGATAGAGATGAAAACCGTCACAGGAGAACTACGTGACAAATGCACAAGCTTCAGTAACCAACTCAATCAACTGGAAGAAAGAGTATCAGAGATTGAAGATCAAATGAATGAAATGAAGCGAGAAGAGAAGTGTAGAGCAAAAAGAGTAAAAAGAAATGAACAAAGCCTTCAAGAAATATGGGATTATGTGAAAAGACCAGATCTATGTCTGATTGGTGTGCCTGAAAGTGATGGGGAAAATGGAACCAAGTTGAAAAACACTCTGCAGGACATGATCTAGGAGAACTTCCCCAACCTAGTAGGGCAGGCCAACATTCAAATTCAGAAATACAGAGAACAACACAAAGATACTCCTCTAGAAGAGGAACTACAAGACACATAATTGTCAGATTCACCAAAGTTGAAATGAGGGAAAAAATTTTAAGGGCAGCCAGAGAGAAAGGTTGGGTTACCCACAAAGGGAAGCCCATCAGACTAACAGCAGATCTCTTGGCAGAAACTCTACAAGCCAGAAGAGAGTGGGGGCCAATATTCAACATTCTTAAAGAAAAGAATTTTAAACCCAGAATTTCATATCCAGCCAAACTAAGTTTCATCAGTGAAGGAGAAATAAAATCCTTTACAGACAAGCAAATGTTTAGAGATTTTGTCACCACCAGGCCTGCCCATCAAGAGATTGTGAAGGAAGCACTAAACATGCAAAGGAACAATAGATACCAGCCATTACAAAAACATGCCAAAATGTAAAGTCCATCGATGCTAGGAAGAAACTGCATCAACTAATGAGCAAAATGACCAGCTAATATCATAATGACAGGATCAAGTTCACACATAATAATATTAACATTAAATGTAAATGGACTAAATGGTCCAATTAAAAGACACAGACTGGCAAAATGGATAAAGAGTCAAGACCCATCAGTTTGCTGTATTCAGGAGACCCATCTCACATGCACAGACACACATAGGCTCAAAATAAAGGGATGGAGGAAGATCTACCAAGCAAATGGAGAACAAAAAAAAGCAGGGGTTGCAATCCTAGTCTCTGATAAAACAGACTTTAAACCATCAAAGATCAAAAGAGACAAAGAAGGCCATTACATAATGGTAAAGGGATCAATTCATCAGGAAGAGCTAACTATCCTTAATATATATGCACCCAGTACAGGAGCATCCAGATTCATAAAGCAAGTCCTTAGTGACTTACAAAGAGACTTAGACTCCCATACAATACTAATGGGAGACTTTAACACCCCACTGTCAACATTAGACAGATCAAGGAGACAGAAAGTTAACAAGGATATCCAGGAATTGAACTCATCTCTGCACCAAGCGGACCTAATAGACATCTACAGAACTCTCCACCCCAAATCAACAGAATATACATTCTTCTCAGCACCACATCACACTTATTCCAAAATTGACCACATAATTGGAAGTAAAGCACTCCTCAGCAAATGTACAAGAACAGAAATTATAACAAACTGTCTCTCACACCACAGTGCAATCAAACTAGTACTCAGCACTAAGAAATTCAATCAAAACCGCTCAACTACATGGAAACTGAACAACCTGCTTCTGAATGACTACTGGGTACATAACGTAATGAAGGCAGAAATAAAGATGTTCTTTGAAACCAATGAGAACAAAGATACAACATACCAGAATCTCTGGGACACACTTAAAGCAATGTGTAGAGGGAAATTTATAGCACTAAATGCCCACAAGAGAAAGCAGGAAAGATCTAAAATGGATATGCTAACATCACAATTAAAAGAACTAGAGAAGCAAGAGCAAACACATTCAAAAGCTAGCAGAAGGCAAGAAATAACTAAGATCAGAGCAGAACTGAAGGAGATAGAGACACAAAACAACCCTTCAAAAAATCAATGAATCCAGGAGCTGGACTTTTGAAAAGATCAACAAAATTGATAGACTGCTAGCAAGACTAATAAAGAAGAAAAGAGAGAAGAATCAAACAGACGCAATAAAAAATGATAAAGGGGATATCACCACCGACCCCACAGAAATACAAACTACCATCAGAGAATATTATAAACACCTCTATGCAAATAAACTAGAAAACCTAGAAGAAACGGATAATTTCCTGGACACTTACACTCTTCCAAGACTAAACCAGGAAGAAGTTGAATCCCTGAATAGACCAATAGCAGGCTCTGAAATTGAGGCAATAATTAATAGCCTACCAACCAGAAAAAGTCCAGGATCAGATGGATTCACAGCCGAATTCTACCAGAGGTACAAGGAGAAGTTGGTACCATTCCTTCTGAAACTATTCCAATCAATAGAAAAAGAGGGAATCCTCCCTAACTCATTTTATGAGGCCAACATCATCCTGATACCAAAGCCTGGCAGAGATGCAACAAAAAAAAAAGAGAATTTTTGACCAATATCCCTGATGAACATTGATGCAAAAATCCTCAATAAAATACTGGCAAACCGAATCAAGCAGCACATCAAAAAGCTTATCCACCGTGATCAAGTGGGCTTCATCCCTGGGATGCAAGGCTGGTTCAACATATGCAAATCAATAAACATAATCCAGCATATAAACAGAACCAATGACAAAAACCACATGATTATCTCAATAGATGCAGAAAAGGCCCTTGACAAAATTCAACAGCCCTTCATGCTAAAAACTCTCAATAAATTCTGTACTGATGGAACGTATTTCATAATAAGAGCTATTTATGACAAACCCACAGCCAATATCATACTGAATGGGCAAAAACTGGAAAAATTCCCTTTGAAAACTGGCACAAGACAGGGATGCCCTCTCTCGCCACTCCTATTCGACATAGTGTTGGAAGTTCTGGCTAGGGCAATCAGGCAAGAGAAAGAAATCAAGTGTATTCAGTTAGGAAAAGAAGAAGTCAAATTGTCCCTGTTTGCAGATGACATGATTGTATATTTAGAAAACCCCATCATCTCCGCCCCAAATCTCCTTAAGCTGATAAGCAACTTCAGCAAAGTCTCAGGATACAAAATCAATGTGCAAAATTCACAAGCATTCTTATACAACAGTAGGAGACAAACAGAGAGCCAAATCATGAATGAACTCCCATTCACAATAGCTTCAAAGAGAATAAAATACCTAGGAATCCAATTTACAAGGGATGTAAGGGACCTCTTCAAGGAGAACTTAGAAACCACTGCTCAGTGAAATAAAGGACACAAACAAATGGAAGACCATACCATGCTCATGGATACGAAGAATCAATATTGTGAAAATGGCCATACTGCCCAAGGTAATTTATAGATTCAATGCCATCCCCATTAAGCTACCAATGACTTTGTTCACAGAATTGGAAAAAAACTTCTTTAAAGTTCATATGGAACCAAAAAAGACCCCGCGTTGCCAAGACAGTCCTAAGCCAAAAGAACAAAACTGGAGGCATCACGCTACCTGACTTCAAACTATACTACAAGGCTACAGTAACCAAAACAGCATGGTACTGGTACCAAAACAGAGATATAGACCAATGGAACAGAACAGAGCCCTCAGAAATAATACCACTCATCACAGCCATCTGATCTTTGATAAACCTGACAAAAACAAGAAATGGGGAAAGGATTCCCTATTTAATAAATGGTGCTGGGAAAATTGGCTAATCATAAGTAGAAAGCTGAAAGTGGATCCTTCCTTATTCCTCATACGAAAATTAATTCAAGATGGATTAGAGACTTAAATGTTAGACCTAAAACCATAAAAATCCTAGAAGAAAACCTAGGTAATAGCATTCAGGACATAGGCATGGGCAAGGACTTCATGTCTAAAACACCAAAAGCAACAGCAAGAAAAGCCAAAATTGACAGATGTGATCTAATTAAACTAAAGAGCTTCTGCACAGCAAAAGAAACTACCATCAGAGTGAACAGGCAACCTACAGAATGGGAGAAAATTTTTGCAATCTACTCATCTGACAAAGGGCTAATATCCAGAACCTACAAAGAACTCCTCACACCAGTTAGAATGGCAATCATTAAAAAATCAGAAAGCAACAGGTGCTGGAGAGGATATGGGGAAATAGGAACGCTTTTACACTGTTGGTGGGACTGTAAACTAGTTCAACTGTTGTGGAAAACAGTGTGGTGATTCCTCAAGGATCTAGAACTAGAAATACCATTTGACCCAGCCATCCCATTACTGGGGATATACCCAAAGGATTATAAGTCATGCTGCTATAAAGACACATGCACATGTATGTTTATTGCGGCACTATTCACAATAGCAAAGACTTGTAATCAACCCAAATGTCCATCAGTGACAGACTGGATTAAGAAAATGTGGCACATGTACACCATGGAATACTATGCAGCCATAAAACAGGATGAGTTCGTGTCCTTTGTAGGAACATGGATGAAGCTGGAAACCATCATTCTCAGCAAACTATAGCAAAAACAGAGAACCAAATACTGCATATTCTCACTTATAGGTGGGAATTGAACAATGAGATCACTTGGACACAGGAAGTGGAACATCACACACCCGGTCCTATTGTGGGGAGGGGGAGGGGGAGGGATAACATTAGGAGATATACCTAATGTAAATGACGAATTAATGTGTGCAGCACACCAACATGGCACACGTATACATATGTAACAAACCTGCACGTTGTGCACATGTACCCTAGAACTTAAAGTATAATAATAAAAGAAAAAGAAAAAAAAATCGTGTCTGTGAAATACTCCAAAAGTTTGGCCATTTTGAGGCACAGGCTTTATTGATAGAGCTCTTTCTATAACTTCCCAGCATACCTGCCTCACTGTTACCTTCCTTTCATTTTTCACTCTCTTTTTCTTCTCAATGCCATCCTGCCTTGGCTCCCATCATCTGCATCTGATGCCTTTCCTTTCTTTGTTTGCCAGTCTCCTTTGCAGTGGGACATGGCTAAGCTCTGTAGAGCTGCTCATAAACTCATTGTCCCATCCTGTAGCCGTAATACATGCCTCCAGATTTTCACAGAGTAATTCTACTCTCCCTTCCAATTTAAGCCTACCAGAAATGTTAGTGAAAGGACATTAAAAATGTAACAGGTGACATGTGTAGCTAACATGGATCTGGAGAAATAGGAAGCAGTAGAATTAAATGTTTCCCTTTTAGGTTTAATTGTATTTGTTCTTGGGTTTTGTTTTATATATTCTCCAAATAAAAACATTATTTTTTCTAACCAAGAAGAAAAAAAGAAAACATATATCCACACAAAACTTTGTCCACAAATGTTATAGTGGCTTTATTCATAACAGCTAAAAAGTAGGAAAAATCCAGATGCCTTTAACCAGTAAATGAATAAACAAATTACAGTACATTTATACCATGGAATCTTATTCAGAATCAAATAGGAATAAGCTATACATAGATACAAGTTGGACAATTCTCAAAGGCATTATACTAAATGCCAGTCTCAAAATGTTGCATAGAATACTATTCCATTTATAAATAATTCTCAAAAAGACAAAATTAAAGTGTCAAAAAACATATTAGTGGGTCTCAGGAGTTAAGGGTGGTGATAGGATGTGACTACAAAGTAATAGCATTAGGGAGTATTCTGGATACTGTAGCTGTTCTTTATCATGATTATGATAGTGTTATACGAAACTATGCCTGTGTAAAAATTCATGGAACTGTAGACCAAAAATATCATTTTGCTTTATTATAAAAACTGAATTTAAAATAAATTTAATATAAAAATACTGACCATGTAGTTAATTAAGTATGGATGCAAACCACTCAAAATAGTGGAATGGAGCTAATACAGTGAACCTTAAGTATTCAGCAGAGGAGTTGGGGATTTATTCATAAAGTAGTGGTGAGGAAATGAACATTTAAGTTGAGCAGCGAAAAGTCTATTGGGATCTGATTTATACAAATATCACTTTGAGAAAAGTGGACAATAGATGGAAAGAAGTGAAACAGAAAACTGGAGATATTCTGTATGAGAGATAATAAACATCTAAAAGTAGGAAAAGGAGAGCAAGAAGAAAAGGTTTGGTGAGGTCTAGATTTGTTACACATTATGATAAATCATCACTGATTTGATTGGCAGGAAAAAAATGCTTTGTTAGTAAGTTCTTTATTTCAAAGGCTCCTTCCTTCCTGTGTTGTGGCTAAGAGCCCAACTTTATAAAATTCTAGAACAGCGGGACTTTGAGTATACATTTGGTAGGCAACACTCTGTCTTGTGTCAGAATGGAAGTTCTGGAATGCAGACCCTGGGACACCACTAGCCATGCCAAAGACTGCAGACTCATCACCACCTAACTGTTCTGTGAGTGCTGGCTCTGTCCCCAGATTCTCACAGTAATAATAGCCGACACTTACTGACTGCTTACCATGTGCTAGGCCCTGTTTTAAGTGCTTTCTGTGCACTGTTTGTTTAATAATGTTAAAAACTCTCAGAGATTATACCATTATTCTGTTTGGAGATGTAGTAACTAAGACACAGACTTGTCCAAGATTCATATAGAAAGTAGGTGATTGAACCAATATTGAAAACTTAGGTAGCCTGACTTCGGTGCCAAGGCTCTTGAATATTATGCTGTGACACCTCATAAGAAGCCAAAGATCCTTGAAAGAAGGTGAGTAGAAAGAGAAAAACTACTAGTAGCTTTCTCTGCCTTGACTACTTCCCTTCAATCATTTCTTCTTTCTGTGTTACCTACTATTATTGTTATTTTGCCTATGATTAAATACTCCTGTCTCATTAACACTCCCCTCACAGTCACTTGGTAGGAAATCTCTTCTTAGTAGTCCTCACATCCCTGCCTCTATTGTAAGTATTTTAGGTGGAGCTTGGCGAGTCTTCCTACTAGTTTATCCTGATATGAAACTCTATGCTTGCATATTTCAGAGTCAGAAAGTGAGTGGGGCTGATGGACTGCTAGGATAAACAGAACAGGCTTTCTATATGAGTTAGTTCATGGGTATGTGGAATGAGGATGTCTTGTCTTCGTGCTAGACAAATGTCAAAAACCAGGAAGAGGGAGCAAGTTTCGCCGAAGGGAGGCTATGCATGTTAAAGTAAGTCAAGAAAACTACAGACAGCTGGTCAAATCTAGCCCATTACCAGTTTTTATAAATAAAATTTTATTGGAACACAGCATGTCCATTCACTTATGTATTGTCTGTGGCTGTTTTTGTGTGATGACAGCAGAACTGAGCAGTTGCAATAGAGACCATATGGCCCACAGAGGCTAAGATACCTACTATTTGGCCCTTTGCAGAAGTATTTTGCTAGCCCTTGGTGTATGAGATGGAGCATCCTGTATTATTGGAGGGTTCTGTGCAGGGAAATGCTAAGAGATTAAATTTGCATTTTAGATAGAGACATTTGGAAGCACTGAGAAGAAGAAATCTAGATTCAGGGACCAGAGAAATCAAAACAGGGTAAAAAAGAATTAGCGAGCACTGAGAGCAAGTAGATAAAAGGGATTAGCATCTAGAGGTGCCAGTGAAGATAGGTTTTCCAGGATTTGACTGAAGTGTGTGTGTGTGTGTGTGTGTGTGTGTGTGTGTATGCATGTGTATGTTGAGAAGGGAGGATTTCCAACTCTGAGAAAATGAGAGGGCAGAGGGAGGAACATAGTACCAAAAAATAGAAGAAATACCCTCCCATTTCTGTTATTTCTGTTTGAAATGACTGCTACGTTTCTTTCTGCAGAAAGTTTTCTCTGCAGAAATTTTCCCTAGGGCTGGTCTTCCAGGACCTGTATTTCTTAGGCAACAGTGCCCCTAGTGTCTATATGGCAGCATCACAATCTGATAGACAAGATTTCTTGAGGAGGGCTAAAGAAACACAATTGCAAAGATCACATTGCTGAGACAGTTTTTCCTTCTTTGCCAAAATTGATATAGATGACCAGGTACACTTTCACCAGAAATACACTGGTAAAGTCTGCTTATTAGGAGAGGCTGTGGAGGGTGGACCTGGTGTCTTTTTTTTTTTTTTTTTTGCCTTATGAGGCTAATTCATATAAATGTCAGATATAAAAATAGTATCTTCTTTCAAGAAACTGCCTCCAGCTTTGCCATATCTACAATGCCATGGACTAAGAATAACACCTTAATGAGTTTTGAGGGTTACTTTTCATGGGTGGTCTGGGGCAGGAACTACTGAATTTATGAACTGCCCCTCTTTGTCATCCTTTGCCTATCCTCCAAGGCCAGGGTAGCTGCCTTCCGGTTGAAGCCTTGTTAGGATGTGAAAGCACAAGAATATGCCAAGTCAAGATCCAGTCCCGGTTGTGCAAAGCACCACCCCTATCATGTAGAAGCCTAGATGTCTTAGTCCCCAGGGCTGCCCTTACTTTTCCAGGGGATAGCTGTAATTCTCAACCAAAAGTCTTTAATCCCAACCTTGAACACACACTGAGTGTGTCAATTCAGTGCACAGTCCTCCATTATGCCCTTTCAAGTTATAGACTGGCCTATCTTTTGTCACTAGCCTCAAGGAGCCAGGAATGGCAGGCAGCCACGAGCTACACATCATGGGGATTAAATTCAAAGTGTAAATGAAAAGAGTATAATGAGGTAGGTCTACTTTTGTTCTGCTTTCAGTCTCTAATTATTTTGGCATGGAACAATTAAATAAATAATGACTAGTTACAATTGTGTTAATATGTTTCTTGCAGATTGAATGTGTTCATGCACAGATTTTATCATCTTGTTACTCAAAAGGCTGATGGCTCCCGTCCCTGCGTGGAAATTTCCTAAAGAGGTAACAGTTCTAGGACACACGTGAGTAGCAAGTGGGATTGCCCTCCCCACTTCTTTTTTTTTTTTTTTTTTTTCCTGTTTTCACTATTTCCTTCTTTCTTCTCCCTCTTTCCTGAATCTAAGTCCTCTCAATCTGGTAACCCCATCACTAATGGACATTTTTTTACTTTATTAATTTTATGTTATTTTTACATGTGATCTATAGTTGTAATACATTTTTAAGCCTACAATACAGTATTGTTGACTGTAGGTACGTTGTATTCATTGGGGTAATCTAGAACCAACATGTAAACTAGAAAGAATTCTAGAACAGGAGTTGTGAAAAGCTTCTTCTAGACAGGAGTTGAAGCTTACCATCTTAATGTCATGGGGAATGTATCTTAATGTCATGGGGAATATTGCTTAATATGTCCGATGTCTGGTTTTCTCACCTTTGTCAAGGGGGTAGAGCCAGATGAGCTCTGAGATACCTGAAATCCATTGGAAATACCTTCAAATCCATGAACACATCTTTTCTAGTTCCCAGTGTTCCTGTGGGAGAATACAGAGATATCATGAGTTCACAATAATGGGAGAGTAAAGAAGAGGGAGAGGATGAAGAAAAGAGCTTATTCAGTGAGAGAGGATTTAATTCTAACCCATGACATCTGTGGAGACTTTAGGATGAGGTGAGAAGTGACCATAATTTGAATATAAGGGAAGATAACTTCATGTTAGAGGCTTGAGTTTGATTCTTGGATCACTGGGCAAGCAAGCCTTGGAGCTAGACTTCCTGGGTTTGAATCCAAGTGTCACTACTTACCAGCTGTGATATTTATATGATTTAGAATCATCCATAAAATGGGGATAAAATGGTAATTTGTTATGATTAAATGAGTTAACATATATAAATATCTTAGAACAGTGTATGGTAGTTAGTTATGTTTCTATACAGAGAAATGGTAGGTGACTAGGTAAAGTTTTGATACACTTTTTGTAGATACTATTGAAGATGGATGCTAGAGCTTCAAGAGTCAGTTGTAGGTGAAACATATGCTCTTGAGGTGTCTTCTGGGCTAGAAACAAGCAGGGTTCAGACCCTCTCCCTCTCCTGATGTCCCTGTCTGTTTAATTGAGGGGTTTTCTCTGCAGAAATTTTCCCTAGGGCTGAACCTGAAGGTTCCTGTTGGAGGAGAAGTTAAACAAGTATTGGTTTTCTCAAATGCTCAGAAGAGGCCTGGCTCATAGTAGACACTAAATATATATATATACACACACACACACCCATATATATATATGTGCATATATATGTATATATACTATATATATGCATATATGTATATATATACACATATATGTGTGTATGTATATATATGTATATACATTATATGTATGTTACAAGTGAATGAATGATAGTTGGGACAATGGAATGAAATAGAGTTTATATTGCACACTAGACAGATTACTCTGGGAATGATAAAACCTTGCTGATGAATTCAGAGGAGAGAGATTGCTGATGTGAATGTCATTTGGGAGGCTCTCCTAGCAGTTCAGGTGAGATACAATCAGGGCCCACACCAGGATATGGGACGTGTAAGTAAAGAGTTGACTGAGTGGAGTGGCCTTCTAGAGGTCAAAAGTGTAGAACTGGGTAAAAGTCGGGTGGGTGTAATGGCTAGTATTCGGCCTCAGAGACTGACAGGTGGAATATGTTTCCTAGAGTAGTAGAAACTGGAGTGGAGAGGATGAAGGTGAGCAGAAGAGGTGAAAGTGGGAAGAAACCCACCTTGCTTTTACCCCAAGATTTGTTTTCAAGGGCCACTCTCTCTCCTGCTACACCTTAAGGCATATTCCAAAAACCTCCTCTAGGACTTCTGGCCAGGATCTCTATAGTTAGGCCATACTGTCTCTGCAGTTCACAATAAGGTGGGGTAGGTCTTCAAATAGGGAAAGCCAAAGACCATGTGAGCAAAGAAGGTGCTTACCATACTCAATCAGAAGTGGACTTCAGATTCATTAGAGGAGTATGTTGGCATCAAGACACCATTGAATATTTAAAACAAAGGTCACCTCATCATGTGTTTCATTCTGGAACTGGGTATTTTTCAAATTTCCTTATTTTTCACAGTCAAATTTCCTTCATATGCAAATATTTAAAATATCTACAAATTCTTGTAAAATAAGACTAAAGAAAGGAGGACTTTCTCAGGGTCGAGTCCACTGAACCAAAGTCAAGCTGGATTTTCCCCCCTATTGTTGTTTTTTGTATTTATCCATAAATGATTGGTTTCTCAGACTAGGATGATTGCTCTTCCAAGACAGGTACTTGCTTTTCCTTGTACATTTCTCCAACACAGTACTTTGCCTGGCATTTCAGGCATCTTTCACTGATATGTTACTGTTCGAATTTGGCCTCCTCATACCACCATTGATTAGAATTCAAGAGCTAGAATCCAGGGACTATGAAGCATGAGAGCTCTGTAATGCGTCCAAAAGCTGACGTATTTCTGATCGTTTCACTGATCTTTCTTTATGATAACCAGAAACACCATTGAACAAAAGAGACCTTTGTGCATTTTCCTTTACTTATAAACATGCAGAGACTTGGTCAATTGCTGTGCTGCAATTCATGATCCCAGGAGGTACTTTTCTTCTCCTGGTTTGCACCATGAGTATGATTGGTGTATACATTAAGGCCTAGCTAGTTGAGTGAGGTGGAAATAGTCAAGATGTGTTATTATTATTTTTTCACTCTAAATATCCTAGTCCACATATATTAAGTTAGGATTGGTGGCTTTTGATTTTCCAAATGTACATAAGAAAGTAAGTAAAGACAAGTTGGGGATCTTTTAAGCTCAAAACATTCTTGTCTTACTGGTCTTTTTCAACAAGTTATCCATATTCTCTAATAAGACTTTAATTATAATTATGTAGTCCTTTCACCTTCATAACCCACACATTGGCCCACAGTCAGCTGGGTACTTTTTCCTGTGAAGAAGCAACGTGAAATGAACCAAGACTCCAGTTACAGCATCATGGCTCTATTCCTGATTCTACTCCTGATCAGACCACTAAGGTGTGTGTGACCTGGGAAAACTCCCTTTACATCTCTTTTTAGCTTTTGTCATTTTCCCCACTGTGGGAAAGGTAAGGCCTCCAGCCTAGCCTATTCATCCTCCATTTTTCTGATGAGTTCTCTTATCCATTTCCCATAAGAACTGTTTCCAAATTTCTCCACCTTCTTCAGGCTTCTATACCAAAAGCACAACACACTATTGAGGTAAGCTAGAGTTCATAAAACAAGGTCCCAAGGATGATACATGATCTAGAAGTTCTGCTGAGGCTTGCTGCCTTATTAGTGTTCAAGCCTCAGTGGTCCACTGAGGCTTGGTCCACTTTCCTAGATCAGCACCCTCACCCCCACACCCATCCTTATGTCATGCTCCCAGGTCCTTGAGTATTGTATGCTGTAAGTTATGTGGAATATGGACAATAAAGGGATGCCATGCTGCTGACAGAGAAGTCTCAGACAACACATTTTAAAAATAAGTTGGAGAAGATAGTCTCATGTATTATGGACTTAATGCAGATGAAATGTGAGGTCATGGGTATGGAAGGGTTTGATCTGGGTGAATCTGCCAATAATTGGAAGAGATAGGAGTGAAGGGGGTGTGGAGGTATATTGTGGTCTACAGACATACCTATATCCCTCGCATTTATTAGTTTTTTCATTTATTCATTTACTCTGTAAGAGCCAACCTACTCCATCCAACCACTATGCTAGACACTAAAAATGCTGGCACCACAGGAAGTTGGAAAGTACAACACGGTGTGGTCTGATATACAATAAAAATGGAATATTTGCACTGGGTTCACTGGAAACTCATGAGAGGGCCACCTGATCTGGACTTGTGTTTCCGTATCAGCTTCTAGAAGGAAATAACATCCAATCTGAAACCTAAAGCATGAAGAGTCATTGCACGGGCAAGCAGAGGTGAGAGATTGTGTTCTTGGCTGTGTGATTTGGCTGATGCAAAGGTCATAGAAACACAAAAATTCTGCAAGTTAAAGAAAATATATGGATTTTGTAATGCTTGTCAAGAGTGAAGGAAATGGTATGTAAAGCCTGGGAATTATTTTCTACAGATTTAAGTCAGATAGATAGTGGGGAACCAAGTTAGTAGGAAGTTTAATTGATATAAGAGATATTAATTGTGTGAAATGTATAAGATTTGAGCTTATACTGAAAGACTGGGGTAAGGTCTTTCTAGCACAGACTCTGGTTAGAGAAGAGCCATTAGCCAGATGTCAGAAATGTTAGGATGCTGGATGTGTTAGGGAAGTACCAGTGGTGATGTTCTATTTCCTGAAAAGTTTTGAACATTTATCAAAGATAAGTTTAGTATATTCTTTAGTACATGGGAAGTTCCTTTGAAATTTTTCCTTATGTTTGTTTCCTGTATGGAAAAATCATTGAGAAAACCAGGGAAAGACTGGATGAGTTGGGGGAAGGGGGAACTGGTGGCCTGGAAATTGATTCACAAAGGCTACAATAATGCACTAAAAGAAAGGCCCTGAATTGGCTGCCAGAGGTAGTAGGAGGGGTGTGCCTTCTCCTTGTCTCCCCTTATTTGCATGTGAGACCAAGGTCCCAAGGAAACAGATGAGTCTAAAGGTCGTTTTCTCCTTTCTCGCCGTCTTTGCACTCATATTATTTGAATCCCATGTCTCTGGTATAATGAACAGTGCACACATAAAAAGGAAAGACTGCTGGACTTGGAGCCTGATGACCTGGATCCTGGTCTGCTTTCTACCACTAAACAATTGTGTGTCCTTGAACAAATTCTTTAACATCTCTGATTTCCGGTTTTCTCTCTGTAAAGTAAAAGTAGATGTGCTTTGAATTTCCAGTTTGTATGTTGCAGTATTTGTATGTATCTGTAGGGTGCCCAGTTGAGAAAATAATGCAGTCCCTGCCGTGTGTTGTCTCAAAATCCATATGCATATAACTGACTATCATATAATAATGCTAATGATGAGAACCTTATGAGAGATACTGCCTTCAGTGACAGAAATGGGAGTGATAAAAATTTCAGCTTAGGGAAGTCACAAATTTCTTATGTCAGTGGTAAGATGTGAGCACAGCTTTGAATGATATAATAATGGGGGACAAATAGATCAGGTTGAAGGAGCTAATCTGAGAATGTATAGGGCTTTTTTTAGGGACACAACAAATAGTCCACAATGGATGGATCATGAAGTGTTTTAGGAAAGGTTTTGCTTTTGAAAAGTGGATGGGAGCTAGAACCTGTTGGTCCTAATATGCTCAGCTCAGGGGATTCCAAGCTGATTTTGTAGGTACTTTAGAGGAAGCAAATAGGTTTGGGCCTAGGAATGAAGTAAAAGTCAGATCAGTGCTTCAGAAAAAATGATTATTGATATTTAGCCTTAAAAAAGAAGGAAATTCTACCATTTGCCACAACATAGATGAACCTGGAAGACATTATGCTAAGTGAAATAAGCTGGGCACAGAAAGACAAATACTACATGTTCTCATTTATATGTTCAATCTAAAATAATTGAACTCATAGAAGCAGAAAGTTGAATGGTGGTTCTCAGAGGGTGGGGGTAGGGTAAATGGGGAGATATTGGTCAAAGGGTACCAAGTTACAGTTAGACAGAAAGAAAAAATGGTAAGTATTTAATATGAAAAAAGGTAAGTGAAGTTTCTTACTTTTATTATGGTCACTCTTATAATTTTTTAAAAAAATTTACCTTGTAAAACCATTCATTCAAATGTTTTTATAGGCCTAACTAGGGTCTGATAATGTTTATAAGATAAGCTCTAAATTAAAATTGTAAGATGTTATGTTTTTGAACCCCTTCCAAGGGAGTATTCCTGGGTAATATTATTCATTTACTGTTACTTATAAAAACTAAAAGTTTTATCTGCTCATAAAAAAGGAAAAATAATAATAAGTCTGGAATAATGTAAAGTTCAACTTCAGGGTGTCTCTGAATGCCTCATCCAGGGGAAAGGATTTCAGCATGGACTGAAGAATTCATGTGAAATATGGGAAGAAGTTTTTTCCAGGTACAGGATCTTTCTGAGAAGAGCCAATAGCCAAGTAGTAAAATGTGTGAGGGATATGTCGGGAACTAGCAAGTAGGATAATGCTGTTCTATTTTCTGGAAAAAGTCAAATGTTCATCAGAGATTTCAGTATATTCTGTGGTTAATGGGATTAAAATTTTTTAAGTATGTTTGTGGTACAATGCTGAATGATGTTGATTTGTGATTGAAAAAAATAACTGGGACAGCAGTGTAGGGGGTTGAATGAAGACTGTGAATCAGTCATCAGGGAAACTAGACTCTTATTTTAGAGATAGAGTTAATATAGACTGTCCCCTGCCTGGATTAGGGACAAAGAATTCAGTAGCCTTGCCTGGTACAGTAATGTCTATGTGAACGAGCCTTCTCAACCATAGTGCTGCTTCAGGTCACAGCATTAGGGCCACTTGTTACACTCCCCTGTGAGTATACCCACTTATTCATAAGAAAGCCTCTGTACCCAAGTCTTTCATTTGCTCTTCACTCTTCCCTGAAAGTTCCTCCCAAAGATCTTCTCTTAGCTATTGCTTCTACCTCCTGATTTTTATTTGTCAGAGAGATTCTCTCTGACCTTTTTTCTTGAAGTAAATTCCCCTCAACTGGTCCCTCCTGCACCCTCTATAACTCTGTATCATTCTTCCCTGTGTTATTTTCTTCTCATGACTTTACCAATGTCTGAAATAATCTTATTTTTATACTCAATTATTCCACTAGAGGGTATAATGGCACTTAACACAAATTACCATAAAGTGAATATTCTAAGGCTGTGTGTTATGTCTTTGCAGAGCTCTATGGGCTGTGTTGAGGAAACTGCTTACAGATGGAATTGACAGCATGAAGAAAGGTGTGGTCCTTACAAGTGTAGGGCCTATATTAATGAAGTAGCCAGGCATAGCTTCAGCCAGGAGACTGAAGTACCAGGTATGCTGGAAGTTGTGCTATAGTTCACTCATATACATATAGAATGTTCCTTTAGGTGGATGAGCTTGCATTTGTTAATCATAACTTATTTATGTCTAACTGACATCTTGACTAACTGATTTAACTGACTGACATTGATGTCTAACTGACTCTTACCCTGGTCAGGACAGTGGAAGGATGATGAGCTCATTGGCTAAGCGTTCTACCTAGATAGATTGGAGGGTGGAATAGAATGAGGCAGGGAACCTAGGTGAGACTGTGTTGGTGTTGTTGGAGGGTATTAACTATGGTGTCATTTCTGGGACCTGACTGTTCGTAGTTTGTGAGGTGCTTCAGGAAGAGGTAAGATTTAGTTTTTGATTATGATCTTGGGCCATTAACAGAGGGAGGCCCACATCTGGAGAAGGAGGAGTGGGAGAAAGAGGGAAAATACCCAACTTCCAGGGCTCTAAAGTTCAGTGTGAAGCAGGTGCCAACATATCCAGGTGACCGTAATTAAAGGAAGAGGGTGACAGTTTTACTCACCAAAATAGAGGCTTCAGTGAGAACATAGGGATTAGTAAACTAATTTGCAACCTGGAGGTGATAGAAATGCTCAAATTTCAGCACAAATTTGAATAACAAAAATGTAAGTGAATATAATTTCAAGTTGGAGGTGATATCCTGAGATTTTTAGGACTTTTTTTTGAGGGGAAAAGGCAGATAGTCACACATATGAGGAGTGTTCACAGGGTTAGATATGTATGTAAAAGACTTTTGCTTCTGGGAAGATGGAGCAGACATACTTTATTCTTCTTGTTAAGTAGAGCAACAGCAGCAGCAGCAACGACAACAGTAACAACGACAACTAAAACCCACAACAACAGCAACAACTAAAACCCTAGATATTATATATAAAACAAATATAAGATTCTGAAAGGTAGCAAGAAGAAGGCATAGCAGCTAGGGATCTTGGGATCCAAAGAAAAAATGGTAGGTAGTTTGCTGGGTTTCTTTTTTGCCTCAAATATCCAGGACTTGGAGCTGAAGAAACTGGCAACCTGGATATGCCAATGCATGCAGACCAAATAAAGCCCTACAAAAATTCTGCTCTCGTTAGCCAAAGTCACCAGGGAAGGGACAGGCTAGCAAGACAGAAACTTTTAGACAATAACCATTTTACTCCAGACAAACCCCACAGACAAAACTGTGGCCCCACCCATCAATGTCACAAAAGACCAAGTGGGGAGCCTGTACTTCCAACCTCAGAATGCTGTGAAAAGGCATATACGTTTCTCTGCCAGGGTGGTATCTGATAAGGTCAAGTAGGAAGATTGGACTTTCATTCTGGCCAGGCAATATTGAGTAACATCTGCTTCCACACCACCACAGTGTCAGTGGACACTGTGTGTAGAGCCTGGACTTACACCTGCACCCTGTCATAATGAGGCATCCCTCTTCCTCCCTGCCAGAATGGTGTTAGAGAAGACCAAGTGGGGAGCTGAGACTTTAGTCCCTGTTATGAGGTAACAAAGTCTTCACTCCACAGTGTTAATGTAGACCATGTGGGGAGCCTGGACTGGCACTGCCAGCTGGCAGGCAGTAATGAGGCACCCCTTCCCTTCCTTCTCCCTTCTAGGGTGGTGTCAGAGGACAAATGGAGGTTCAGGGCTTTTCACCATAGCCCATTGCTAATGAGCCATTCTCCTACTAGGTGTTAATAGATATTAAGTTTAGTAACAGTAACAAGGCACAAGTATGCCTCCCAACCTGGGAAGTATCAGGGGAGGCGAGTAAGGAGCTGTAACTTCCATTCACTCCCATCAGATATCAATAGAGGCCAAGTGGAGAACCTGGGCTTTTACCCACACCAGAAAATAACAAGCTGCTGCCACTCCCCTTTCTTATGCTGGTGTGGTGTCAGAGGAACCCAGCTAAAGTTGAATATTTGAATAAGATTCAGAGCCTCATAACATAATATCCAGAAGGTGCAGGTTTTAACTGGTAATCACTCATCATACCAAGAACCAGGAAGATCTCAAACTGAATGAAGAAAAGGCAATCAATACTTGCCAACACTGAAATGAGAGCTTTTAGAATTATCTGACAAAAATTTTAAAACAGACATGATAAAAATGGTTTTTTTTATTATTTTTTAAAATTTCCAACTTTTATTTTAAGTTCAAGGCTACAGGTGCAGGAAGTGCAAGTTTGTTACATAGGTAAACATGTGCCATTGTGGTTTGCTGCACAGATCATCCCGCCACTCAGGTATTAAGCCCAGCATCTACTAGCTAGTCTTCCTGATCCTCTCCTTCCTCCCACGCTCTGCCCTCCAACAGACCCCAGTGTGTGTTGTCCTTCCACCCGTAATTTGTCCACGTGTTCTTATAATTTAGCTTGCACTTTTTTTTATAGGTGAGAACATGCAGTACTTGGTTTTCTGTTCCTGCATTGGTTTGCTGGGGAAAGTGACTTCCAGCTTCATTCATGTCCCTGCAAAAGACATGATCTAATTCCCTTTTATGGCTGTGTAGTATTCCATGGTGTATACGTGCCACATTTTCATTATCTAGTCTATCATTGATAGGCATTTAGGTTGATTCCATGTCTTTGCTATTGTGAATAGTGCTACAATGAACGTATGTGTGCATGCGTCTTTATAATAGAATGATTTATATTTCTTTGGCCATATACCCAGTAATGGGATTGCTGGGTCAAATGACATCTCTGCCTTTATGTCTTTGAGGAATTGCCACACTTTTTTCCACAATGGATGAACTAGTTTTCACTCCCACTAACAACTTAACAACATTCCTTTTTCCTTGAAACCTCACCAGCGTCTGTTGTTTTTGACTTGATAAAAATGTTTAAATAAGCAATTATACTCTCGAGACACATAAAAATAGTCTCAGCAAATACATACAAAATATAAAGAAGAAACAAATGCAAATTTTAGAATTGAAAGGTATAATAACCCTAATTAAAAGCTCAGTGGATGGACTCCATAACAGAATAGAACAGACAAAGGAAAGACTCGGTGAACTAGAAGATAGAAAAATATAAGTTAACCAATTTGAAAAAGGCTGAGAAAATGGACTAAAAAAATGAACAGAGCCTCAGAGACCAGTAGAGATGTGGCAAGAGATCTAATATTTTTGTCATCAGGAATATTATGTAATATTCCTGTCTTTTCTAGGAAAGAAGAAAGAAGGTAGGACTGAAAACGTATTCAAATAAATAGTGAGAAATTTTCCAAATTTGGCAAGAGACATAAACCTAGAGATTCAAGAAGCTGAGTGAACCCCAGACAGGACAAAACAACAAAAAAATACAAACCAAGATACATCATAGTCAAACTTCTGAAAACGAAAGACAGAGAAAAAATCTTGAAAGCATTGACATCAATAGCACAATTTGTAAATGGAAAAAATTGAACAATTAGACCTTATAAAGGTTGTTTTTAAATTATTATTATACTTTAAGTTCTAGGATACATGGGCAGAAGGTACAGGTTTGTTACACAGGTACACACGTGCCATGGTGGTTTGCTGCCCGTCATCTACATTAGGTATTTCTCCTAATGCTACCCTCACCTAGCCCCTTAACCCTGACAGGCCCCAGTGTGTGATGTTTCCCTCCCTATATCAATGTGTTCTCATTGTTCAACTCCCACTTATGGCTGAGAACATGTGGTGTTTGGTTTTCTGTTCCTGTGTTAGTTTGCTGAGAATGATGGTTTCCAGCTTCATCCATGTCCCTGCAAAGGACATGAACTCATCCTTTTTTATGGCTGCATAGTATTCCATGGTATATATGTGCCACATTTTCTGTATCCAGTCTATCTTGGTGGGCATTTGGGTTGGTTCCAAATCTTTGCTATACTGAATAGTGCTGCAATAAGCATATGTGTCCATGAGTCTTTACTGGTAGAATGATTTATAATCCTTTGGGTATATACCCAGTAATGAGATTACTGGGTCAAATGGTATTTCCAGTTCTAGATCCTTGGGGAATCGCCACACTGTATTCCACAATGGTTGAAGTAATTTACACTCCCACCAACAGTGTAATAGCATTCCTGTTTCTTCACATCCTCTCCAGCATCTGTTGTTTTCTGACTTTTTAATGATCACCATTCTAACTGGTATGAGATGGTATCTCATTGTGGTTTTGATTTGCATTTCTCTAATGATCAGTGATGATGAGCTTTTTTTCATATGTTTCTTGGCCACATAAATGTCTTGTTTTGAGAAGTGTCTATTTCTATCCTTTGCCCACTTTTTGGTGGGGTTGTTTTTTTCTTGTAAACTTGTTTAAGTTCTTTGTAGATTCTGAATGTTAGCCCTTTGTCAGATGGATAGATTGTGAAAGTTTTCTTCCATTCTGTAGGTTGCCTGTTCACTCTGATGATAGTTTCTTTTGCTGTGCAGAAGCTCTTTAGTTTAATTAGATCCCATTTGTCAATTTTGGCTTTTGTTGCCATTGCTTTTGGTGTTTTAGTCATGAAGTCTTTGCCCATGCCTATATCCTGAATGGTATTGCCTAAGTTTTCTTCTAGGGTTCTTATGGTTTTAGGTCTTATGTTTAAGTCTTTAATACAACTTGAGTTAATTTTTGTATAAAGTTTAAGGAAGGGGTCCAGTTTCAGTTTTCTGCATATGGCTAGCAAGTTTTCCCAACACCATTTATTAAATAGGGAATCCTTTCCCCATTACTTGTTTTTGTCAGGTTTGTCAAATATCAGATGGTTGTCGATGTGTGATATTATTTCTGAGGCCTCTGTTCTGTTTAATTGGTCTGTATATCTGTTTTGGTAGCAGTACCATGCTCTTTTGGTTACTGTAGCTTTGTAGTATAGTTTCAAGTCAGGTAGTGTGATGCCTCCAGCTTTGTTCTTTTTGCTTAGGATTGTCTTGAATATCCGGGCTGTTTTTTGGTTCCATATGAAATTTAAGGTAGTTTCTGTTCTGACTCTGTGAAGAAAGCAAATGATATCTTGATGGGGATAGCATTGGATCTATAAATTACTTTGGGCAGTATGGCTATTTTCACGATATTGTTTCTTCCTACCCGTTAGCATTGAGTGTTTTTTCATTTGTTTGTGTCCTCTCTCACTTCCTTGGGCAGTGGTTTGTAGTTCTCCTTGAAGAGGTCCTTTACATCCCTTGTAAGTTGTATTTCTAGGTATTTTATTCTCTTTGTAGCAGTTGTGAATGGGAGTTCACTCATGATTTGGCTCTCTGTGTTTTATTGGTGTACAAGAATGCTTGTAATTTTTGCATATTGATTGTGTATATGGAGATGTCAGCTCTGGACCAAGCCGACCTAATAGACATCTACAGAACTCTCCACCCCAATCAACAGAACGTACATTCTTCTCAGCACCCATTGCACTTTTTCTAAATTTGACCACATAATTTGAAGTAAAACACTCCTCAGCAAATGGAAAAGAAGAGAATCATGACCAACAGTCTCCCAGACCATAGTGCAATCAAATTAGAATTCAGGATTAAGAAACTCATTCAAAACTGCATAACTACATGGAAACTGAACAACCTGCTCCTGAATGACTACTGGCTAAATAGTGAAATTAAGGCAGAAATAAATAAGTTCTTTGAAATCAATGAGAACAAAGACACAACGTACCAGAATCTCTGGGACACAGCCAAAGCAGTGTTTAGGGGGCAATTTACAACACTAAACCCCCCACAGGTGAAAGTGGGAAAGATCTAAAATTGACACCCTGACATCACAGTTAAAATAACTAGAGAAGCAAGAGCAAACAAATTCAAAAGTTAGCAGAAGACAAGGAATAACTAAAATCAGAGCAGAACTGAAGAATATAGAGACACGAAAAACCCTTCCAAAATCAATGAATCCAGGACCTGATTTTTTCTAAAAGATCGACAAAATAGATAGACCACTAGCCAGACTAATAAAGAAGAAAAGAGAGAAGAATCAAATAGCCACAATAAAAAAAATGATAAAGGGGACATCACCACTGATCCCACAGAAATACAGACTACCATCAGAGAATATTATAAACACCTCTATGTGAATAAACTAGAAAATCTAGAAGAAATGGATAAATTCCTGGACACATACACCGTGCCAAGACTAAACCAGGAAGAAGTTGAATCCCTGAATAGACCCATGACAAATTCTGAAATTGAGGCAGTAATTAATAGCCTACCCGCCAAAAAAAGCACAGTACCAGATGGATTCACAGCCGAATTCTACCAGAGATACAAAGAGGAGCTGGTACCATTTCTTCTGAAACTATTCCAAACAATAGAAAAAGAGGGACTCCTCCCTAGCTCATTTCATAAAACCAGCATCATTCTGATACCAAAACCTGGCAGAGACACAACAACAACAAGCAGAAAATCTCAGGCCAATATCCCTGATGAACACTGATGTGAAAATCCTCAATAAAATGCTGGCCAACTGAATCCAGCAACATCCAGCGTGGCTTATCCACCACGATCACGTCGTCTTCAAACTGTTGAACCATTCCATACAATGGATTAAAAAGGAATGAACACACAACAACCAGCAACCTGGAGGAATCTTCAGAGAATTATGCTGGGTGAAATGAGCCAATTCCGAAGATTACACGATGTGTGATTCCATTTATATAACATTCCTGAAATGACAAAATTATGGAAATGGAGAAAAGATTAGTTCTTGCCAGGGATTAAGGAAGGGGTGGGAGCAGGAAGGAAGTGAGTATTGCTATAAAAGAGCAACAGGCAGTATCCCTCTGGCGATGGAATATTCTGCATCTCACTATTAATGTGAATATCCTGGTTGTGATATTGTACTGTAGTTTTGCAAAATTTTACCATTGGGGGAAACTGAATAAAGGGTACACAAGATCTCTATGTAATCTTTGAATTATTTCTTACAACTGCATGTTACAACTATAGTTTAAACAGTAAAGATTAATTTAAAATATGTATAACAAGACCTCTACCCATTTCATTCCTCCATGCACCTCTTTGCGAATTCATTAAAAGTTTCTAGTCAGTTGTTGATGGATTGATGAGCCATTTCTTTACAATGTTGAGAATGGATTTTTGAGAAAACCAGAAAGTGGAACTGGGAAGAGAAATTAGGAGACTTCTTGATTTGCCATGAGAAGCATCGTAAAGGTAAAATAGACAGATGTCCCTGACTTATGATGACTCAACTTACAATTTCTCAACTTTCAGTAGCTTTTCTGTGTATGATGGGGTTATGTTCAGAAAAATACAGCATACATTGAAAATATCGTCAGTCAGATTGTGTAGAAGTGGATTGCTGTGCATTATGTGTTTGTGTGTGACTGTGTCCAGTGATTGGGAGTAGATCTGGAGGCATCAACAGAGGGAATAAACCAGGATGTAGAGGAGAAAGAGGGAAAAACTCCTTGCCACTAACTGTAATATTTATTGGAAATCTTCTTTCCATTCTCTCTTAGAGATAAATGCCAGTCTCAGATATTTCCTGAATAATTCTGGCTCTTATGATTATTTGTTAGGCAACACAGCCTCCAGTGTCAGAATTGCTATACTGTACCTTGAATTATGAAGGCACTGCCCAGGTGCAGATTGACAGGATGTCTTAGGCCGTTCTCACATTACTATAAAGAAATACCTAAGACTGGGTAATTTATAAAGAATAGAGGTTTACTTGGCTCATAGTTCTGCAGGCTGTACAGGAAGCTTGGTGCTGGCATCTGCTTGGCTTCTGAGGAAAACTCAGGAAACTTAGGATCATGGTGGAAGGGGAAGGGAAAGCAGGCAGGTCTTACATGGCAGGAGCAGGAGCAAAAGAGAGAGGGCAAAGGAGGTGCTACACACTTTTAAACAACTAGATCTCATGAGAACTGACTCACTATCATGAGAACAGCACCAAGGTGATGGTGCTAAACCATTATGAGAAATCTACCTCCATGATCTAATCACCTTCCCACCTCCAACATTGGAGATTACAACTGAACATGAGATTTAGGTGGTAAATCTATCCAAACCATATCTCAGGGGCAGAAGCCAATTACTTACAGGCCTGGTTACATCTTCCTGTTTTGAATTGAGACAGATGCAGAGTCAGGTTTCAGGACTTTATCCTGGCTATTGTGGTATTCAGGAAACAGCTGGGTCTGCTCAAGGTTGTGTATAAAAGACAGGTGCAGAAACCATTTCAAATAAAGATTGGGTGGGGCTACAGTGCTTATGTTCAGTCTGGGCATTGAAGGAAATTGAGGAATCTTTAAGTTGGGTGTTGGAGCTTCCATGCTTCCATACCATACAAACCCCAGTGGTGGAGCTGGTGTATAGAGTGGCATAGCCCTGGCAGCATAATTGGGGTTCATGCCTCTGCCGTTGGTGTTGCTGGTCAGGCTGTGGTTTATAATCAGGCCTGGTTGTGTGGCAGGACCCAAAGACAGGTGCATTATGAGGGGTGTTGGATGTCAGATGTGCAGACATGTACGAACATTTTCATTTGTGAAGCTTTGTGGTCTAATATACCTGTCCTCTTGTTTGTTGTCACAGATGCTGGAGGGAGTGGAGAAAAAAGTTAAATTACCATATACAGCTCTTCCATATGCAAGGTCTCGGGGGCAAAACTGTCATTCTTTCTATAGCCAGACCCTCAATGTCAGACTAAGAGAGTAGGACGGAGACTACATCTTCTGTGTGTGTTGCAATGGGAGGACTTCTCCCCACCAAGTTTAGTGAGGGTAAGGCGCCAGGAAAAGAGATCATATTCATTCTTATGTTTGTAAAAGAATAATTGTTCACATATCTGTAAAAAGACCAAAACTGTGTATGTTGCAACAGGAAGACTTCCCCCCACAAAGTTTAGTGAGGGTAAGGTACCAGGAAAAGAGATCATATTCATTCTTATGTCTGTAAAAGAGTGATTGTTCACATATCTAGGAAGACCAAAAGCTCCTCCCAGTCAGTGATCTGCTTTTTCCTCTGCATTTATTCCTAGTGGTACTTAATCCAGCTTCCCCTTTCATCCAGGATTTGCTGCCTCCTACATTCTTATCACTCAGAGACTGCGGGGATAAATGTCCAGCTTCTAAGTGCCAGAACCTGGGGCACAAGGGAAGAATCTATGCAAAGGCCACAAAAAGCACTAAAGCTCAGGAAAATGACCTCTGATGTCATAGTAGGAAAGAAGATAGGCCATATTAATCACATGATAATTGAGTGGAGTGTGAGAATTTCCAATCAGAGGGTTCATTGTGACTTGGGGGCCCTTTTTAGGGGAGGAAGTCATAGTCATTCTGGAAGGAGCATGAATGGTGTGGAGCTGTGTTTTGTGCTTGAAAGAATAGGTGGGAATCAGAACCTGTGGCCAATGTATGCTCAGCAGAGATATTTTCCGGTTTATCTCTTGGTCAAAGGATTATGGGTAAGAGAGTGAAAGATACATTATATCTTAGATCTGTGGTTTAAAAATGTCAGTTTGAGAATGATATATTTTAAAGGATGCCTTGGAGGGAGTAAGAAGTGCTAAGTAGATGAAATGCTTTTTAAAATTCTAGGTAAGACATAATAATGTGGAAGTATTAGCCAGTGAGACATTACAGACTTATGATCTATATGATTTGCTTACTGGATTGTGAGGTGGGGAGAGTGGTTTCACAGTCAATGCTAAAAGGTAGTGGTGCCATTAACAAGAAAGGGAATGATGGGGGATAATTGTGGGAGAAACAACACTGTGTATTACTATATTCCTTTTTTCCTTGGTAGAACTTGAAGCCTATTTCATAAAATTTCTACATTTTTTCCAAACAGGTGTTCTGTTTGTTATGTGACTGTGTTAGGCTGTTTGTTTTGTTTTGTTTCTTTTTCTTTTGTCTTTTTTTGTTTTTGTTTTTTTGTTTTATTTTATTTTATTTTTATTTTTAAATTCTTTTTATAAGTTATTGGGGTACAGGTGGTGTTTGGTTACATGAGTAAGTTCTCTAGTGGTGATTTGTGAGATTTTGGTGCACCAGTCACCGGAGCAGTATACACTGTACCATATTTGTAGTCTTTTATCCCTCATACCTTTCCCACCCTTCCCCCAAGTCCCCAAAATCCATGGTATCATTCTTATGCCTTTGCATCCTCATAGCTTAGCTCCCATGTATCAGTGAGAACATGCAATGTTTGGTTTTTTATTCCTGAATTACTTCACTTAGAACTATAGTCTCTAATCTCATCCAGGTCACTGCAAATGCTGCTAATTCATTCCTATTTATGGCTGAGTAGTAGATCTCTCTCTCTCTCTCTCTCTCTCTCTCTCTCTCTCTCTCATATATATATGCCACAATTTATTTATCCACTCGCTGATTGATGGGCATTTGGGTTGTTTCCACGATTTTGCAATTGAGAATTGTGCTGCTGTAAACATTGGTGTGCAAGTATCTTTTTCAAATAATGACTTATTTTCCTTTGGGTAGATACCCAGTAGTGTGATTGCTGGATCAAATTGTAGTTCTACTTTTTGTTCTATAAGGAATCTCCACACTGTTTTCCATAGTGGCTGTACTAGTTGACATTCCAACCAGCAGTATAGAAGTGTACCTTGACCACTACATCAATGCCAACATCTACTGTTTTTTTATTTTTTGATTATGGCCATTCTTGCAGGAGTAAAGTGGTATCACATTGTGGTTTTGATTTCCTTTTCCCTGATCTTTAGTGATGTTGAGCATTTTTTATGTTTTTTGGCCATTAGTATATCTTCTTTTGAGAATTATCTATTCATGTCCTCAGCCCACTTTTTGATGAGATTTTTTTTTCTTGCTGATTTGTTTGACTTCATTGTAGATTCTGGATATTGGGCCTTTGTCAGAGGTATAGATTGTGAAGATTTCCTCTCACTTTGTGGGCTGTTTGTTTATTCTGCTGACTGTTTCTTTTGCTGTGCAAAGGCTCTTTAGTTTAATTAGGTCCCAACTATTTATCTTTGTTTTTATTGCATTTGCTTTGGATTCCTGGTCATGAAATCCTTGCCTAAGCCAATGCCTAGAAAGGTTTTTCCAATGTTATCTTCTAAAATATTTATAGCTTCAGGTCTTAGGTTTAAGTTCTTAATCCATCTTGAGTTGATTTTTTTATAAGGTGAGAGATGAGGATTCAGTTTCATTCTCCTACATGTGGCTAGCCAATTATCCCAGCACCATTAGTTGAAAAGGGTGTCCTTTTCCCACTTTATATTTTTGTTTCCTTTGTCAAACATCAGTTGGCTGTAAGTATTTGGGTTTATTTCTTTGTTCTCTCTTCTGTTCCATTGGTCTATGTGCCTATTTTTATACCAGTGCCACACTGTTTTGGTGACTATGGCCTTATATTATAGTTTGAAACCAGGTAGTGTGACGCCTCCAGATTTGCTCTTTTTGCATAATCTTGCTTTGGCTATGCAGGCTATTTTCTGGTTCCATATGAATTTCAGAATTGTTTTTTCTAGCTCTGTGAAGAACGATGGTTTTATTTTGATGGGGATTGCATTGAATTTGTATATTGCTTTTGGCAGTATGGTCATTTTCACATTGATTCTACCCATCCATGGGCATGGGATGTGTTTCCATTTGTTTGCGTTGTCTGTGATTTCTTTCAGCAGTATTTTGTAGTTTTCCTTATAGAGGTCTTTCAACTCCTTGGTTAGGTATATTCCTGAGGTTTTTTTTTTTTTTTTTTTTTTTTTTTTTTTGCAGCTATTGTAAAAAGGGTTGAGTTCTTGATTTGCTTCTCTACTTGGTCACTGTTGGTGTATGGAAGAACTATTGATTTGTGTACATTAATCTTGTATCCGGAAACTTTTCTGAATTATTTTGTCAGTTCTAGGAGCTTTCTGGAGGAGTCCTTAGGGTTTTCAGGTAAACAATCATATCATCAGCGGACGGACAGTTTGTCTTCCTCTTTACCAATTTGGATGCCCTTTATTTATTGCTCTTGTCTGATTACTCTGGCTAGGACTTCCAGTACTATGTTGAAGAGGAGTGGTGAGAGTGAGCATGCTTGTGTTGTTCCCATTCTCAGAGGGAATGCTTTCAACTTTTCCCCATTCAGTATTATGTTGGCTGTGGGTTTGTCATAGATGGCTTTTATTACATTAAGTTATATCCCCTGCATGCTGATTTTTCTGAGGGTTTAATCATAAAGGGAAGCTGGATTTTGTTGAATGCTTTCTGTGCATCTATTGAGATTATCATGTGATTTTTGTTTTTAATTCTGTTTATGTGGTATATCACATTTATTGACTTGCGTATGTTAAATCATCCCTGTTATGAAACCCACTTTATCATGGTGGATTATCTTTTTGATATGTTGTTGGATTTGGTTAGCTAGTGTTTTGTTAAGAATTTTAGCATCTATGTTCATTAAGGACATCTGTCTGTACTTTTCTTTATTAGTTGTGTCCTTTCCTAATTTTGGTATTAGGGTGATGCTGGCTTCATAGAATTACTTAGGGGGGGGTTCCCTCTTTTTCTGTCTTGTGGAATAGTGTCAAAAGGATTGGCACCAATTCTTCTTTGAGTGTCTTGTAGAATTCTGCTGTGAATCTGTCTGGTCCTGGACGTATTTTTGTTGGTAATTTTTAAACTACCATTTCAATCTTGCTGTTTGTTATTGGTCTGTTCAGGGTATCAATTTCTTCCTGATTTACACTAGTAGGATTGTATTTTTCAGGAATTTATCCATCTCTTCTAGGTTTTATAGTTTATGTGCATAAAGGTGTTCCTAGTAGCCTTGAATGATGTTTTCTATTTCAGTGGTGTCAGTTTTAATATCTCCTATTTCATTTCTTAGTGAGGTTATTTGCATTTTTCCCTCTTCTTTTCTTAGCTAGTCTTGCTAATGATCTATCCATTTTATTTATCTTTTCAAAGACCAGCTTTTTGTTTCATTTATATTTTGTGGGTTTTTTTTTTTTGTTTGTTTGTTTCAGTATCATTTAGTTCTGCTCTGATCTTGGTTATGTCCTTTCTTCTGCTGGGTTTGGGTTTCGTTTATTCTTGTTTTTCCAGTTCCTTGAGGTATGACCTTAGATTGTCTCTTTGTGCTCTTTCAGACTTTTTGTTGCAGGCATTTAGGGCTCTGAACTTTCCTCTTAGCACAGCCTTAGCTGTATCCCAGAGGTTTTGATAGGTTGTGTTCTTATTCTCATTCAGTTTGAAGAATTTTTAAAATTTCCATCTTGATTTTATTTGAACCCATGCTCATTCAGGAGCAAGTTATTTAATGTCTATGTATTTGTGTGGTTTTGAAGGTTCCTTTTGGAGTTTATTTCCAGTTTTATCCCACTATAGTGTGAGACAGTGCTGGATATAATTTCAATTTGCTTAAATTTATCAAGGCTCCTTTTATGGCCTATTATATGGTTTGTATTGGAGAAAGTTCCATGCACTGTTGAATTGAATGTGTATTCTGCAGTTGTTGGATAAAGTGTTCTGTATATATCTGTTAAGTCCATTTGTTACAAGGTATCGTTTAAGTCCATTGTTTCTTTGTTGATTTTCTGTCTTGATGACCTGTCTAGTGCTGTCAGTGAAGTATTGAAGTCCCTCACTGTAATTGTATTGCTGTCTATCTCATTTCTTAGGTCTATTAGTAATTGTTTTATAAACTTGGGAGGTCCGGTGTTAGGTGCATATATATTCAGGTTTGTGATTTTTTCCTGTTGGACAAGGCCTTTTACCATTATATAATTACCCTCTTTGTCTCTTTCAACTGCTGTTGCTTTAAAGTTTGTTTTGTCTGATATAAGAATAGCTCCTCTGCTCACTTTTGGTGTCCATTTGCATGAAATGCCTTTTTCCACCCCTTTACTTTGCATTTTTGTGAGTCCTTATGTGTTACGTGAGTCTCCTGAAGGCAGCAGATAGTTGTTTGGTGAGTTCTTATCCATTCTCTGGTACTGTATCTTCTAAGTGGAGCATTTGGGCCATTTACATTCAATGTTAGTATTGAAATGTGAGGTACTGTTGCATTCATCATGCTCTTTGTTCCCTGTGTACTTTGTTTTGTTTGTTTGTTTTTGCTTTTTAACTTGTATTTTTGTTTTATAGGTTCTGTGTGATTTATGCTTTAAGGTCGTTCTGTTTTGATGTGTTTCCAGGATTTGTTTCAAGATTTAGAGCTCCTTCTAGCAGTTCCTGTAGTGATTGTTTGGTAATAGCAAATTCTCTCAGCATTTGTTTATCTGAAAATGACTGTATCTTTCCTTCATATATGATGCTTAGTTTCACTGGGTACAGAATTCTTGACTGATAATTGTTTTGTTTGAGGAAGCTGAAGATAGGGCCCCAATCCCTTCTGGCTTGTGGGGTTTTTGCTCAGAAATCTGCTGCTAATCTGATAGGCTTTCCTGTATAGTTTACCTGGTGCTTCTGTCTCATAGACCTTAAGATTCTTTCCTTTGTCTTAACTGTGGATAACCTGATGACAATATGCCTAGGTGAAGATCTTTTCACAATGAATTTCCCAGGTGTTCTTTGGGCTTCTTGTATTTGCATGTCTAGGTCTCTAACAAGGCCACAGAAGTTTTCCTTGATTATTCCACCAAAAAGGTTTTTTAAGGTTTTAGAATTGTCTTCTTTCTCAGGTACACCAATTATTCTTAGGTTTAGTCATTTAACATAATCCCAGACTTCTTGGAGGCTTTGTTCATATTTTCTTATTCTTTTTTCCTTGTCTTTGTTGCATTGGGTTAATTCAAAGACAGTGTCGTTGATCTCTGAATTTATTTCTTCTACTTGTTCAATTCTATTGCTGAGACTTTCCAGAGAATTTTGCATATTTAAAAGTGTATTCTACGTTTCCTGAATTTTTTATTGCTTTTTCTTTAAGCTATCTATTTCCTTGAATATTTCTCCCTTCACTTCTTGTATTATTTTTTGGATTTCCTTGCATGGGGATTTGCCATTCTCTGGTCCCTCTGTGATTAGCTTAATAACTAACCTCCTGCATTGTTTTTTAGGTAAATCAAGGATTTCTTCTTGGTTTGGATCCATTGTTGGTGAACTAGTGTGATTTGGTGTGGGGGGGGGGGGGGGGACGGTGTTAACAAGCCTTGTTTTGTCATATTACCAGAGTTGGTTTTTTTGTTCCTTTTCATTTGGGTAGGCCCTGTCAGAGGTAAGGTCTATGTCATGCGCGTCCATGTGAAGAAGAGTCCACCAAACAGACTTTATGTGAGCAATAAAACTGTTTATTTCACCTGGGTGCAGGAGAGCTGAGTCCGAAAAAGGAGTCAGCAAAGAGAGATAGGGGTGGGGCAGTTTTATAGGACTGGGGTAAGCAGTGGAAAGTTACAGTTAAAGGTGGTTATCTATTGTCAGCAGAGGAGAGAGTCACAAGGTGCATGGTGGGGAGATCATAAGACTTATTGCCCAGAAGAATGTCACGAGGTCGATCGATCAGTTGGGGCAGGATGGGAATGAGTCATAATGGAATGTTGTAAGGTTGGTCAATCAGTTAAGACAGGAGCTGGCTGTTTTACTTCTTTTGTAGTTTTGTGTTGCCCCAGACTTCTTGGCTCCTGCAGGCCATCTGGACGTATATGTGCAGGTCACAGGGGTTACAATGGCTGAGCTTCAGCTCAGAGGCCTGACATTTCTGTCTTTTTATTTATAAAATATAAAGTTATAATAAAAGATAAAGAAAATATAGGTTTTACTGGGGATTATTGGCGTAGGGGCGATGTTTCTCAGGTCTGCTTCAAGTGTGACCAGGGACTGCATGGACACCTTAAAAAAATTTTATAGTGAGTTACAAGGAATAGGAATTTAGGCTGTGGGGAGATCTTGGGGCAGAGGATGGTACCGTTGGGTTGTTAAAAGTAGCATTTGTCATATAGGATGATTGGTAATGATCTGAATGCGGTTTTGTATGAATTGAGAAACTAAACAGAAGACAAAGGCCCAAATAAGAAAAGGAGAAAAACAGGCACCGGGGACTAAGAATAGGGAGGAGTGAAGACACCCAGTTAGAAAGTGTCCAGGTGGGTCCAGTGTAATTATTTGCCTGGCTGCTGAGTTTTGGGGCCTTATCTTTAAGCTTTTTTATGTTGTCATATACCAGGCTGGATTGTTTTAGATAAAACCAACATTCTTCATTTAAAAATATACCGAGTCCTCCTTTTCAGCAGTGAGTAGTTCAAGGCCTCAGTGACTTTGGAGGACAACTGCGGCTCAGGAGTCAACCTGGACCTGAAGGACTGATAAAGTGTGTGATTTATCTGTAATGCTGGTAGAAAAGTCATTAGAAAGGCTACGGAAGACTGTGATAGAAGTTGAAATGCCTGCTATTCCAGCTCCAAGGGCAATAGTGGTAGCAGAAAGTCCTAACCCTACAAGTAGAGGGATTAGAGGAATAACTCATTTTTGTCTGGTTGGTGTCATGCAGGGGACAGAAAGTTGTTCAGTCCCATTTGCAAATTGAATTTTTGGAACAAGAAAAACCAGTGTACATGTACCTATCCAATTAGCAGGTTGACACATGTAGGTGGAGGAGCTGCAGAGTAAGGAAGGACCTTTGTAAGGCAAAACTGGAAATGTAAAGTGAAAAGATGAGAGGAAGCACCAAAAGAGGTGTCTTGCACCTAGACTCTTAGGGATTTAGCGAGAGCAGAAGCTGTTAGAGGTTGTAATGGGGATTGATGGGGCAACTGGGTAGAGGGGGAGGTTCAATTTTTATGGTGTATGAGACAGCTCATAGTGTCTATGAGTAACCTTTCACTGCTATTCATGGGGCTGGTTATAAGCAAGCAAGTGGAGGGGCTAGGAGGAGAGTCCAAACAACAGGGGGAAGGTAGCCAGGGATAGAGTGAAATGCAGGGCAAATGTCTTAAAGGAAATGAGAGGTTCTAAGAGATGGGCTAGTGGCTTGTAACCCCCATGGAAGAGGTTATGAAAGGACGATAGAATGGAATGAGCCTGTGAGGCTGGAAGTAGGTATTTTCCTTGGTTCCTCTAAGAATGGTTCCTCTAAGAACCATTGGCCTTGAGTGGGGAGGGACTGATAGGTGGAAACTTCAGTGGGAGAGTAAGTAGGAGTGACTGATGAGAAGGAGAGAAACTGGCCGTGAGGGACAGAAGTAGGAATACTGCTTCTTCTTTAGCTGACTTATCAGCGTAATTGTTGCCTTGAGCAGTGGAGTCTGAGGCCCTTTCATAGCCTTTGCAGTGAATGACTCCAGCTTCCTTTGGAAGTAAAGCAGCCTTGAAAAGAGTTTTTATTAAAGAGGCATTAATGATGGAGGACCCTTGCTCACTAGGAAACTTCTTTTAGCCCATATAACAGCATGGTGGTGCAGGACACAGAAGGCATATTTAAAGCCAGTATAAATATTGACACACAGTCCTTTTACAAGAGTGAGGGCTCGAGTTCAGGCCATGAGTTCTGCTTGCTGAGAGGTAGTGGAGTGGAGCAGAGCAGTAGCCTCAATGATAAGTGTATAAATTACTATATCATAGCCTGCCTTTGCTGGTGAATGGCGATTAGAGCTGGTGGAGCTGCCATCAATAAACAAAATGTGATCAGGGTGAGGAGCAGGAAAGAAGGAAATATGGGGAAATGGAGTGAATGCCAGTTGGATCAGAGAGATAACAGTCATGGGGGTCAGGTGTGGTATCAGGAATAATGTGGAGGCCAGCCTAAAAGAGTAAGGTCAAGTTGTTTTGACAGAAAGGCTACAGGGCACGGTCCCGGCTCTTGTGTAAGAATTCAGACTGCACAGCCCTGCACTTTGGCTGTGTGTAATGAAAAAGGTTTGGGATGAGTTAGGGAGAGCTAGTGTGGGAGCAGCTTCTAGGGCTGTTTTTAAGGAATGGAAAGAGGAGCAGGGAAAGGATTTAGGATCTATGGGGTCAGCTAGGTTTTCCTTTGTGAGTTTATAAATGGTTTTGTTAGGATGGCAAAACCAGGTATCCAAAGGCAAAAGTATCCAACCATGTCCAGGAAATAAAGGAGTTGTTGCTTTGTAGAAGGGATTGGGGTTTGAGAGATCAGCCAGACATGATTGGCAGGGTGGGCACGCATGTTTTCAAGAAGAATTATGCCGAGGTAGGTAACGGATGTGGAAGAAATTTGAGCTTTGGAGGGGATACCCGATATCCTTTCGAAAATAAATGCTGAAGGGTATCTTGTTGAGAAGACTCAAAGGAGGGACTACAAAGCAGAAGGTCATCAATATATTTAATAAGATGAGAAGCAGAGGGGTGGAAAGAAAGTACATCAAGAGAAAGAGCTTGGCTAAAGTAATGAGGGCTGTCCCAGAAGTCTTGTGGCAGTACAACCCAGGTAAGCTGCTGGGACTGATGGGTGTCAGGGTCAGTCCAGGTAAAAGCAAAGAGAGGCTGGGATGAAGGATCCAAAGGAATAGTAAAGGAAGCATAATTGAGATCCAGAACAGAATAATGGGTTGTGCGGGGAGCTATTGAGGATAGGAGAGCATATGGGCTTGGTACCACAAGGTGGATAGGCAAGATAATTTGGTTGATAAGGCGAAGATCCTGTACCAGCCTGTATGAATGGCCAGTTTTTGGACAGTTAGGATAGGTGAGTTGTAAGGAGATTTTGTAGGCTTTAAGAGGAGCCATGTTGTAACAGGCGGATAATAACAGGCTTTAACCTTTTTAAAGCCTGCTGTGGGATGGAGTATTAGCATTGAGTGGGGTAAGGGTGATTAGGATTTAATAGGTGTGTGATAGATTGCCAGGGAGAGAGTAGAGGTGTCCCATATTTGTGGGTTTAGGTGGGGGGATACAAGAGGAAGATGCAAAGGAGGCTTTGAACTGGGGAAAAGGGTGGCAATGATGTGTGGCTGTAGCCTAGGAATAGTCAGAGAAGCAGATAATTTAAGATGTCTCGACCTAACAAGGGAGCTGGGCAGGTGGGGATAACTAAAAAGGAGTGCATAAATGAATATTGTCCAAGTTGACACCAACGTTGGGGAGTTTTAAGAGGTTTAGAAGCCTGGCTCTCAGTACCCACAACAGTTATAGAGGCAAGGGAAATAGGCCCTTGAAAAGAAGGTAATGTGGAATGGGTAGCCTTCTTATTGATTAAGAAGGGGATGAACTTACCCTCCACTGTAAGAGTTACCCAAACTGTCTGTGATGGATCAGGAAGCTTCCAAGGCGATCAGGCAGTGTCAGTCTTCAGCCTCTTAGCCAAGAAAATCTGGGAAGGATTCAGTCAGAGAGCCTTGAGCCAGAGTTCCAGGGGCTCTGGAAGTGGCTCCCGGGTGAGTTGGACAGTCCATTTTCTAGTGGGGTCCCACACAAATGGGACACGGCTTAGGAGGAATCCTGGGATGTGGGCATTCCTTGGCCCAGTGGCCAAATTTCCAGCACTTGAAGCAAGATCCTGGGGGAGGGGGTCCTGGAGGAATGCCTGGCCACTGCAGTTCAGGTGTTTTGAAGTTCTTGCATACTGGAGATGTGGCTGGGGTTTCTTATACAAGGGAGGCAAGTAATTGCAACTCAGAAATACGTTGCCACTTGGCTGCCTTTTGTCTATTATTGTACACCTTGAAGACGAGGTTAATTAAGTCCTGTTGTGGAGTTTGAGGGCCAGAATCTGATTTTTGGAGCTTTATTTTGGGAACAGATTGGATAATAAAATGCATATTGAGAATAAGGTGGCCCTGTGGCCCCTCTGGGTCTAGGGAAGTAAAGCATTTAAGGGTTGTTGCCAAACAGGACATGAACTGGGCTGGATTTTTATATTTCATGAAAAAGAGCCTGAACACTAACTGATTTGGGAGAGGTCAGATAAAGAAAAAGGAGCATTAACTTTGACTGTGCCTTCAGCTCCAGCCACCTCTGTAAGAGGAAATTGTTGGGCAGTTAGGGGGAGGGCTAGTCACAGAATGAAACTGTAAGCTGGACTGGGTGTGAGGAGGGGAGGTGATAGAAGGATTATACAGTGGGAGAGCAGATGCTGAGGAAGAATTGGGACCTGGCTCGGCCTGGCAAGGAGCAGCCTGGGGAGGAGCGGAGAGGTCACATGAGTCCATAGAAAAGGAGGATTCAAAGGACTCAGAGCTTGGGGTGGAGGCTGAAGGAAGAGACAGGAGAGAAAGAAGAGATTTGGGATGAGTTGCATTGGGAGTGGAGACTAGGGAGGGACAAATGTGTAAAAGAATGCCTGGATGTTAGGCACCTCAGACCATTTGCCCATTTTTTTGACAAAAATCATCCAGGTCTTGTAAGATGGAGAAATCAAAAGTGCTGTTTTCTGAACATTTGGAACCATTGTTGATTTAGTATTGGGGCCTAGCAGTATTGCAGAAGAAAATAAGACATTTAGGTTTTAGGTCAGGTGTTAGTTGAAGGGGTTTTAGGTTTTTAAGAACACAGGCTAAGGGAGAAGAAGGGGGAATTGAGGGTGGAAGTTTGCCCATAGTGAAAGAGGCAAGCCCAGAGAAAAGAGAGGGTAGAGACATGGAGGGGGGGTGGTGCTGGTACTTGCCACCCAAGGGAGGTGGTACTTGCCACTAAGGTGAAGAATCAAGGCAGGTGTCCCCGTGGTGATCAGACACCTCTGAAATGAGGGTGAACAATCAGGCAGGGGTTCCCACAGTGATTAGGCACCAGGGGAAGACTGTCTTCCCAAGTCTGTGACCAGCACCGGAGTTTTGGGTTCACAGATAAGATGTGTCTCCTTTGTCTCTACTAGAGAGGAAAAAGAACTGAAATTGGAAGGAGAGGGAGATTGAAGGGTAGCAAGAGAGGCTGGAGAAGAGAGTGAAAAGACTATTTACCCAATTTGAAATTGGTGAGATGTTCCTTGGGCTGGTTGGTCTGAGGACCTGAGGTCCTAGATGGATCTCCTGACGGAGTGAGGGCGAGGACAGGAACGGTCTCCCGAAGGAGTCCTCCTATCCCAGGTCTTCGGCACCAAATTTCATGTGCGTCCCCGTGAAGAGAGTCCACCAAACGGGCTTTGTGTGAGCAATAAAGCTGTTTATTTCACCTGGGTGCAGGCGGGCTGAGTCCGAAAAAGGAGTCAGCAAAGGGAGATAGGGATGGGGCAGTTTTATAGGACTGGGGTAAGCAGTGGAAAGTTACAGTTAAAGGTGGTTGTCTATTGTCAGCAGAGGAGGGAGTCACAAGGTGCATGGTGGGGAGATCGTAAGACTCATTGCCCAGAGGAAGAATGTAATGAGGTCAATCGATCAGTTGGGGCAGGGCAGGAACAAGTCATGATGGAATGTTGTAAGGTGGGTCAATCAGTTAATACAGGAGCTGGCTGTTTTGCTTCTTTTGTAGTTTTGTGTTGCCCCAGACTTTTTGGCTCCTGCAGGCCATCTGGACGTATATGTGCAGGTCACAGGGGTTACAATGGCTGAGCTTCAGCTCAGAGGCCTCACAGTCTAGGGCTGAAGGCTGTTGTTCAGGATTTTTTGTCCCACGGGGTGTTCCCTTGATGTTGTACTCTCCCCCTATTTCTGTGGATGTGGCTTCCTGTGAGCTGAACTGCAGTGATTGTTGTTTCTTTTCTGGATCTAGCCACCCAGTGAGTCTACCCAGCTCCAGACTGGTACTGGGGTCTGCACAGAGTCCTGTGATGTGAACTGTCTGTGGGTCTCTCACCTGTAGATACCAGTGCCTGTTCTGGTGAAGGTGGCAGCGGGTGCAGTGGACTTCATGAGGGTCCTTAGCTTTGGTGGTTTAATCCTCTATTATTGTGCTGGTTGGCCTCCTGCCAGGAGGTAGTGCTTTCCAGGTGGCATCAGCTGTAGTAGTGTGGAGAGCAACCAGAAGTGGGTGGGGCCCTAGAACTCCCAAGTTTATATGCCCTTTGTCTTCTGCTACCAGGGTGGGTAGGGAAAGACCATTAGGTAGGGGTGGGGCTAGGCATGTCTGAGCTCAGAGTCTCCTTGGGCTGGCCTTGCTGAAGCTGCTGTGGGGGATGGGGTTGAGATTCCCAGGTCACAGGAATTGTGTACCTAGGAGGATTGTGGCTGCCTCTGCTGAGTCATGCAGGTTGTCAGAGAAGTGGAGGAAAATCAGCAGTCACAGGCCTCACCCAGCTGCCACGCAAACCAGAGGGCCATTCTCAGTCCCACTCTGCAGCCCACAACAGCCCCGATCTGTTTCCAGGCAGAGGGTAAGACAGGCTTGAAAACTTGCTGGATACTTTCTGCCTCCCAATTGCAAAAGAAAAAGGCTTTAGTTCTTCCACCGCCTGTGAAGTCTGCAAGCCAGATTTGTGCCTCTGTCCCCTGCCTCGGAGTTCTGGCCAGGAGGCTTCTCACCCTTTCAAATTGTTACAGAGTTCAGCTAGAGAATTCCTTCTTCCTGTAGAGTTTTACTCCCTGCTTCTCTGGCTACCCTCCTAATGGATCCCTGTGGTGCCAGGCAGGAATGGGCTGCTTGGGGATCTCGCGAGCTCCTGGGGCCTTTCTGCTGCTTCCTCTACCCCTGTATTTCACTCGGTTTGGCACTCTAACTTGACTCAGCTCCAGGTAAAGTCAGAAATTTCTCTTGCAAACAGACCTTCAGCTTCTCCAGTGGTGATGTGTGTTCGGGAGAGGAGGGTCTCCCTTTCCTACTTCCACATTTGGGGCACTCACTGTATTTGGGGTGTCTCCTGGGTCCTGCAGGAGCAGTCCGCTTCCTTGAGAGGGTCTGTGGGTCCTCTCAGGATTGCCCGTTTGTTGACCTGGAGCTAAAATGCACAATACAAGCCTCCACATGATGCTGTGTCCAGAGTTGCAATCTAGTCCCTTGATCCCGACAAAATTCTCTGTTTTTGTGTTCCTATAAAGAAATACCTAAGACTGGGTAATTTATAAAGAAAAGAGGTTTAATTGGCTCACAGTTCTACAGGCTGTACAGGCAGTATAGAATTGACATCGCGTGGTTTCTGGGGAGGCCTCACGGAGCTTTTACTCATGGCATTAGGTTAAGCAGGAGCTTGCATATTATGTAGTGAATGCAGGAGCAACAGATAGTGAGTGAGGGGAAGGTGCCAGACACTTTTAAATGACCAGAGCTTGTCAGAACTCACCATTACCAAGACAGCACCAAGTCACGAGAGATCCATCCCTATGATCCAAACACCTCCCACCAGGCCCTAACCTCCAGGATGGGGTATTGCAATTCAACCTGAGATTTGGGCAGGGACAAATATCCAAACTATATTATGGCACTGTCCATGGTTGGCTCTGCCATGATAATGTAGGAGTCAGGGTGCAAAAGATGGAGACTGGACATTTTGTGAATACTGAGTGATGTGTGGAGGGCCCAGTCATGAGCAGGCACACACTGACCCTTGAGGGTAAAGATAGCTACTTTATATTTGGGCCCAAAGTCTGTTGTCCTCTAGCTGCCTAGGTGCTGAGATTGTTGGGCGGAGCCTGTACAAGTTCAGTCTTCTAGGATAATAAATGTAGTAGGCCACAAAACAGCAATTGTCACCTGTGTACCTTGTCTTCCTACAAATTACCACACCAATTTTAGGGGAGACTGAATGAGAGATTATTAGACCCCAAAGGTTCCTGCCTTGTATCAGTTTGCCTTAGTGGTTCTCTTGTAGTTTTAAGAATAGGCCCTTCCTTTACATAACCTTTCCCTCACTAATATATACACAGACTCAGAGTCTCTAAGGACATTTTTCCTTATGTAGAAGCAGTGTAAGGAGAGGAAAATCAGAACTTCTGAGACATGATACATTCAATATACTCCTGCCTTTACCAACATAGAGTATGGGAGCTAAAGATATTTCCTGTATATTTTTCCTTAGTTTATGGGGGAATTAAAGGACTTTAAAATAGCCTGATTATTCTATATTTTCTTGATGATGCCTCTCACCATTTCCCTGAGAAGTTATCGATTTTATTTTCTTCCCATTACCTCAAGTATTTATTCTTTGTGTTATAAACAATCCAGTTATACTTTTAGTTATTTTTAAGTGTAAAATTAAATTATTATTTATAGTTACTCTGTTGTGCTATCAAATATTAGATCTTATTAATTTTCTCTATTTATTAGATAGTCCTAGCTGCCTATGTGTCTGTCTATATGGCCAGACTGTGCTCTAATGTATTCGTTGCTGATTCGGGAACTGAGTGATAGGCCTATGGCTCAATCTTTAGGCCTCTGGGGTGTAATAACTATAAATGATCAAATCTTAGGCTCTCGTGGTAGCTGCTGTGTCAGGTAAGAAATGGCCTTATCAGGACATTTTTTTTTCCTTTGGGCAGGTTGGGGAAGTTTTATGGGAAACTAAGTTATAAATAGGATGCCAGTTTATTTAGACATAGTGGGAGGTGTGCCTGCTGAGAGGACAGCTTGGTGGTGACAGTCCCCCAAACTATTTATTTTGATCCTGAAGATTCCTTGTAGAGGACCACAAGTGATAGCCAGGGGTTGTTGGAGGTCATGAAAACAGCTGAGATAAGGTTGCATAAGGGGTAGGCCTAGTAACTTGGGATACAAGGTCTCAATCAACTTTATTTCTATATATGAGCAGTAAACAATTGGAAACTGAAATTAAAATTACAATACCATTCAAATATGCTCAAAGAGACCAAAATATGTATAAATCTAATAAAACATGTAAAGAATTTTTATGCTTAGAAGTATTAAATGTTGATTTAAAAAAATCAAAGAAGACCTAAATAAATGGAGAAACATACCCATGTTCATGGATTGGAAGAACCAACATAGTAAAAATGTCAATTCTTTGTAGATTTATATACAGATTTCACATTATTGCCATTAAAATGTCATTAGGATTCCTTTTAAATATAGAAAGCTGTTTGTAATTTTTTTATGGGGAGGCAAAGGAACTAGAATAGTCAGGAAAATTGGGGGAAAATAGAATAAAGTTGGATGAATCACAGCACTTGAATTAAAGACTTACTTATTCAAGACTTCATGATATTGGTGAATGGATAGACACATAGATTAATGGAACAAAATAGAGAGTCTGGAAATAGACATAACACATGTGATCAATTGATTTTGTTTTGTTTTGTTTTTTACTTTAAGTTCCAGGATACATGTGCAGAAAGTGCAAGTTTGTTACACAGGTATACATGTTCCATGGTGGTTTGCTACACCAATCAACCTGTCATCTAGGTTTTAAGCCCTACATGCATTAGGTATTTGTCCTAATGCTCTCCCTCCCCTTGCCCCCCACCACTCAACAGGCCCTGCAATGTGATGTTCCCCTCCCCATTTCCATGTGTTCTCATTATTCAATTCCCACTTATGAGTGAGAACATGTGGTGTTTGGTTTTCTGTTCCTGTGTTAGTTTGCTGAGGATGATGGCTTCCAGCTTCATCCATGTCCCTGCAAAGCACATGATCTCATTCTTTATTTTATGGCTGCATAGGATCCCCTGCTGTATATGTACCATATTTTCTTTATTCAGTCTGTCACTGATGGCCATTTGGGTTGGTTGCATGTCTTTGCTATTGTAAATAGTGCTGCAATAAACGTACATGTGCATGTGTCTTTATAGTAGAGTGATTTATAATCCTTTTGGAATATACCCAGTAATGGGATTGCTGGGTCAAATAGGATTTCTGGTTCCAGATCCCTGAGGAATCACCACACTGTCAAATGGATAGATTGCAAAATTTTTCTCCCATTCTGTAGGTTACCTGTTCACTCTGATGATAGTTTCTTTTGCTGTGAAGAAGCAATTTAGTTCAGTTAGATTCCATTTGTTAATTTTGGATTTTGTTGCAATTGCTTTTAGTGTTTTCATCATGAAGTCTTTGCCCATGTCTGTGTCCTGAATGGTATTACCTAGGTTTCTTCTAAGATTTTTATGGTTTTTTATTTTACATTTAAGTCTTTAATCCATCTTGAGTTAATTTTTGTAAGGAAGGGGTCTAGTTTCTGTTTTCTGCATATGACTAGCCAGTTTTTTCAGCACCATTTATTTAAGAATTATTTCTCCATTGCTAGTTTTTGTCACGTTGTAGCAGAGCATGCTACAGACAAAACCCCTCAGACACCAAGTTGTAGAAGGAAGGGGCTTTTTTCAGCTGGAAGCATCAGCAGACTCGTGTCTTAAAAATCCGAGCTTCCCGAGTGCACAATTTCTGTCCCTTTTAAGGGCTCACAATGCTAAAGGTTTCACATGAGAGGGTCATGATTGATTGAGCAAGCTAGGGGGTACATGACAGGGGCTGCATGCACCGGTAGTCAGAGTGAAACAGAACAGAGTGGGAAGTTTCACAATGTCCTTCCATACAATGTCTGGAATCTATAGATAACATCAGTGGCTAGGTCAGGGGTTGAATTTTAACTACTAGGCTTAGGCCAGGCAGGACCAGGCCTGGTTCGGGTCTGGTTCTTGGCACCGGGCTGCCTGCCTTTTGTTTTGCTTCCTTTTTTTTTTTTTTTTTTTTTATAAAAAGACAGATATTGAGTATAAAACAATATAAAACAATATGAGGGGGTTTTTCTCTTCTCTCATTTCCCCCCTTTGAGACTCTCACTCACTTTATTAGTGGGAGTTCTCACTTTCATTTTCACTACTTATGTCTTCCTGTAAGATAGTTGATAGTGATTCATATAGTACACTTGTGCTGAAGCATTTTGGTGAACTAGGGTAGCAATAAAGCTTTTTATTACATGAATTAGTATAGGTAGTAGACAAGGGAGCAGTAAGCAGGTTCCTATTATTATTATAATTCTTATTATTAGAATTTTAAATCTTCCTAGTGCTGGGAACTACATTTCAAACATGGCCCCGGGGTCAAATCCATGCCACACTTATACAGGCACATGTGCCAGTTTTGTTATGTCTTTTACTATATCTTCAACTACCTGTCCTTGATCATCTATGTGTAGACAGCAATTAGTAAGATTAAATTTCCTACAGACCCCTCCTTTAGCTGCTAGCAAGTAGTCACGAGCCAATCTATTTTGATAGATAGCATTTTTCATCTGAGTTTCTTGCCAGGCCAGAATAGTCAAGGCTCTGCCAGTCTTATTAGTGATTATTTCTAAGACAGCTTGTAACCATATGATTTGGTTGAGCATGTAAATGGGGGTCTGGTATCCCCATGAGCCATCTTGAGCCTTAGTAGCAGGCCCATAATATTGTATGATTCTCTCAGGGGGGCCATTCATTATTTTTCTAATTTTTTTTATAGCTATGCTTGTGTGTGTGTGTGTGTGTGTGTGTGTGTGTGTGTGTGTGTGTGTGTGTGTGAGAAGCATAGGCAGGGAAGCCCAGGAGTTTGCCTGTCTTTATGGGCAGTGGGATGAAAGATGGTTTGATAGTGCCAATAACACAATTACCTGCTCACTGGTTGGGTAATTTGGCATAAGCGCTGTTCCCACATATCCAGTATAATCCAGTGGGGACTGTCCAGTCGCAGTGGGACTCCAGGTGGGTCCACATGGTTTGCAACTTTGGAAATTTACTAAATGGATTTTTCTTAGTGTGGTTTGAATTCCACTAGGTGGCTGTTTTTTTGGTTTTTGTTTTTTTTTCTTATGGTACTATTATACAGTTTCTGTCCCAGACAACTAAGTCGTCCTACAGGATGACTGAATTCTTTTCCTTCTCTAGCTATGCAATATTGTCCAATAATTGAGCCTTTTGAAACCTAGAAATTATCAGGGTGATTCTTTTGGGCCAGGAATTCATCAGGAACTGGGTCTGTAGGTACTAATTATTGGGCTTCCCATGGCCATTGATCTTCTATTACAGTTTCTCCACATATATAAAATGAAGTGACATTGAGATACTGGGCTACATTCTCGGCTAATTGCAAAAACAAACTTCTTGTTTTTCCTGGAATTTCTGGTACTGGCACATTCAGTTCATCATAGAAGGTTTGAAATATTGCTCAGGAGAGGGCCACCTTTCCTTTTCTGAAGGCGGACAGGATTTTTTTCATTTTTTATCCAAGTAGCCTAAATGATACAAGACCAGTATCCATGTTCATTTTTACACAGTCCTAATTCATCACAAATGTACTTATTTTCTGCCATATAGCTTCTTTTTTAATTAAGAGAACCACATCTTATTCCTAACTTATTACTATTAATGACAGCACAAGCATCAAATTTTAAGGTGACTTGTTTGGGCACCCCTTTTTCTTCTGTTTTGGCTAACACTTTACTCATATAGTTTATGAGCCCCCATCAGTCCTCAGTCATTAATCTTATTTTTAAAACTGTGGTCATGAGAGGCTCAGATGGGTCATAACACACATCAGGTTGGTCATTTCCTGGGCTACATACCTTGTATAGAATAACATTATACAAACAAGTTCTTTTTAGAGTTCCAGTACACTTATAATAACCATAAAATAATAGGACTGTAGCAACCTTTTGTCCTACGTCAGTGACTTCATGTATACATTGGAAACAGTCCTCAGTCTGAGGAAGGTCAGTTGAAGTCCTTACTGTACAAGTTCAAATTTTAAGGAAAATGAGTCCCATGATGAGTTTTCTCATGCTTCGGCCATGCGTGGACCAGTCAGCTTCTGGGTGTGACTGGAGCAGGGCTTGTTGTCTTCTTCAGTCACTTTGCAGGGGTTGACGAAGCTGCGCCCATCCATGTACAGCTCACAGTCTACTGATATTCAAGGATGGTCTCGGAGGTTGGGCCCACTAGAATAAACTGAGTCTAATACCTCTACACAGTTATGTTCAACTGGGCTCTCTGATACCAGGAGCAAGGTGGTGGGCTTTAGGGTGTTGCACACTTCAATGGTTATGCAGGAATTTTCACATAGCAAGCTTTGGCACTTGGTTAATCTAGCATTTGTTAACCAATGATGTCGTTTGGTATTTATCAAAGTTACCACAGCATGGGGGTCCTTTATGTTTAGGATTTGCCCACGGGTTAGTTTATCTGCTTCATGTGCTAACAGGGCCGTTGCTGCCAGGGCCCTTAGACATGGGGGCCAGCCTTTGGAAACCCCATCTAGTTGTTTTGAGAAATAGGCCACTGACCCTGGCCAGGGCCCCATGGGCTGGGTTAAAACTCCAACTGCCATTTTTTCTCTTTCTGACACATAGAGTGTAAAGGGTTTTGTCAGGTCAGGTAGCCCCAGGACTGGGGCTGACACAAGTTTTTCTTTTAACTCATGAAAAGCTTGTTGCCATTGGTTGTAATAGATGTAGTTTATCCAATCTACATTTCTATTAACTGTCACCCACCAAAATATTGACTCAAATCTTGCAGCTGTTTGATTTCAAGCTTTAAATTGATCTGGTATTCCCTGTGGGACTCCAATTGCGTCTAAATAGACGTGAGAGTCGAAAGACCCATAAGGGACTTCTCTCGCTTTATGATGTCTTATTTTTCTTCCCTCCGGTTGTTGAAATGCCAGGGTGAAAGAGATAGCCAATTGGACTAAAGTACAAGTGCCACTACAGTTATTCATCAGAGTGCCCAGTAAAGGTCCACCACAATACCACCACACATCCGTTCGGGGATGAACAGGGCTGACTGATTCATAAGCTCTTGAAAATTCTTAAGCTCACTGCATCCCTTCAAGTATGCAAGGAAAGCTAAGTTTCCTCACTGTTGTGAGAGACACAAAGTGAACTTAGTGTTGGGAGACGGAAGCTGGATAGCCCTCAGGGGCTGACCTGCAGGGTGCCAGACTTCGGGATATAGCAGAGATAGCTTGGCATGACTTATTACTCCAGGCTTTAGAATCCTGGAAAAGGGCTACCATGCAGCCCACACCTGGTTGACTGGAGGACCACCTTAGTGTAAAGGGGACAGTCTGAGCCTCTGGCCTGCCATATGCTCAAGCATAACAATTGCTTTTGTTTAATGTGCGGATGGAATATTTGATCCACTCCCACCAGGCATTTGCATCTTGGTATCTTGTCTTAATTGCCAAAGTTTGTTTTAAGTTTTTGACTTCTATGATCCTCTAGTAAAATGAATGTATGATTTTAGGAAATTACAAAAAGTGGTTGGGGCAGTCCATCCTTGCTCTTTAGTGGAGAGAATGTTGGACCAACTATGGCATAAAAACTCTACACTGGGGGGCAAGACTCCTGGTTGACACTGGAGTCTTTATCAAAATTTTCCTAGATTAAATGGTCCTAATTTACTAATGCCCAGTCTGAGAAGAGTCAGGAGGGACAGGGGTACTTTTCTGATGTAGAGAGCTGTCTTTGACTTGGCAAGTCACCACAGGGTATAACAAGGCAAGCATTAAATGCCATAGTTTGAGGCAAAATTGACTTGGTTATGTTAATAACTAGATGGTCAGCAATAGTGTGATGAAAGAAGAAAGTAATAGAATAGATGAAAGAGTTAAATTTTTCTTAGCTCTAGTTTGGTAGGCTTTTCCCCTGGGACTATGGCCCACGACTCTGAAAGGGGTGGCGCTTTGACTCGGACATGATGAGTCCATCCCTTTTTGGCTGCACAAACAGCAGTCTCGGTGGTTAGCAGCACAAGGTAGGGTTCTTCCTAGGCTGGCTCGAGTTTTTCTTCTTTCCTCCCTTTGATGAAAAGGTGATCTTCAGGCTGGCACTGGTTTACTGGAAATTCTAGGGGTGGTACCTGTGCTACAGGACTTTTAGTTTTGAGGGAAAGGAAAGTGGAAGATAAACCAAGTGTGTAATTTCTAAGAAACTGACCTTTTGTTTTAAATGTGGGGACATCAACAGTGGACTTTATAATCTTTGGTGCCTTCTTACTGACAAATTTCCTTTAGCACCTGTTTTTATTAGTTTTTAAACCAAAGAAAGCCAAACACCATTTTATATTTAATAATGCTTTTTGTATGATTTTTGTACCAGATAAGCTAAATTTCACCTTTATATTAGTGTTATTAATGTTAAACTTAGTTTTAACATTGTAGACATATTTATTGAATTTTTAATGTTGGACCATAAGGTAAGATTTTTATAGGTCTTTTTTTAAACTTTTATAATCTTTGTTGAAGAGCAGGTTAGTGCTTTAAGAAAAACCCATTGTGTTTTTACTTTAATGTCCAGTTCACAGAAAAACTGGATGATACCCCTTTAACTTTAGCTAATATGTTTACACACAGAATTTACACACAATTAATGTTTTAAAACTTGCTTAAACCTTTAAAACAATTTTTTAATGTTTTAATGTAGGTAAAAATCCACATTCTTATGCCTCCTTATAATCCCTTTACCAAAGGTATACTTTACTTTTCTTATACACCTTGCACATAAACTGTCTCTTCAATAGTTTTACATTAAGGAAGCCTAATTATTTTTAAATTATACAACATTTCTTGCATAAATTCTTTTTCTAACACACATTTTTTATAACTTTTCTTTTCATGTCTTTTACAGGCAATGCTTTGACATGCCTTAACTTTCTGACTTATTACAAACATTTTTTTCTTTAAACAACCAGTTAATTTATTTCAGGATAAGAGTTTACCATGTAACATTATTTTTTACATAAATCTTGCCCTCCCTTTTTTTTCCCCTTTTTTCGAAGATAACCATTCTTTTCCAAAGAGAACTTCTTTATGCCTGTGGACTAGACAAGATTGGAAGTTACTATAATACATGTTACACTGTTAACTTTTAGCAAACATTACTTTTGTTGAAAACCTTGTAAGTTTGAGATTTCAGTTATCCTTTGCTATTAATAAGACCTTGTTTAGTCCAAATTAACTTAGAATTGGTATAGATGGCTTTTTTATTTTCCTTCAATTACCTGGGAGGAACCATCTATCCTCCTGTCCTGAAGGGAATTCCTCCTAGGTCTGGGCAGGCCTTTGTATGGTAATTAAGATTTAGATTTCCTGTTAGGAAACCTGCTGGGTTAAGGGAATTTTCAGTGGTTAATGTTAAATCATCTTTTTTTTTTTTTTTTTTTTTTTTTTAACAGAATGAGCCCCATACTTCCTCAAGAAAAAAACACCATGCTCACACCACATGCACACCACAAAACAAGGGGTAAAAAGGGCACACACACACTTTTACAGTTTACACCAAACCAGAATCAAAACCAAAATCAGAGTATCAAGAAAACAAGCCATGTCAAAATCAAAACCATAGTATCAAGCAATCTAAGTCAAGTCAAAAACAAAAACCAAAATGCTGGTACAGGCACATCATGGGTGATCAGGCCACACTTCCACTCAAATGGAGTGGGCAAATTCCAAAGATCAGTCTTACCAAGTTTTAGGTGTCCAGACGCCAAGTGCCAGTTCCTTCCTGGTGTTCAGCCACTGCATTGATCCTCCATAGGGGCCTGCCTTGCACTGCTCTGATGAGGCATTCCACTGGGGCAAAGGCCTACCCAGGAGCCCTCTCAGGATCCTTGTCACTCAAGCTGGCCAGAGTCCCCCGCAGGGATGCTCCACAGGGCAGGTGTAAGCCACCTAAGGGACTGCCTCGATCATCCATGATCATCCATCGGTTAATCACCTCATTTCCCAGTCAGGGAACCAAGAAATGTAGCAGGACAAGCCACAGACAAAACCCCTTAGACACCAAGTTGTAGAAGGAGGGGGCTTTATTCAGCTGGAAGTATCGGCAGACTAACGTCTTAAAATCCGAGTTCCCTAGTGCACAATTTCTGTCCCTTTTAAGGGCTCACAATGCTAAAAGTTTCACATGAGAGGGTTGTGACTGATTGAGCAAGCTAGGGGCTATGTGACAGAGGCTGCATGCACTGGTAGTCAGAGTGAAACAGAACAGAGCGGGAAGTTTTACAATGTCCTTCCACACAATGTCTGGAATCTATAGATAACATCAGTGGCTAGGTCAGGGGTTGAATTTTAACTACTAGGCTTAGGCCAGGCAGGCCCAGGCCTGGTTCGGGTCTGGTTCTTGGCACCAGGCTACCTGCCTTTTGTTTCGCTTCTTTTTTTTTTTTTTTTTTTTTTTTTTAAGACAGACATTGAGTATAAAACGATATAAAACAATATGAGAGGGTTTTTGTCTTCTCTCAAGGTTTGTCAGAAATCAGATGGTTGTAGATGTTTGATGTTATTTCTGAGGTCTCTGTTCTGTTCCCTTGGTCTACATGTCTGTTTTGGTACCAGTATAATTCTGTTTTGATTACTGTAGCCTTGTAGTATATTTTTAAGTCAGGTAGTGTGATGCGTCCAGCTTTGTTCTTTTTGCTTAGGATTGTCTTGGCTATCCAGGCTGTTTTTTGTTTCTGTATGAAATTGAAAGTAGGTTTTTATAATTCTGTGAAGAATATCAGTGATAGTTTGATGGAAGTAGCATTGTATCTATAAATTACTTTGAGTAGTATGGCCATTTTCATGATACTGATTTCGTATCCATGACAATAGAATTTTTGTTTGTGTCCTCTCATTTCCCTCAGCAGTGATTTGTAGTTCTTCTTGAAGAGTTCATTCACGTCTCTTATAAGCTGTATTCCTAGGTATTTTATTCTTTTTGTAGCTATTGGGAACAGGAGTTAATAAATGATTTGGCTCTCTGCTTGTCTGTTGTTGGTGTAAAGGAAGGCTTGTGTTTTTTGCTCATTGGTTTTGTATGCTGAGACTTTGCTGAAGTTGCTCATCAGCTTAAGGAGTTTTGGGGCTGAGATGATGGGGTTTTCTAAGTATAGAATCATGTCATCTGCAAACAGAGACATTTTGACTTCCTCTTTTCCTATTTGAATACACCTTATTTATTTCTCTTGCCTGATGGCCCTGACCCGAACTTCCAATACTATGTTGAATAGGAGTGGTGAGAGAGGGCATCCTTGTCTTGTGCCGGTTTTCAAAGGGAGTGTTTCCAGCTTTTCCTCATTCAGTATAATATTGGCTATGGGTTTGTCATAAATAGCTCTTATTATTTTGAGATATGTTCCATCAATCCCTAGTTTATTGACAGTTTTTAACATGAAGTGATGTTGAATTTTATTGAAGGCCTTTTCTGCATCAATTGAGATAATCATGTGGTTTTTGTCATTGGTTCTGTTTATGTGATGAATTACGTTTATTGATTTGCATATGTTGAACCAGCCTTGCATCCCAGGGATGAAGCCAAATTGACCATGGTGGATAAGCTTTTTGATTGCTGCTAGATTCGGTTTGCCTGCATTTTACTGAGGATTTTCAAATAGATGTTTATTAGAGATATTGGCCTGAAGTTTTCGTTTTGTTTTGTCTCTGCCATGTTTTCATATCAGGATAATGCTGGCCTCATAAAATGAGTTACTGAAGAATTCCTCCTTTCAATTGTTTGGAATAATTTCAGAAGGAATGGTACCAACTCCTCTTTGTACCTCTGGTAGAATTAGGCTGTAAATCCATCTGCTTCTGGGCTTTTTTTGGTTGGTAGGTTATTAATTACTGCCTCAATTTTAGAACTTGTTATTGGACTATCAAGGGATTTGACTTTTTTTCTGATTTAGTCTTGGGAGGTGTATGTGTCCAGGAATTTATTTCTTCTGGATTTTCTAGTTTATTTGTGTAGAGGTGTTTATAGTATTCAATGATGGTATTTTGTATTTATGTGGGGTCAGTGGTAATATCCCCTTTATCATTTTTTATTGGGTCTATTTGATTCTGCTCTCTTTCCTTCCTTATTAGTCTAGCTAATATTCTGTGTATTTTGTTATTTTTTTCCAAAAACCTACTCCTGGATTCATTTTTTAAGTGTTTTTTTCATGTATTTGTCTCCTTCAGTTCTGCTCCAATTTCAGTTATTTCTGGTCTTCCGCTACCTTTTAGATTCGTTTGCTCTTGCTTCTCAAGTTCTTTTAATTGTGATGTTAGGGTGTTGATTTGAGATCTTTCCAGCTCTCAGATGGGGGCATTTAGTGCTATAAATTTTCTTCTTAATACTGCTTTAGCTGTGTTTCAGAGATTCTAGTACATTGTTTCTTTGTTCCCATTGGTTTCAAATAACTGCTTTATTTCTGCCTTAATTTCGATATTTACCAGGAGTTATTCAGGAGCAGGCTGCTCAATTTCCATGTAGTTGTATGGTTTTGTGTGAGTTTCTTAATCCTAAGTTCTAATTTGAGTGCACTGTTGTCAGAGAGCCTGTTTGTTAAAATTTCAGTTATTTTGTATTTTTGGAGTGTTTTACTTCCAATTATGTGGTCAATTTTAGAATAAGTGTCATGTGGCACTGAGAGGAGTGTATATTTTGTTGATTTTTGGGGGAGAGTTCCTTAGCTATCTATTAGGTTCACTTGACCCAGAGCTGAGTTCAAGTCCTGAATATTCTTGTTAATTTTCTGTCTCATTGATCTTTAACAGTGGGGTGTTGAAGTCTCCCATTATTATTGCATGGGAGTCTATGCCTCTTTGTGGGTATCTAAAAACTTGTTATATGAATCTGAGTTCTCCTTTATTGGGTGCATGTATATTTGGGATAGTTAGCTCTTCTTGTTGCATTGATCCCTTTACTATTATGTAATGCCCTTCTTCATCATTTTTGATCTTTGTTTAAAGTCTGCTTTATCAGAGACTGGGCTTGCAACCCCTGCTTTTTTTTTACTTTCCATTTGCTTGGTAAATTTTTCTCCATCCCTTTATTTTGAGCCTATGTGTGTCTTTGCAGTGAAATGTGTCTCCTGAATACAGCATACATGTGGGTGTTTACTCTTTATCCAATTTGCCAATCTGTGTCTTTTAATTGGGACATTTAACCTCTTTATGTTTAAGGTTAATATTGTTATGTGTAAATTTGATCCTGTCATCGTGATGCTAGCTGGTGATTTAGCACACTAGTTGATGCTGTTTTTTCATAGTGTCATTGGTCTTTATATATTTTGGTGTGTTTTTGTAGTGACTGGTACTGGTTTTTCCTTTCTATATTTAGTGCTTATTTCAGGAGCCCATGCAAGGCAGACCTGGTAGTGACAAAATTCTTTAGCATTTGCTTGTCTGGAAAGGATTTTATTTATTTTTTGCTTATGAAGCTTAGTTTGGCTGGATATAAAATTCTGGGTTAAAAATTCTTTTATTTAAGAATATTGAATATTGGTCCCTACTCTCCTCTGGCTTGTAGGATTTCTGTTGAGACATCCACTGTTAGTCTGATGGGTTTCCCTTTGTAGGTAACCTAACCTTTCTCTCTTGCTGCCCTTAATATTTTTTCCTTTTTTTTTTTTTTTTGACCTTGGAGAATCTGATCATTATGTGTCTTGGGGTTGATTTTCTTGTGGAGTATCTTAGTGGTGTTCTCTGTATTTCCTAAATTTGAATGTTGGCCTGTCTCACTATGTTGGGGAAGTTCTGGATAATGTCCTTAAGTGTGTTTTCCAGCTTGGTTGCATTCTACCTATCTCTTTCAGGTACTCCAATCAATCATAGGTTCAGTCTTTATACATAGTCAAATATTTATTGGACTTTTTATGTTCATTTCTTTTCATTCTTTTTTCTCTAATCTTGTCTGCATGCCTTATTTTAGCAAGATGGTCTTCAAACTCTGATATCATTCCTCCCTCTTGATCAGTTAGGCTATTGATACTTGTGTATACTTCATGAAGTTCTCATGCTGTGCTTTTCAACTTTATCAGGTCATTTATGTTCCTCTCTAAACTGGTTATTCTCATTAGCAGCTCCTGTAACCTTTTATCAAGGTTCTTAGCTTCTTTGCATTGGCTTAGGACATGCTCCTTTAGCTCAGCAGTTTGTTGTTACCCACCTTCTGAAGCCTACTTCTTTCAGTTCATCTGTTTCATTCTCTGTCCAGTTTTGCACCATTGCTGGAGAGGTGTTGCACCCATTAGGAGAAGAGGCATTCTGAGTTTTCAGTTTTTATGCTGGCTTTTCCTCATCTTTGTGGATTTATCTGTCTTTGATCTTTGAGGCTGGTGACCTTTGGATGAGGTTTATGTGTGTGTGTATGGGGGGGGGGGGGTTCTTTTCTGTTGATGTTGTTGTTGCTTTCTGGGTTTGTTGTTGTTGTTATTGTTGTTTTGTTTTTTTCCCCCTAATAGTCAGGCTTCTCTTCTGCAGGTGTGCTGCAGTTTGCTAGAGGTCCCCTTCAGACCCTGTTTGCCTGGGTCTGCAGTGGAGGCTGCAGAACAGCAGATTGCTGCCTGCTCCTTCCTCTGGAAAGTTCATCCCAGAGGGGCACCAGCCTGATGACACTTGGAGCTCTCCTGTATGAAGTGTCTGTTAACCCCTGTTGGGAGGTCTCTCTCAGTCAGGAGGCACAGGGGTCAGGAATCTGCTTGAGGAGGCAGTCTGTCCCTTAGTAGAGCGGTGTCCTGTGCTGGGAGTATCCTGCTTGTCAGGATCAGCCACTCTCTTTAGAGCTGGCAGGCAGGAAAGATTAAGTCTACTGAACCTGCTACCGCAGCTGCCCCTCCCACCATGTGCTCTGTCTCAGAGAGATCAGAGTTTTGTCTTTTAGCCCCTGATGGGAGCTGCCGGATTTCCTGCAGAGATGCCCTCCCCAGTGAGGAGAAATCTAGAGAAGTAGTCTGGACACAGCTGCTTTGCTGCGCTGTGGTGAATTTCGCCCAGTCTAAACCTCCCAGTCTCCTTAGCGCTCTCAGGGAAAACTGTCTACTAAAGTTGTGGGAATGGTGGTCACCCCTCCCCTTACCAAACTCGATCATCCTAGGCCAACTCCAGAGTGCTGTGCTGGTAGTGAGAATTTCAAGCCAGTGTTTCTTGGCTTGCTGGGCTCCATGGGAGTGGAACCCATTGAGTGAGACTGCTTGGCTCCCTGGCTTCAGCCTTCTTTCCAGGGGAGTGGATGGTTCTTCTTTGTCACTGGAGTTCCAGGTGCCACTGGAGTATGATAAAATTCCTGCAGCTCGGTGCCTGCCCAAATAGCTGCCCAGTTTTGTTCTTGAAACCCAGGGCCCTGATGCTGTAGGCACATGAGGGAATCTACTGATCCACAGACTGCGGAAATCCTACTACTGTGCTTCTATCTTAAAATCTGGTCCTTCTCATCGTTTCCTGCTAGCATGGCCTAGTTCATGTCAAATTTCTTCCCACCTATATTTGGATGTTTCTGCCTATATAGGTTAGGTGCTGGGATATTAACCACCTCTGGTTTTACTGCATCCTTTCAGATTAAGTCCCATTAAACAAGCCACTAAAATTATCTCTTTAAAACCTTTGTGTGTTTGCCATCTGAATGTAGCTCTGTGATGGCAAAATCATGTCTCTTTGATTATTGTGGAGTTCTAGAAACTTAGAAGAGCTCTTGGGGGCACAATAGACATTATGTATAGATGTAGAGGAAAGGGAGATAACAAGAAAGACTCCCTTTTGGTTCTTATTTTGCACAAGGGGTGAATGCAAATAACATTCATTGGAAGTGGATAAAATTAAGGACATCTCAGAGATGTTTGTCCTCACCACAGCCAAAGCCTAGGCTTTTGTAAACATGCATATTCTCTTTCCCTCCCTTCTTTTCTATTACTATCCAATTACAAAGATTTAGATTATTTGACCAACTAGCTACGTCAAAGCCAGTTTAATATTCAATGGTATAGAATTGTCTATTTTTAAAAACACACACACACACATATATATTTAATATACATGGAGCATGATACAAGTGTCAGAAGATTTTAAAGTTTTCACGTTAAAATATCCATAAAATTTTGGAAACTATCACTTTAAGATTCAGTGTTCTAAATGACCTAGGTGGATGAATCAGTTATTCAGAAGAAGCTGAAGAGGCTCAATAAGCAACTCTTAAGTAAATTGCCCTTAAAGAAAAATCCAATGATAGGGAAGAACGGAAATCCCATTGAAGTCATGCCACCTGCAAGAAGCTTTTTTCATTTCTTTTTTTTTTATTATTATACTTTAAGTTCTAGGGTACATATGCATAACATGCAGGTTTGTTACATATGTATACTTGTGCCATGTTGGTGTGCTGCACCCATCAACTCGTCAGCACCCATCAACTCATCATTTACATCAGGTATAACTCCTAAAGAGCTTCTGCACAGCAAAAGAAACTACCATCAGAGTGAACAGGCAACCTACAGAATGGGAGAAAAGTTTTGCAATCTACTCATCTGACAAAGGGCTAATATCAAGCACCTACAAAGAACTCAAACAAATTTACGAGAAAAAAAAAGTGGGCAAAGGATATGAACAGACATTTCTCTAAAGAAGACATGCATACAGCCAGGAGACACATGAAAAAATGCTCATTATCACTGGCCATCAGAGAAATGCAAATCAAAACCACAATGAGATACCATCTCACACCAGTTAGAATGGAAATCATTAAAAAGTCAGGAAACAACAGGTGCTGGAGAGGATGTGGAGAAATAGGAACACTTTTACACTGCTGGTGGGATTGTAAACTAGTTCAACCATTGTGGAAAACAGTATGGCAAGTCGTCAAGGATCTAGAACTAGAAATACCATGTGACCCAGCCATCCCATTACTGGGTACATACCCTAAGGATTATAAATCATGCTGCTATAAAGTCACATGCACATGTATATTTATTGCAGCGCTATTCACAATAGCAAAGACTTGGGATCAACCCAAATGTCCATCAGTGACAGACTGGATTAAGAAAGTGTGGCACATATACACCATGGAATACTATGCAGCCATAAAAAAGGATGAGTTCGTGTCCTTTGTAGGGACATGGATGCAGATGGAAACCATCATTCTCAGCAAACTATCATAAGAACAGAAAACCAAACACCACATGTTCTCACTCATAGGTGGGAATTGAACAGTGAGATCACTTGGACTCTGGAAGGGGAACATCGCACACCGGGGCCTATTATGGGGAGTGGAGGGGGCGAGGGATGGCATTGGGAGTTATACCTGATGTAAATGACGAGGTGATGGGTGCTGACGAGTTGATGGGTGCAGCACAGCAACATGGAACAAGTATACATATGTAACACACCTGCACGTTGTGCACATGTACCCTAGAACTGAAAGTATAATGATAATAAAAAAAAGAATTTGAAAAAAGAGCCTCAGTATCTCTTTTACTCATGAAAATGTATTATGGTAAACCTGAAGTGTTAAAAACATTTCCCGGGGGGGCGGAGCAAGATGGCCGAATAGGAGCAGCTCCAGTCTCCAACTCCCAGCGCGAGCGACACAGAAGACCGGTGATTTCTGCATTTTCAACTGAGGTACTGGGTTCATCTCACTGGGGAGTGCCGGATGGTCGGTGCTGGTCAGCTGCTGCAGCCCAACCAGCGAGAGCTGAAGCAGGGCGAGGCATTGCCTCACCTGGGAAGCGCAAGGGGGAAGGGAGTCCCTTTTCCTAGCCAGGGGAACTGAGACACACAACACCTGGAAAATCCGGTAACTCCCACCCCAATACTGCGCCTTAAGCAAACAGGCACACCAGGAGATCATATCCCACACCTGGCCGGGAGGGTCCCACAGCCACGGAGCCTCCCTCATTGCTAGCACAGCAGTCTGTGATCTACCGGCAAGGCAGCAGCGAGGCTGGGGGAGGGGCGCCCGCCATTGCTGAGGCTTAAGTAGGTAAACAAAGCTGCTGGGAAGCTCGAACTGGGTGGAGCTCACAGCAGCTCAAGGAAACCTGCCTGTCTCTGTAGACTCCACCTCTGGGGACAGGGCACAGTAAACTAAACAAACGCAGCAGACACCTCTGCAGATGCAAACGACTCTGACAGCTTTGAAGAGAGCAGTGGATCTCCCAACACGGAGGTTGAGATCTGAGAAGGGACAGACTCCCTGCTCAAGTGGGTCCCTGACCCCTGAGTAGCCTAACTGGGAGACATCCCCCACTAGGGGCAGTCTGACACCCCACACCTCACAGAGAGGAGTACGCCCCTGAGAGGAAGCTTCCAAAGCAAGAATCAGACAGGTACACTCGCTGTTCAGAAATATTCTATCTTCGGAGCAAGATGGCCGAATAGGAGCAGCTCCAGTCTCCAACTCCCAGCGCGAGCGACACAGAAGACCGGTGATTTCTGCATTTTCAACTGAGGTACTGGGTTCATCTCACTGGGGAGTGCCGGACGATCGGAGCTGGTCAGCTGCTGCAGCCCGACCAGCGAGAGCTGAAGAAGGGCAAGGCATTGCCTCACCTGGGAAGCGCAAGGGGGAAGGGAGTCCCTTTTCCTAGCCAGGGGAACTGAGACACACAACACCTGGAAAATCGGGTAACTCCCACCCCAATACTGCGCTTTAGGAAACAGGCACACCAGGAGATCATATCCCACACCTGGCCGGGAGGGTCCCACACCCACGGAGCCTCCCTCATTGCTAGCGCAGCAGTCTGTGATCTACCGGCAAGGCAGCAGCGAGGCTGGGGGAGGGGCGCCCGCCATTGCTGAGGCTTAAGTAGGTAAACAAAGCTGCTGGGAAGCTTGAACTGGGTGGAGCTCACAGCAGCTCAAGGAAACCTGCCTGTCTCTGTAGACTCCACCTCTGGGGACAGGGCACAGTAAACTAAGACACACAGACACCTCTGCACAGACGCAAACGACTCTGTCTGACAGCTTTGAAGAGAGCAGTGGATCTCCCAACACGGAGGTTGAGATCTGAGAAGGGACAGACTCCCTGCTCAAGCGGGTCCCTGACCCCTGAGTAGCCTAACTGGGAGACATCCCCCACTAGGGGCAGTCTGACACCCCACACCTCACAGGGAGGAGTACACCCCTGAGAGGAAGCTTCCAAAGCAAGAATCAGACAGGTACACTCGCTGTTCAGAAATATTCTATCTTCTGCAGCCTCTGCTGCTGATACCCAGGCAAACAGGGTCTGGAGTGGACCTCAAGCAATCTCCAACAGACCTACAGCTGAGGGTCCTGACTGTTAGAAGGAAAACTATCAAACAGGAAGGACACCTACACCAAAACCCCATCAGTACATCACCATCATCAAAGACCAGAGGCAGATAAAACCACAAAGATGGGGAAAAAGCAGGGCAGAAAAGCTGGAAATTCAAAAAATAAGAGCGCATCTCCCCCGGCAAAGGAGCGCAGCTCATCACCAGCAACGGATCAAAGCTGGACGGAGAATGACTTTGACGAGATGAGAGAAGAAGGCTTCAGTCCATCAAATTTCTCAGAGCTAAAGGAGGAGTTACGTACCCAGCGCAAAGAAACTAAAAATCTTGAAAAAAAAGTGGAAGAATTGATGGCTAGAGTAATTAATGCAGAGAAGGTCCTAAACGAAATGAAAGAGATGAAAACCATGACACGAGAAATACGTGACAAATGCACAAGCTTCAGTAACCGACTCGATCAACTGGAAGAAAGAGTATCAGCGATTGAGGATCAAATGAATGAAATGAAGCGAGAAGAGAAACCAAAAGAAAAAAGAAGAAAAAGAAACGAACAAAGCCTGCAAGAAGTATGGGATTATGTAAAAAGACCAAATCTACGTCTGATTGGGGTGCCTGAAAGTGAGGGGGAAAATGGAACCAAGTTGGAAAACACTCTTCAGGATATCATCCAGGAGAACTTCCCCAACCTAGTAGGGCAGGCCAACATTCAAATCCAGGAAATACAGAGAACGCCACAAAGATACTCCTCGAGAAGAGCAACTCCAAGACACATAATTGCCAGATTCACCAAAGTTGAAATGAAGGAAAAAATCTTAAGGGCAGCCAGAGAGAAAGGTCGGGTTACCCACAAAGGGAAGCCCATCAGACTAACAGCAGATCTCTCAGCAGAAACTCTACAAGCCAGAAGAGAGTGGGGGCCAATATTCAACATTCTTAAAGAAAAGAATTTTAAACCCAGAATTTCATATCCAGCCAAACTAAGTTTCATAAGTGAAGGAGAAATAAAATCCTTTACAGATAAGCAAATGCTTAGAGATTTTGTCACCACTAGGCCTGCCTTACAAGAGATCCTGAAGGAAGCACTAAACATGGAAAGGAACAACCGCTACCAGCCATTGCAAAAACATGCCAAAATGTAAAGACCATTGAGGCTAGGAAGAAACTGCATCAACTAATGAGCAAAATAACCAGTTAATATCATAATGGCAGGATCAAGTTCCCACATAACAATATTAACCTTAAATGTAAATGGACTAAATGGTCCAATTAAAAGACACAGACTGGCAAACTGGATAAAGAGTCAAGACCCATCAGTCTGCTGTATTCAGGAGACCCATCTCACACGCAGAGACATACATAGGCTCAAAATAAAGGGATGGAGGAAGATTTACCAAGCAAATGGAGAACAAAAAAAAGCAGGGGTTGCAATACTAGTCTCTGATAAAACAGACTTTAAACCATCAAAGATCAAAAGAGACAAAGAAGGCCATTACATAATGGTAAAGGGATCAATTCAACAGGAAGAGCTAACTATCCTAAATATATATGCACCCAATACAGGAGCACCCAGATTCATAAAGCAAGTCCTTAGAGACTTACAAAGAGACTTAGACTCCCATACAATAATAATGGGAGACTTCAACACTCCACTGTCAACATTAGACAGATCAACGAGACAGAAAGTTAACAAGGATATCCAGGAATTGAACTCATCTCTGCAGCAAGCAGACCTAATAGACATCTATAGAACTCTCCACCCCAAATCAACAGAATATACATTCTTCTCAGCACCACATCATACTTACTCCAAAATTGACCACGTAATTGGAAGTAAAGCACTCCTCAGCAAATGTACAAGAACAGAAATTATAACAAACTGTCTCTCAGACCACAGTGCAATCAAACTAGAACTCAGGACTAAGAAACTCAATCAAAACCGCTCAACTACATGGAAACTGAACAACCTGCTCCTGAATGACTACTGGGTACCTAACGAAATGAAGGCAGAAATAAAGATGTTCTTTGAAACCAATGAGAACAAAGATACAACATACCAGAATTTCTGGGACACATTTAAAGCAGTGTGTAGAGGGAAATTTATAGCACTAAATGCCCACAAGAGAAAGCAGGAAAGATGTAAAATTGACACTCTAACATCGCAATTAAAAGAACTAGAGAAGCAAGAGCAAAAACATTCGAAAGCTAGCAGAAGGCAAGAAATAACTAAGATCAGAGCAGAACTGAAGGAGATAGAAACACAAAAAACCCTCCAAAAAATCAATGAATCCAGGAGTTGGTTTTTTGAAAAGATCAACAAAATTGACAGACCACTAGCCAGACTAATAAAGAAGAAAAGAGAGAAGAATCAAATCGACGCAATTAAAAATGATCAAGGGGATATCACCACCGACCCCACAGAAATACAAACTACCATCAGAGAATACTATAAACACCTCTACGCAAATAAACTGGAAAATCTAGAAGAAATGGATAATTTCCTGGACACTTACACTCTTCCAAGACTAAACCAGGAAGAAGTTGAATCCCTGAATAGACCAATAGCAGGCTCTGAAATTGAGGCAACAATTAATAGCCTACCAACCAAAAAAAGTCCAGGACCAGATGGATTCACAGCTGAATTCTACCAGAGGTACAAAGAGGAGTTGGTACCATTCCTTCTGAAACTATTCCAATCAATAGAAAAAGAGGGAATCCTCCCTAACTCATTTTATGAGGCCAACATCATCCTGATACCAAAGCCTGGCAGAGACACAACAAAAAAAGAGAATTTTAGACCAATATCCCTGATGAACATCGATGCAAAAATCCTCAATAAAATACTGGCAAACCGGATTCAGCAACACATCAAAAGTCTTATCCACCATGATCAAGTGGGCTTCATCCCTGGGATGCAAGGCTGGTTCAACATTCGCAAATCAATAAACATAATCCAGCATATAAACAGAACCAAAGACAAGAACCACATGATTATCTCAATAGATGCAGAAAAGGCTTTTGACAAAATTCAACAGCCCTTCATGCTAAAAACGCTCAATAAATTCGGTATTGATGGAACGTACCTCAAAATAATAAGAGCTATTTATGACAAACCCACAGCCAATATCATACTGAACGGGCAAAAACTGGAAAAATTCCCTTTGAAAACTGGCACAAGACAGGGATGCCCTCTCTCACCACTCCTATTCAACATAGTGTTGGAAGTTCTGGCTAGGGCAATCAGGCAAGAGAAAGAAATCAAGGGTATTCAGTTAGGAAAAGAAGAAGTCAAATTGTCCCTGTTTGCAGATGACATGATTGTATATTTAGAAAACCCCATTGTCTCAGCCCAAAATCTCCTTAAGCTGATAAGCAACTTCAGCAAAGTCTCAGGATACAAAATTAATGTGCAAAAATCACAAGCATTCTTATACACCAGTAACAGACAAACAGAGAGCCAAATCAGGAATGAACTTCCATTCACAATTGCTTCAAAGAGAATCAAATACCTAGGAATCCAACTTACAAGGGATGTAAAGGACCTCTTCAAGGAGAACTACAAACCACTGCTCAGTGAAATAAAAGAGGACACAAACAAATGGAAGAACATACCATGCTCATGGATAGGAACAATCAATATCGTGAAAATGGCCATACTGCCCAAGGTAATTTATAGATTCAATGCCATCCCCATCAACCTACCAATGAGTTTCTTCACAGAATTGGAAAAAACTGCTTTAAAGTTCATATGGAACCAAAAAAGAGCCCGCATCTCCAAGACAATCCTAAGCCAAAAGAACAAAGCTGGAGGCATCACGCTACCTGACTTCAAACTATACTACAAGGCTACAGTAACCAAAACAGCATGGTACTGGTACCAAAACAGAGATATAGACCAATGGAACAGAACAGAGTCCTCAGAAATAATACCACACATCTACAGCCATTTGATCTTTGACAAACCTGAGAGAAACAAGAAATGGGGAAAGGATTCCCTATTTAATAAATGGTGCTGGGAAAATTGGCTAGCCATAAGTAGAAAGCTGAAACTGGATCCTTTCCTTACTCCTTATACGAAAATTAATTCAAGATGGATTAGAGACTTAAATGTTAGACCTAATACCATAAAAATCCTAGAGGAAAACCTAGGTAGTACCATTCAGGACATAGGCATGGGCAAAGATTTCATGTCTGAAACACCAAAAGCAACAGCAGCAAAAGCCAAAATTGACAAATGGGATCTCATTAAACTAAAGAGCTTCTGCACAGCAAAAGACACTACCATCAGAGTGAACAGGCAACCTACAGAATGGGAGAACATTTTTCCAATCTACTCATCTGACAAAGGGCTAATATCCAGAACCTACAAAGAACTCAAACAAATTTACAAGAAAAAAACAAACAACCCCATCAAAAAGTGGGCAAAGGACATGAACAGACATTTCTCAAAAGAAGACATTCATACAGCCAACAGACACATGAAAAAATGCTCATCATCACTGGCCATCAGAGAAATGCAAATCAAAACCACCATGAGATACCATCTCACACCAGTTAGAATGGCAATCATTAAAAAGTCAGGAAACAACAGGTGCTGGAGAGGATGTGGAGAAATAGGAACACTTTTACACTGTTGGTGGGATTGTAAACTAGTTCAACCATTATGGAAAACAGTATGGCGATTCCTCAAGGATCTAGAACTAGATGTACCATATGACCCAGCCATCCCATTACTGGGTATATACCCAAAGGATTACAAATTATGCTGCTATAAAGACACATGCACACGTATGTTTATTGCAGCACTATTCACAATAGCAAAGACTTGGAATCAACCCAAATGTCCATCAGTGACAGATTGGATTAAGAAAATGTGGCACATATACACCATGGAATACTATGCAGCCATAAAAAAGGATGAGTTTGAGTCCTTTGTAGGGACTTGGATGCAGCTGGAATCCATCATTCTTAGCAAAGTATCACAAGAACAGAAAACCAAACACCACATGTTCTCACTCATAGGTGGGAACTGAACAATGAGATCACTCGGACTCAGGAAGGGGAACATCACACACCGGGGCCTATCATGGGGAGGGGGGAGGGGGGAGGGATTGCATTGGGAGTTATACCTGATGTAAATGACGAGTTGATGGGTGCAGCACAGCAACATGGCACAAGTATACATATGTAACAAACCTGCACGTTATGCACATGTACCCTACAACTTAAAGTATAATAATAATAAATAAATTATAAAAAATAAAAAATTAAAAAAAAAAAACCTTTCCCTTATCTGTTGTACATATCTCACTCTTTAAATTTTCAAAAAATCATTCTGGATACATAATAGTTGTACATATATATAGGGTCTATGTGTAATTTTGATACAAGTATACATTGTGTAATGATAAAATTAAGGTAACTGGGTTATCCGTTGTCTCCAGCTTTTACTTTAGTTATAAGGGGTACATAAGTAGGATTGTTACATAGGCATATTGGATCCCGATAGTGAACATAGTACCCAGTAGGTAGTTTTTCAACCCACATCCCCCTCCCTCCTTCAACTACTAGTCCACAGTGCTTATTGTTATCACGTTTATGTCCACGTGTGCTCAATGTTTAGCTCCAACATATAAGTTAGAATATACATATTTGGTTTTCTATCCCTGTGTTAATTCACGTAGGATTATAGTCACCAGCTCCATCCATGTTTCTTCAAATGACATGATTTTATTCTTTTTTATGACTATGTAGTATTGCATTGTATATATGTACCACATTTTCATTATCCAATCCAGCATTGATAGGCACCTAGGTTGATTCTATGTCTTTGCTATTGTGGATGATAACATAGCAATGAGCATATGAATGCATGTGTGTTTTTGGTATAATTATCTATATTCCTTTGGGTTTACATTCAACAATGGAATTGCTGGGTGGAGTGGTAGCTTCATTTTAAGTTCTTTGAGAAATCTCCAAACTGCTTTCCACAGAGACTAGACTAATTTACATTTCCACCAACGGTGCATAGGCATTCTCTTGTCTCCACAGCCTCACCGGCATTGTCTTTTGACTTTTCTTTTTTTATTTTTTGTGAAGATAAGCATTTTTATTTTTTGTTTTTTATTTTTTTTATTTATTTATTTTTATTATACTTTAAGTTCTAGGGTACATGTGCACAACGTGCAGGTTTGTTACATATTTATACATGTGCCATGTTGGTGTGCTGCACCCATTAACTGGTCATTCACATTAGGCATATCCCCTAATGCTATCCCTCCCCCCTCCCCCTTCCCCACAATAGGACCCAGTGTGTGATGTTTCCCTTCCTTTGTCCAAGTGATCTCATTGTCCAATTCCCACCTATGAGTGAGAACATGCGGTGTTTGGTTTTCTGTTCTTGCGATAGTTTGCTGAGAATGATGGTTTCCAGCTGCATCCATGTCCCTACAAAGGACACGAACTCATCCTTTTTTATGGCTGCATAGTATTCCATGGTGTGTATGTGCCACATTTTCTTCTGTATGATGGACATTTGGGTTGATTCCAAGTCTTTGCTATTGTGAATAGTGCTGTGATAAATATACGTGTGCATGTGTCTTTATAGCAGCACTTTTTAATAGTAGCCATTCTGAAGGGTGTGAGATAGTATCTCATTGTAGTTTTGATTTGCATTTCTCTGAGGATTAGTAATGAGGAGCATTTTTTCAGGTTTGTTGGCCGCCTGTATATCTTCTTTTGAGAAGTGTCTCTTCATGTCCTTAGTCTACCTTTTAACGTGGTTATTTGTTTTTTACTTGTGATTTGCTTAAGTTTCTTAAAGATTCTGGATATTAAACCCTTGTCAGATGCATAGTTTGTCAATATTTTCTCCCGTTCTGTAGGTTTTCTGATTTTTATTGATTTTCTTTTTTTTCCTTTCTTTCTTTCTTTCATTCTTTTTCTTTCTCTCTCTCTCTCTCTCTCTCTCTCTCTCTCTTTTTTTTTAAATGTGCGGAAGCTCTTTTATTTATTTAGGCTCTACGTGTCAATTTGTTTCTATTGTGATTGCTTTTGGGCACTTGGCCATAAATTCTTTGCCAAAGCCAATGTCAAGAAGGGTACTCCCTAGGTTTGCTTCTGGAATTTTTAGTTTGAGTTCTTACATTTAAATATTTAATACATCTTGAGTTATTTTTTGTATATGGTGAAAGGTAAGGATCTACTTTCATTCTTCTGCATATACCTAGCCAGTAACCTCAGCACTATTTACTGAATAGGGAGTCCTCTCCCCATTGCTTGTTTTTGTCAGCTTTGTTGAACATTCCCTCCAGGGAAAGTTCATCTATGTGCTCCACATTGGAACTCCCATATCCAGGGGGTCACCTCAGGAGAGCATGCCAAAAGCATGCCCACTTGGCCACTTTTACAACTTACTTCTGCCCAGGAAGGAGTCAACTCAACTTTCTGGTAGATAAGGCACAAGCTAGCAGGGAACCCCTGCCCTTGCTCATTTCCTCCCCTACCTTGTAAAAATGTCTACTTTTTGCTCCAAAGGCAAAGCAGCACATTTCCAACAGGACACTTTAAATGTGATGCTTCTTCCAAGCAAATTTTGGAAATGAATTTCTTTTTTTGTATCAGTACTCACCCTTGTTCATTGGACACTACATGTGGTAAGCCACTAACCTGCTTTTTGGTTGAAATATGGTAATTCTATTTTTAGCTTTTTGAGGAACTTTCATACCATAAGTGGTTTTAGTAATATACATTCCTACCAGCAGTGTACAAGAGTTCCCTTTTATCTACATCCGTGTCAGCATCTGTTATTGCCATTTTTTATAATAACCATTTTAACTGGGGTGAGATGATAGCTCATTGTGATTTTAATTTGCATTTATCTGATGATTAGTGATGTTGAGCATTTTTTCATATACCTGTTGACTATTTTTATGTCATCTTTTGAGAAATGTCAATTCAAGTTCTTTACCCATTTTTAATCAAATTATTTGTTTTTATATTGAGATGTTTGAATTACTTATATATTCTAGTTATTAATTCCTTGTCAGATAAGTAGATTGCTAATATTATCTCCTGTTCTGTAGGCCGTCTGTTTATTTGTTGGTTCTTTCCTTTGCCATGTGGAAATCATTTAGTTTGCTATGATTCCATTTGTTAATTTTTGCTTTGATTACCGATACTTTTGTTGTCTTACTCAAGAAGTCTTTATTCTGACCAATGTCCTGGAGCATTTCTCCAATGTTTTCTGTTACTAATTTCATGGTTTCAGATCTTAGGTTTAAGTCTTTAATCCATTTAATTTGATTTTTGCATATGACAAGAGATAGGGATCTTGTTTTATTCTTCTACTTACAGATACTCAGTTTTTTTCAGCACTGGTTATTGAAGAGTTTACATTTCCCATTCTCGAGGTCTTTACATGGTTTATTTTTAGAAAACCGAATTTTAACTTTTATTCAGAAGGTACATGCAGGTTTGGTACATGAGTATATAGGATGGTGCTGAAGTTTGGGTTATGAGTAATCCCATTACCCATGTGCTTAGCATAGTACCCAATAATTAGTTTTCTAATACGTAGCCCTTTAGTTCTCTCTCTTCTCAGTAGTGGCAAATTTCTTTTGTGGCTATCTTTATATCTATGAGTACCCAATGAATTACATCCCACTTAAAAGTGAGACCATGCGGTATTTGGTTTTATGTTTCTGCATTAATTTGCTTAGGATAATGGCTTCCAGCTGCATCCATGTTGCGGTAGTGGTTGCCTGTGTCTTTTTTGTGGAATGAATTATTTTCTTTTGGATATATACGCAGAAATGTGAATGCTGAGTTGAATGATACTTCTAAGATATTTGACAAATCTCCAAACTGCTTTCCACAATGGCTGAACTAATTTACATTCCCACCAACAGTTTATGAGCATTCTCTTCTCTCTGTAACCTCACCAGCATTTGTTGGTATTGACTTTTTAATGGTAGCCATTCTGACTGTTGTAAGATAGTATCTCTTTATGGTTTTGATTTGCATTTTTTGATGATTAGTGATGTGGAGCATGTTTTCATGTTTGTTGGCTGTTTGTATGTCTTTTTTTGAAAAGTGTTTATGTCTTTTGCCCACTTGTTAATGGGGTTCTTTGTTTTTTGCTTGTTCACTTGTTTAAGTTCATTATAGTTTCTAGATATTAGGTCTTTGTTAGCTTGTGAATATTTTCTCTCATTCTTCAGTTTGTTTAATCTGTAGATTGTTTCTTTTACTGTGCAGAAGCTCTTTTTAATTAGGTCACATTTGTCAATCTTTATTTTTGTTGCAATTGCTTTTGAGGAGTAAGTCATAAATTTATTTCTAAGACTAATATACAGATGGTGTTTATAATGTTGCTTTTAGAATTCTTATAGTTGAGGTCTTGAGTTGATTTTTGTATATAGTGAAAGGTAGGGATCCAGTTTAATTCTTCTATATGTTGATAGCCAGTTATTCCAGAACCTTTCATTCAATAGTAAATTCACTCCTCATTGCTTATTTTTTGTGAACTTTGTCACAGACCAGATGGCTGAAGGTGTGCAGCTTATTTCTGGGTTATTTATTTTGTTCCATTGGTCTGTGTCTGTTTTTGTACCAGTACCATGCTGTTTTGGTTACTATAGCCTTACAGTATAGCTTGAAATTGGGTAATGTGATACCTCCAGCTTTTTTTCCTTTATCTTAAGATTGCTTTAGCTATTTGGACTCTTTTTAGGTATTTGGGCTCTTTTTAGGTTCCATGCGAATTTTAGAATACTTTTTTTTTAATTATGTGAAAAATGACATTTGGTAGTTTGATAAGAATAGTGTTGAGTCTGTGAATTGCTTTGGACAGTATGGTTATTCTAATTATATTGATTTTTCTAGTCCAAGAGCACTAAATGTTCTTCAATTTGTTTGTGTCGTTTATGATTTATTTCAACATTATTTTGTAAAACTCCTTGTAGAAATCTTTCACCTACTTAGTTAGATGTATTCCTATGAATTTTTTTGTGGTTATTGTAAATGAGATTGCATTTTTGATTTGACTCTCAGCTTGAATGTTATTAGTATGTAGAAATGCTACTGATATTTGGATATTGCTTTTGTATCTTTAAACTTTGCTGAAGTTGTCAGTTCCAGGAGTCTTTTGACTGAGCCTTTAGGGTTTTCTAGTTATAGAATCATACCCTTTGTAAAGATATATAATTTTATCTCTTCCTTTACTATGTGAATGCATTTTATTTCTTTCTCTGATCTGATTTTTCTGGCTAGCACCTCCAATACTATATTGAATAGGAGTAGTGAGAGTGAGCATTTATGTTTTACTTCAGTTCTCAAGGGGAATCCTTCCAGTTTTTGCCCACTCTGTATGATGTTCACTCTGGGTTTTATTATTTAGATGCCTTTTGTTATTTTATAGTATGTTTCTTTGATGCCTAGTCTGTTGAGAATTTTTATCATGAAAAGATGGCAGATTTTATTGAAAGTCCAGAACTTCTTTGTTAGTTTTCTGCCCTAGAAATCTGTCTAATGCTGTCAGTGGTGTGTTGCGGTCACCCAAATTTATCATGTGGTTGCCTTAGTCTTTTTGTAGTACTTCTCTTATGAATTTAGGTACTTCAATGTTGGGTGCATATATGTTGAGTATATTTATGTCTTCTTGTTGAATTGAAACATTTATCTTTTTTACTGTTGTTGGTTTGAAATCTGTTTTATAAGAATTCATCAGAATAGTGATCTCTGTTTATTTTGTTTTCATTTGCATGGTAGATCTTTAGAACTTTTTCCCTCCCTTTACTTTGGGAATACATGTGTCATTACATGTGAGATTTATTCCTGGAAGACAGCAGATGGATGGATCTTCATTTTTTTATACAATTTGCCCCTCTGTGCCTATTAAGTGGTGGCATTTATATCATTTACATTCAGTGTTAATATTGATATATTAGGTTTCGATTCTATCATGAAGTTGTTACTTTGTTGGTTTGTTTGTAGTTTCTATTATGTGGTTTCTTTATAGGGTTTGTGGGCTAGGTACTTAATAGGTACTTAAGTGTTTTTTTGTTTTTTTTCTCGGGTGTTCTTTGTTTTCCATGTTTAGAACTTTCTTAATGATCTACTGGAAGGCTGGTCTAGTGTTAATAAATTCACTTAGCACTTGCTTGTCTGGAAAAGATTTTATTTCTCCTTCACTTATAAAGGTTGGTTTCGTGGGATATGAAATTCTTGGTTAGAATTTCTTTCTTTTAAGGATGCTGAAAGTAGATCTTCAGTCTCTCCTGGCTTGTAAGGTTTCTGCTGAGAAGTCTGCTTTTAGTATGATGGAGTTCCCTTTGTACATGATCTGAACTTTTTCTCTAGCTGCCTTCAAGGTTTTATTTTTAGGAGTTATCTTGGACAGTTTGGTGACTATATTCCGTGGTGATGTTTGCCTTGTATAGTATCTTGCAAGTTGTATTAGTCCATTTTCACACTGCTGATTAAGACATACCTGAGACTGGGAAGAAATAGTTTAATTGGACTTACAGTTCCACAAGGCTGGGGAGGTCTCAGAATCATGATGGGAGGCAGAAGGCATTCTTACATGGGAGCAGCAAGAAAAAATGAGGAAGATGCAAAAGTGGAAACCCTTGATAAAACCATCAGATCTCATGAGACATATTCACTACCATGAGAACAGTATGGGGTTAACCACCCCCATAATTGAAATTATGTCCCACTAGGTCCCTCCCACAACAAGTGGGAATTATGGGACTTGAGACAGGATTTGGGTGGGGACACAGATCGAAACCATATCATAAGTGTCATCTGAATTTCTTATATCTAGATGTCTTCCTCTCAAGCAAGATTTGGGAAGGTTTTCTGAATTACTCTCTCAAATATGTTTTCAGAGTGTCAATGTTGTTTACTTTTTCTTCCTTCTCTTTCAGGAATGCCAATAATTAATAGGCTTCGTTGCTTTACATATTTTCGTATATCTCAAAGACTTTGTTTCATTTAAATATTTTTTCATAATTTTCTGTTTGAATGGGTTAGTTAAAAAACTGGTCTTCAACCTTTGAAATTCTTTCTTCTGCTTGATTCAGTCTATTGCTAAAGCTTTCTATTGTACTTTGAAATCCCCTGAGTTTTTCAACTCGAGATGCTCTGACTTATTTTTTTCTTAAGATGTTTATCTCTTTCTTTATTTCCTAGATTGCTCTAGAAATGTTTTAGTGTTGATTTTCAACCTTGTGTTTGATATTGTTTTGTTTCCTTGTGATCCATGCTTGGAGTTCTTTATCTGATATATCTTAGTTTCCATTTCGATTAGGTAGCATCGCTAGAGAGCTATTGCAATTTTTTGGTGGTGTTACTACATTCAGATTTCTTTCGGTTTCAGAATTCTTGTGCTGGGCCTTAGGGGAAACTGGGGGACAAGATGGCTGAGGCTGGTCTTGGCACATTTGCCTACTGGTCCCCCTAAGGCAGGCATAGGCACCAGCACCAAGGGAGAATCCAGTGGGTGACTGCCAAGTGCCCAGAGATGTGCTTAGGCATGGAGCTGTGAAACTTCTTCATCCCCAAGTTCTCTGCATGGGGATTGTGGTTGACTACACTCTTAATCCAGGACAGTGGGTGCTCTAGATTTCTGGAGATCTGCTTGGATGTGGAGTACAGAGGACACCCCTTCACCACAATTTATGTCCAAGAAGGGTAGGGTAACTTAGAGTGCTAGTCTACACAAGTGAGTAGTAGAAGTGCCTGGAGATCCGCCTGCAGGTTGAATACAGAGTGTCCCCACTGCACCTCAATCTGTGTACAAGAAACGTGGACTGGGTCAGGCTGTTGATCTAGGTGAAGGGGTTCTCTGAATACCTGGAGATTTCTTTGGGCATGGAGTGGAGAGGGCTCTGCTGCACCACAATCTGTGTCCATGGAGGGTGGGGCATTTCAGGCTGCTGGTGCCAGCAAGTGGGTTCTCCGAATGCCTGGATTTCTCTCTGGGGGTGGAGCAGAGAGGGCCTCACTGCACCACAATCTCAGAGGAACAGACTGGGGCACCCAGCAATGGCACACACAGATTGGTTCCATGTCACCATGCTGACCCTGGCTTCAAGTCTCTTTGCCCAGGAGAAACTTTAGCTGTAGCAGCTCTCCTCCTTCCCCAGGCCTGTGACAGGGGAGAACACAACTTCACCACCTACTGTTGAAGCATTATTCATGGTTCTTGCTGTGGAGGCCCTTACCTCACTCCAGAGCAGTTCTTCAAGTTCCTGGCCCAACACTAAAATTCTTGCATGACCATGCATCCAGGTCAGCAAAGAATGGCTGACTCTTGATGTGCTTTGATTAAAAATAGCATTCTGCTCTCAGTCCTGCATCTGGGAACATGTCTGCACATTTTCATGGTGTTTTTTTCCTCACAGCATCTCCTGTCCTCTTCCCAAGTTAACCCCAGGATTTGGGAGGAACAAAATACTCTCCCTCAGTTTGAGTTGCTCAGATCTGCAGTAGAAAATATAGTAACAGAGGGAGGCTCTCAGCCTCTCAGCCTCTCTCATGTACTGCGGTTTCACTCACTTTTATCAGTGTTTACCTGCGGACTGTTTGCCAGCATTCTCTTCCCCAGGATCTGGGTGTACTTCATTTTTCCATTGTATTTTTGTTTTCCTCCTTTAATTAAAATTCACAGAGGTGATCTTTATGCACTATCTTGCTATTTCCAAGTGGCTAGGCATGCTAAAATTCTCTAATCTCATATCTTGGAAAGAAAAAAAAACCTTACGTGGTTCTTAAAACAGGGATTATAAGGTATGGGCTTCTCTAGGGCAAGCTTTACCTTCTGAAGGAAGGAAGTTGTTCTATAATCAGCCATTACATATCCATGAGGGCAAGGCTAGTACCCTCAGGATGTCTTGAAATCTTCTCTAAAAACATCTAGTTTATTCAGTCTTTTATTCCTTTAAAAGTTTAGTTTTCCTTATGTTTATTGTCTCCTCTTCTCTACCTGTATTGACTACTCAAAAAACATTTAGGTATCTTTCTGTGTCGGATGGGAAGAGTCAGGTTTTTAAGTTTTTAGTTGATATTTTGACTGGGGATGCAGAGCTTTCACATTCCTACCCTAACCCTCCTGTATCCCCATGAGATTTTCAGATAAGCTGTACACAGAGGGGTAAGTAAAATAATTTTATTTATATACTTCATTATTGGATGATTCAGTGTTTGCTAACCCCCAGGATGGTGCTCTGAACAGCTGAATTACAGACAGTGATCTAGGTTCCAGACCCAAGTGATGGCTCTGCTATTTCTCCTGAAGATAAGAGCAAAGGTATACTGCTCTCTTGTTTGGATCTTATGGTATGTAAGGGGTTCTAAGCTTTTCTACTTTAAGTCATCTTTTACTCCCAGTTCTGTGAGTTCCTAGACCCACTTCTGGATGCTTACAAGAGTGCATTATGGAAGAATACTCTATAAATTATGGTCATTTATCAGTGCCCTGTAATTTCTACTTACAGTCTCATTCCTAGGATCTGTGGATTTTCCTCATCAGGCCCACAACTTTTATTTTTTTCCCCAGGTTTGGATAAGAAACCCAGGAGCCTTGAAAGTAAGGAGTAGCAATGAGAACCTTACCTTCTTAAACCCTCTACTGCTAAAAGTTGGTGCCTCTGAGTTCACCATATTCTAATAATTTATTTCTTTCATAAAATAGAAAGACTTCTGAACTAGAAGTCTGGAGTCATGGGACTCCACTCAATCCCTTAGTCACTTCAGACTCTCCAAGGCCCACAGGCAAGAACAGCTAAGACTGCCAGACAGCAAAGTTGGTGGCCCAAACTTTTCCCTGGGAGCTTCTCCCTAGGAAGGTTTGGAACTGCTGCTGGCTGGAAAACACTGGTGAGAGTAGCTGGAGACTGTGGTTGGGAGGTCCCACCCAGTGAAGAGGAATAGGATCGGGGACCCACTTGAAAAAGCAATCTGGCCACATTTTCATACAACAGCTGTGCTGTGCTAGGGATTTGCATTAGCTCCCAGTGACCTTGGACTTTTCAAAGCTGAGAGGCGAGAACAGCTAAGGCTGCCAAACAGCAAAGATGGCGGCATTCTCCTCCCTCTGGGAGTTCTATCCCAAGGAAGTTTGAACTGCTGCTGGCTGGAAGACATCTCCAGGGTAGCTAGAATCCTGGTTGGGAGGTCCCACCCAGTGAGGAGGAATGGGATTGGGGACCTGCTTTTAAGAAGTAGACTGGCTACATTTTCATAGGGCAGCTGTGCTGTGCTGGGGATCTGCTCTAGCCCCCAGTTGTCTCAGATGCTCCAAATCCTGAAGGCAAGAATGGCTAAGGTAGCCAAACAGAAAAGATGGCAGCCTCTTCCTCCTTCTGGGAGCTCCATTCCAGGGAGGTTTAAAACGGCTGATGGCCACAAAACACCAGCAGGGATGACTGGAGACCTCAATCAGGGATTCTTCCCAGTGAAGAGAAACAGGATTTGAGACCCATGTGAATAAGCAGTCTGACTGCTTCTCTATTTAGCCACTTGGCTGTGCCAGAGGACCACTCCAGTCCCTATTTGACTCAGACTCCCTAGAACCCTAAGGTACTAGCTAAGGCTGTGAAGCAGCAAAGATGGTTGCCCACTCCTTACCCTGGGAGATGTGTCTCAGGGAGGTGTAACACCGGTGCAGGTCTGTCTGGCTCAGACGAATGCACATAGTGGACTGAAAGATTCCTGGTGATGGCCCTGCAGAGTTACAGCGCGTAGTCCCACCTAACAGTGATGGTAGGTCCTGCATACCATTGTGTCTGGCTTATCATCAGCAATCATTTTGGCCCAGCCATGATATTGCCCTTTGTGAGCTCAGGGTGGTGGCTGACTGGGGTTCCGAGCCAATGGGTTTTATCCTGTGAGGTGCCATGAAAACAGGACCTGCAGACAATCTTTGCTCAGTCCCCTAGATTCAACCCCTTTTCTAAGGGTATATATGTATGGGGGTCTATGCCACAGTTAAGTTGCTTTTGCTGGGAAGCATGGGTATCTGAGGTTTCTGGGGCTCTGCATGTGCCTGAGTGGCTGCTCTGCCAAGATTCCACATAGCTGTGAATGTCAGACTGTAGGCCCTGGCAGAGTGGGTTCATTAGGGAATCTCCTGAACTAGAAGTTGCAAAGATTCATGGAAGAAGTGTGGGTTCCCAGGATTTCTCACTCACTCACTGCTTCCCTGTGCAGGGGAGGCTCTCCTGGCTCTGTGTCACTCCCAGGTGGGCAATTGGCCTGCCTTAAGTTTCTCTGTTCTTCGTGAGTAGAGTTGTTTCCTTGATTGGTCCCAATGCATGTACCTGGATGTTTCAGTTAAAGGTGCTGTATTTACTCACTTTTTCTGTTCCGTTCCATGACAGCAGCACACCTTCATTTTTTAAATTACATTTTTTGCCCTCAGACTGTATTTTCAAATAGGAGGTTTTAGCTCACTGATTTCTTTCTCTGCATGATCCATTCTGCAGTTAAGAACCTCTAATGAATTTTTCAGGTCAGCAAAAATGCATTCCTTACTTCCACAATTTATTTGATTTTTAAAAAATGATTTCAATCTCTTTGTCAAATTTTTCTCATAAGTTTCTGAATTGCTTTTCTGTGTTATCTTGAAGATCATCGAGTTTCCTTCAGACTGCTATTTTGAATTTTTGGTCAGAGAGCTCACATTAAGGTCAGTCACCAGATCCTTGCTTTGACTGTGGAGGTCACGGTTCCCTGTTTTCTTTTGTTTCCTGTGAATGTACATTTATTTCTTTGCATTGATAGATTAGTTATTTATGCCCTTCTCTGTCTGGCTTGTTTTGGTTTTTATTGCATTTGTTTGCTAGAGATTTGTTTTAGTTTTTCAATTTATTTCTCTGTACACCTGCCCCTCCCCCACCCCGCCACTGTGTTGCTACCTCCTTTTTGGCATTAGATGATGCCTTAAGCCCAGGTTTGCCTAAGCTTTAGTAACAGAGCCCAGCACCGCTCATCCCCAGTGGAGGAGGTTCTAAATGGGATAACCTGATAGTATGGGAAGGCTGGCTGGGGGTTGTGCCCAGCGGGCCCGTGGAATGAACCACTTACAGCATAGTGCTGCTGAATAGCCACTCTGAATGGTTTCCTTTTTGTCTGAGTAACAGAGCAGAGTTCTCAGGGCTGTGGGTGATAATGTCCCACTTCCACCCTTTGTGCCTGGCTGTCCTCAGGGAGATTTCTTTTTATGGGCACTCGTGATGCATCCTGTGGGTTAAGGCAGGGATGGGTCTCCTGCCAAGAACTCAAGATGGTGGAGAAGCTGGTTGTCCACCTAGATCTCAGGTATTCCAGTGTAGAACACATAAGTCTGGGGAAATTTTTCTGCATCATTGGTGCAGGGCAGATTGTAGTAGATGTGTTGCAGATATAGAAATCCAATTCTCTTACTGTCTACTTGGATTTTTTTTTTTACTTCTTTGTGCCCCTGGAACTGCCTAATCTTCATATTTGAGTTCTCAGATATTGCTGGTGACAGTCTCAACACTGTATGTTTGATTTAGGCTTTCTCAGGGAGGGAGCGTGAATGAAGCCAGGTTGCTTCTATGCTGCCATTTTGTAACTGGAAGTTCATCTTTTTTGATCTGTTGATTTGATAACCAAGAAGGCTGCTAAGTGACTAAGTGGCAAGTAGCTTCTCAGATGATATAGGTTTGATTACCTTAGAGCCACATAGTTCATCTTTTTTCTTTAAATGTGCTGAATGCTACTTCTGTGTTAATTTTCTTTGTGCTTATCTCTGTCTCTGAACCACATGAAACTGCTTTTCCTGGATTTTCCATCTTGCACTATCATTGCTCTCTGTTACAAGATGTTGCAAGAGGTTTTGCTAACAAATTGCTTCTTGTGTTCTATACAGAGATAGTCCTGGGTTCATGAGTGCTACTCACACACCCAGCTTCTCTCTAACGATGCCCACTGATGCTGTATTAACCCACAGAAGATGCTTTTTTATATGAAGTGTGATGGCAAATTAATAGATGGCAAACTGATTTGCAAAAGTTTCTCCAGGTGACAAGGGAGAAGCTTGTTTTCTTACAAGTTGATCTCCTCACTCCTGCCCCTGTGTGGTCCTCCAACTCTACACCCTGCATGAGAGAAAACCTTCCATGGGCCTCACTCTTAGAATAGATAGAGCAGATACCCCACTGGGAATGCCTGCAGGAGAGTTTCCTCCATGCCTTCGTAGGAACCAGAATCAAGAGATTAAGGTCCAGATTGTGGGAGCAAACCATCCTTTATGAATGCACACTCAGTGCACCAAAACCTCACTGACAATTCTAAGGGTAGCCAGTGTTCTCCTAAGCTCTGATTTACAGACAACTGAAGGCCCTTGGGAGAAAAGTAGACTATCACAGATGACAATAATGTTGAAACACAGAGGCCTATGGGACAACTTTGTGTCAGAATTTTAAAGGCAACGTGGGACTGTTCCTCATAAGTTCTCACTTAAACATATTGTCCTGCCTCATACTGACCATGTCTATCTCTTCCCTATTTGCAAGTTAGAGAGAAAGAGGATCTCCTGTCACCATGGTCTTGACTGTTTTCATATCATACTTCCCAAAAGAAAGGACTGAAATGGACAGTTTGTTTCTGGTTTTGAAGAGTGAGGCTATTGAGCTGTGCTGAAGTAAAAAAGGGGAAGGCAGCTCCTGCCTTTGGTCTGGTGAACCATCCCTGCTTACCTGCCTGTACCCCTTGCACCAACCTCTATCTATCTGCTTTTTCCAGATCTGTCTGGTCCTGGTTTGCACACCTGTTCATGGGACTCTCCAGAACTGCCTTTCCAGGATGGCTCTGCTTTGTGTACAAAAGGAATAGTACTGCCCACCAGGAGGAGGATAGGCCAGAAACCTAGAAAGATTTCTAGAAAGAGGCTATAACTGGAGCAGGAGAGGGGATCAAGGGATGGAGGGAAGGTGTCTTTTTTCAACTACAGAAGTAACATCCAGGTTGTCAACCACGTTTCTATGGCAGTGTGCACATGTGTGTGCACACACATATACAGCTGTAGATTAGCTCTAGCTGCTGTGGAAGTAGACCATACTGTGTGTCTGGTATTTTTCAAACAAGTATCACAGTGATGGACAAGGTTCTGTCTACTTTCCTGCCCTTCATTTCTCCTCTTTCTTCCTTCACCTCTATCTCCTCTTCCTTTCTCCTTATCCTTTATTTCTTCTTCTTCGTCATCTTTGTGTCTTTGTCTTAATCTTTTTTTTCCTCTCTCTCTCTTTTACCTTCTTCCTCTCTTTTTCTTCCTCCTCTCTCTTTTACTCTTTTCATTCTCTGTTAACATCCCCAACCCTCTTGGAGTTATCCACATAGGGCCTTCTTCTAGCTATCCCCACCCCTCCAGATATCTATATTCAGCTAATCCTTGCAGAGTCCTTCCTGCATTATGTCTCTTATTTTCTGTGGTCATCATTTTTCTGGCTGACTCTAAGTCTCCTCAGTCTGAACCAGTTTCCATGATTTTCCCAACCTCAAATATTCCCAATATTTTTATTAAAGTAATCATTGTAAACCTTCTGGTCCTTTGCACACATCAGTCAAGTTCTTTACAAGGCACCTCTGGTAACTTACTACGTTTTGCTTTTAACTGTTTCTTTTTCTTTCTTTCTTTCTTTCTTTTTTTTTTTTTTTTTTTTTTTTTTTTTTTTTTTTTTGCTCGTTTTAGAATGTTCTTTATTCTGACAGTTGTTGGACAAATATAAGGCATGTTCACAAGTATCTGAAGTTGTATATAAAACATACTCATTCAACAGATGTTCCTCTTCTCCTTTTGCACTTGCTGCTGCAAACTGATCTTTATGCATGTTAACACCCATAGCACTCAGTTCTTGTGGATATGCAGACAATGTTTTGGGGACCACCGTGGAGAATCTGTTTCAAACTAAGGCGTGAGCTTCTATGAACTAAGTCACTAAGACATCAGAACTCACGGTGAACAAAGGCAGAGGAAGGTGACCAAATCAGCTCATAAACTCATGACTCTAAGTTTCCAGTGGAACAAACAACACATCAAAAAGCATTTTTTTTTTGATCCTTCATGTTTGAGAGAAATGGAATGTGTCCAGAATTCATGGTTCTATATTTACCACTGTCTAAAAGTCACAAAACAATATCCAATTTTTTCATGGTTTCAAATGCAGTTACAGTTTTGTTCTTAGGCCACAATACAAGATTGCATGCATTACTTTACACAAATGTCAAACACAGAACGATTGTTACACAGACACCTTAGGGCTGTCTAAAGACACAGCTTCTCTTTTTGTGGGGCGGGGGTAGGGAAGGATAATGATGGTGGCCGTTTCCACACACAGCCTGTTGTGTGCTCAGCACAGCTGGATGTGGATCCCAAGCACTTGCTGACTGACTCACAAAAGAGGACAGAAGCTGCTGAGGAGGGCAGCGGAGTTTGAAGAGCAGGCTCCAACTGGGGGCTGGGATGATGGACACACAGCCTCGATTCCAGGGGGAAAAGTCTTAGTCCATACTGATTAAAAACTATTAGTGATTTTTGAAAATCAGATTACATCTATAAAAGACGAAAAGTAAACACTTAAAACAATCCATTGGGGGGAACACAAAATAATAAAAAATCAAATGCAGATGGGATTTCACAAAGAGGAGATTTGAATCTTTTGGTCTAAATCAGCCAATATTTTAACATTATAAATTATTAAAATGTAGTTTGCTTATGCCCATTCTTAAAATGCAGAATCTTTGAGGAAAAATATAGACATATTTTCAGGAATACAGACTCTTGTGAAAAATTTTAAAAGTCAGTATCATCTCTCTTGCGGAGCTACTAGAACAGGTTTTTCAAACACAAAAGGGGAACAAACGTGGGGCGCTTGAATATGTTAAGAATTCTTATCACTAGAATACTGCTTCAAGGCACTCACAGTACTTTCCAAAAGAAGCCACCCACCTCAAAGAGCCCTGCACAGCCCCAGCGACCCACGAGTGTGGTAGCTGGCATTTTATTAGCCACTGCTTGGCCATCATCAAAGTATTCACTCGAAATGGGGAAATTACTTAATATCAGTGATATTAACGATTTCCATGAATTTAGCTTTGTGACGCACAATGAAAAAGGGTCTTCAAATGTTTGCTTTTTACACCAGTGATAGGAAATTGTCATTCTTCCAATTCAGCATGCCGGTGGATGACGCTTTAGTGAAGTGTGACTACCTAGGGGAGCAGGAAGGCAGCTCCCATTTCTCACTGGGCCAGCCTCTTCCAGAAGGTGCAGGCTACTCTTCTGACAGGAGATCATGACTCTGGCAGGCTGGGCAAGCGCTCTGCCCTTTAAGCCACTGCTTAAAGCACCCTTTGTGATACTTGTGCCCACATTTGAGCACACACACGTTTTTTGATTTGAACATCTTGTGGCATATTTCACAGGAACTTGCACCCAGTGCAACCCTCACAGGGACATCTTCTGCTTTCTGCCCCTTGGTTTTGGGTGATGGTGCAATAACCGCCGAGGGTGGGTCCTGGGAGGACCTGGTCACGGGGGCAGCAGAACTGGGCTCATAAGTCCTCTTGTCCTTTCCTGGGTTTGGCTTTTTCTTTTTCTGTTCATCTAGAATGTGTTCTGTCACTCTTTGGACAATTTCATCAATACTCAATCCTGAAAGTGAGCTCTTGTTTTTGCTTCGCACGTTTTTAATAAAACCAGCAAGCTCAGTGCTATCGTAACATGGGAATACCACTGACAGGTGCTCAATAATACTATTGAACGGCTTTTTTGGAGACTGGCTTGAACGTGCAGCATGTCCTGGAGGAACAGGCTGCTTCCGATCAGCCACAGGGCTTTGCTCTGACAGAGCTGCCTGGCCATCCCTTTTTGGCCCTGGCAGCTGAGTGGCTTCAGGCTGACTTGGGGGTGGTCCTGGCAACAGCGCAGAAGGAGCCTCCCCTGGGGAACCGCTGGCAGAGAACACACTGGAATCCCTGTGAAATGCTGCGAGGTTTCCAGTCACATAGCTTGCAGAAGTCATAAGCCCTTGGTCATCGTGGCCTGAAGACTCAGAGAGTAACTCAGGATGAACCATGTTACAGGCAGGAAATGAAAGCTTGGGAATCTGCACTTGAGAAAGTTCACTGAGCCGAGAACCATTTTTAATTGCCTTAATTTGTTCTTCAAATTGAGACTTTGCTTTCTCAATTTCTTTTGTAACATGAGAAAGAAACAATTCCCATGAACATATATCAGACTGCATGTGAGGATATGCTGCAGGATCATGGCTAATCAGCTCCAACTGCTTCAGATAGGATTCTGCTTGTGACTCCATGATCTGTAGCTTATACACTTCACTCTCCTTCCAGTTTTCAAGTACAGATACCTCTGCAGCCACAGCTCTCTGATGACTCTCTTCATAATCCTCTTTCCCTTTCTTTATGCACTCTTCTATTTTCATTTTCTTGTTTGTAAGTGTGTTTCTGATTTCAAGGGACTGATCCAGATGTAATTCATGTTCCTTATCCTTTCCATCATTTTTCTGGGTATACGTTGCACTGGCATTTGAAACCTTTTTAATTTTCTTCTTCAGTGACTTTAGTCTTCCTTGGATTTCTTTTTTTTCCTGTTGCCATTTTTTAATTTCTCTTTCCAGATCTTGAAGGAACCAATCTAATTCCATCTTTGACATCTTGTTTTCTTCTAAGTGCCTTTTCAACTTTTCTTCCAGGTCCCTGGTTTCTTCTAAGCCCTTAAGTTTTATCTGCTCATAATTTTCACACGCTTCTTTAAGTTGGTCTTTTAATACTTGGTACTCCTTTTCAATCCGTGAAACTTCCCCTTGTTGTTCATCAAAAGGATTATATGGCTCAGTATTGACTTCTTGGTGTGTTATGTTCCAAGATACCTGTACGGCAACCATCTGCACGTGTGGAATGTTTGTTACTGCACTGGTGCTTTCTGGAATTACTTCACATTTGTTGTTAGAATTTCCACAATGCCCATCATTTCTGTCAGACTCACTTAGGACCATATAAGCATCACCTGTGCTGCACTGTGACTTTACAGATGTTACCAAAGAGTCCTCAAGGATCTGTGTTTCGGAGGCAATCTGGTGACCAGCAGCATTCTCAGCATTCAAATGATGACCCTCAAAATAGGCAGTAGCATTTTTATCTGCTCTGTCATTGGCTACAAAAGACGGCACCACTGGTACTGATGTTGGTAGATGATATTCAGGAGAAAGGCTGGCCAAGGGTGTATATATGCTTGTGTACTGGGGCAAACCTGGTAACACATTTATGTATGCTGGTGGTGTCCGGGTGATATCAAATCTCTGGAAAGGAAGATACGTACAGTATCCTGTGACCAAATGGGATTGAGCCCAATAAGTTGGTTTCACATCCTCAAGAACCGGTTTAGGGGAATTAGAGGAGACTTGTTTGTAATTTGCATCCTCAGAGCCTGGTTTGGGAGAATTAGAAGAAACCCCTTTGGTTTCCCCATCCTCAGAAACTTGCCTAGAAGAATTACCAGATAGTGGTTTAGCCTTCACATCTTCACAAGCTGGCTTGGGAGAATTAGCAGACGCAGGTTTGGGCTTCACATCTTCAGAAGGTAGTGCTGAAGATGAATCTGACACTGGTTTAGGCTTTACATCTGGTTTAAATTCCCTAGCAGCTGAATTCAGTGGTAGTTTAACTTGTAAATACTCTCCTGCTTTTGAAATGTCTTCTACTTTTGTTTTAATGTTTTTCTTCTTTCTTTTTTTCTTGAGCCGTAATGCAGCTTTCTTCAATGCAATGCAGTTGTCAATCACAACAAAACGAGGACATCCCAAGAGAAAAGATTTTAAACCTCCTGCTTTTTCTAGTATTGGTCGAGTTTCTTCTGGGAAAAACTCATATTCTTCAGAGAACATCTTGCTACTCATGTCCAAGGGACCATGTTCCTCCAACAACTGAGAGAAGTAATCATATAGAGTTGAATATTTTTGTTTTGGGTTAAAGTCCCATAGCTTCTTATTGCGGACAACATATTCATTACTGTGTTGGTCATAGAGAGCTTCAAATTCTTCTACGTCTTGCCGAAGATGGTCAGGCACTGCAAATGGGCCTGCAGTATCTGAATTTTGATTGCTATGGTCTTCACTTGAAGTGATGATCTCATTATTTGGAGTTACTGAAGTTGTTCCAGACCCAACTAACATAGGTTTTGAATCCTTTAGCTTCTTTTTCTTGCCTTTGTTTTTCACCTTGGTAGAACTAAACTGTGCTTCGCCACTGTCTTGTTTCCTTAACACAGTACAGCGGCTGTCCATTATATCAAAGAATTCATCTAAAGCACTATGCAATGCTGGGAACTTGTCTCTGTGTTCTTCTAGCAGCCATATTAAACAACGGGCTTCCTTCAATGATGTTGGCTCATAGAAATAATCAAGTTGCTTTCCTTCTATAGAGTCTAGTTTGTGACCATATTTCTCATTCCAGAGGAAAGTCATGATGCTAAAATCAAGCTGTTTAAGAGATGCTCCATACCGAGAAAAGAAAGGTCCTGTGGCATCTAAGCCAAAGCTATTAAGTTTTTGGATCCAGGCGGCTAATTTGGGCTCCACTTCTTTAAGCTCACTCAAAACATGCAGAAATATTCTTGTCTTTACTCTGCTCTTTTCTTGAATCAAATGATGAATAACATAGTCCACTGCTTCATTTAGAAAATTTCTGCTTGAAAAACAGGTTGTATAGTCTTCTGTGCTCAAAACTTTCCAAGAAAGCAATTCTTTGAGAAGCGTGGCTGTATTCCATATGCCGGATTTAATCTTGTCAGCATACTGCTTTATACACTGTAGAATTCTGTCATCAAGGAACTGACAGCGGTGAACATTGTCTACAGTTTCTTTCTGCTCTTCGTTTTTGGGTAGATTACTTTCTCTTAAGTCCTCCTCCATTCTTTCTTGTGCTAATTTTTTTGCTTCTTTTTTTTGGATCTTTCTCTTCAATTTTTTGTCTTCTTTCAGTCTTAGTTTCTCTAGACTAGAACATTTCTGTTTCAGAATAGGTCTTGGAGGAACCTTTTCTTTTATGACCTTGTGTTCAAATTCACATTTAACTTGACCACCACTGCTGAAGATGATAATCTTAGAAATAACACCTTCACAGTCAGGGGTAAGACATATTCCTTGTAGAAAATCCTTGTCAATTTTATCGTTAAAGGTTGTAGTTTTTAACTTCTTCCAGCAATTCATGTGAAATTCTATTTTACAGTACTGGCAACAGCTGATACGTATAAAACCCTTAAAGTCTGGATCAGTTATATATATCTGGATCTTAGAATATCCACAGCACTTCTGATAGCAACAAATGGCATCTGGCACTGGAGGGAACTTGCATTCTTCAACAAATTTCTCTAACAGCATCTTTATTTTTTCTGGCTGGGACTCTTCAATAATCACATTACTTGTGGGCCAAGTTAACACTCCAGGAAGACGATAAATCAAGGTTCTTGCTTTCTCAAAGTGATTGAGAGCTTCTAGAAATCTGTTTTTTTTCAAATATACTTTTCCAATTCCACAGTAGGCCAAGCAATCAAGTCCCTCATTGTGGTAGTGTTCAATAATCCTCTTAAACTGGTTTTCAGCTTCAGATAGTTCTTCAGGCTGTCCTATTCCAAGGAGAGAAATGGCAAGTCCATAGACAACCAAGACATAGTTAATCATGGCCAGGTTCAATTGCTTTATTTTTTGAGGATCTAAACCATTCAGCAACTCTGTAAAGGCCTGTGCGGCACTGCGGCAACGCTGCTCCAATAAGGCTGTATAGCCATCTTGAATTAAGCTTCTCAGCATTGTCATTATATTAGCAAAATCCTGGTGTGCAGCTCTGGAAGATTTAGAAAACTGTTTCTCCAAGATGTTCTTCAAATTTGCTGGTAAAGTCAATTGTGAACTAGAACTGTACTTCTCTGATTCATTGTTTCCAGATTTTTGTTTTCCTTTATGTTTTGGAGGCTGACTTGATGGTGGTGAAAATTCAGGATGACAGTCACAATCATCTACCTTCGATGCCTCATCCACCACCTTTAGATTCTGATTACCACCATTGGCCATTTCGTGATTAAATTTTCTGAAATCTCTTTCCTTCTCCACAAAGTTAAGTGAAGTACTAAATACAGGTGCTGACAGACTCCTAGGTGTGTAGGCCCTGTTTTCATAAAAGGCTTTAATTGGATTCTTATTTGCTGTTCGACCTTGTAGGTCTTCTATTTGTTTTTGTAACTTTACATGTTGCTGAATTAGATCCTTGATTCCCTCAGGGTCATTTTTACAGAGTTTTTGAGCTTTTATGTTTGCTTGCAGAGCCCAGTTATATTCCCCCAGCATAGAAAGAGCATCACAATAACGATAATGACCCTTTGGCCAAGTATTCTTCAGAATAGTGGCTCTCTTTCCATCACCAAGTGCATTTCTAAACTGTCCAGTACGAAGAAAACAAAGAGCTCGGTTACCATAAAGAAAGTGGTTTTCAGGTCTATATTCAATGGCTCTGGTGTAATAGATAATAGCTATATCAAATCTTTCTTTGGAAAACTCTTCATTTCCTTTCATTTTCATTAGTTCTCCTTGCTCTACACAATCCATACAACTTTGGGTTTTAAGTTCTTCAAGCAAATTGCAGTCTTCCACTACAATTTTAGTTATGTGGTACTTGTATTCAGTAAAGAAAATACTTAACATAGGCCAACAATTGTCAATTGATCCTAATTTAGTTAGAATTGTTACATCGCCTGCATATTTTATCCAATTCAGAGCTTCTTCCATTGCCAATACTTTATTTTCTATTTTATAACCAATTCTCAATAAGCCTCCAATAAGGAATGAATCATTAGCAACTTTCTTTGCCAAATCCACAATATCTTCCATCAACTCAAGATGTTGTAATTTCTTCAAATTTATCTCGGAAGCACGTGAATTGCTGGCGTCCACACAGGGATGCAATCGTGATATTACAGAACTGTTTTGATGTTGAAACAGAAGTGGCCAGAAAATGTTTATTTTAATGGCATCACAATACTCTTGCAGGACAGAAATTGGTTTACTACACCATATACTGCAGATGTCAAATTCTAAATTCCTCTCACTTTGGACATAATCTTTATATTGCATACCCACCCCATCACAGTAAAGCTGAGTCACACGAACATAATCATCGGTCATAAATTCAGCAGCAAAGACACAATCGTCCATATAAGGGCAGTCTTCCAACAAGGCATAATCTGCCACAGTGAAATCTCCCTCAGCAAAATTGTCCATGATGCACAAGTCACACACACACGGAGCGATGTGGAAGGCCCCGCTCCCCCAGCATCTCGGCTGCAGCGGGACAAGGTGACACATCCGGGAGCCCGGCCGCGCGCCGGGTGTGCACTCACCCGGGCCCGCCGCCCGCGAGCCTGGGATGCGATCGTCCGCCGCCCCTGCCGCCGCCGCCCCTGCCGCCGCCGCCCCGGCCGCCGCAGCCGCCGCCCCGGCCGCCGCCGCCGCTGCCGTTGCCGCCGCCGCCGCTGCCGAGCTGCGCCGCAGCCGCCGTCGCCCCGGCAACCACCTCCGGCCCTCCACGTCAGCCGACGGCGGGAGGGAGCGGTTCCTTTTAACTCTTTCTATGTCAATACTGACCACAGTTACTATTTTCTCCCGCTGCACTTTAAAGTCTTACTGGTCGAAGCCATGTATCCTTTGCCCACAGGCCAGAGGAAGGGGAACCAGGTCCTTTCAGGAAAGTGCATGGGGGATGCCTCTCTCTCATCATGTCCCCTGACTCCCAGGTGTAATCATAATCTCCGCATAGAAGTGCCAGGCACATAGAGAGTGCTCTTCCTGCTGCCTACACTCCTGCTAGAAGAGCCCTGCCAAGGTCATCATAAGGGCTGGGATCCACTAACAGCTTTGACCACTAACGCAGGGTCTGATATTAGGGATGTCATTTCTTCACTCTGATGCACTATTTTTTTTTAAATCTACACACTGATGAGAGGCCGCTCAGAAACCTGCAAATTAGCATCACACTCCCCTAGGTTCTGTAGCAAAATATTCTGGGAGGAAAACCTGTGAATCTTATTTCCACCTGTTGCTCAAGGAAGGGACTCTTTCCAAAGAAAATAACAGTCATATACAGGGGAGTTTTTCTGTGTCCCTTTTTCTCCTTTGTTCCTTTTCCCCTCTCTCTCTTTTAATGGCACCCATTTCTTCCCATCACTTAGAATCACTGAGAATCTTTTTTTACCCTGGCTTATAAATTGTGTAGAATTCCTGTAAAGTATGGTGCTCCTTTGTCTATTTCCATTGTCTCTGACCTAATTCTTGACTGACTGGCCATTTACCTGATCCACTTTAAAAGCCAGGAGAGCTGTGTTCTCATTTCAGAAGAAACTGTGTTACCCTGGCCAGTTTTCTTCCCTTTTCTGGAATTCAGTTCTTCATCTATAAAATGGGGGGAAGGGGGTTGACCATCCTGGGCTCTATCTGGATGCCGATTGGAGTCAGAGAGAGAGCTCTGACATGGTGATGCAGGGCCTTGAACTCCACTCACAGCTCTGCTGCTAACCTAGCATGTGATTTAGTTTTAGTCCCTTTCCACTTCTGAGCCTCAGTTCCCCATCTAAGCAGCCACGACTGACAATGGAGGAGTCTTAGACTGCCACAAATGAGGACCTTGATCCCCTAACATGCTTGTGTGTTCATAAGACCCATATCCTCTGATCTTGAGCAGATAGAGCCTTTTCTTAGCCTCTGGATTGCTTCTTGGAAATGGCTATAGTGAAAGCCTCTTCTTTTGTGCTTGATACTTTATTTTCCCAGGTAAGCTCCCTCTACCTTTGTCCTGGGGCATGTATTTATGGATATTTTAGTTAGCAAAAGCTATCAATTAGTGTAATTAGCTTATTGTCAGCTTCAATCTTGACCCTCTCCATGCACTGTCCCCTACCCACCTCAGGTTCTTTCTTATTTTAACTTAGTGAGCAGAGCTTCTGGCTGCATCACCATAGCAACCAGCAGCTAGGACCTTTTAAGCTATGATGGAGTCATTGGACACCTAAGCTGATTATAGAGTCCAGAATGTTAATTGGAGAAGAGAGGCTGAAAGAAGGAAAATGAGGCAGATCTTAACCTGCAAACAAGTGGGCAACAGAGTAGCTGAGTGCTTCAAACTATCCCCGACCTGGATGCCATGGGCGCTGTGGACCTGGGTGTCAACACCTTGGCTTGTGCCCTCAGCCACCAGACCAGAGGGAGGGACACCAGGCCCATTCTCTTCCCAGGGAAGTAATTCTGGACACCTCCCTACCAACATGCTCCAAGTAGATGGATTTGAATCTGGATTTTTCAATAGGCAGTACCAATGACTGAGTTCATCCTGAGTCCTACTCCTAATTTCCTTATCTTTCAACTCTCCATAGAAGTTTCTTGAATGAAAACAGGCCTTTTAATTTTTTTTCTTGTTTGAAGCTCTCTTTTCCCAGTCAGTTCCCCTGCTGCCTTGGCCTGTATTTGTGGCCTGTTAAATTCAAAAGTCTATCAGTTAGTCTAATTAGGATATTCAAATTTTAATTCTTTTCCATTCTCCACATGGGCAGCCGCCTGCCCTTCTTTTATTCTCTCTTTTTATTTCATTTAGGGAGAAAAGCTCTTGGCAGGATTGCCATAGAAACCAGCCACCAGGCAGACTAGGCTATTGTACATCTGGACACTGATACGCAAAGCTGATTATGGGTCTGGAAGCTTGCATGGCTAAGCAAGACTGATGGAGTTAAGACAAAGAGGGTCTCAGCTAGAGAGAAGGGGAAAATGAGCACCTCAGAAGGAACTTCACACAAACCTCAGCCCTACCTTTATCTTTGCCCCTGTGTGCTTCATGGAAGAAAAAAGTTAGAGTGAGAATGAGGAAGGCTGTCACCTATTAAAGATGAATGTCTGGGTTGACATCAGAACTTGTTCCCTTAGGCTAAACCCTGCCATGGCCACAAACCCACACCTGTGAGCATGTCATTTTCACTGAGTATCCCTAGTTCCTATTAAATTACCTGGCATATACTTAAGGTTCTCATAGTGCTTGGTGCTCAGCAGTTCTGTAAGACAGTGCACTACTAGTGAGAGCACACTGAGACTACCTTGGAACATGAGCAAGTGAAGATTTCCTAACACACTGGATTTTTCTGGGAAATGACACCAATGAAAGCCTCTGCTATGTGCTCTAAGGCTCCCTGTTGGCAATTTATCTCACCTGCCTTCTGGGAGTGGTGGTGTAAATGCCTGGTGGAGGGGCTTTGGAAGCTGTTAGTCACTGAAGTACCTAAGTGTATTAGGCTATTCTTGCCTTCAAGGATTTTCCCCTGGTCCCATAATGCACCCCTGTCTACATTAGCAGGCTCCCACTCATTTACGCTGGGAGAGCAGTGTTCCTGGACACATTGCCATAGCAACCAGAAGCCAGACAGAGTAGGAGGGTGAGCCAGACATTTGACAGCAAAGATTAGTGGAGTATCTGTTGGAGAGGGGCTGACTCTTAGGAGCAAAATACCTTAACTCTCAGCTGCAGAGAAATAGACCACTAGGCCCCTCAGTGTTCCAACACCATCCCCTCCCCATCCTCCATCCCTGTGCCTCCAGGTGAGGGGTAGTTAGAATGAATTTTGTTTTATCTGGAGGCCAAGGCCTGTGTTTTACCAGAATATGTATCCTTTGCCCTGAAGCCGGTCAGGGGAACCAGGTACCAGATACTTCCTCCAACCCCACCTTGTTATCAAACTAACACCCATGAGTGAATATATGCTCCAAATGTGTGTTCCCATGACTGCATCTCCTGTGCCTAGAATAGTGTCAAGAATATGGTAGTACAACTTCATGCACTTCCCCTGTCTACTCACTCCATGTTAGGCATTGCAGTTCACACCTTATCCTTTGAAGAATTCCATTTACTACTGGAATATCTACTGTATTAGTCTGTCCTCATGCTGCTGATAAAGACATACCTGAGACTGGGCAATTTACAACAGAAAGAGGTTTAATGAACTTACAGTTTCATGTGGCTGGGGAGGCCTCACAATCACAGCAGAAGATGAAAAGCACATCTCACGTGGTGGCAGACAAGAGAAGAGAGCGTGTGCAGGAAAACTTCTCTTTTTAAAACCATCAGATCTTGTGAGACTTATTCATTATCATGAAGAACAGCACAGGAAAGACCTGCCCCCATGATTCAGTTACCTCCTAACAGGTCACTCCCACAGCATGTGGGAATTCAAGATGAGATTTGGGTAAGGACACAGCCAAACCATATCACCCAGTCTCAACTGATGACACTGAGAACATGAAAGTAAAGGAATGGCCTTAAAAAACTTCTCACCTCCATGCATCGCAACTCGATATTCTGCTTTCCCTTTCATCACTATGCATAAACTCTCTACATTCCTATGAAAACCGATCCCTACCGTTGGCCACTAGATTACACCCCTTCTTGACTATTCAGTGCATGGTCCCAGCAATGCTGTCCGTGCTCTTTGCCACATCATCAATTTACCTTTACCTACTGGATGATTCCCATCAGTACACAAACATTCCACAAAGTCTCCCCTGCAACAACAACAACAAAACCAACAAGAAAGAAACAAAACACCCCACCTTAACTGTACAACCCACTCCATCTACTGCATCATCTCTGTACACCAAAATTCCTCAAAAATCATTATGTGGTCTTGATTTGTTCACTTATGCTAATCCCATTTTTTTCTTTAACCCACCCTAGTCAAACTTTTATCCCCACCACTCCATGGAAATAGCTCTTCTCAAGGTCCCCAACTAACCTGCGTATTGTTAAACCTAGTGATTATTTCTCAGTTCTGGTCTTACTTGACTGAAAAGTAAAATTTGACACAATTGATCACTTCCTCCTCCTTGTAATACTTTCCTCACTTAATTTACAGGACATTTCTGTCTCTTGACTGTGCTTCTGCTTCAGTGTCTGCTATTTTTCAGAGTCATGGCTAGTTACTCCTCACTGCTTTGAACTTTTTGCATTGCAGTGCTCTAGAGTTGGCTTCTCAGAAATGTTATCTTCACCTGTGCTCACTTTCTAAGAATCATACACAGTTCTACCTATGTTTTGATTTTACCTGCAAATAAAGGAATCACACATTAATGTTTCAAGGTCAGTCCTCTCTCTGGACTCCAGGCTCATGTTTCATGCATACTACACATCACCACCTGGATCTCTGAAAGTCATCTTAAATTCAAATTCATGATACAGAACTAAGTCCCTGATTCCCTTTCCCTCAAAGCCATTCCTCCCATAATTCTTCCCATCCCAGGAAATGTCAACTCTATCCTTTCCCTTGCTCAGTCCAAAACCTTTGGAAACATCTTTGGATTCCTCTCACTCTCATACCACATTCATGGATACTGTCATTTCTACTTTCAAAAGGGACTGGGACCCCTCACACTTCTCGTTCCCCTTCATATGTATCACACTGGTAACCCTCTTTCACCTCTGTTATCATCATAGCTTTTAACTGGACCCTCTGTTACTGCCTTGCCCCCTTATAATCTCTCTTTGATGCACCAGAATGGACTTTTATGCAAAATTATGCCACTTCTCTGCTTAGAACCCTACAGTGGTTTCCTGTTGCACACACCCTATGACCTGCCAAACATTATATCACATTCACTCTTTAATCTCATCTCCTGTTATGGTATCTTTCCTGCACAAGTCTCCAACTACACTAGCAATCTTGCAGTTTCCTGAACACAACAAGCAGAGAGGGAAAAGGGACTACCATGGACCCGGTGCTGACAGTTGTGCTCCCCTGAAATCCAGAGGCAGGGCAAGTCTTATTGCACACATTGTCCAAAGGGAGTGGTGTGGTGAGGAAAGATCTGACTGGTTGAGACACTCTGCTCAAGAGCCTGGTCTCCAGAGGTAGGGACAGCCATGCATTGGAGGGTTCCACCCTTAACACTTACCTACATGAACAACCTTAGTGAAATCATGACAATTGTCTGCCAAAAACCAACCAGCTGCTAACTTTCACACTTACAGATACATACAGACATTTTTTATTCATAACCTTGCACGCAGGTAATTGTATGATTACATGTGTAGAGGGAAACATTCTCCTAAAACCATATGCAAGTTTGTGGGAGCCTATTTTGGGAGCCTAATATGGTGTTAGATGCAGGTTTTATGCACAAATATCAGGATATATACATACATGGAAGCACAAGAACACATATAGCTGCTGCCTGCCAACACAGTCACACTCTTTACTCTTCAGGTTGGCCTGGTATGAGACATTAGGGAGTGGTGAGCACTGTGGTTGACTGCCCAGGCATTCATTTTCAAAATCTTTAAAACTATAGAGCAAATGAAACTTGTCTTCAAGATAAATCATGCTATGATGTGAGTTTTCCTACCACCTATACAGTTAAAGAAACCTGGGGTCAGACCAGAGATGGCAGTGGTATGAAGGTCTTTTTACAACAAAGGCTGAAACCAGCCCAGACAACTTGTCTTATATATTCTAAGCTCCACTTTTTTATTGCTTTCAAGGCAAAGGTCCCAATCCCCACTCCTCTTCTCACTATGCTGTTGTAACTGACCAGCGGACCTAGACTATTAGCGTCAGAAGCTGTGGCTGGAAAAAGCAATAGAATGGGAATGAGGAGTCTTGGTTTGAGTCCTAAGGCTTCGACTCTCATACCCTTTGACCTCAGGCATTTCACTTCACTCCCCGAAGTCTTGGTTTTCTCACTTGTAATATGAGAGAACTAGGGTTGTGGGGAGACAGTATTATACTATATGATCTCCAAAGGTTTCATGCAGGTCTAACATTCTTGGAACTAGTAAAGCATTGTTTCATAGGAAACCCCCTAGCAGTCTTGCAAAGCCTTGGACATTCACCCTGCTAGAAGCTATTAGTCACAACATAAGTTTTTATTTAGCCAGTTGAAGGTGTGTAACATGGGATTGTGGTTGTCAAAATGGAAACCACTTGGGCCTTCACATAGGTGGCTGAAGAAATTTATCCAAGCAAAAGATAGCATCAGGTCCTGCACTAACAACTTTCTGGTTGGGAAAGACCCCCAACACCTGCCTTCATTCAGTGAGACAATTGTATAACTCACCTGCAGTAGTGTGCTGGTTAAAGGTAACGAGTTGAACTTGTAGCTTGCCCCTCTCTCACTACATAAACTCCTTTCTTCTCTCTGGAAGGAGTTCAGTTTCCAGCAGAAGTGATGACAGATAAACAGATTCCAGTTTGAAAAATGCTAAAATCTTGAAGGGAGTGGGGTATGTTGGTGGATAGGAGAAGTTAGATCTTTAATAAATCCCACAAATTATTCCAGGCAATTTGTTTACTGAGAATTTTTAACTCTCGAGTGTTAAGATTTTCCTAGATAATCATTTGTTTAATTCAGGTTTTCAAAGGCATTTACTTCAGACTCCTTTTATTCTCTTAATTTATTTTCTATTGCTGTTTTAAAAACACACAAAAAATACTTAGTGACTCATTTAAAAAATATTATTGGTGAGGAGATGAAGCACAGTTTCAAAGAGTTACAAATTAAAAATATTAATTGACATCTGAATGGCAAGAATCCGTTTGCCTCAACTCTCTAAGCTCTAATGATGTTTGTGTCTCCAAGTCAAGTTCCAAAGTAACCATTGTTCCCAATAGGTAAAATTCCTCTGGCCTCTGGTCCTGTTGAACCTTAAGGCTTATCATAGAATTGCTTCAAATTGCAAGAAATGAGCATGGAATGCTTCCCTACCCCTAGCCAGGGCCTGTTCCAGTTACAACCAACAATCAATAAAGCCTGGTGCTTCTCCCATAGTCCCAACCCTCTCACGCACTCTCACCACCTCATTGAGGGCTTTGGAATTTCCAGGATACAGTATACAAGTCTTACCAAAATCCCAGATGGAGCACCTCTCAGTCATAACTTAAGAAGATGCTCTCAGATCTTGACTCCCAGACACAGCCCAGACTCACTATGATCTTGAAGTGCCTTATGAACTTTAACCAATGGTCCATCCTGTCTTCAATCTCTGGTGCATAAACTGTTTCCCACGTCAAACACCAGCACAGGCTCTATGCCATCCAGCACTGCATTGTTCCTTGACATGTATTTTTTGTTTGTTTGTTTGTGTACTCAACACATAATTGATGAGGCACTTTCTACATAACAGGCACTGCACAATAGACTGAGGGATGAACTGATTAGCACTTTGCCCCTTTGGTGACCTGTTGAGATATAATAATAATGGTCATACTGAGCTCTGAGAGTAAAATAAAAGTAGCAGTACACTCAGGAGGGGACAAAAATATTCCATTCCTTCCTTCCCCATCAAATTTTAATTTGTGGATCCTCAAGCCCAAATGATCCTGGAAGACCCCTGTCTGCATGAAGACATTTATTTGTGGCCTTTCATTTCAAGTAATTGAGTTTTGATATCTATACCAAACAAAGAAACGTCCAGACTCCCATCACATTATAGCTTCCCCTAAACAGTTGCAACAAACAGGTTCAGTAAATGACCAGTTATAAGATTAATATGTTAAAAAATAGCTTTCCAGTGACTAAAATCCAGCTGGAAGGGCAAGGAAGTTTTATTTCATTACTGCATCTCCTAAGAAGTTTAGTAAGTCTCTGTTTCCCAAATATGCAAAAGCAATAATTTGCTTCTAGGGCAAGAAGCAATAATGTATGTGTATGGAATGAACTGACATTCGTCTGAAGCTCAATAAAATTATTCCCTTCCCTTTGTAAAAAAAACAAAAAAACAAAAAAAAACAAAAAACAAAAAAAAAACACAGTTGTCAAGGTGGGACCACAGAAAATGTTTGCTTTTCATCAATTCTTTAGGTAATTTTGAGCTTCATCTTGGGGCTGAGAATTTGGGTCAGGGCCTATTGAGAATAGCCACCTCAAAAGAGATCACATCAGGAGGTTCATAATCTGTTTCTATCTTTCAAGTATTCTTATTGCTTTTTCACATTTTTCTTTCAGTACCTTACAATGGAAATATGGGCATTTCATAAAATAGAATGAGATAGTCATGTACACAGCATTATCAGAGCCACGCTTTGGAAAAATGGACTCTGATATTCAGGACAATATCCTTAGCAAAGGGCAATTTTGATTCTCAATCCCTGAGCAGCAAAGTGCTTTGCAGTTTAATGATCCAAGCTTACCTCCAGTTTTTCTTTTGACATCTGAAGCCTTGAACTGAGTCCAGTTGCAACCACTTTACAGTGATAGTTTTAAAATCCCTAACACACAATTCTATCAACCCTTACTCTTCAATCAGTCAAGTACCCTACGTTTCCAATCCTAGAACTTAGGCTGCCTCAATTCCCTGATATATAGAATGCTTTCAAATTTATAGTCCATTGCCAAGTCTTGCTTCCATCCCTGATTTTTTCACTTTCTTAAGAATCAGAAACCAAGAAGAATTATGGGCCCTTTGCTGATCAGCACAGTGCTATGAGAATTTCACAAGCCAAGGACAGTGCAGACCCAGAACTCCTGTTTTATAAACTGTCAAGATTCAAAATCCATTTTCTTTTTTTTAATTATTATTATACTTTAAGTTCTAGGGTACATGTGCAAATGTGCAGGTTTGTTACATATGTATACACGTGCCATGTTGGTGTACTGCACCCATTAACTGATCATTTACATTAAGTATATCTCCTAATGCTATCCCTCCCCCCTCTCCCCACCCCACAACAGGCCTTGGTGTGTGATTTTCCCCACCTGGTGTCCAGGTGTTCTCATTGTTAAATTCCCACCTATGAGTGAGAACATGCGGTGTTTGGTTTTCTGTCCTTTCAGTAGTTTGCTCAGAATGATGGTTTCCAGCTTCATCCATGTCCCTACAAAGGACATGAACTCATCCTTTTTTATGGCTGATAGTATTCCATGGTGTATATGTGCCACATTTTCTTAATCCAGTCTATCATTGATGGACATATGGGTCAGTTCCAAGTCTTTGCTATTGTAAATAGTGCCGCAATAAACATACGTGTGCATGTGTCTTTATAGCAGCATGATTGATAATCCTTTGGGTATATACCCAGTAATGGGATGGCTGGGTCAAATGGTATTTCTAGTTCTAGATCCTTGAGGAATCGCCATACTGTCTTCCACAATGGTTGAACTAGTTTACAGTCCCACCAACAGTGTAAAAGTGTTCCTATTTCTCCACATCCTCTCCAGCACCTGTTGTTTCCTGACTTTTTAATGATCGCCATTCTAACTGGTGTGAGATGGTATCTCATTGTGATTTTGATTTGCATTTCTCCGATGGCCAGTGATGATGAGCATTTTTTCATGTGTCTGTTGGCTGCTGATCCCACAGAAATACAAACTACCATCAGAGAATACTATAAATACATCTATGCAAATAAACTAGAAAATCTAGAAGAAATGGATAAATTCCTGGACACATACACCCTCCCAAGACTAAACCAGGAAGCAGTTGAATCCCTGAATAGACCAATAACAGGCTCTGAAATTGAGGCAATAATTAATAGCCTACCATCCAAAAAAAGTCCAGGACCACACAGATTCACAGCCGAATTCTACCAGACGTCCAAAGAGGAGCTGATACCATTCCTTCTGAAACTATTCTAATCAATATCAAAAGAGGGAATCCTCCCTAACTCATTTTATGAGACCAGCATCATCCTGATACCAAAGCCTGGCAGAGACACAGAAAAAAAAAAAAAAAAAAAGAGAGAGAGAGAGAGAATTTTAGACCAATATCCCTGATGAACATCGATGCAAAAATCCTCAATGAAATACTGGCAAACTGAATGCAGCAGCACATCAAAAAGCTTATCCACCATGATCAAGTGGGCCTCATCCCTGGGATGCAAAGCTGGTTCAACATATGCAAATCAATAAACGTAATCCATCATATAAACTGAAACAAAGACAAAAACCACATGATTATCTCAATAGATGCAGAAAAGGCCTTTGACAAAATTCAACAGCCCTTCATACTAAAAACTCTCAATAAACTAGGTATTGATGAGACATATCTCAAAATAATAAGAGCTATTTATGACAAACCCACAGCCAATATCATACTGAATGGGCAAAAACTGGAAACATTCCCTTTGAAAACTGGCACAAAACAGGGATGCCCTCTCTCGCCACTCCTATTCAACATAGTGTTGGAAGTTCTGGCCAGGGCAATCAGGCAAGAGAAAGAAATAAAGGGTATTCAATTACAAAAAGAGGAAATCAAATTGTCCCTATTTGCAGATGATATGATTGTATATTTAGAAAACCCCATCATCTCAGCCCAAAATCTCCTTAAGCTGATAAGCAACTTCAGCAAAGTCTCAGGATACAAAATCAGTGTGCAAAAATCACAAGCATTCCTATACACCAATAACAGACAGAGAGCTAAATCATAAGTGAACTCTCAAAGTCCATTTTCTACCCTATCTTGAGTTTATCTACCTGGCACTCAGTTTGCCTCAACTTCTCTTTAGACACCTGTCCTGAAGCCTTTGGCTGAGAGCCAAATTTATTTCTAACCCATGTGTAATTTTTTTTGCATATTTACTGTGCGTTGTGAAATAGATCTTTTATTTTATCACTATTCTGGTTTCCAGATATGTCCATTCCACTTTTCTTTGGTCTGTATCAAATAACTAAATTATCACTTAAAATTCTCCCTGTTCTTACATCCATATATTTGTAGTATCTTCTCAAATAATATTTGCAGTATATGTTGCAGAATTATTCATTCATATTATAATTAATGTGTGTGTGTGTGTGCATGTGTGTGTTTCTACAATATTCATTCTCTGCTCCACCTCAAGTTTAGAGAAAAAAAGAGTAATTATATATATTTAAAATATGATTAATAGCAGTTGGATATACCATTGCTATTTATCATCTCATGTTTACTTGCATTTTCTTTTTCTTTCTTTCCTTTTTTTTTCTTGAGACTGACTTTTTGCTCTTGTTGCCCAGACTGGAGTGCAGTGGCATGATCTCAGCTCAGTGCAACCTCTCCCTCCATGTTCAAGCAATTCTTCTGCCTCAGCCTCCCAGTAGCTGGGATTACAGGCATGCACCACCACGTCCGTCTAATTATTATTATTATTTTTTTTTTTAGTAGAGATGGGGTGCCACCATGTTTGCCAGGCTTGTCTTGAACTTCTCACCTCAGGTGATATAACCACCTCAGCCTCCCAAAGTGCTGAGCCTACAGGTGTGAGCCATCACACAGGGTCACATTTTCTGATATTTATTCTAAATTAGAATATATTTATTCTAATTTAGAATAAATTTATTCTCATTACTATTTATAAGAAATTTTATTTAAAATAATATTTAAGATTTGGATAAACTAAGAGTTCCAAGAAAAAATACACAAACAAACAAATAATTGAGGATAAAGGTATCAGACAAGAAGTAGCTAGTATGTGTGGCTCTCACAGGATGGAATGGAAGGGGTGAGTAAATACAACAACTTCAGCTGAAATATCAAGGTAGTCACATTGGGACTAATCAAGGAAACAACTTGACCCACAGAGAACAGAGAAAAGCAAGGTAAGATGATGACCCACCAGGGAGCAGCACAGAGCCAAGGAACGTCCCCAACCTAGGGAAGCAGTGAGTGAATGTGTGGCCCTGGGAAACCATGCTTCTCTCACAAATCTTTGCAGCCCTTGGGTCAGGAGATCCCCTTGTGAACCCACTCCACCAGGGTCTTCAGTCTGACACACAGAGCTGGTGAAGTTTATGCAGAGCAGCTGCACAGGCATGTGCAGAGACCGAGGAGCCTTAGATATTTGGGCTTTCTGGGCTCCCCTAAAAAAGCAATTGCAAGTCAAGCAAAGCAGGAACAGACCTCGGTACATGCCCTAGGAAAGAGGCTGAATCCAGAGGGCCAAGCAGCAACAGTCTACAGGCCCCACTTCCATGGCATCTCATAGGATAAGACCCAGTAGCTTGGAATTCCAGCCAGACACCGGTAGTAGTGTTACACCTCTCTGAGATAGAGCTCCTGTGGAGAGGGGCCAGGGGCCAACCTCCATCTTTGCTATTTGGGCAACTTAGCTGTTTCAACTTTCGAGCTTTGGAGAGTCCAGCCCAACCTGGGGTGGAAGGGACTCCCAAGTACAGCACAACTGCTCTACAAAAATGTGGCCAGTCTGCTTCTTTAAGTGGGTCCTTGATCCCATTCCTTCTCACTGGGTGGGACCTCCCAACGAGGGTCTCCAGCCACCCCCACCACTGTTATCTGGCTAAATAGTTTTGAAACCTCCCTAGGATGGAGCTCCCGAGAGAAAGTGAACCACCATCTTTGCTGTTTGTGTGACAACCATTCCAGCCTTCAGGTTTTGGAGAGTCCAAGCTGACCAGGGGAGAAAGGGATTACCCAACACAGCACAGCTGCTATACAAAAACATGGCTAGACTCCTTCTTAAAACAAGTTCCCAATCCTGTTCCTCCTCACTAGGCAGGACCTCCCAACCAGAACCTCCAGCCACCCTTGAGGGTGTTCTTTGGCCAACAGAGATTTGAAGGCTTCCTCAGTTGGAGCTCCCAAGGGGAGGGGCAGGCCTCCATCTTTGCTCTTTGGGTAACTTAGCTGTTTCAGCCTTTGGACTTGGAGATTCTGAGGTGACCAGAGGCTAAAGCAGACCCCCAGCACAGCACAGCTGCCGTATGATAACATGGCAAGACTGATTTTTAAAGCAGGTCTCTGATCCTATTCCTCCTCACTGGAAGAGACCTACCAACTGGGGTCTCCAGCCAGCTCCTTCAGATGCATTCAGGCTGGCAACAGGTCCATACCTCCCTGGTATGGAGATCCCAGAGGGAGAGGCAAGTTGCCATTTTTACTGTTTTGCAGCCTTCAGTGGCAATACCTCCAGGTACCAAAAACTCCAAGGTGACTAGCAACTGGAGTGGGCATCCAGCATACCACAGCAATCCTACCAAAAATATGCCTAGACTGTTACATTGGTATCTGTTTCCATATCTCATCACCAGGCAAGTCTTCCAGGCCTGGGCATCCACCTGCCAGAGATACTGAGCCAGTAGCAACTTTACAACTCCCTGGACAGAGTTTCCAGGGGCAACTGAAAGTCTTTCTACCACTGCCTCTGCAGTGGACCTGTCCTTGCTGCCCTTGGACTAACAAAGGAGCAAAGACCCTACCTAAGTGCCTTATCCACACCTCCAACAAGCTGCAGTTGACCCAAGAAGAGGAGGCCAGTTTGTCTCCAGTGGGTCCTACACACCCCCTGCTGCTCATCACCAGACAAGGAACCCCTGGCTTGGGCCCACAGCACAAACTCTCCATCCTGGGATGACTGCACTGCAGAATTGCTGACCCACATTTCTCTGGGGTGGAGCCCCCAGGAGACAAACAAAGCCAGCTGACATGGAGTCCAGAGGGTTTAGTGTGGGAGCATCTGTAGTGGAGCATGGCCAGGGACGGCCGTCCCTCCTGCCTCAACTTGCTCCCATAAGAGACTTTAGACCTAGTGGAATGGTCAGATCTGATCTCTGCCATGCAGTCTTGCACACCAGATGGGGCTGATCCAACCTGAGCACTCCTTGGTCTGCTGGACTCTTTCAGGGTTTCAGCCTGGTCGCTCCAGCTTACAGGGCAATCTTGGATGCCCTGGGGACACACACCATACTTTCTGCACTAGTAGACTGTGCCTGATGAGTGGAGAGTGCCAAAAATGTGGCCCCTATGGCACTGCACAGCCTGCATATTCCCTCCTCATACTTCAGGTTTCCTCAAGTCCATGGCAACTCTCCACATCCCTTTGATGGCACCTGTCTGCACGAGTAGGTTTTGCTTCACATGCTCTGCCAACACACGAGATTACAGTATACCCCCACCACCTCCACCGAACACCATTGAAGATGAAGCCTTAGTGGGCACAGAGCCAGCAAGCCCCACCCCCAGCAGCACCTAGCGCCTGTGCTAATGCTGCACAGAGAACAAGGTATCCTCCCACACCCCGAGTGATCACTCCTGCTTGCAGGGAACAAAGAAGGCACCCAGACCTGTGCTGGCCAGCAACCTTCCCCTAGCCAGTACCACCTCCACTGCAACAGTGCGCACAGTCTTCAGCAGGGGCTTTCTGCTCCCCACCTCCACAGCTGCCTAGGCTCTGCCACTGTGGTAAATGCCTGCAGGAAGGCAGGTACCCCTGTATTTGCTAGCACTCTTGCTGCAGCTGCTGCACTTTGGGCCCCACAGCACATTGGACTACAAACCTCATGGAGCCAGAGAACAAAGTCAGGACCCCAGAGTTAGCATATGCAGGCCAGGGGTTGGGAGCTGAGCACTGGCCCCCTAAAAGCTTTCAGAAATTAAGCCATTTGGCTGAATCGAACTTGTACCACAATCAAACCCTCAAGCTCATCAATAAAGGAAAAGAAACCCAGCCAAAGGTCAGCAACCTCAAAGATTGTAGGTACATAAACCCACAAATATGAGAAAGAATCAGTGCAAGAACGCTAAAAACTCAAAAAGCCAGAATGCCTTCTTTCCTACAAATGACCATGTCACCTGTCCAGCAAGGGTTCACAACAGGCGAGGCTGAGATGGCTGAAATGACAGAAGCAGATTTCAGATTATGAATAGGAATGAAGTTCATTGAGCTATAAGAGTACATTGTAACCCATTACAAGAAAGCTAAAACTTATGATAAAACATTGCAGGAGCAGATAGATAAAATAGCCAGTATACAGAAGAACACAACTGACCTGACAGAGCTAAAAACACACTACGAGAATTTTATAATTCAGTCACATGTATTACTGGCAGAATGAACAGAGCCTCCAAGAAATATGGAATTATGTAAAGAGACTGAATCTACGACGGACTGGTGTACCTGAAAGAGATGGGGAGAATGGAACCAACTTGGAAAACATATTTTAGGATATTATCCATGAGAACACCCCCAATGTAGCTAGAAAGGCCAACATACAAATTCAGGAAACACTGAGAACCCCAGTAAGATATTCCACAAGAAGTTCATCCCCAAGACACAATCATCAGATTCTCCAAGGTTAAAATGAATTAGAAAAATGTTAAAGGCAGCTAGAGACAAAGCTCAGGTCACTTGCAAAGGGAAGCCCATTGGACTAAAAGTGGACTTCTCAGCTAAAACCCTACAAGCCAGAAGAGATTTGGGGCCAATATTCAACATTCTTAAAGAAAAGAAATTCCAATGGAGAATTTCCTATCTGGCCAATCTAAACTTCATAAGCAAAGGAGAAATAAGATCTTTTTCAGACAAGCAAATGCTGAGGGAAATTGTTACCACCATATCTGTCTTAGAAGAACTCCTGAAGGAAGCACCCAATATGCAAAGGAAAGACTGTTACCAGCCACTACAAAAACACACTGAAGTACACAGTTTAGTGACAGTATAGAGCAACCACATAAACAAGTCTGCATAATAACCAGCCAGCATTATGATGACAAGATAAAAGACATATCAATACTAAAGTTAAATGCAAATGGGATACATGCCCCAACTAAAGGACACAGAGTGTCAAGCTGGATAAAGGGCCAAGGCCCATTGGTATGTCACTTTCAAGTGACCCATCTCATGTGTAATGACACACCCAGCTCAAAATAAAGGGATGGAGAAATACCTACCAAGCAAATGGAAAACAAAAAAAGCAATCCTGGTTTCTGACAAAACAGAATTTAAAACAACAAAGATCCAAGAAGACAAAGAAGGGCATCACATAATGGTAAAGGGTTCAGTTGACAAAGACAATCTAGCCATTCTAAATATATATGCACTCAGCACAGGAGTACCCAGTTTCATAAAGCAAGTATGTAGACACTTTCAAAGAGTCTTAGACTCCCACTCAACAACAGTGGGAGACTTTAACACCCCACAGACAATATTACTTTGATCATTGAGACAGAAAATTAACAATGATATTCAGGACTTGAACTCAGCACTGGATCAAATGGACCTGATAATTATCTCCAGAACTTTTGACCTCAAACCAAAAGAGTATACATTATTCTCATCACCACATTGCACTTACTCTAAAATCAATCAAATAATCAGGAGTAAAACACTCCTCAGCAAACATAAAAGAATTCAAATCATAACAGTCTCTCAGAACACAACGCAATCAAATTCAAAATCAAGATTAAGAAATTTACTCAGAACTGTACAATGACATGGAAATTGAATAACCTGCTCCTAGATGACTTTTGAGTAAATAATGCAATTAAGGCAGAAACCAATATGTTTTTTGACACTAATGGAACAAAAAGAAAACATACTAGAATCTCTGGGACACAGCTAAGGCAGTGTTAAGAGGAAAATTTACAGCACTAAATGCCCACGTTAAAAGTTAGAAGAATCTCTAGTTAACAACCTAACATCACAACTAAAAGAATTAAAGAACAAAGAGAAAACATATTTTAAAGCTAGCAGAAGATAAGAAATAACCAAAATCAAAGCTGAACTGAAGGAGATAGGCATTAAAAAAAAAAAAAAAAAAAAAAAAAAAAAAAAAAATTCAGAAGATCAAAGAATCCAGGAGCTGTTTTTTTTTTTTTTTTTTTTGAAAAAATTAATTAAATGGATAGACTGCTAGCTAGATGAATAAAGAAGAGAGAAGACTCACATAAGAATGGCATGAACCCGGGAGGTGGAGCTGACAGTGAGCCAAGATTGCACCACTGCGCTCTAGCCTGGGCGACAGAGCGAGACTCCGTCTCAAAAAATATATAATAAATAAATAAATAAATAAATAAATAGAAATGATAAGGGGAATATTACCACTGGCACCACAGAAATGCAAGCAACCATGAGAAAATATTATGAATTCCTCTATGCACATAAACCAGAAAATCTATAAGAAATGGATAAATTCCTGGACACATACACCCTCCCAAGACTTAGCCAGGAAGAAATTGGGTCCTTAAACAAATCCATAATGAGTCCTGAAATTGAGGCAGTAATAAATAGTCTACAAACCAAAAAAAGCTCAGGACCAGACAGATTCACAGCTGAATTCTACCAGGTGTACAAAGAAGAGCTAGTACCATTCCTGCTGAAACTATTCAAAAAAATGGAAAAGGAAGGACTCCTCCCTAACTCATGCTATGGGGCCTCCCTAACTGATGTTATTGGTCTGAAAACTTCAGACCAATATTCAGCATCATCCTGATGCCAAAACCTGTAAGGGATACAACAAAAAAATAAAACTTCAGAACAGTATTTTTTATGAACATCAGTGCAAAAATTCTCAACAAAACACTGGTACACTGAATCCAGAAGCACATCAAAAAGCGTATCCACTATGATCAAGTAGGTTTTATCCCTGGGATTCTAGGTTTGTTCAAAATATGCAAATCAGTAAATACAATTCATCACATAAACAGAGCTAAAGACAAAAACCGCATGATTAGCTCAATAGATGCAGAAAAAGCTTTCAATAAAATTTAATGTCTCTTCATGTTAAAAATTCTCAATAAACTATGTATTGAAAAAACATACCTCAAAATAATAAGAGCCATTTATTGCAAACCCATAGGCAATATCATACTGAATGGGCAAAAGCTGGAAATATTCCCCTTGAAAGCCAGCACAAGACAAGGATGCTGTTTCTCACCACTCCTATTCAACATAATATTGGAAGTACTGGCCAGCGCAATCAGGCAAGAGAAAGAAATAAGGGACATTCAAAATAGGAAGGGAGGAAGTCAAACTATCCCTTTTTGCAGATGACATGATCCTATATCTAGAAAATTCTATCATCTCAGCCCAAAAGCTTCTTAAGTTGAAAAATGACTTCAGCAAAGTCTCAGGATACAAAATCAATGTGCAAAAATCACTAACATTCCTATACACCAACAAGAGTCAAGCTGAGAGCCAAATCAAGAATGAACTTTCAGTCACTATTGTCACAAAAAAGAATAAAATACCTAGCAATACAGCTTACTAGGGAGGTGAAAGATCTCTGCAAGGAGAACTACAAACCACTGCTCAAAGAAATCAGAGATGACACAAATGAATGAAAAATATTTCATTCATTCGTGGATAGGAAGAATCATTGTCTCTAAAATGGCCATATTGACCAAAGCAATTTATAGATTCACTGCTATTCCTATTTTTTAAAGCCATTGAGATTCTTCACAGAGCTAGAAAAACTATTTTAAAAATCACATGAACAGAGCTAGAAAAAAAACTATTTTAAAAATCACATGGAAAGAAAAAGAGCACAACTGGTTAAGGAAATTTTAAGCAGAAAGAACAAAGCCTGAGGCATTACACCACTTGAATTTAAACTAGTCTACAGGGTTACAGTAACCAAAACAGCATGGTACTGGCACAAAAATAGACACATAGGCCAATGGAACAGAATAGAGAATCCAGAAATAAGACCACACCCCTACAACTACCTGATCTTTGACAAACTTGACAAAAACAAGCAATGGGGAAAGGATTCCCTATTCAATAAATAATGCTGGGATAACTGGCTAGGTGGATGCAGATGATTGAAACTGGACTCCTTTACATTATATACAAAATTAACTCAAGATGTATTAAAAATACTTAAATATAAAACTGAAAACAAGAAAAATCTTGAAAGTCAACATAGGCAATGTCATTTGGGGCATAGGCACGGGCAAATAATTCATGACAAAAATGACAAAATAAATTACAACCAAAGCAAAAATTGACAAATGGGAACTAATTAAATGAATGAGCTTCTGCACAGCAAAATAAACTATCAGCAGAATAAACAGACAACCGAAAGAATGGGAGAAAATGTTTGCAAACTATGCATCTGATAAAGATCTGCTATTCAGCATCTATAAGGAACTTAAATAAATTTACAAGTAAAAAACAAACTCATTAAAAAGTGGGCAAAGAACATGAACAGGCAGTTTTCAAGACAAGACATACATGTGGACAAAAACTGTATGAAGGAAAGCTCAACATCACTGATCATTAGATTAATGCAAGTCATAACCACAATGAGATACCATGTCACACCAGTTAGAATGTCTATTATTAAAAAGTCAAAAATAATCAATGCTGGTGAGGTTGTGCAAAAAAAGGGAATGCTGATACACTTTTGCTAAGAGTGTACATTCATTCAACCATTGTGGATGACAGTTTGGTTATTCCTCAAAGACCTAAAGACAGAAATACTACTTGATCCAGCAATCCCATTACTGGGTGTATACCCAAAGAGACATACATCATTCTATTATAAAGACACATGCATGCATATATATTATTGCAGTCACTATTCACAATAGTAAAGATATGGAATCAATCTAAATGACCATCAGTGATAGACTGGGTAAAGAAAATGTGGTACATATATACCATGGAATACTATGCAGCCATAAAAAATCCCAAAAATTACTTCCTTTGCAAGGACATGAATGGATTTGGAGGTCATTATCCCCAGTATACTAATGCTGGAGTAGAAAACCAAGTACCATGTGTTCTCACTTATAAGTGAGAGCTAAATGATGAGAACACATGGACACATAGAGGGGAACAATACACACTAGGGTCTATCAGAAGGTGAAGGTTGGTAGGAGGGAGATGATCAGGAAAACTAACTAATGGATACTAGGCTTAATACCTGAATGATGAAATAATCTGTACACCAAACCCCTGTGACCCAAGTTTATTGATGTAATAAGCCTGCATATGTATTCCTCAACTTAAAAATTAAAAATAAATATATAGAAAAAAAGAAGTCAGTCACAAAAGACAATATAATGCATGTCTTCTTTTATATGAAATGTCTAGAATAGAATAATTTATGGATATAGAAAGTATACTTATGGTTGCCTAGGTCTCAAGAAAGAAGTGAATGGGGAGTGACTGTTAATGGATATGGGTTTTATTTCTGTAATGACTAAAATGTTCTAAATAAGATTGTGATGATGGTTGTACCAGTCTGTAAGTACACTGATAACCATTGAATTATACACTTTAAATAGGCCAGTAATATAGTATGTGAATTATATCTCAATAAAGCAGTTAAAATACAAAAAAAAAAAAAAAAGAATAAAAGATTATCATCTTCCTTTACACTGGCTATTGGCTTGCTGACTGGTCTTTTCAAATCCTGTTGATTCAAATGCAAATTTATATGCATCACTCTGGGTTTCCCCTAGGAAATATTTGCTACGACCTTAAAACTTTGTATATCTTCTGACCCTGAAGATATTGTCTAGTGGAAATTATTGTAAGGCAATAGTCGTTTATGAGAACAAAGTTTTTACTCTCATAATGTTTATCACAGTGATACCCTGCAAAATTATGAAAACATTAAAACATATCATTTCTGTTACAAGCAGAAATGATAGAACAGCTTTAAAATGTAAATATATGTCTCCATGAGAAGATAGCAGTAGCTTAGAAAACAATGTGGAGACAGGATTAATCACCTTCCAAGTAAAGATCCCCTGGGCCCTGAGTAATCAGCAACAATATCCAGGCAGTACAGTACTTTCCATGGGCCTTGGGTTAGACACAGAGATGTAATAGCTTCAGATTTGACCCAGCACATTCCCAGCTCTGGTGGCTATGCAGAAAAGACTCTTTCTGCTTGAGGAAATATGAGAAAAAAGTAAAGGGGACTTTGTATTGCAGCTTGGATACCAGCTTGGACACAATGAGGTAGAGCACCAAGAGGGCAATTGGGGTTTCACATACCAGGCACTGGTTTGTGGAAGGCATTTATGAAACTTCCCTTGTACAGAGAGTATCTCACTTCCTGGAAGAGAGGGTTCCAGTCCAGGCAGTACTCACCATGGTCCTGGGATGGTGATGGCCAGAGAGAGAAACTCCACTTCTCGTGAAAAGAAGATGGAAGGGTAGGAATGGCTTTCTCTTGTGGCTTGGGTGCCACCTCAGCCACAGTAAACCAGGGTACCAGGTCGATTCCTAAGATTGGGGATTTCAGGATCTGGCTCCTGGATGACAATTCTGGACCTGCCTGAGAATGAGAACTTGCCAACTTGTAGGGATGGACAGATGCCTGGCTGGCTTTGCTACCTGCTGATTATACAGCTCTAGAGATTTGAGCAGACATAAGTGGTAGGTAGATCATAGTTACCATGAGCCTTGAGAGAGAACCAGCACCTTGCTGGCTTCAGGTTTGAGCAAGCACAGTTCAAGTGATGGTGGCCACAGGGTTTCTAATGTCCCTCCTCCCCAAGCTCCAAGCAGCTCTGCAAGACAGAGACTCCATTTATTTGGAAGAAAGTAAGAAAAGAGAACAAGAGCCTTTGCCTTGTAATACAGAGAATTCCTTTGGGTTGTACCCAAGACCACCAAGGTGATACATCTACTACTCTTCAAGAGTCACGGCATTGCTGAGCTTGGTGTACCTCCTAATGCAGATATGGCTGCAGTGGCCAGAAACTTAGATTACAAAACCCAAGTCCTTTCAAATACCTGGAAAGACTTTCCAAGAAGAATGGGTACAAACAATTCCAGTCTGTAAAGACTAAAATGAATAGTCAACTCTTCAATGTCCAGACATCATGGAATATCCACATACATAAACATCAAGACTATCCTGGAAACATAGCCTTACCAAACAGACTAAATAAGACACCAGGGAGCAATCTTAGAGAGAGAGTGACAGACATGTGACCTCTTTGAAAGAGAATGAAAAATAATTGTTTTGAGGAAAATGAACAAAACTCAAGATATCACAGAGAAAGAATTCAAAATACTATCAGATAAATTTAACAAAAAGATTGAAATAAGTAAAAAGAATCAAGCAGAAAATCTGGAGCTGAAAAATACCATTGCAGTACTGAAGAATGCATCACTCTCTCTTACCAGCAAAACTGATCAATCAGAGGAAAGAAATGGTGAGCCTGGAGACAGGTTATTTGAAAATACACAGTCAGAGGAGACAAAAGAAAAGAGAATAAAAAAGAATGAAGCACACCTACAGGATCTAGAGAATAGCCTTAAAAGGGTAAACCCGTGGTATTGATCTTAAACAGGAGGTAGAGAAATAGATGGGGATAGAAAGTTCATTCAAAATGATGATAACAGAAGACTTCCCCAAACCACAGAAAGATATCAATATTTAAATAGAAGTACAAGCAGATTTAACCCAAAGAAGATTACCTCAAGGCAATTAATACTCAAACTCCCAAAAGTCAAAGGATCTTAATAGAAACAACAGAAAAGAAACAAATAACATATAATGGAGCTCCAATATGTCAAGCAGCATATTTTTTAGCAGAAATTTTATAGGCCATGAGAGAATGACATGGCATAACATAACATATTTCAAGTGCTAAAGGAAAAAAAATCATGCATCATTGAATAATATATCTAGTAAAAATATTTAAAGAGTTTCCCAGACCCAAAAAAAAAAAAAAAAAAAAAAATAGCTAAAGGATTTCACCAACAGCAGAACTGTCCTACAATTCTACGGCTAAAAGGAGTTTTTCAGTCTGAAACAAAAGGATGTTAATGAGCAAGAACAAATCATCTGAAGGTACAGAACTCACTGATAATAGCAAGTAAACACAAAAGCAAGAATATTATAACACTATTATTGGTGTATAAATTACTGATATCTTGAGTAGAAAGACTAAAACTAAAGCAATAAAAAATAATCACCACAACTTTTCAAGACATAAACAGTTCAATAAGATATAAATAGGAACAAAAACTTAAGAAGTCCAAGAATGAAGTTAAAAAGTGTAGTTGATATTGGTTATCTTTTTGCTTGTTAGTTTCTTTATGCACTCAGTTTTAAGTTGTAATTAGTTTAAAATACTGAGTTATAAGATAGTATTTGCAAGCCTCATGCTAACAGCAATGCACACACACACAAAAGCAAGAAATTGAAATACACCACCAGGGAAAATTATCCTCTAAAAGAAGACAAGAAGGAAAGAAAGAAAAGAGAGGATCACAAAACAACCAGAAAAAAAAAATCAAAATTGCAGGAGTAAGACCTCACTTATCAATAATAACATTCAATGTAAATGGACTGGGCACTTCAATCAAAAGGCAAAGAGTAGGTGCATGGATTAAAAAAAAGAGCGACCTAAGAATCTGTTGCCTACAAGAAACAAACTTCACCTATAAAGACACCCATAGAGTGAATATAAAGGATGAAAAAAAGATATTCCATACCATTGGAAACCAAAAAAGAACAGGAGTAGCTATACATATATCACACAAAATAGATTTCAAGACAAAAACTGTAAAAAGAGATAAAGAATGTCATTACATAATGTTAAAGGGGTTGAGCCAGCAAAAGGATATTGTAAATATATATGCACTCAACACTGGAGAATCAAGATATATAAAGCAAACATTATTAGAGCTAAATGCAGAGATTGACTACAATATAATAAGAACAGGAGACTTTGACTTCCTCTTTCATCATTGGACAAATAATCTAGGCAGAAAATCCACAAGGAAACATCAGGCTTAATCTGCACTATAGATCAAATGGACCAAATAGATTTATCTATTTTTTATCAAATGGCTGCAGATGCACATTCTTCTCCTCAGCACATGGATTATTTTCAAGGATAAATCGTATGTTAGGCTAAAAAACAAGTGTTAAAAAATTAAAATTAAATTTTATATCAAGTATCATCTCTGACTTCAGAGATGAAACAAAACTAGAAATCAATAACTAGAGAAATTTGGAAACTATGCAAATACATGGAAATTTAAAAAATGTGTTTCTGAATGACCAGTGGATCAATAAAGAAATTAAAAAGGAAATCAAAAATTACTGAAACAAATGATAATGCAAATACAACATAACAAAACCTATGGGATACCACACATGCAGTATTAAGAGCGAAGATTGTAGCTATAAGTGCCTACATCAGAAAATTAGAAAAACTTCAAATAAGCAACCAACCGATCCATCTTAAAGAACTAGAAAAGCAAGAGCAGAGCAAATTCAAAATTCGTAGAAGAAAGGAAATAATAAAGATCAGAACAGAAATAAATAAAATGGAAACAAATAAAATAATACAAAAGATCAACAAAATGAAAAGTTTGTCTTTTGAAAACATAAAAAAATTCTCAAACCTTTACCCTAAAAAAAGGAGAGAAAACCCAAATGAATAATATGAGAAATGAAAAAGGGGACATCACAACTGATACTGCAGAAATTCAAAGGATCATTAGAGGCTACTATGAGCAACTGTATGCCAATAAATTGGAAAACCTAGAAGTGGATAAATTTTTAGATAATACAACCTACCAAGATTGAACCTAGAAGAAATCCAAAACATGATCAGAGCAACAAGAAGTAATGAGATCAAAGCCATAATCAGTGTCTCTCAGCAAAGAAAAGTCCCGGACCTGATAGCTTCGCTGCTGAAATTTGACATTTAAAGAAGAACTAATACCAATCCTATTCAAACTATTCTGAAAAATAGGGGGATGAATACTTCCAAATGCACAGTACAAGGACAGTATTACCCTGATACCAAAACCAGACAAAGACACATCAAAAAAAGAAAACCACAGGCTAGTATTCTTGATGAACATTGACACAAAGATTCTCAATTACATACTAGCAAACCAAATTTAATGACATATTAATTATTCATCATAACCCTGTTGGATTTATCCAAGGGATATAAGGATGGCTTACCATATGCAAATCAATCACTGTGATATATCATGTCAACAGAATGAAATTTCAATTGATGCTGAAAAAATTTGATAAAATTGAACATCCCTTTATGATAAAAAAAAAAAAAAAACCTGAAAAACTGGGTACAGAGAGAACATACCTCAACACAATAAAAGACATATGTCACAGACACACAGCTAGTATCATACTGAGTAGGGAAAACCTGCCAGCTATTTTTTTCTAAGATCTAGGACATGACAATGATGCTCACTTTCATCATTGTTATTCAACATGGTACTGGAAGTCCTAGCTAGAGCAGGCAAGAAAAAGAAGTAAAGGGCACTTATATTGGAAAAGAAGAAGACAAAGTATGTTTGTTTGCAGTTGATATAATATATTTGGAAAAGTGTAAAGATTCCACCAAATCTATTAGAACTAGTAAACAAAATTGCAGGATACAAAATCAACATACAAAAATCAGTAGCATTTCTATATGCCAGCAGTGAACAATCTGAAAAAGAAATCGAAAAGGCAATCTTATTTAAAATAGCCACAAATAAAATACCTAGAAATTAACTTAACCAAAGAAGTGATGAATCTTGGGAGAAAGATTTTACCTTACCTAGAGCTGAAACGGATTTAGGAAGCTTAGCAAAATATAAAAGTAGAAGAAGTAGTGGAAAGAGCCCTGTAGACACTCCTGGTTTCCAGCTTGAGCTTGTGGAATTCATCCTTGTCTTTATCTCACAGGATTCCTTGGGGGTACAGCCACTGAAATTAAGGAAGGGCCACAGGGTGAAAGAAGCTTCTGGCTGAACTTTGTACTAATTTTGACCAAATGTGAATATTGTTGAGCAGAATCCAATGGACAAAGGGGAAGTGCAAGCTTTTTCTTTCTTTCTTTCAAGGATACCAATAGGTCATAGTTTTGGTGTCTTTAGGTAATCCCATATTTCATGGAGGCTTGTTTATACTTCTTTATTGTTTTTTCTTTATTTTGTTTTCAGAGAGCCAGCCTTTGAGCCTTGAGGTTCTTTCCTCATCTTGGTCAATTCTGCTGTTAATACTGTGATTGCATTGTGAAATTTTTGAAGTTAGTTTTTAAGTTTTATCATATCACTTTGATTATTTCTAAAAGTGGCCATATTGCCTTTCATCTCTTTTACCATTTTATTGTATTCTTTAGAAGCCTTGGATTGGGTTTTGACTTTATCCTGAATTTCAAGGATCTCCATTCCTATCCCTATTCTGAATTCTATTTCTGTCATTTCTGCCATTTCAGCCTGGTTAAGAACCATTCCTGGGGAACTAGTGCAGTGTTTTGAAGGGAAGAAGACACTGTGGCTTTCTTAGTTGCCAGACTTCTTGATCTGCTTTTTTTCTCATTTTTGTGGGCTGATGTTTCTTCAGTAATTGATGTTCCTGTTCCTTTGGAAAGCATTGGGTAGATTTTTTTTGTCTTCTTTGATGTCCTTAGGGGTTTGGCTGTGGTAGATTCAGTCAACAGACTTTGTTTCTGGAAGATTTTAGGAGGCCAAGGCTCACCTCAGGACTCCTGGGCCTCATGTACTAACCTTGGGGGGCTGGTATTAGGTCCCCACCTTTGTTCTTTGGCTTCTTGATATTAGGAACCTGCTGTACTAGAGGGGTTGATGTATTCCAAGGCTGCTGGTTACAACACTCCAATGGGTGGTGCCAATCAAACACTTCATTTGGTGGTGGCAGTGGAATCTATGCTAATTCCCACATGCCAGCAGTGGTGGAATCACAGCATTGGCTGGATAAGGGGTCTGGAAGGCACAGGGTTGCCAGCTTCCATGTGGGCATTTATAGTAGCAGTGGTGGTGGCACAGTATGTAGGAGGGATGGGGCTGCTGATGTCCATTCATGCATTCATGTTGGTGGCAGTGTTGGTGTGGAAGCATGACACTGGCAGATAGGAAGCTAGTGCCCTCCATGCACGCATTCACACAAGCAGCAGTGGCAACACAGGGTGGAGGCCAGGGCTGCTGGTCTCTATGCACACATTCATGCAAGCAATGGCAGTGCAGCAGGAGTGGGCAGGGTGTGCTCACATCCAGAGTAGTGGCATAGTGGGGTGCACACATAAATGCATGCTGGCAGGGAAGGGAGTTGAGGTCAACCAGCATGCACATGCACTGACAAAGCAATGTCAGGGATAGCCGTGGGCAAATTTGTGCTATCAAAGGGGCACAGAGGAGGCCATAGTGGGGGGAATGTGTGGGTGGACTTGTGTGTACCAGTAGGAGCTGCTCTGCTGAAGCTCTGCAAAGGTCAGGCATGGTCTGTCAGTGCAGGAGCTGTGATGTGTGTCTCCAGGAGGCACTCCAGCTGGGCACCCAAGGCTGCACTGCAAGCATGTGCAGCCAGCCTGAGGCCCCAGCAAACAGGAGTTTCCTCAGGTTGGACCAGTCCTGACTCACAGGCAAGATCATCTTGCTCTGTTCAGATCCAACAGTTTCCCTAAGGCTAAAGTCTCCTAGGGGAGTAAAGGTGAACCTTGGGGGATAGACATCCTTGGCTGTACTCCACTGAAGATACTCACACCAAATCCTTTGGGTTCCACACTGGCTGGTCTTCTGCCTCTACCACTTCTCTAAGCAGCTCTGCCTGCCAGTACAAGTGTCCATGCAGATTATGGGGTCTCCTGCTGCCAGAATTCCAGAGATCCATGGCGTGGGTGGGTTGCTCTTCACCTGCTCAACTTACCTTTTCCCTGGGAGTGGTTGGTGGCCAGGAAAAACTCCCAGTGCATGGAAGTCCCTCGAAGGGTTCCCAGCTTCCTTTCTCTATAGCCCAGCATCTGCATCTTCCCTCCATCAGTTCTCATTGTCTTCCCTCCAAAGTTCTGCTTGGAGTGTGCCAGTCTTCCCAATGTCCTAGTCTCTTGGTGGCAGATATTTCTCTTGGCTGCATTGAGTGAGCCACCTTGCCTCTAACTTTTGGAAGACTTTTAACTAGATATTATCTCATTTTTGCTTTGGTTGTCTGTGCTTGTGAGGTACTACTCGAATCTTTGCCTAGTCCAGTGTCTTGGAGAATTTCTGTGATATTTTCTTGTAGTAGTTTTTTTTTTTAATTTATTTATTATTATTATACTTTAAGTTGTAGGGTACATGTGCATAACGTGCAGGTTTGTTACATATGTATACTTGTGCCTTGTTGGTGTGCTGCACCCATCAACTCGTCATTTACATCAGGTATAACTCCCAATGCAATCCCTCCCCCTCCCCCCTCCCCCCTCCCCATGATAGGCCCCGGTGTGTGATGTTCCCCTTCCTGAGTCCAAGTGATCTCATTGTTCAGTTCCCACCTATGAGTGAGAACATGCGGTGTTTGGTTTTCTGTTCTTGTGATAGTTTGCTAAGAATGATGGTTTCCAGCTGCATCCATGTCCCTACAAAGGACACAAACTCATCCTTTTTGATGGCTGCATAGTATTCCATGGTGTATATGTGCCACATTGTCTTAATCCAATCTGTCACTGATGGACATTTGGGTTGATTCCAAGACTTTGCTATTGTGAATAGTGCCGCAATAAACACACGTGTGCATGTGTCTTTATAGCAGCATAATTTATAATCCTTTGGGTATATACCCAGTAATGGGATGGCTGGGTCATATGGTACATCTAGTTCTAGAACCTTGAGGAATCGCCATACTGTTTTCCATAATGGTTGAACTAGTTTACAATCCCACCAACAGTGTAAAAGTGTTCCTATTTCTCCACATCCTCTCCAGCACCTGTTGTTTCCTGACTTTTTAATGATTGCCATTCTAACTGGTGTGAGATGGTATCTCATTGTGGTTTTGATTTGCATTTCTCTGATGGCCAGTGATGATGAGCATTTTTTCATGTGTCTGTTGGCTGTATGAATGTCTTCTTTTGAGAAATGTCTGTTCATATCCTTTGCCCACTTTTTGATGGGGTTCTTTGTTTTTTTCTTGTAAATTTGTTTGAGTTCTTTGTAGGTTCTGGATATTAGCCCTTTGTCAGATGAGTAGATTGGAAAAATGTTCTCCCATTCTGTAGGTTGCCTGTTCACTCTGATGGTAGTTTCTTTTGCTGTGCAGAAGCTCTTTAGTTTAATGAGACCCCATTTGTCAATTTTGGCTTTTGCTGCTGTTGCTTTTGGTGTTTTAGACATGAAGTCTTTGCCCATGCCTATGTCCTGAATGGTACTACCTAGGTTTTCCTCTAGGGTTTTTATGGTATTAGGTCTAACATTTAAGTCTCTAATCCATCTTGAATTAATTTTCGTATAAGGAGTAAGGAAAGGATCCAGTTTCAGCTTTCTACTTATGGCTAGCCAATTTTCCCAGCACCATTTATTAAATAGGGAATCCTTTCCCCATTTCTTGTTTCTCTCAGGTTTGTCAAAGATCAGATGGCTGTAGATGTGTGGTATTATTTCTGAGGACTCTGTTCTGTTCCATTGGTCTATATCTCTGTTTTGGTACCAGTACCATGCTGTTTTGGTTACTGTAGCGTTGTAGTATAGTTTGAAGTCAGGTAGCGTGATGCCTCCAGCTTTGTTCTTTTGACTTAGGATTGTCTTGGAGATGCAGGCTCTTTTTTGGTTCCATATGAACTTTAAAGCAGTTTTTTCCAATTCTGTGAAGAAACTCGTTGGTAGCTTGATGGGGATGGCATTGAATCTATAAATTACCTTGGGCAGTATGGCCATTTTCACGATATTGATTCTTCCTATCCATGAGCATGGTATGTTCTTCCATTTGTTTGTGTCCTCTTTTATTTCACTGAGCAGTGGTTTGTAGTTCTCCTTGAAGAGGTCCTTTACATCCCTTGTCAGTTGGATTCCTAGGTATTTTATTCTCTTTGAAGCAATTGTGAATGGAAGTTCATTCCTGATTTGGCTCTCTGTTTGTCTGTTACTGGTGTATAAGAATGCTTGTGATTTTTGCACATTAATTTTGTATCCTGAGACTTTGCTGAAGTTGCTTATCAGCTTAAGGAGATTTTGGGCTGAGACAGTGGGGTTTTCTAAATATACAATCATGTCATCTGCAAACAGGGACAATTTGACTTCTTCTTTTCCTAACTGAATACCCTTGATTTCTTTCTCTTGCCTAATTGCCCTAGCCAGAACTTCCAACACTATGTTGAATAGGAGTGGTGAGAGAGGGCATCCCTGTCTTGTGCCAGTTTTCAAAGGAAATTTTTCCAGTTTTTGCCCATTCAGTATGATATTGGCTGTGGGTTTGTCATAGATAGCTCTTATTATTTTGAGATACGTTCCATCAATACCGAATTTATTGAGCGTTTTTAGCATGAAGGGCTGTTGAATTTTGTCAAAAGCCTTTTCTGCATCTATTGAGATAATCATGTGGTTCTTGTCTTTGGTTCTGTTTATATGCTGGATTATGTTTATTGATTTGCGAATGTTGAACCAGCCTTGCATCCCAGGGATGAAGCCCACTTGATCATGGTGGATAAGCTTTTTGATGTGTTGCTGAATCCGGTTTTCCAGTACTTTATTGAGAATTTTTGCATCGATGTTCATCAGGGATATTGGTCTAAAATTCTCTTTTTTTGTTGTGTCTCTGCCAGGCTTTGGTATCAGGATGATGTTGGCCTCATAAAATGAGTTAGGGAGGATTCCCTCTTTTTCTATTGATTGGAATAGTTTCAGAAGGAATGGTACCAACTCCTCCTTGTACCTCTGGTAGAATTCAGCTGTGAATCCATCTGGTCCTGGACTTTTTTTGGTTGGTAGGCTATTAATTATTGCCTCAATTTCAGAGCCTGCTATTGGTCTATTCAGGGATTCAACTTCTTCCTGGTTTAGTCTTGGAAGAGTGTATGTGTCCAGGAAATTATCCATTTCTTCTAGATTTTCCAGTTTATTTGCGTAGAGGTGTTTATAGTATTCTCTGATGGTAGTTTGTATTTCTGTGGGGTCAGTGGTGATATCCCCTTTATCATTTTTAATTGCGTCGATTTGATTCTTCTCTCTTTTCTTCTTTATTAGTCTGGCTAGTGGTCTGTCAATTTTGTTGATCTTTTCAAAAAACCAACTCCTAGATTCATTGATTTTTTGGAGGGTTTTTTGTGTTTCTATCTCCTTCAGTTCTGCTCTGATCTTAGTTATTTCTTGCCTTCTGCTAGCTTTTGAATGTGTTTGCTCTTGCTTCTCTAGTTCTTTTAATTGTGATGTTAGAGTGTCAATTTTAGATCTTTCCTGCTTTCTCTTGTGGGCATTTAGTGCTATAAATTTCCCTCTACACACTGCTATAAATGTGTCCCAGAGATTCTGGTATGTTGTATCTTTGTTCTCATTGGTTTCAAAGAACATCTTTATTTCTGCCTTCATTTCGTTATGTACCCAGTAGTCATTTAGGAGCAGGTTGTTCAGTTTCCATGTACTTGAGCGGTTTTGATTGAGTTTCTTAGTCCTGAGTTCTAGTTTGATTGCACTGTGGTCTGAGAGACAGTTTGTTATAATTTCTGTTCTTGTACATTTGCTGAGGAGTACTTTACTTCCAATTACGTGGTCAATTTTGGAGTAAGTATGATGTGGTGCTGAGAAGAATGTATATTCTGTTGATTTGGGGTGGAGAGTTCTATAGATGTCTATTAGGTCTGCTTGCTGCAGAGATGAGTTCAATTCCTGGATATCCTTGTTAACTTTCTGTCTCGTTGATCTGTCTAATGTTGACAGTGGAGTGTTGAAGTCTCCCATTATTATTGTATGGGAGTCTAAATCTCTTTGTAAGTCTCTAAGGACTTGCTTTATGAATCTGGGTGCTCCTGTATTGGGTGCATATATATTTAGGATAGTTAGCTCTTCCTGTTGAATTGATCCCTTTACCATGATGTAATGGCCTTCTTTGTCTCTTTTGAACTTTGATGGTTTAAAGTCTGTTTTATCAGAGACTAGTATTGCAATCCCCGCTTTTTTTTGTTCTCCATTTGCTTGGTAAATCTTCCTCCATCCCTTTATTTTGAGCCTATGTATGTCTCTACGTGTGAGATGGGTCTCCTGAATACAGCAGACTGATGGGTCTTGACTCTTTATCCAGTTTGCCAGTCTGTGTCTTTTAATTGGAGCATTTAGTCCATTTACATTTAAGGTTAAGATTGTTATGTGTGAACTTGATCCTGCCATTATGAGATTAACTGGTTATTTTGCTCGTTAGTTGATGCAGTTTCTTCCTTGCTTCGATGGTCTTTACATTTTGGCATGTTTTTGCAATGGCTGGTACCAGTTGTTCCTTTCCATGTTTAGTGCTTCCTTCAGGGTCTCTTGTAAGGCAGGCCTAGTGGTGACAAAATCTCCAAGCATTTGCTTATCTGTAAAGGATTTTATTTCTCCTTCACTTATGAAACTTAGTTTGGCTGGATATGAAATTCTGGGTTTAAAATTCTTTTCTTTAAGAATGTTGAATATTGGCCCCCACTCTCTTCTGGCTTGCAGAGTTTCTGCTGAGAGATCTGCTGTTAGTCTGATGGGCTTCCCTTTGTGGGTAACCCGACCTTTCTCTCTGGCTGCCCTTAAGATTTTTTCCTTCATTTCAACTTTGGTGAATCTGGCAATTATGTGTCTTGGAGTTGCTCTTCTCGAGGAGTATCTTTGTGGCATTCTCTGTATTTCCTGGATTTGAATGTTGGCCTGCCCTACTAGGTTGGGGAAGTTCTCCTGGATGATATCCTGAAGAGTGTTTTCCAACTTGGTTCCATTTTCCCCCTCACTTTCAGGCACCCCAATCAGACGTAGATTTGGTCTTTTTCCATAATCCCATACTTCTTGCAGGCTTTGTTCATTTCTTTTTCTTCTTTTTTCTTTTGGTTTCTCTTCTTGCTTCATTTCATTCATTAGATCCTCAATCGCTGATACTCTTTCTTCCAGTTGATCGAGTCAGTTACTGAAGCTTGTGCATTTGTCACGTATTTCTCGTGTCATGGTTTTCATCTCTTTCATTTCGTTTATGACCTTCTCTGCATTAATTACTCTAGCCATCAATTCTTCCACTTTTTTTTCAAGATTTTTAGTTTCTTTGTGCTGGGTACGTAATTCCTCCTTTAGCTCTGAGAAATTTGATGGACTGAAGCCTTCTTCTCTCATCTCGTCAAAGTCATTCTCCGTCCAGCTTTGATCCATTGCTGGCGATGAGCTGCGCTCCTTTGCCGGGGGAGATGCGCTCTTATTTTTTGAATTTCCAGCTTTTCTGCCCTGCTTTTTCCCCATCTTTGTGGTTTTATCTGCCTCTGGTCTTTGATGATGGTGATGTACTGATGGGGTTTTGGTGTAGGTGTCCTTCCTGTTTGATAGTTTTCCTTCTAACAGTCAGGACCCTCAGCTGTAGGTCTGTTGGAGATTGCTTGAGGTCCACTCCAGACCCTGTTTGCCTGGGTATCAGCAGCAGAGGCTGCAGAAGATAGAATATTTCTGAACAGCAAGTGTACCTGTCTGATTCTTGCTTTGGAAGCTTCCTCTCAGGGGTGTACTCCACCCTGTGAGCTGTGGGATGTCAGACTGCCCCTAGTGGGGGATGTCTCCCAGTTAGGCTGCTCAGGGGTCAGGGACCCACTTGAGCAGGGAGTCTGTCCCTTCTCACATCTCAGCCTCCGTGTTTGGAGATCCACTGCTCTCTTCAAAGCTGTCAGACAGAGTGGTTTGCGTCTGCAGAGTTTTCTGCTGCGTTTGTTATAGTTTACTGTGCCCTGTCCCCAGAGGTGGAGTCTACAGAGACAGGCAGGTTTCCTTGAGCTGCTGTGAGCTCCACCCAGTTCGAGCTTCCCAGCGGCTTTGTTTACCTACTTAAGCCTCAGCAATGGCGGGCGCCCCTCCCCCAGCCTCGCTGCTGCCTTGCTGGTAGATCACAGACTGCTGTGCTAGCAATGAGGGAGGCTCCGTGGGTGTGGGACCCTCCCGGCCAGGAGTGGGATATGATCTCCTGGTGTGCCTGTTTGCTTAAGGCGCACTATTGGGGTGGGAGTTACCGGATTTTCCAGGTGTTGTGTGTCTCAGTTCCCCTGGCTAGGAAAAGGGATTCCCTTCCCCCTTGCGCTTCCCAGGTGAGGCAATGCCTGGCCCTGCTTCAGCTCTCGCTGGTCGGGCTGCAGCAGCTGACCAGCACAGATCGTCCAGCACTCCCCAGTGAGATGAACCCAGTACCTCAGTTGAAAATGCAGAAATCACCGGTCTTCTGTGTCGCTCGCGCTGGGTGTTGGAGACTGGAGCTGTTCCTATTCTTGTAGTAGTTTTATAGTTTGAAGTGTTAGATAATAATCAGAATCAACAAATGGCAGAATTCACAATTAATGAAATGCGCAATAGTAGATCAATGTAAAAATAACTTTAAGATAAATCTGATTTAAATATTGAAAGAGATGAAAAAGGGACTATAATTTGTAAGACAGAAACAGGAATCTTCTTTAACAAAAAGGTATATTTTAAGAAAGAAACAACTGGAAAATTTATAAATGAAACAGGTATGCATTGAAATAAAACCATTAATAGATTGCTCATATATTTTGACAGACTCAAGGCTGAGTATTGAGTTAGAACACAGATTAGACAGGGGTCACATCTAATTCATCCCTGTACCCCAGTGTCTAATACAATAAGGCCAGCATATAACAAGCGTTTCAAAATTGCTTATTAAATAGAACTGGGTAAGTGGTCTTCAGATAGGCCAGACATCTCTGGGCTTCTCCAGTGTATAGGGGTTCCAGGGAGCAGGACAGCCTCAAGTGGAACTCCCTGAGGGCTGAGCTGAGCTGGGTATGGTTCCTTGTGGGTGGAGTAGGCAACAAAGGCTATCTAGAAAAGAGGTATTGGCTTTATCACTCACCTCAGGGACTAGCTAGTTTGTTCCCTCTCAGAGCTGGAGAGTGAATTCTCTTCATTTAGCACATGTCTGGCTACTATTCATCCTCCCTGTGTCAAAGATACTTAAAGTAGTGAAAACAGATCTTACTCAGTAACTACTAACAATGCTGAAAAAAGCCGAGCTCCATTCCAATTTTTGCAAAGGTGGTTTGGGCGTTTTAAAGGAAGAGTGATGTTGGGGGCTGAGTAGAGTCAGAGAAGTGAAAATTACAAAAGATTGGTCAGTGTAAATGCACTGTGTTTAGGCCAGCTGTGTTTGTTAGTCGGCAGTTATCAAAGTTAGGATTTGTCCTTCCACAGAGACTGGAAGACAGAGTTCCTATATTTCTGGATTACATTTCAAAGGAATGGCTCTCAGGTCCTTGGGAGAGTCACTTCTGAATTGTAAGAGATACATATTCACCGTAATAAGCCCTTTTTACTATGTGCTCTAAAAAAGGGAGTTCAGGGTCTTATCATCAGATTTGGGCAAGAACAAACAGTGTATTTTCCTGGCAGCATTGAACTTTCTCAGGCAGTCATTTTAGTGGGGTTTGGGGTCAATTATAGGAACCCAGCCTTAGGCTGTGAGAAACATGCAAGAGTTTAGTTAGATCTCTTACTACTACAGGGGTTTGGACAAAAGTGTTAGTTCTAGGAGTTCTGCAGTTCTCCCCTGTTAGAAACTATAAGGATGTCCATGGCTCTATTTATGTGAGGAAACATTATATAAATGGTTGATGTTAACAACCTGCCAAAGATTATTTTTCTTAGTCCCTCCCTCCTAGGCCTTTTGCAACCCCCACCCCCCAACATTCCAGAGAAAGGGGAGCAATCTTGTGTGCAACCAGCTCTCCACACCTGGCCCCCACAGCTGGATCTCAGGGTGATCTCCTTTACCAGCTGGAATGATAAATACCTTCTTCCAGGACAGCAGCCCTCTTTATCTTGCAGAAGGAGGCAATCCAGGCTTGGTCCTTCGCCAGGGCACCATTTTCCTGCAGACTCTACAGGAAAATAAATTTGTCTGAACTGTGGCCTAAGCAGGTCAAGTCTTCAGTAGAGAGGTCAACTTTAGAAACAGTGGCTATTCTTGTGTCTTCCCTTTCTCTATCCTCCTTCCCTTCTATATTACAAAAGAAGTGAACACTTAGAGGACAGAAACTTTATCCTGTCTAGCCCATGCCAAAGAAGATGCTCTCAAGAGAAGAGCAGTTTGAGAGAAGCTGCTTGGACCTTAGGCCTCAGCTCCCAACTCCCTCCCTAACTCTTCCCCTTTAGAAAGGAAATCATCCTCACTGACTGATGCCCTGAGTGGCAACTAAGCAGGTGGTTTCCTGTAGGACACTGAGGTCTGCTTAAATAGACCACCCATAAGCGTCCATAAAAATATCTTGTGTATTGGAGTCTACAAATAATATATTCTTGATGCACCTAAACCTCACTAATTCATAACCACCTGGGGTTAACATTTGCCTGAAGTATTTTCTAAAGAAAACAAAGACTAGTGATTCTAACAACCCAGGAGTTGTTTGACTTCAGCTACCCAGGTGTTGACAAGTAGTAGTTTTAAAAGCAGTTGTATGGCATGGAAATATCACTAGACTAAGGTACAACTGGTTTGGGTCACAGTTCCGATATCATCAAATGGTAGATGTGTGACTGGGATTTTCTATCAATTTATTGAAAACAGCATTAAGTGGCTTAGAAAGATGTGAGTAACTTTACCAAGTTCACACAGCTAGTAAGTGACAGAAAAAGTACCGTCCAGATCTAGAGTTCTTAACCATTCCAAATATATTGTCCCATCCTTATCAGGTGCTTGTTTATTACTATGGTGTCTAGAGAGCAAGGGTATTAATATTTCAGGGTACACTTTTTCGCAACTATTTTTTTTTTTGGCAACTAGCTTCAAATCCTGCCTGCAGAGAATTCCTAAAGATATTGTTGAGCACTCACTGAGATGGAAAACAAACCTTGTTCAGTGAGAAATCTTACTGTCTGGAGATCCCCTCTAGGAAGAAAGAAGGAGACTGTGGGGGTCTTGTCTGAACATGAAAGACACTTATGAGTTGGTCTATATTGTCAGTATTGGAGGATTTAGGGGCAGCAATCCTTGGAGCAGGGGGAATTTCCTTGAAATCTAGCTCAGGTTTTCCTTGGATTGTATGTTTATTTCTGGATGGCTTGTGTGTGTATACAGAAGCGGATGGAGATAAAGTGCAGGCAAGGCTTTTCTAACGACTCATCCCTGAAAGAGGGTACTCCTGGGACTCAGGAACTGAAAGTGATTATATTCTCCATCTTATCTCTCTAAGAAGGATCCAAATCACTGAAAGTGATTATATTCTCCATCTTATCTCTCTAAGAAGGATCAAAACTATGATCCAAATCATAGGTTAAAGAGGACTCTGGATGGAATATATACAGGATGATGAATCCATATCTAACCAATACCTATTCTGCAAGCCAATGTGGCCAAAACTTCAATACTTGTTGGATGTTGATGGCCCACAGTCTGCAAATGAACTCAGGCCTTTCCATCTTCCAAATGAGTTCACAAAGATAAGAAAGATATTTTGTCTGGTGTTCTAAAGGCTTAATAGCGACTGACTTATATTGTAGTAATTTGTACAGCATCCTCTGTAAGTCTTGTTTACCAGACACTCACTTCTACCCCTAAGTATTTCTTAGTGGGTGTTAATTCTAAATTGGTGCCTGAAGGATGGGAGTACTCAAATCTCTCTTGGTCTTCAAAGGAATGGCTGTGGCCACAGAGAGACTATACCTTTTCCTACACCATAGGCATGTGCCCTGCAAGTCTCACTCTTGTCACTTCTGGGAAACTGCATGTGGTCTCTGTGACACAGGACTATTTCCCACTTCTGTTCTTGCACTCTGAGCAACCCTGGGCAGGTCAGAAGTTCTTTCAGGTCATTGTTTGTTCAGGATTCCAAAAAAAATTACTTACCACTTCTGGAGCTCCAGAAAAGATGATATTTGACACTCTCTGAATGAGATAAGCAGATAAGGCTGGAGGCTTGAAGAGGTTCAGCTGGCGAAGACTCATAGGGCAGAGTAAGGAGATTGGACAGAAATGTATATTCTATACCAAGACAGCTCTCATGGAGCCCCAGTGGTGGAACAAGGAAGAGCCTGGAGAAATTTCAGCTTCACTTTCATTCTCCTGAGTGCTATCATCTTGCCTCTCCATTCTGACCATGCAGCCTTTCTTTGTATATCCCGAAAGTCAGAAAATTTGAGGGGGAACATTGGGCAGGCCTGGAGTGGGGCTCCTTGGACTCCAAGCCCAGCTCTCATTGACTGGATGTGTGACCTTGGACATATTACTTAAGCCTCAGTTTCCCTTAGTGCTAAGTGGGACTATTAAAATGCTTCTTAGAGAAATGGTGGAAAGATTAGATCTAAGAACATGAAGAACCCAGCACAGTGCCTGGCGCATATTTAGTATTAAAACAATTTGCAGCATTACATTGATCATTGTTGTCCAGATGCTACACGTTCCCCGTGGCAGATTTCTGTCTCTCTTTACTGGAGCCCCCCAGAAGAGCTGACATGTTTGTGAACCCAGAAATTGCACCAATCCAAAAAGTCAGAGTAAAAAAATCTTGGCAACTTAACGTGCTTGCTTCCATCCCCTCTCCCGTCTCACAAGCATGTACAGGTTAAGAATGAGAGAATTCCCCGTCTCTACTAAAAAATACAAAAAACTAGCCGGGCGAGGTGGCGGGCGCCTGTAGTCCCAGCTACTCGGGAGGCTGAGGCAGGAGAATGGCGTGAACCCGGGAGGCAGAGCTTGCAGTGAGCTGAGATCCGGCCACTGCACTCCAGCCTGGGTGACAGAGTGAGACTCCGTCACAAAAAAAAAAAAAAAAAAAAAGAGAGAATTGCTGTTTAGCACACAAGCAAGACTCTGCTCCAAGGTCCCAGATTTTGAGTTGGATACTCTCCCGCCTGACAACCCCACCCCACCCCATTTTCAAGAACCCTTTCAGATCGGACTCTCCAATTACTCATTTTCTCGTTGCTAGAAGCCCTGCCCTTAGCATTCAGACTTTGGAATGCGACTGATGGGAAGATCACTGAGACTGGGCTGTATTCCCTAGCAACCGCGGAGTGCGCCTGCGCAGTGGCATCCCCAAGCCGACAGCTCTAATTAGGCTTCTGCATCTCAGCCGGCCAGACTTTGGATACAAAAGGACATATCTTCCTTCTCCCTGCCACTCCTCCAGCGAGACGATTGTGTCGTTCTCTTCCTGAGGCTGATGAAAATGTGAGGAATGTCTTCCAACTCCCTCCCATCTGATAGGAGGTAGCAGATGGGAGTAGCCACCGGTGATCAGATGGATGAAAAAGGCAGAAAGCTGGCGTGTGCAAGGAAATGAAGACATAGATCCTACGCTACCGGTAGGCAGCAGCCCCCACTCTGTAATAAGTGATTTTCCATATGACACTCATCCTTCTACCAGGGCTCCCTCTCAGAAATTGTTACCTGCCGACTCTCTAGGGAACGCTTATGGGGAGCTATGAGCCAGGTTAGAAGCGGTAAGGGGGATCAGAACGAAGAGAGCCTAAATGCGAACACTCAACAGCTTGGGTGCTGAAATAAACTGCATTGGCAGAGGATCCCCTGCAGAGTTCCTCCAGGTATATTGTTCAGTCTGACTGAAGGTGCAAGGCCATTGTTGGCTCTCAAGAGTCACTCTGAGGATATGGGCCCTTGTTACCTCTACCACAGACTTATTTCTCCTACTCCTCCCTTAAAGTCATTGTCTTTCTGAGCTATTTCAAATTCTTCATAGGTGCTTTACACACTGCCTCTGTCTTCACTAGCAGTCCTTCACTTCCTCTCCCCAACCTCAGATCTTACAATAGACGTCACTTAAGCACATCTTGTCCCCAGCCCTCCATACCACTTCATCCTCCCCACCACTATTCCTGACTAATTTCCCACTCATCCAGGCTTGACACCTCTGCACCTTCCCCAGACTTTCTTAGATGCCATCACCTTCCCACTATCCTTCCCAGCACTTAAAATCAGGAGTTATTCCTGTGGACTCTCATAGAACTCTGAGCTTATGCCTATTATGCAACTTTCCATAGCATAATACAATTGCTGGTTTACTTCCATGAGCCCTCCCCCTTAAGCCCTGGAGCCCAGCTGGGTCTTCTTCATTCTTATATTCCCAGCACACAGCACTGTTCTCAGAGCATGGCAGGTGCTTAATAAATGCTTATAGAATAAATGAATGCATAAGCATGGTGTCTAATTCATTATGCTTTTATTGTAAATACAGGTAAATGACAGTTATATGTATATATATATGGAGAGAGTTGTATATATGTATATAACTATATATATAGTTATATATATATTATATATAGTTATATATATTATATATATAGTTGTATATATGTATACGACAGTAGACACAAAGGGAAAGCAATCACAGATCAGTGGTTTTGTGTTTGTGTGTGTGTGTGTTATTGTTATTTAACTCCTGTACCAGACCATTTTACTGATTATTTCAAAGATGTAAATATTATCAATTCATTTTACAGAGATATCTGAACTTTTATACTGAAACAAGACAGGGATGGCAAATGAAAAATTCCATTTATAAATATTGATCATTAACCTAATTCAAGGGTATATTAAAAGGAAGGAAATACTACTAGAATTGGAACACAGACAGTAAGCACAATGTGTACTTCCCACCCAATCCCTCCCCGGATTCTAATTTAGAGCCCCAGTGCCAATTTTACCAAGGCATCTTTAATGGATGCCACTCAGCTGAAGTGATACATATTCCCTAGACTTCACATGGGACCAAGGAAGAACATGGTAGTTGCCTCAGATTTGGCTCTGGCCTCCTCATCTTCCACAGCCTCCCTATATTGTTCTGGCCAGTCCTGTGGTCGCTTTCTGTAGAGCCTGGCCATGTACTCCAAGACTTTCATTTTGGTGGTTTCATGGTGAGCTCGAGGACCCCATAGAAGCTCATATTCAACTGGGTTAGAGTAGGACAGTGGCCTGCATTCCAGATAGCGCTGTCTCATAAGCTTACAGGTGATGGCATGCTTTCTCCCTACATCCACACTAAATCTTCGAAGCAAGTTCCAGACATTGGCCTCTTTGACACGGTTGCCCATCAAGAATATCAAACCTAGGATTGGCATTACATATTCTTGAGTGGGTCTCCCCAGGCTCTCTAGCATCACTTGCTCTTCCTCTGATTCTGGTTGCTGGACAAGGAGGTAGATGTGCTCACTGGTATCAACCTCAATCAGAGACAACCCATAGAACATATCAAGAATTAGAGTAGCTCTATTGAGGATATTTGGGAACACATCCTCAAATTCTTTGCCAGTGTGAGCCAATAGCTCATCCTGATGTATAGGCAGCAACTCCTCAGAGACACTAATAGCCAACTGGACCAAATCATTTGCCTTATCATTCATAGTGTCCTCCGACCAGAACTCTAAGCCAGCAGTCAGGCTTCTTTCTTTGGTTTTGTCAGCTTCCAGGGCCTTGTTATATTCTTCTGGCCAGCTCTGGGGTTCTTCATCATGGGCATCTGACACAAACTTCAGGGCTTCCATCTTTGTGATTTCACTATGGGCTCTAGAGCCCCACAAGAACTCAAATTCAAGGGGATTAGTGCCATACACCGGCCAGTACTCCAAGAATCGCATGCGCACAAAGTCAGTGGTGAGGAGGTTCCTTGTGTTCCCAAAGAGGTTATTGATCCTCTGAGGCTTATCCCACATATCAACTTTTAGCAGCAGGTCCCAAATGGATGCCTCTCTTGCTCGGTTCCCATTCAAGAGGATGTGGCCTAGGACTAGGGCCAGGAGACTTGCTTTTGGCATGTCCAAGGACTCCACTATCCTATCGGTGATCTGGGAACCCCGTTTGCTGACTAAATTGTATGTGTCAGCCTGTGGATCAATAACTCTCAGGTTCAACCCAAAGACCCGGTCCAGGTGAGCTGAGGCTCGTCTGAGGATCTCAGGGAACTGATCTGAGTACTCTCTGAGAAACTCCAGCATCTCGGACTGCTGAATAGACCCCTCCTTCTGGCTTTTCATTCTCATGAAATTCACCAAAGCAATCGACCTGTCTTCTAGAGGGTCGTGGACCCTGAGCGCCCCCAAACGTCTGGACTGCTCGTCGATCAGGACTTCCAGGTCATTCGTGTCCTGAACGGCCTGGGAAGTGTTGACACACTGAGGGTTGATTGGTGCCTGAGGGCACTGGGGGACATCAACGACTAGCATGGGGGTGGGGGGCCCGGAGGCGTTAGTAGCTTGTATTTCACCTCTGCCGTCGCTGTAATCTGCAGTGATCTCTGCGTTACAGCGGCGTGCATTCTGGCTTACCAGAGACATGTTTCCAGGAGACAGGAGGGGGAAGGGTGAGATCAGCGATCAGTCGGAGAGAGGACCGTAGCAGTGTTGGTGCCTCGGCACAAAGCTGAAGCCCGAGACCCTGGAGCTGGAAGGATCAAAAGTGATATCTGGTGTGAAGAGCGATCTTTCTACACAAGCTCTGGCCAGCAACGACTGCAAGCCTCAGAACGTTATTTTGCCGCAGCCTACGCAGGCGCAGTCAGGCTTTGCAGCGTAGTGGCCACGCCCCATTCCCTGTCTTCCTTGCCTTGCCTCTCATTCCCTCCCCCTCACCTCTGAAGGGCAGGCTAGGCTGGTTGAAGTGGTTGCTGCTGAACTTGAACTTGTTAGAGAAGAGAATTCAAGAAAGGGAGTAACAGATACAGCAAAAGGGTCAAGTGATGAGGAGCGTTCAGTGATGCTCCCTCCACTTGAAGTTTTTCTGTGGGGCATAAAGCACCATGCTATCAGGTGGTAGAGGATTCAGAGAGGAAGAGGTGGAGCAGAAGGTGGAGGAAGGGAGGAGGAGGAGGAGGACGCTAACGATGAGAATTATTTTACAGACTCGTTAAAGCATCCATTCACTCAACAGATATTTACTGACCACATGCCACATGCCAGGCACAGTGCTGTATATGAGAGTACAAACATAGTGATTTTTCCCTTTTTGTGTGGTGCTTACATTCTGAGATAGGTTCAAACAATGGTAATAATAATGAGAGATAGCACTTATGGAGCACTGACTGTGCAGGCACTGTTTCTGGTGCTTTCACTCTCCTCGTACTAATTCATATAATGCTAGCTATTAGGTAGCTACTCTTAATGATCCTTATTTTACAGATGAGGAAACTGGTTCATGGAGGTAAATGTACCTGTCCAAAGTCAAGCAGCAGTAAAAGAAAGAGACCACTCAGGTCTGTCAGTCTCAAGCATATTACTTTCTCTCACACCATCTGATCTTTAACCTTATTTATTAAACATGACTCATAAAATAGATGCTCTGGTGGAGGGTCAATTAACATGTGATACAAACGCAGAAGTAAGTAATTAATTACAGCTTAGTCTGGGGTATGTTAAATTGTGGACAGTTTCCAATAAAGCCTCAAGAAGAAGTTGAACTCTAAGTGATGAATACATGGGAAGGGTTTTAGTAGTATTCTAACCCGAAGTAACAGCAACAGGAAAGGCCTAGAGGAGTGTAGTTACAAGTTTGTGTAACAGCCACTCTCCAGAGTGACTAGAGCCAGAGTGCACTAGAATGGGTGGGAGATGAGGATGAAGGTTGCTAGACAGTAAGGACTGGATTTTCTATTCTTCACTTAGTATGTCAAAGTTTGTTGTGGCCCCACAGGGCAGGAATGGCCGCATCAGAATAGAAGCTATTTATTCAGAGGGTTTATGTATGTGTATGCATGCCAGCACACATGTGTATTTGGGGAGGCATAATCCAAACACTTTATCCAGGAAGAGGTGAGTCAGCTGCTTTATTTTCTGAGAGCTCTACTAAAATAATTGGGCTAAAATATAGCTGTAATCCTAGACTTCAGTCACCAAGTTGAAGACTATGATGGTTGCATTTTTCAGTGGGGCATTGGAAAGATAAAAGATTTATATAGGGTTGCCATCTGCAGTTACAACTGAAATTCTTCCTTAAATTCTTGATGGTAATGAATACTGTTACATTCCACAGAATATTACATTCAGTAATCTTATGCCCTGGAATTCTTTCAGAGGCCACTGTCTTCATATGTGGGGGTTACTCACCTCTGAAATTGTCTACATCCCAGATGCTTTCTTCAGTACTGAAGTAGGTAGCTCAGGGCCACGAATTTAGTCAAACTAGGCTAAAGAGATCAATGTTTTCACAAATGAATGTACATGTTCTCATTGTTTAACTCCCACTTATGAATGAGATCATGCAGTGTTTGGTTTTCTGCCCCTGTGTTAGTTTGCTGAAGATGATGGCTTTCAGCTTCATCCATGTCCCTGCAAAAGACATGATCTCATTCCTTTTTATGGCTGTGTAGTATTTTATGGTGTATACATACCACATTATCTTTATCCAGTCTATCATTGATGGGCATTTGGGTTGGTTCCATGACTTTGTTATTCTAAATAGTGCTGCAATAAACATACATGTGCATGTGTATTTATACTGGAAAGATTTATATTCCTTTCGGTATATACCCAGTAATGGGATTGCTGGATCAAATGGTATTTCTGTTTGTAGATCCTTAAGAAATCACCAAACTGTCTTCCATAATGGTTGAACTAATTTACATTCCCACCAACAGTGTAAAAGTGTTCCTATTTCTCCACAGCCTCACCAGCATCTATTGTTTCTTGAGTTTTTAATAATCATCATTTTGAGTGGTGAGATATGGTATCTCCTTGTGGTATTGTCTTATTGACTTGCATTTTTTTAATGATCAGTGATGTTGAGCTTTTTTTTATATATGTTTTGGTCACATAAATGTCTTCTTTTGAGAAGTGTCTGTTCATATTCATTTTGGCCGCATAAATGTCTTCTTTTGAGAAGTGTCTGTTCATATTCATTTTGGCCACATAAATGTCTTCTTTTGAGAAGTGTCTGTTCATATCCTTTGCCCACTTTTTGATGGGGTTGCTTGTTTTATTCTTGTAAATTTGTTTAAGTTCCTTGTAAATTCTGGATATTAGACGTTTGTCAGATGGGTAGATTGCAAAAATTTTCTCCCATTCTGTAGGTTGCGTGTTTACTCTGATGATAGTTGCTTTTCCTGTGCAGAGCCCTGTGCAGTTCAATTAGATCCCATTTGTCAATTTTGGCTTTTGTTGCAATTGCTTTTGGCAATTTTGTCATGAAGTCTTTGCCCATGCCTGTGTCCTGAATGGTATTGTCTAGGTTTTTTCTAGGGTTTTTGTGGTTTTGGGTTTTACATTTAAGTCTTTAATCCATCTTCAGTTAATTTTTGTATAAGGTGTAAGGAAGGGGTTCAGTTTCAGTTTTCTGCATATGTCTAGCCAGTTATCCCAGCACCATTTATTGAATAGGAGATAATTTCCCCATTGCTTGTTTTTTTTCATCTTTGTCAAAGATTAGATGGTTGTAGATGTATGGTGTTACATATGTGGTCTCTGTTCTGTTCCATTGGTCTATATGTCTGTCTTGGTACCTGTACCATGCTATTTTTGTTACCATAGCCTTGTAGTATAGTTTGAAGTTCGGCAGCATGATGCCTCCAGCTTTGTTGGTTTTGCTTAGTGTTGTCTTGGCTGTATGGGGTCTTCTTTGATTTCATATAAAATTTAAAGTAGTTTTTTTCTAATTCTGTGAAGTATGTCAATGGTAGTTTGATGGGAATAGCACTGAATCTATAAATTGCTTTAGGCAGTATGGCCATTTTCATGATATTGATTCTTTCTATCCATGACGATAGGATGTTTTTCCATTTGTTTATGTCCTGTCTTATTTCCTTGAGCAATGGTTTGTAGTTCTCCCTAAAGAGGTCCTTCACATTCCTTGTTAGTGGTATTTCTAGGTATTTTATTCTCTTTATAGCGATTGTGATTGGGCGTTTATTTATGATTTGGCTCTTTGCTTGTCTATTGTTGGTGTAAAGGAATGCTTGTGATTTTTGCACATTGATTTTGTATGCTGAGACTTTGCGGAAGTTCCTTATCAGCTTAAGGAATTTTTGAGCTGAGACAGTGGAGTTTTCTAAATATAGAATCATGTCGTCTGCAAACAGAGACAATTTTACTTCCTATTTAAATATACTTTATTTCTTTCTCTTGCCTGCTCCCTGGCCAGAACTTCCAATACTATCTTGTATAGGATTAGTGAGAGAGAGCATCCTTGTCCTCTACTGGATTTGAAAGGAAATGCTTCCAGCTTTTGCCCATTCGATATGATATTGCTGTAGGTTTGTCATAAACAGTTCTTATTATTTTGAGATATGTTCCATCAAAACCTAGTTTATTAAGTTTTTAACATGAAGGATGTTGGATTTTATCAAAGGCCTTTTCTGCATCTATTGAGATAATCATGTGGTTTTTGTCTTTGGTTCTGTTCCTGTGATGACTTATGTTCACTGATTTGCATATGTTGAACCAGCCATCCATCCCAGGGATGAAGCTGACTTGATCATGGTGGATAAGTTTTTTTGTCTGCTGCTGGATTCAGTTTGCCAGTATTTTTTTGAAGATTTTCACATCGGTGGTTTTTAGGAATATTGGCCTGAAGTTTTTTGTTGTTTTTGTGTCTCTGCATGGTTTTTGGTATCAGGATAATGCTAGCTTTATAAATTGAGTCAAGGAGAAGTCCCTCCTTTTCAATTGTTTGGAATAGTTTCAGAAAGAATGGCACCAGCTCCTCTTTGTACCTTTGGTAAAATTCAGCTGTGAATCTGTCTTGCCTTGGGCTTTTTTTAGTTGGTAGGCTATTAATTACTGCCTCAATTTTAGAAGTTGTTATTGGTCTATTCAGGGATTTGACTTCTTTCTGGTTTAGTGTTGGGAAGGTGTCTGTGTCTAGGAATTTATCCATTTCTTCTAGATTTTCTAGTTTATTTGTGTAGAGTTGTTTATAGTATTCTCTGATAGTAGTTTGTATTTCTGTGGGGTCAGTGGTGATATCCCTTTCACTATTTTTTATTGTGTCTACTTGATTCTTGTATTTTTTCTTCTTTATTAGTCTAGCTATCAATCTATCTATTTTGTTGTTTTTTTTTTTTTTTCCAAAAAAACAGCTCCTGGATTCATTGATTTTTTTGGAAGGTTTTTCATGTCTCTATCTCCTTTAACTCTGTTTCAAACTTAGTTATTTCTTGTCTTCTGCTAGCTTTTGGATTAGTTTGCTCTTGCATCTCTAGCTCATTTAATTGTGATGTTAGGGTGTTGATTTCAGACTTTCTAGATTTCTGATGTGGGTATTTAGTGCTATAAATTTCCCTCTTAACACTGCTTTAGCTGTGTCCCAGAGATTCTGTTAACATTGTCTCTTAGTTCTCATTGGTTTCAAAGAACTTCCTTATTTCTGCCTCAATTTCATTATTTACCCAGGAGTTATTCAGGAGCAGGTTTTTCAATTTCCATGTAATTGTGTGGTTTTGCATGAGTTTTTAAATGCTGAGTTCTAATTTGATTGCATTGTGATCTGAGAGACTGTTTGTTATTATTTCAGTTTTTGTGTTTTTTTTTTTTTTTTTTTTTTTCATTTGCTGAGGAGTGTTTTACTTCCAACTATGTGTTGATTTTAGAATTAGTGCCATGTGGCACTGAGAAGAATGTATAATCTGTTGATTTGGGGTGGCAAGTTCTGTAGATATCTATTAGGTCCACTTGATTCAAAGCTGAGTTCACGTTTTCAATATCCTTGTTAATCTTCTGTCTCATTGATCTGTCTAATATTGACAGTGGGGTATTAAAGTCTCCTTCTATTATTGTATCAGAGTCTACGTCTCTTTGTAGGTCTCTAAGAACTTGTTTTATGAATCTGGGTGCTCCTGTATTGGGTGCATATACATTTAGAATAGTTAGCTCTTCTTGTTGTGTTCCCTTTACCATTATGTAATGCTCTTTTTTGTCTTTTTTAAATCTTTTTATCTTTGTTGGTTAAAGTCTGTTTTGTCAGAGACTAGGATTGCAACCCTTGCTTTTTCTTCTTTTTGCTTTCCAGATGCTTGGTAAATATTCCTCCATCCATTTATTTTCAACCTATGTATGTCTTTGCATGTGAGATGGGTCTCCTGAATACAGCACACTGATGGGTCTTGACTCTTTATCCAGTTTTCCAGTCTGTCTTTTAAATGGGGCATTTAGCACATTTACCTTTATGGTTATTATTGTTATGTGTGAATTTGATTCTGTTTTCATTATGCTATCTGGTTATTTTGTACATTAGTTGATGCAGTTTCTTCATAGTGTAATTGGTCTTTATTTTTTGGTGTAGTTTTTCAGTTGTTGGTGCCTTTTTTCTTTCATATTTATTGCTTTTCTCAGGAGCTCTTTCAAGGCAGGTCTGTTGGTAACAAAATCCCTCAGCTTTTGCTTGTCTATAAAACGTTGTATTTCTCCTTTGCTTATGAAGCTTAGTTTGGCTGGATATGAAATACTGGGTTCAAAATTATTTTCTTTAAGAATGTTTCATATTGGCCCTCAATCTCTTCTGTCTTTTAGAGTTTCTGCTGAGAGGTGAGCTGTTAGTCTGATGGGCTTCTTTTTGTAGATGATCTGGCCTTTCTCTCTGGCTGTCCTTAATATTTTTTCCTTTATTTCACCTTTGGAGAATCTCATGATTTTGTGTCTTAGGGTTTATCTTCTCGTGGATTATCTTAGTGGCGTTCTCTGTATTTCCTGAATGTGCATGTTGGCCTGTCTTGCTAGGCTGGGGAAATTCTGCTGGATAATATTCTGAAGTGTGTTTTCCAGCTTGTTTGCATTGTCCCTGTCTCCTTTAGGTACTCCACTCAATCATAGGTTCAGTCTTTTTATGAAGTCCCATATTTCTTGGAGGCTATGTTCATTCCTTTTTATTCTTTTATTCCCTAATCTTGTCTGCATGTCTTATTTCAGGAAGGTGGTCTTCAAACTCTGATATTGTTTCTTCTGCTTGGTTTCTTTGGCTGTTGATACCTGTGTATGCTTCACAAAGTTCTCATACTATGTTTTTCAGCTCCATCAGATCATTTATGTTTCTTTCTAAACTGGTTATTCTAGTTATCAGCTGCCCTAACCTTTTATCAAGGTTCTTAGCTTCTTTGCATTGGACTAGAACATGCTCCATTACTCAGTGGAGTTTTTTATTACCCATGTTCTGAAGACTACTTCTGTCAATTCATCCATCTCATCCTCCATCCAGTTCTGTGCCCTTGCTGGAGTGACACTGCAATCATTTGAAGAATGAGAGGCAGTCTGTTTTTGGTGTGTTTTCAGTGTTTTTTTTTTTTCACTGATTCTCTCTCATCTTCATTAGTTTGTCTACTTTTCATCTGTGAGGCTGCTGACCCTTGGGTGAGGTTTTTGTGGGGACTTCTTGTTGTTGATGCTGTTGTTGTTGCTTTCTGTTTGTTTGTTTTTCTTTCAGTTGTCAGGTTCCTCTTCTGTGGGGCTGCTGTGGGTCGCTGGGGGTTCACTTCAGGCCCTATTCACCTGGTTTGCTCTTGCACCTGGAGATGTCACTAAAGGAGTGTGGAGAACAACAAAATTGGGTACCTGCCCCTTCTTCTGGGATCTCTGTCCTCAAGGGGCACCAACCTGATGCCAGTAGAATTGCTTCTGTCTGAAAACCCCTGTTGGAGGTCTCACCTTTTTGGGTGGCATTTAACAAAGCACTTCGACTGTTTCTTAGTAGGGTTTGTGCCTCACTAAGGGGAAACCCACTCATCTGGGCTGCCCAGTTTCCTCAGAACTACCAGGAGGAAAGGCTAAGTCTGCTGGTTTGCAGAGACCACGGCCACTCCTCCCCCTATGTGCTTAGGTTCAGGGAGATCTGGGTTCTGTCCCTGAGCCTCTGGCTGGAGTTGTTTCTAGTCAGCCATCTTAGCCCTGCCCCCACGGTGAACTCATTTTTGACAAAGGTGCCAAGAACATACATTGGGGAAAGAATAGTCTTTTCAATAAATGGTGCTGGGAAAACTGGATATCCATATCCAGAAGAATAAAATTAGACCTGTGTCTCTCACCATATACAAAAATCACACCAAAATCAATTAAAGACCAAAATCTAAGACCACCAGCTGTAAAATTCTTAAAGTAAACATTGGAGAAATTCTCCAGTATATTAGACTGGACAAGAAATCCTGAGTAATATGCACAAGCACAAGCAAACACAACCAAAACAGAAAAATTGAATCACATCAAGTCAAAGAGCTGCATAATGAAGGAAATAATAAACAAAGTCAAGAAACAATTCACACAATCTGAGAATATGTTTTCAAACTACCCATCTAATATGGGATTAATAACCAGAACGTATGAAGAGCTCAGACAACTCGATTGGAAAAATATCTAATATTCCAATTATGAAATTGGCAAAATATCTGAATAGACATTTCTTGAAATAGGACATACAAATGTCTAACATGTATGTGAAAATGTGCTCAATATCACTGATAATCAGAAAAATGAAAATGAAAATTTCAGTGGGATATTATCTCACCCCAACTGAAATGGCTCTTATCCAAAAGACAGGAAAACAAATGCTGGTTATAATATTTAGAAAAAAAAAAAACACTCTCATACACTGGTGGTGGGCATGTGGATTAGTACAAGCACTATGGGGAACAATTTAGAAGTTCCTCAAAAAAAATAAAATAAAAATGGAGGCAACATGAAATCCAGCAATCACACTCCAAGATATATACTGAAAAGAAAGAAAATTAGTATATGAAGAGATATCTGTACTCTCATGTTTACTGAAGCACAGTTTACAATGGCCAAGATTTGGAAACAATCTAAGTGTCCATCAACAGAAGAATGGACAAAGAAAATGTGGTACACCACCATCTGATCTTTGACAAAGCTGACAAAAACAAGCAAGGGTGAATCAACTCCGCATTCAATAAACTGTGCTGGGATAACCGACTAACCATATGCAGAAGATTGAAAGTGGACCCCTTCCTACACTATGTACAAAATTCAGCTCAAAATGGATTAAACACTTAACTGTAGAACCCAAAACTATAAAAACTCTGAAAGAAAACCTAGACAATAGCATTCGAGACATAGAAACTGACAAACATTTTATGATGATGATGCCCAAAGCAAATGCAATAAAAGCAAAAATTAACGAATGAGATCTAATTAAACTAAAGAGTTTCTGCACAGCAAAGGAAACGATCAACAGAGTAAACAGACAACCTAGAGAATGGAAAAAATATTTGCAGACTAAGTATCCAACAAATGCATATAAAGCATCTATAAGGAACTTAAATTTACAAGAAAAAAAAATAAGCAACACCATTAAAAAGTGGGCAATGGACATAAACACTTTTCAAAAGAAGACATACATTCAGCCAACAATCATATGAAAAAATATCTTAATATCACTGATCATTAAAGAAACGCAAATCAAAACAACAATGATATACTATCTCACACCAGTCAGAATGACTATCAGTTAAAAAGTCAAAAACTAACAGATGCTGCCAAAGCTGCAGAAAAAAAGAAATTCTTATGCACTGTTGATGGGACTGTAAATTAGTTCAACCATTGTGGAAAGCAGTGTGGCGATTTTTACAGAGCTAAAAATAGAAGTGTCATTTGATCCACCAATCTCATTATTGGGTATATACCTAAAGGGATATAAATAATTCTATCAAAAAGCCACACACACTGGTATGTTCATTGTAGCACTATTCACAATAGCAAAGATATGGAATCAACCTAAATGCTCATCAGTGGTATAGTGGTATACTGGCTAAATAAAATGTGGTACATACACACCATGGAATACTATGCAGCCATTAAAAAAAGTGTAACTAAGAATTAAGTGTCCAATTCAACAAGAAGAAGTAACTTTCCTAAATGAATACACAACAAATGTTGGAACAACCTCATTTGTAAAACAAGTATTTCTAGACCTATGAAAGACTTACACAGCCATACAATAATAGTGAGGTATTTCACGCCAATGACTGTGTTGGGCAGATCATCAAGACAGAAAATTAACAAAGAAATTCTGGACTTCATTTTGAACCTTCACCAATTGGACCTAATATATATCTACAGAATACTTCACCCAACAACCACAGAATATGCATTTTTCTCTTCTGCATAGAAAACATACTCTAAGATCGAGCACATGCTCAGTAATAAACCAAGTCTCCATAAAGTGAAAAAAAAAAATAGAATTATCCCAAGTATACTCTCAGACAACAATGGAATAAAAGAGAAGTTAGTACCGAGATCTCTCAAATATCACACAATTACATGAAAGCTGAACAACTTACTCCTGAATGACTTCTGGTTAAACAATGAAATTAAAGTAGGAATAAAAAAAAACTTATAAATAAATAAAAACAGATACATAAAATACCAAAATCTCTGGAATGTAGCAAAAGCAATGTGGTGGGATTTTGTTTGTTTGTTTGTTTGTTTTTGATTTATGCTTGTTTGGTGATGTTTCTGAGAAAAGTTCTCACACTGTCACACAGGCTGGAGAGCAGTGGCATGACCACAGCTCACTGCAGACTCAAAGTCCTAGGCTAAAGTGATCATTCTGCCTCAGCCTTCTTAATAGCTAGGACTACAGGCATTTACCATTATGCCTGGCTAATTTATAAAAATGTATTTTAGAGATAGGGTCCTGCTATGTTTCCCAGGGTGGTCTCAAACTCCTGAGCCTCATTACTGGGTATATATCCAAGGGAATGTAGATCATTCTATTATAAAAACACATGCATGCATATGTTAATTGCAACACTATTCACAATAGCAAAGTCATGGAATCCACCTAAATGCCCACCAGTGATAAGCAGCATGAAGAAAATGTGGTACATATACACCATGGAACACTATACAGCCATCAAAAGAACAAGATTTTGTTCTTTGCAGGAACATGGATAGAGTTGAAGGGTATTATTCTTAGCAAATTAACGCAGGAACAGTAAAACAAATACCACATGTTCTCACTTATACGTGGGAGCTAAATATTGAGAATACATGGACACATAGAGGGGAACAACACACACCGGGGCTGATCAGAGGATGGAGGGTGGGAGGAGGGAGAGGATCAGGAAAAATAACTGATGTGTACTCGGCTTAATACCTGTGTGATGAAATAATCTGTACAACGAACCCCCATGACAGAAGTTTACTTATATAATAAACCTGCACATGTACTCCTGAAGTTAAAATAAAAGTTATTAAAAAAAAAATAAAAAAAAAAAAACCACTCCTGGACTCAAGCAATTCTGCACTTCTTTGGCTTGCCAAGATCCTCAGATTACAAGTGTATACCACTGCACCCAGTCAAAAGCAAAGTTAACAGGAAAGTTTAATACTAAATGCCTACAGTAAGAAGTTAGAAATATCTCAAATGAACAATCTAATATTGCACTTAAAAGAACTAGAAAAACACGAATAAACTGACCCCAAAGCTAACAGAAGAAAAAAAGACCCAATATTAGAGCAGACCTGAATAAAACTGAGGTCCAAAAATCCATTTAAAAAACCCATAAGTTAGTTTTTTGAAAGGGTAGAAAAGATTAATAAACTACTAACTGGATTGGCAAAGGCAAAAGAAGATTCAAATAAGCACAAAGTGATCAAGAAGTGGTGTGGCTGCATTTAACAACTTATGATCAAATACTGGAGCAAAGGTAAGGCTCAAAGATGGAATTTACAATGGAAAAGAATGCTAAGCATAAATTTTTATAAAATTAACAGGCTAGCTATGTGTTAGAGAAGGTAAGAGTGTTTTCAGCAGAGGAATACAAAGGCATTGCAGAGAAATCCCTTGTTAGAGAGACTAGCATAAATAAAGGGGAGCCAGGTTCTAAGAGTCAAGACAGTGGAAAAAAAGAACCCTTAAACATTTTAGCAATCTTACAGGACACCCCTCCCATGACAGGCCCACAGGGCTAGGACAGAATGGTTTTTGGGCGAGGCCTAAGAACCTCTGCCCATCACAGGATGCTGCTTCCTGCATCCTAGAAGCTCCAGATCCAGCCTCATCCCAAATTGCTTCAGATACTTCTTGGGCTGCCTCTTCAGAGAGCATTTACAGTAAGCCTGCACACGGTAAGTGTGTAGGTGCACAAAATACAGGAGTGGTGGAGGCTTGGCAGCTTCTATGTAGATTTCAGAGAATGTATTGAAAAGTCTGTATGCCCAGGAAGAAACCTGCCACATATCTGGGTATTGGGGCACTGCCTAGTAAAGACATAGGAACAGGTCTACCACAAGAACCTCAGAATTATAGTCACCTGTAGAGTACAATGTCAGCCTGGAAAAGCCATGGGCGTTAGACTCCAACTCATGAGAGCAGCCATGTGGGCTCTACTCAGCAAAGCAGTGGGGTGGGCTGCCCAAGGCCTTGTGTGTCCACCCCTCACATGAGTGTGCTCAGGATGTGAGAGATGGAGTCAAAGGAGAGTATATGTGAGCTTTAAGGGTTAATGTCTGCCCTGCTAAGTTTCAAACTTGCTAGGTCCAACACCCTTTTCCTTTGGCTGATTTCTTCCTTTTGGAATGAGAGTGTTTAGCAAATGCCTGTAGCATCACTGTATCTGGCAGGTGCATAAATTGTTTATGGTATTATAGGTGCACAACTGTAAGGAACTTGCTTTGAGTCTCAAAGAAGACATTGGACTTCATGCTTTTTTGTGGGTGCTGGAACAAATTAAAACATTTAGGGACTATTGGGAATGGAGAATTGTATTTTGTATGTGAAAATAACAAAAGATTTAGGGTCCAGGGGTAAAATGCTATTGTTTGAATATGGTTTGGCTGGGCCTGGCAAATTTCATATTGAAATTTGATCCTCAAGGTTAGAGGTAGAGCCTGATGGCAGGTGGTTGGGTCATGGGGGCAGATGCTTTATGAATGGTTTGGTGCAATTTTCACTGTAATGAGTGAATTCTCATTCTATTTGTTCCAAATAGAGAGTTCCCTCAAGAACTGGTTGTTCAAAAGAGCCTGGCACCTTCTGCATCTCTCTTGCCCCCTCTCTTACCATGTGATATATGCACACCCTAGCTCTGCTTTATCATTTGCCATGAGTGGAAGATGATTGAAACTGTCACCCAGGAGCAGATACTGTGCCATGCTTCTTCTTTCTTTTTTTTAAATTTTACTTTAAGTTCTGGGATACAAGTGCAGAATGTGCAGGTTTGTTACATAGGTATATGTGTGCCATGGTGGTTTGCTGCACCTATCAACCTGTCATCTAGGTTTTAAGCCCCACATACATTAGCTATTTGTCCTAAAGCTCTCCCTCCCCTAAACCCCAACCTCCTGACTGACCTTGGTGTGTGTTTTTCCCCTCTCTGTATCCATGTGTTCTCATATTTCAGTTCCCACTTATGAGTAAGAACATGCGGTGTTTGGTTTTCTGTTCCTGTGTTAGCTTGCTAAGGATGATGACTTCCAGCTTCATCCATGTCCCTGCAAAGGACATGATCTCATTCCTTTTTATGGCTGTGTAGTATTTTATGGTGTATATGTACCACATTTTCTTTATCCAGTCTATCATTGATGGGCCTTTAGGATGGTTCCATGTCTTTGCAATTGTAAATAGTGCTGCAATAAACATGTGTGTGCATGTGTCTTTATAGTAGGATGATTTATAATCCTTTGGGTATATACCCAGTAATGGAATTCCTGGGTCAAATGATATTTCTGGTTGTAGGTCCTTGAGGAATTGTCACACTGACTTCCACAATGCTTTAAATAATTTACATTCCAACCAACAGTGTGAAAGCGTTTCTATTTCTCCACAGCCTCTTCAGCATCTGTTTTTTCTTGACTTTTTAATAATCGCCATTCTGACTGGCGTGATATTGTATCTCATTTTGGCTTTGACTTGCATTTTTCTAATTATCAGTGATGAACTTTTTTCATGTTTGTTGGCTGTATAAATGTCTTCTTTTGAGAACTGTCTGTTGATAGCCTTTGCCTACTTCTTGACAGGATTGTTTCTTTTTTTCTTATAATTTGTTTAAGTTATTTGTAGATTCTGGAGATTAGACCTTTGTCAGATAAGTAGATTGCAAAAATTTTCTCCCATTCTGTAGGTTGCTTGTTCACTCTGATGATAGTTTCTTTTGCTGTGCAGAAGCTCTTTAGTTTAATTGTATTTCATCTGTCAATTTTGGCTTTTGTTGCAATTTCTTCTGGCATTTTGTCAGGAACTCTTTTCCAATGCCTATGTCCTGAATGGTTTTGCCTAGGTTTTCTTCTAGGGTATTTATGGTTTTACATTTTACATTTAAGTCTTTAATCTATATTGAGTTAACTTTTGTATAATGTGTAGGGCAGGGGTCCAGTTTCAGTTTTCTGCATATGGCCAGCCAGTTTTCCCAGCACCATTTGTTAAATAAGGAATTCTTTTTCCATTGCTAATTTTTGTCAGGTTTGTTGAAAATCAGATGTTTGTAGATGTGTGGTGATATTTCTGAGGTCTCTGTTCTATTCCATTGGTCTATATGTCTGTTTTGGTACCCATAACATGCTGTTTTGGTTACTGTAACCTTATGGTATAGTTTGAAGTTTGGTAGCATGATGCCTCCAGCTTTGTTTCATTTTTGGTTTTTTGCTTTGGATTGTCTTGGCTATATGGGCTTGTTTTTGTTCCCTATGAAATATAAAGGAGTTTTTTTTTTTTTTTTAATTCTTTGAAGAATGTCAATGGTAGTTTGATGGGAATAGCATGGAATCTATAAATTACTTTGAGCAGTATGGTCATTTTAAAGATATTGATTCGTTCTATCCATGAGGATAGAATGTTTTTCCATTTGTGTGTCCTTATTTCCTTGAGCAGTGGTTTGTAGTTCTCCTTGAAGAAGTCCTTCACATCCTTTGTTAGATGTATTCCTAGATATTTCATCCTCTTTGTAGCAATTGTGAATGAGAGTTCATTTGTGATTTGGCTTTCTGCTTTTCTATTTTTGGTGTATAGGAATGCTTGTGATTTTTGCACATTGGTTTTGTGTGCTGAGACTTTGCTGAAGTTGTTTACCAGCTTATGGAGTTTTGAAGCTGGGCCAATGCAGTTTTCTAAATATACAGTCATGTCACCTGCAAACAGAGACACTTTGACTTCCTCTTTTCCTATTTGAATACTTTTTATTTTTTGTTCCCTTGCCTGATTGCCCTGACCAGAACTTCCAATACTATGTTTAAAAAAAAAAATACAAAAAGTAGTGAGAGGGAATATCCTAGTCTTGTGCCAGTTTTCAAAGGGAATGTTTCCAGCTTTTGCCCATTCAGTATGATATTGGCTGTGAGTTTGTCATAAACAGTTCTTATCATTTTGAAATATGTTCCATCAATATCTAGTTTATCAAGAATTTTTTCATAAAGAGATGTTGAATTTTATCGAGGGGTCTTTTCTGCATCTATTTAAATAATCATGTGATTTTTTTTCATTATTTCTGTTTATGTAATGGATTACTTTTATTGATTTGCATATTTTTAACCAGCCTTGTATTCCAAGAATGAAGCCACCTTGATTGTGGTGGATAAACTTTTTGATGTTCTGCTGGATTTGGTTTGCCAGTATTTTATTGAGGATTTCTGCATCAGTGTTCATCAGGGATATTGGCCTGATGTTTTCTTTTTTTCTTGTGTTTGTTCCAGGTTTTGGTATCAGCATGATGCTGACCTCATAAAATGAGTCAGTGAGGAGTCCCTCTTTTTCTATTATTTGGAATAGTTTCAGAAGAAATGGTACCAGCTTCTTTTTGTACCCCTGGTAATATTCAATTGCGAATTTGTCTGGTCCTCGGCTTTTTTGGTTGGTAGGCTATTAATTACTGCCTTATTTTCAGAACTTGTTATTGGTCTATTCAAGGATTTGACTTCTTCCTGGTTTAGTCTTGGGTGGGTGTATATTTCCAGGAATACATCCGTTTCCTCTAGATTTTCTAGTTTATTTGAGTGTGTATTTATGGGAGATCAGTGGTGATATCTGCTTTATCATTTTTTATTGTGCCTATCTGATTCTTCTCTCCTTTCTTATTACTCCAACTAGTAGTCTATCTAATTTTAATTTTTTAAAACAAAAACAGTTCCTGGATTCATTAATTTTTTGGAGGGTTTTTCATGTCTCTCTATCCTTTAGTTCTGCTCTGATCTAGTTATTTCTCGTCTTCTGCTAGCTTTTGGATTAGTTTGCTTTTGCCTCTCTAGCTCTTTTAATTGTGATATTAGGAGGTCGATTTGAGATCTTTCTAGTTTCCTGATGTAGGCATTTAGTGCTATACATTTCCCTCTTAACAGTGGTTTACCAGAGATTCTGGTACATTGTCTCTTGCTTCTTATTGGTTTCAAAGGACTTCTTGATTTTTGCCTTAATTTCATTATTTACCAAGGAGTCACTCAGGAGCAGGTGGTTCAATTTCCATGTAGTCATGTAGTTTTGAGTGAGTGTCTTAATGTTGAGTTCTAATTTGATTGCACTGTGGTCTGGGAGAGTCTTTGTTATGATTTCAGTTATTTTGCGTTTGCTGAGGCGTGGTTTACTTCCAATTATGTGGTCAATTTTAGAATAAGTTCCCCGTGGCACTGAGAAGAATGTATATTCTGTTGATTTGGAGTGGAGGGTTCTGTAGATGTCTATAAGGTCCACTTGATTCAGAACTGAGTTCAAGTACTGAATATCCTTGTTATTTTTCTGTCTCGTTGATCTGTCTAATATTGACAGTGGGATGTGAGTCTCCCAGTATTATTGTGTGGGAGTCTAAGTCTCTTTGTAGGTCTGTAAGAACTTGTTTTGTAAATCTGGGTGTTCCTGTATTGAGTGCATAAATATTTAGGATACTTAGCTGTTCTTATTGAATTGATCATTTTATGATTACGTAATGCCCTTCTTTCTCTCTCTCTTTTTTTTTTTTTTTTTTTTTTTTTTTTTGCTATTTATTGGTTTAAAGTCTGTTTTGTCAGAGACTAGGATTGCAACCTCTGCTTTTTTTTTTTTTCTTTCCATTTGCTTGGTAAAATTTCCTCCATTTCTTTATTTTGAGCCTATGTGTGTCTTTGCATGTGAGATGGGTCTCCCGAATACAGCACACTCATTGTCCAATTTACCAGTCTGTTGTGTTTTTTTTTTTTAATTGGAGGTTTCAGTCCATTTACCTTTAAGGTTAGTCTTGGTATATGTGAATTTGATCCTGTCATAATTATTCTATCTGTTTATTTTGCTCACTGGTTGATACAGTTTTTGCATAGTGTCATTGGTCTTTATATTTTGGTGTGTTTTTGCAGTGACTAGTACTGGTTGTTTCTTTCCATATTTAGTGCTTCTTTCAGGAGCTCTTACAAGGCAGGCCTGGTGGTGATGAAGTCTCTCAGCCTTTGCTTATCTGAAAAGGATTTTATTTCTCATTCACTTATGAAGCTTAGTTTGGCCAGATATGAAATACTGGATTTAAAATTCTTTTCTTTAAGACTGTTGAATATTGGTCTCCACTCTCTTCTGTGTTGTAGGGTTTCTGCTGAGAGTTATGCTGTTAGGACCTGACCTTTTTCTCCGGCTGCCCTTAACATTTTTTTCCTTATTTCAACCATAGAGAATCTGATGGTTATGTGTCTTGGGGTTGACCTTCTCATGGAGTATCTTAGTGGTGTTCTTTGTAGTTTCTGAATTTGAATATTGACCTGTTTTGCTAGGTTAGGGAGGTACTCCCGGAATATATCCTGAAGTCTGTTTTCCAACTTGGTTACATTCTCCTCATCTCTTTCAGGTAGTCCAATCAATCATAGGTTTCATCTTTCTTATGTAGTCTCATATTTCCCAGAGATTTTGTTCATTCCTTTTCATTTTTTTTTCTCTAATCTTTCTTGCCTGCCTTGTTTCAGCAAGATGGTCTTCGAACTCTGATATTCTTCCTTCTGCTTGTTTGATTCAAATATTGATACTTTTGTATATTTCACGAAGTTCTCATGCTGTGTTTTTCAGCTCCATCAGGTCATATATGTTCCTCTCTAAACTGGTTACTCTAGTTAGCAGCTCCTTTAACCTTTTATTAAGGTTCTTAGCTTATTTTCATTGGGTTACAACATGCTCATTTAGGTCAGCAGAGTTTTTTATTACTCACCTTCTGAATCCTACTTCTGTCAATTCATCCATCTCATCCTCCATCCAGTTCTGCACCCTTGCTGGACAGGTGTTGCAATCATTTGGAAGAGAAGAGGCACTCTGGACTTTTGGGTTTTCAGCATTTTTTTTACTGATTCTTTTTCATCTTTGTGAATTCATCTCATTTCAATTTTGAGGCTACTGACCCTTGGATGATGTTTTTGTTGGAACTTTTTGTTGCTGTTGGTGCTGTTATTGTTGCTTTCTGTTTGTTTGTTTGTTTGTTTGTTTGTCTGTCTTTCAGTGGTCAGATCCCTCCTCTTTGGGGCTGTTGTGGTTTGCTGGGAGTTCACTTCAGGCGCTATTCATCTGGTTCACTCCTGTGCCTGCTGCTGTTACTCAAGGAAGCTGTAGAACAGCAAAGATGGGTTCCTGCTCTTTCCTCTCACGTCTCTGACCTCAAGGAGCACCCACCTGATGTCACTAGGAATGCTCCTGTATAGGATGTCTGACGATCTCTGTTGGAGGGTCTCACTTAGTTGGATGCCACAGGGAATAGGAACCATTTAAGAAAGCACTTTGGCACTCCCTTGGTGGAGGGTGCGTACTGCACTAGGGGAAACCCACTCATCTGAGCTTTCCAGATTCATCAGAAGTAGCAGGAGGAAAGACTAAGTCTGCTGGTCCACAGAGACTACAGCCACCCAACCCCCAAAAGCCCAGACCCAAGGAAATCAGATTTCTGTCCCTGAGCATTTGGCAGGAGTTGTTGGAGTTCCTGCTGGGAGGCCCTGCCCAGTGAGGAGGGACACGTCAGCTTCAGGCCTGAAGAGGCACTCTGGCCACAGACTGTCACAGTCAGTGTGTTGGGCTGTGGGGAATACCTCTTGGGACCAATCCTTCCAGCCTCCCTGGCTCCAGCAGGGGAAAAGCGTGGCCTGTAGCTATAGATATGGCTGTCATCCTCTCTCCATCCTGGGAACTTAGTGTTTCAGGAAGGTAGCAGTCCTAGTGTTGGCTACTGCTCCTCTCCCAAGGAGCTCAGATGGCTTAGACAGCAAGCAGTCACAGCTGTGGTAATGGCCGCCCCTCCACCCAGGAACTTGGCAGGCTTAAGCAGATTCTAGTTTAGTGGCTGTTGAGAATCTGCATGAGTCTGTGGTTTGAATCCCAGGCTCTGGTGGTATGGGCTTGAGTGGGATCTTTCTATCCATAGGTTGGACAGTTCTGTGAAAAAAGCATGTTTTCCCAGGCTGGGTAGCATGCTCACTCACCGCTTCCCTTGACTGGGGGATGTGGGCTTCCCTGGCCCATGTGGCTCTCGGGTGAGCCACCATACCATACTACTCTTCCTTCTTCTTCTTGGGTCATGCCAACCACCTAGTCAGTCTTGATGACAGAACTGGACACCTTAGTTGCCAGTGCAGGATTCACAGAGTGTTTTGGTTCTTTTCAATGGAAGCCTCTGATCGTCACTGCTTCTTTCAGCCATCTTGGCCCCACCCCTTAGTGCCATGTTTCTTATATAGCCTGCAGGATCATGAGGCAAATAAATCTGTCTTTATAGATTACACAGACTCAGGTATTCCTCTATAGCAACACAAACAGACTAATATAACATATATATTTTGTATTTTTGCTTTTATATGATAATTTTCCAAAGGGAAATTTGTGACTCAAAAAGAATTTGTGATTAAGGGCTTCCCAGCCAAGATGGTAGACAGGAGGGAGCACTAGCATGCATCTCCCACTTGGATGATCAGAATAGTTTGTGGAGGTTCACACTTTGACCTTTTGTTCCATAAACCACCAACGTAACATTCCAGGAAAACCAAAAGACTTCACAGATCCTTTGAAAGAAGCAGTACTCCACTGCAAATTTCATAATACGGTGAAAAACTGACTTCCCAAAGTGTGAGAGGGGAAGAACCTTCCTCCAAACACACAACCCCGCTGGGGAATCTGAAAATCGAGATAACAGGAGAAGGCTTTAACCTTACCTGGAGCTGTAATGGATTTAGGAAAAAATGCAAAATATAAAAGTAGAAGCGGAGGTGGGAAGAGCCTTGTACGCATTTCCATTCTCCAGCTTGAGCTCAGGGAAACCATTCCTGACTATATTTCAGAGGGTCCTATGGGGAAGGCAGCCAGCAAAATTGCAGAACAGTAACATGGTAAAGTAAGCTTACAACTGAATTTTGTAATAGTTCTGAGTGGGCATGAACTTCCTTAAACAGAATCTGGGGGTGGGGGGTGGACATGAATGGCAGCAAATATGAGAGCAGGCATGGGATGTACAGCATTGTGAGCAGAGAGAGAGGGATGTGGCCTGAAAGCCATGCTTGCTTTATCATTGGGGATGTTTATGGCCTGGGGCAGATCTGAGTTCTGTGCACAGGCTGCCTGGATTTAAACTTGGTGCTGTTAGTGGGGCACTGCTGAAGTGAAACTGGCCTCACCAACTGCATGGGATGAGTGAGGCCTTTCACTACCAGCTATCCTCAACTGCCCTGGCAAACTCTACTGCACAGCAGAGGCAACCATACTCCCTTCTGGATAATAATCCCATTGGCCTGAGAACCATTCTTCTCTATTTCTCCCAGTGTCCATGGCAAGCCCTGCCCAAGGAGAGTTTGAGCTCAGACCCACCTAACCCTGTGCCAACCTGATGGTATTTCTCTACCTGCCCTGGTAGCCTAACACAAAAGACATAAACACTTGGAACCTTATGGCCCCACATATCACCTGAGAAATTAGAATACTTTCACTGAACAACTTACAGCAAACTTATATCCCACTACTACTACCCCAGCAGATGATCTCTTGATAACATTACCTTCTAACTGAGGGCCAACCAACTTGGGCCATTAGAGCAACTCTTGGCAGAATAACACTATTCACAGGAGAGAGAAAACAACAGTTAACAACGCTTTCTGCAACACCCTGGCTAACCAGAGGTCCTGAATCTGTCCAAATGACAACTTCACTGCTAGCATAACCAGTATTTGAGGAACACATCTCACTAAACCTATCTACAGCCAAGGAATCTCAGAGTAGACATCCCTCCTCTGCTACTTCCACCAGAGCAGGTGCTGGTACTCATGGCTGGAAGACCTGAAGACTGGTCACATCAACGGACTCTTTGCAGACATTCCCCAGCACCAGCCCACGGCTTGGTAGCCTTGCTGGGTGGCTAGACTCAGAAGAGCTATAACAATCACTGCAGTCTGGCTCTCAAGAAGCCTTATTTTTAAAGGAAATAGAAGACCACCACATCAGAGGATCATTTTAGGGGACAAAATAATCTGAACAACAGGCTTTAAGTTCCAGATTTTTCTGCTGGTGAGAAGTTTCTCACAGCAGAGATACAATTGCAGTGCTGGGCACAGTAGGGAAAGTCTGCACCTCTACCCCAACAGGCAGGCTGCCTCTGTGATCATGAAGGACCTTGGAGAAGGGGTCCTTGTTTCCCCCTAGCACTCTACCACAGAAATAGCAGGGGCTTTTTTTTCACAGGAATGCACTGTGGAGGCACCTATAGACAGTGCTTCTGGAAAACTCTGGGATGAGCGCATCCACCCTCATCAAGTCTGTGACCTTGGCCAATAATTGGGCCTTACATATACTCACTTGCCTTAGCCACAACTGATGCCTACCCAGGGATACATCCGTTTTTGGCCTGAAGCCTAAGTTATCAACTCAGTTAGTCAAATACCAGGGAAAATTAAATAAATAAATAAATAAATAAATAAATAAATAAAGTATACACCATGAGAGAATGAAACAAGCTTCAAAATATCCCAGCCATTTCAACACCATAGGAGACAGTGAACTCACCCACACACCAACAGCGTAACTACTACAACCAGTATTGAGGAAAGATAGCGCACAAAGACTCCCTAAAACTAAGGAACTCAGAAAAAATAAATTAAAAAAACACAGTCCAATCAAAAATGAATTCAAGAGCAATCTGAAGAAAAAGTCTACACAAAAAAGAAGAAACTAGAAAAGTAATTTTGGTAATATGACAAAACAGGGTTTTATAGCACCTTAAAAGATCACACTAGCTCCCCAGAAATGGATACAAAGCAAGAAGAAGTCTCTGAGTTACCAGACAAAAAATTAAAAAGGTTGATTATTAAGCTTCTCAAGAAGATATCAGAGAAAGGAGAAAACCAAATTAAAGAAGTTAAAAAATTAAGGACATGGATTAATATTGTTATGCATGTGTTTGATCCTTTTGTTATGATGCTAGCTGGTTATTTTGGTCATTAGTTGATGCAGTTTCTTCATAGTGTTGATGATCTTTACAATTTGGTATGTTTTTGCAGTGGCTGGTACCGGCTTTTCCTTTCCATATTTAGTGCTTTCTTCAGGAGCTCCTGCAGGCAGGCCTGGAAGTGACAACATCTCTCAGCATTTGCTTCTCTTTAAAGGATTTTCTTCTTCCTTCAATTATGAAGCTCAGTTTGGCTGAATATGAATTTCTGGGTTGAAAATTCTTTTCTTTAAGAATGTTGAATTTTGATCCCACTCTCTTCTGGCTTGTAGGGCATCTGCAGAGAGATCTGCTTTTTACCTGATGGACTTCCCTTTGTGGGTAATCCGACCTTTCTGTCTGGCTGCCCTTTTTTCCTTCATTTCAACCTTGGTGAATCTGATGATTATGTGTCTTGGGGTTAGTCTTCTCGAGGAATCTATTTGTGGTGTTCGCTGTATTTCCTGAATTTGAATGTTGACCTGTCTGGCAAGGTTGGTGACATTCTCCTGGATAATATCCTGAAGAGTGTTTTCCAACTTGGTTCCATTCTGCCTGTCACTTTCAGGTACACCAGTCAAATGTAGGTTTGGTCTTTTCACATAGTCCCATATTTCTTGGATGCTTTGTTTGTTTATTTTCATTCTTTTTTTTTTCTCTAATCATGTCTTCATGCTTTATTTCATTAAGTTGATCTTCAATCTCTGATTCCTTTTTTCCACCTGATTGATTCGGCTATTGATACTTGTGTATACTTGATGAAGTTCTCATGCGGTGTTTTTCAGCTCCATCAGGTCATTTATGTTCTCTAAACTGGTTGTTTTAGTTAGCAATTTTTCTAACCTTCTTTCAAAGTTCATAGCTTTCTTGCAGTAGGTTAGAACATGCTCCTTGAGCTCAGAGGAGTTTGTTATTACCCAACTTCTGAAGCCTCCTTTTGCCAATTCATCAAACTCATTCTCTGTCCAGTTTTGTTCCCTTGCTGACAAGGAGTTGTGATCCTTTGGAGGAGAAGAGCCATTCTAATTTTTGGAATTTTCAGCCTTTTTACACTGTTTTTTTCTTTTCTCATCTTTGTGGATTTATCTACCTATGGTTTTTTATATTGGTGACCTTCAGATGGGGCTTTTGTTTGGATGTCCTTTTTGTTGATGTTGATGCTATTCCTTCCTGTTTGTTAGTTTTTCTTCTAACAGTCAGACTCCTCTGCTGCAGGTCTGCTGAAGTTTGCTGGAGGTCCACTCCAGACTCTGTTTGCCTGGGTATCACCACCAGAGGCTGCAGATTGGCAAAGATTGCTACCTATTCTTTTCTCTGGAAGCTTTGTCCCAGAGGGTCACCTGCCAGATGCCAGCCGGAGTTGTCCTGTATGAGGTGTCTGTCAACCCCTGCTGAGAGGTATCTCCCAGTCAGTAGGCATGGGGTCCAGGAACCCACTTGAGGAGGCAGTCTGTCCCTTAGCAGAGCTTGAGTGCTCTGCTGAGAGATCTGCTGCTCTCATCAGAGTTGGCAGGCAGGAATGTTTAAGGATGCTGAAGCTGCGCCCACAGCTGCCCCTTCCCCCAGGTACTCTGTCCCAGAGAGTTGGGAGTTTTAGCTATAAGTCCCTGACTCAAGCTGCTGCCTTTCTTTCAGAGATGCCCTGCCTGGAGAGGAGGGACCTTGAAAGGCAGTGTGGCTTCAGCAGCTTTGCCAAACTGTGATGGGCTCTGCCCAGTTCAAACTTCCCAGAAGCTTTGTTTACACTGTGAGGGGAAAACCACCTACTCAAGCCTCAGTAATGGCAGATGCCCCTCTCCCCACCAAGCTTGAGTGTCCCAGGTTGACTTCAGACTGCTCTGCTGGCAACGAGAATTTCACTCCTGTGGATCTTAGCTTGCTGGGCTTTGTTTGGGTGGGATCCACTGACCTAGACCAAGTGGCTCTCTGGCTTCAGCCCCCTTTCCAGGGGAGTGAATGGTTCTGTCTCGCTGACATTCCAGGTGCCACTGGGGTATGAAGAAAAACTCCTGCAGCTAGCTCGGTGTCTGGCAAATTGGCCACCCAGTTTTGTGCTTGAAACCCAGGGACCTGGTGATGTAGGCACCTGAGGGAATCTCCTGGACTTTGGGTTGTGAAGTATGTGGGAAAAGTGTAGTATTTGTGCTGGAATGTACAGTTCCTCACAGCACAGTCCCTCACACCTTCCCTTGACTAGGGGAGGGAGTTTCCCAACCCCTTGTGCTTCCTGAGTGAGACAACGCCCCACCCTGCTTCAGTGAGCCAATTTCTTAATACTGAGTCAATCTCTCTCTCTTCCTTTCCCTCTTTACCTCCCTTTTTTCTTCTCTCCCTCCATTCCTCCTTTTCTTTTTCTCTCTACCCCCCTGCTTGCTCTCCTCTCTCTCTCTCTGGGTCAGTCTCTTTGTTCTGTTTTTCTGGAGAGCCCTGACTGGTACGAATACTGAAAGAGAGAAACTCTGTCTAAATTGTATACTTACCAAAAATATTTCCTTCAAAAAATGAAGGCGAAACATTTTTTTAGACCTTAAAAGGTAAAAGAATTCTTCATTAGCAGATGTACATTACAAAAGTGTTAAAAGAAGTTTCTTAAGCAGAAGGAAACTGATACCAGGGAAAAATATATCTACACCAAGGAATGATGGATCTCATAAATGAGCTGATTAGGTAAACATATAAGGTAATTTAAATTAAATCAATTTAAATATTTATTAACTGTAGTTTCTGATCTCTGCCAGAAGATATAGAGATGAGGAATGAGCGTTAATTTTATCTGTGTAACAAAAATGCTAGACGATATAGAAATTAGCAACTTTTATTGAACCTATTCGAGAACTTATATCAAATGCAGACATCTAAAAACCTGGAGAGAGGTGTCTGCAGGGAACAAAACAGGATAATTTTTTACTAAAAATAGATACCACTGAAAACCATATAAGATATAGGAAGGTTAAATATTTTGTTAGAAATATTTAGCCAACTGCTAAACGCTGATTGTGGGCTAGCATGAGAAAATAAAGCCTGTTTTCAGGCATAAGTGGTTTTCCATAACTTTTTAGGCCTCTTCTCCAGGAATCCCATTCAGAAGACTGAGGAAGATACTAAGAAAACTCTTTCATTTCTTGCTGGAGGAAAAGAACAATAGCCACTGCAAAAATCCACCCAGACTAATATATCTTTACTATCTGTACTAAAGAAAATACCTTATCTGCACAGGAGTACACTGGGAAAATTTCATTGCACCTGTGTAAGAAGAATGGAGATCATTGGGTCATGTATGGTGGCTCATGCCTGTAATCCCAGCACTTTGGGAGGCCAAGGTGGATGGATCATCTGAGGTCGGGAGTTCGAGACCAGCCTGACCAACATGGAGAAACCCCATCTCTACTGAAAATACAAAATTAGCTGGACATGGTGGTGCATGCCTGTAATCCCAGCTATTCAGGAGGCTGAGACAGGGGAATTGCTTGAACCGGGAGGCAGAGGTTGCAGTGAGCTGAGATTGCCCCATTGCACTCCAGCCTGGGCAACAAGAGTGTAACTCCATCTCAAAAAAGATAAATAAATAAAATAAACAATGAAAATAAGAATAGAGATCATCTCCAAATCTGCACCCATACTCATCTCCCTGGAAGCTTCTCCATTTGGAGGAGGGATAGTAATACTTGTGAAGAACACACCTTAAAACGAAAGTTCAAAATACTTGCTTAAGACTGTGGTTTTAAAAGAACATCAGAGAATGGCCACTTTTCTTCCTCTACCTAATCAGGCTGACAAACCTTGAATAAATATTATAGTGGAATACAGCTGGAGAAATGGCAAGAGACTAGCTCTCTATGGGAAGCAAAACAAAAGAAAAATCCAAAGCCAAGTAGAGAAACAAAAACAAGGTATCACTAGAGGATTTTGAAATCTCTCATGCCCATGACAACAACAAACTGAAACTCTGATAACCATAGCAACAAATTCCAACTCTGGTAACCATAGCAACCATAGCAACTAGGCAAATTTCAATCCTAGTCCAACTCCTGATTAGATCAACACAAACCCCCACATTAAAGGCACAGCAGAAGGAAAATCATGCTAATCTTGAAGTACATTTTTAAAATGAAATTATATGTACTATCTTATAAATGGTGACCTTTCAACAACAACAAAATTATGTTGCATGCCAAAAAACATGAAATAAACACAATCTGAAGAGACAAAGAATCTTTCTAAAGCAGACTCAGATATCACATGGCTGTTGAAACTATCATTAAAACATTTTAAACAACTGCAATTAACATGTATAATCACTGGTTCTCAAAAGCAGGTAATTTTGCCCACAGAAAATATTTGGCAACATCTAGACACATTTATCTTTGCCTTAACGGGAGATGTGTTACTAGCATCTAGTGGGTAGAGGCCAAGGATGAGGCTAAACATCCTACAAGGTGCAGGACAGCATTTTATTTATTCATTCTTACAGTTTTCATTTTTTGCTGAAAGTACAGGTATAATCTTGCTTGTCATCTACTTTTACCATTAGAGCATTTAACACAGGAGTTCCAAACTTTGGCATAATTGATATTTTCAGGCAGATAATTCTGTTGTAAAAATAAAATGGATATGTTAATATGACTGTAGTAATCATTTCATGGTGTATATGTATATCGAAACAACACCTTAAATTTATACAATAAAAAGGAAAGAATAATATGACAATGCCAGAAATAAAATTCACAATAGGAAAGTCTTGGGGGAGGGTTGTGATGTACATCCAGTGAGTAGCTAGTGGTCCCAGGTGCTGCTGGTTTGTGTGCTCTGAGGGAGAGTCTGAGCCACATGCTGCTGCCAGAGGAGCCCCTCAGGCCAGTGTAAGCATTAATAATGTCTCTCATCTTTGAGTGAATCTACCATGGCTTCAGAATTGTGATCTAGTTTCTAAGACTCTACAAGAAATATAGAAAATTTGTATTCTTGGGTTTGGACAACGCAGGCAAAACCACTCTTTTTCACATGCTCAAAGGTGACAGATTGGGACAACACATTCCAACACTACATCTGACATGACAAGGGCTAACAATTGCTGGAATGACTTTTACAACTTTTAATCTTGGTGGGCACGAGCAAGCACGTCGGTTTGGAAAAATTATTTCCCAGAATTAATGGGATTTTCCTTCTGGTGGATTGTGTGGATCATTCTTGCCTTGTGGAATTCAAATTTGAACTTAAAGCTTTAATGACTGATGAAACAGTATACAATGTGCCAATTCGTATTTTGGGAAACAAAATTGACAGAACAGATGAACTCAAGGAAGAAAAACTCTGTGAGATATCTAGGCTTTATAGACAGACCACAGGCAAGGAGAATGTGACCCTGAAGAATTTGAATGCTTGCCCCATAGAAGTGCCTGTGTGCAGTGTGCTCAAGAGGCAAGATTATGGCGAATGTTTCCACTGGTTCTCCCAGTATATTGACTGACGTTGGGGCACTGAAAATAAAAGAGTTTTGCTTCTCTGGACTGATCCTAATCACAGCTTCCTCATGAAATTTTCTACTAGAACAAGGAAAGCTCTCCAACCATGTCTGCTATTGAGAGGCCATGAGTATCTGTCCAGTCTCTCATTGCCCACTGGTGACATGTGCTCTTTTCCACACTGTGGAAAGGTGATGTTGCCCCATGTGCTGGTACAGGTTTGTATCCTGGGACTTGGAAGTGGTCAGAATTTGCTGGGTAAAGCTGTGTGCCATCATGGAGCACCTGAAAAGAAAAACACATCTCGCCACTATGGTCGATTTCAAAAGAAACTGATTCTATTTTTTAAAGAAAATGTTGTTAATATAATTGGTATCCCTCCTAACTTTTCAATTTCATAATTTACTTGGTCCAAAGTGTTCTATTATTTTTTAAACTAATGAATAATATTTAGATACTTCGTAAAATTATGAACAGATACATATTGGAGGTCAGAGCTCATTTGGAACTTACCGCTGCTGAGTTAGCAGGTTGCGGTGAGAAGCTCCCCTGAGCTCACCTGTCTATATAACTGCCTTGTAGTAGGTGGCATTACCTTGTGCACAGAGAACCAGAAAAGGGGCAAAACCCTGGCCTTGCAGTTGTCGCAGGCTTCAACTGTAGCAAACTAGAGTCATTCATTATCAAGAAATGTGTAGCAAATTATTCACTGTGGAGTAGTTAATTATAGAGGGTGTTATTGGTGTTATTATTTTTACTTATAAAGTTACAGACTTCAGCCAGTCTGCTTTTGTATAATACTTTCACGAGATTTTATTCCTCTCTATAGTACTTTGCTTTTCCATTTTCAGTTATAAAAAGTGAATTTCACCTGATAAAAGAGTTAAGAACATCTCTCATGTTGTCACATACTCCAGGTGTGTCTCGGTAACATTTACACAGATTTTAGGAGAAATTTTTTAATAGGAAGACACAGAACAAAGTTAAGAGCTCAAGGGCTCTCAATTCTATGAGTTGAGACTTAAAAATCTGGTATTGTAGCACTTGTTTGGATCTAGAAAAAATTTTAGTTAGTGGGCTTTAAAACTTCCATTTGCAGAATTTGGTCTCTATTGGGCTGTTCCTGAGCTCTATTCTCTTTAGATATCTATGTTTTGATGTTTAATGACAAGGTTAATATATATAGATTTTGGGGGTTTGTTTGTTTGTTTTTGTATGAAATTGGCTTTTTTCTTTCCAGAAATAAGCTGGGGAAAACACTAACCAAAAAACTTTCTGCATAGCTGTTTTCTTGGAGACGGCATCACCTATAGGCAGTAAAGACTCATTGTAAAAGCATGAGCATCCCTACTAGAGTAATGAGGATTAATTTTATAGCATTCAATTTTCTTAGTACCAAGTGTGAAATTGGATTTTTATAATCTTAACCTATATTCTAATCTTGCAGTAAAATATGAGATGATAGTATCTTCTAGGAAAAGATAGAATATAGGAGATGAAATGCTGGAAAGATATCTTTATTCTAATGTGAGGGTAGAAAAAGTATGATCAACATGTTACTGGGGTGAGAGAGTAATGTTCTTTAGTTGGAGTTCTCATTCTTAGTCTTCAGTACCTATTTGTTGGGAAATAATGCTTCTTTTCACTACCAGGTGCCAAATGCAGAGACCCAGTGAAGTGCATCCCTGGGAAGTGCATACATTTTATTTATTAGCAAGCATAGCTGTATTAATAAAAAAAATCTTTCGTTTGCAAAGGGGTAAAGCCATAGGTAAACAAATTTAGCTAACAGTAAATGAAGTAGGTAGTTAACTTGCATATTTTATTTCCTTTGGTTAAAGATTACCATACTTCTCTATTCAGAGACATGAGAAGTAGGATTGCTTCAGTGTTAGTTTCCTTATTTTTGTTTTTTTATTTGTCCCTAATCACTTTGTTGCAAGCTATAAAACCGTGTGATCTACATAGGGCAGCTCTTTGTGAAAGTGGTTTATTCCCTTGGAGAAAGAGGGGATTGAAAATCAGTTAGAGCGCATCTATAATGAGATAGCTGAAAAAAGCTGCTGTGAGAAGCTCAGCTCCAAACACAGAATCAGCACCTTGTACGGGAACTCCCGTGAATTGAGACTTTCCATTCTGTTTTATTAGATTGAATATGTGTCCTATTTCAGAAAAAGCGAAACAGTTATTTACAAAAGAAAGTTAATCTGCATCCCAACCATCTTTAAAAAAGTTAAATAAAAAACCCCACAATAACAGAAACTAGATTGTTTTCATTGGGCTCATCAGTAGACATACTACAGCTGAGAAAAACATAAATAATCTTGAAGTTGAGTCAATAGAAATTCCCAAACTGTAGTGCTGAGAGAAAAGAGTAAGAAAATAGTATGGAACATGCAAGTGCAGTGGGATAATAACAAATGGTCTAATGTACATGTCATTGGAATCCTAGGAGGAGAAGAAAGACAAAAGAACAGAGAAAATACTTGAAAAAAAAAATGGCTGATAATTTTCCAAAATAACTACCAAATACTACAAATTGAAGAATTTCAGAAAACATCAAGCAGGATAAATGCAATACAAACAAAACAAAAACATATTACACACACACACACAAACACACACAGCTGTAGGCATATTCACACTGCTAAAAACTACAAGCAAGGAGAAAATTTTGCAGTCAGCCAGGGATAGGGGCACATTGTTTACAGAGGAAGAAGGATAAGAATCATAGCAGACTTCTCTTTAGAAACCACAAAAACAAGAATACATCTTTTAAGTGTTGACATACAAATATTATGAACTTAGTATTCTATTCCCAGTGAAAATGTCCTTCAGCAGTCTTCCAATGTGACCCAACTGACCTTTAAAAACCAACCTTCCAACAACAGAATACACATTCTTCATGAGTGCATATAAAACATTCACGAAAATACACCATATTCTGGGCTATAAAATAAACCTTGAAAATTTTAAAAGAATAGAAATTATGCAAAGTATGTTATCAGGATATAATATAATTAATCTAAAGTCAATAACATGGAGATTTTAAAAACCCACACATTTTGAAATTAAGCAGAACATATACGTGAAAGAGAAAGTCTCCAGAAAAATTGAAGAATATTTTCAACAAAACAAGAAGTAAAATACAATGTATCAAAATTTGTGATACGTGGCTAAACTGTAGTGCTGAAATGAAAATATATAGCATTAATGCATGTATTACAAAAGAAGAATAAGCTAAAATTAATAACCTAAACTTCCACCTTAGGAAAATATAGTAAGAAGAGAGTTTAAGTCTAAAGCAAGTAGAAGAAAGGAAATAATTTAAAAATTAAACAAAAGTCAAAAAATTAAAAATAAGAAAATGTTTTTTTAAAAAGTTGGTTCTTTGAAGATATACAAATGCCAATAAGCATATGAAAATATGTTCACCATTACTAATCATCAGGAAACACAAATCAAAACTGCAACGAGATATCAACTCACCTCAGTTAAGATGGCTTTTATCAAAAAGACAAAATTAATGGATGCTGGGAAGGATGTAAAGAAAAGGGAACACTCATACACTGTTTTTGGGAATGTAAATTAGTAAAGCCGCTATGGAAAACAGTATGGAGGTTTCTTGACAAACTAAAAATAGGACTACCACATGGTCCAACAACCCACTGCTGAGTATATATTTTTTAAAAAAGGAAATCAATGTATTGAAGAGTTATCTACACTCCCATTTTTATTACAGTACTATTCACAAGAGCCGAAATATGGACTTAACCTAAATGTCTATGAATGGATGAATAGATAAAGAAAATGCAGTACATATATACACTGGAGTATTATTCAGCATAAAAAGAATGAAATTTTTTCTTTTGTGGCAACATGGTTGGAACTGAAGATCATTATGTTAAGTGAAATAAGCCAGGTACAGAAAAGACAAATATTGTATCTTTTCACTCATATGTCAGAGCAAAAAATAGTGGATCTCATTGAGGTACAGAGTTGACTGGTGATTATCAGAGGTTGGAAAGTGTAGGGAGCAAGGGGAATGAAGAGACGTTGGTTAATGGGTACAAAAATACAGGTAGATAGAAAGAGTATGGATAGATGTGGTGGCTCACCCCTGTAATCCCAAAACTTTGGGAGGCCAAGTGGGAGGATAACTTGAAGGCAGGAGTTTAAAACCAGCCTGGGCAACATAGTGAGATCCCACCTTGACTAAGAAAAATAATAATAGCAAAAAAAGAAAAAAAAATAAGATCTAGTGTTTGATAGTATAGTAGAGTGACTATAGTTAATAATAATATATCATATAGTTCAAAATACCTAAGAGAGAAGAATAGAAATGTTCCCAACATAAAGAAAAGATGCTTTTGAGATTATGAGTATCCCTATTACCTAGATTTGATCATTACGCATTATATGTATGTATCAAAATACCACACACACCTCAAAAATATGTACAACTATTATATAACAATTTTAAGAGGGAGGAAATTTGGACAACTATATATACACACATGGTGAATACACAATGTGAAGATTAAGTCAAAACATCAGTGTGATACAAGCCTAGGAATGCCATATATTGCCAGAAACCACCAGAGGCTACAGAAGAGACAAGGAACAGATTTATACTCACCCTTCTCAGAAGGAGCAAACCTTACTGACCCCTTAATCTTGGACTTCTAACTTCCTGAACCATGAAACAATAAATTTCTGATATTTTAAGCAAAAGATGGTGGTTCTTGGAATAGCTCAATAAAGTTGATAAGCCTCTAGGCTTACTCCTTCCTACCCAGGAACCTGTGTACCATTAACATGCCATCCATGGTGCTCAGGCTGTCCATGCTAAGAGATGCCTGCAGGCCCATGCCAAGCCATCCTCACCACCCCTAGACCCCTCCCATGCTTGTCAGCACCCAAAGTCTAGCGAGGCCTGAGGTGTCAGGGGGATGGTGTCAGCGCACGATCACCTCGCCTGGTTGCAACAGTGTCTGGTATCAGCCACAACTTTGCTCCACCTTGGAGTGGGTACCAGGAGTAGGGAGAGGCCAGGGAGCAACAGCAGGTTACTTTCAAGCCTGCAAGAAAAGGGAGCTTCCTGGGCCCCTGAGAGCACAGGAATGCCAGGGTCATGAGCCACGGCTGGGTGGCTGAGGCTGTGCCCAGGAGTGCAAGTTCCTGCTCCACCAACTTGGTAGGGGACAGGGCTCTTGCCTGTTCCCAGCTCCTGCCATCTCCATGAAGTGGAGCTCCAGCTGCCCCTACCCTACTGCAGTTTGTGTCCTCACAGTGGCCACTTAAGATGAGCCATCACCACCATCAGTTTCACTAGTGAATTCTACTAAACATTTGAGGAAGAAATAGTACCATATATATAAATCAATTCCAGAAAATGGAAAAGGAGGATATCATTCTCAAATCGTTTTATGAAGCCAGCAGTACTCTAATACTAAAACTAGACAAACACAATACAAGATACACTACAGACTAATATCTCTTATCAGTGTAGATGTAAAGATCCTCTACAAAATATTAATAATCATATAAATACTCAATTATTTCATATATATTTATTATACCTATTATGTATATTAATTTCTATGTATTCAAAAATATATAAAAATATAATAAAACAAAACCAAATAGGTTCATCTCAGGGATGCAAGATTGGTTTTACCAGTTGGAAATCAATATAATTCACTTCATTAGCAGACTAAATAAGAAAAATCATATAGTCTTATAAATGAGTAAAAATTAAATATCCTTTCAGTATAAAAATTTCAATAAACCAGAAATACGAGAGACTATCCCTAACCTAATAAAGGTTGCTAAAAAAATTTACAGCTAATGTCAAACCAAATGGAAAGAGTAAATACTATCTCCCTAAAATCAGGAAAATGTAAAGCGTATTCTCTCTCACTATGACTATTCAACATTATCTGCAAACTCCAAAGTAATTGCAGTAAGTTAAGTGAAAAGGAATAAAAATGATAGAAAAAAAAATTTGTATTTGTAAATCACATGATTTTTAAAAATAATCCCAAATAATTATTTTGTTGTTGTTGTTTCTTCTTGCTGCTTAGAGATTGGGTCTTGAACTCCTGAGTTCAAGCAACCCTCCCACCTCAGCCTCCTGCATATTTGAGACTGACTTAGAAAAACAGTAATGCTGGCATTGTATAATGAGTTTGGAAGTGTACTGTCCTCTTCAATGTTTTACAACTTAGAGAAGGATCAACATTAGTTTCTTTAAAAATGATTGCTATAATTCACCAGTAAAGACATCAGATCCTGGGCTTTTCTCTGTTTGGAGGTTTTTGATTACTGAATTAATCATCTTAGCCATTATCAAACTGTTCCAAATTTCTGTTTCTTCATGATTCAGTCTTGAAAGTAGACTGTATGTTTCTAGGAATTTATCTATTTTTGCTAGGTTACCTACTGTTTGGCATATAGTTGTTTATAGTAGTCTCTTATGAGCCTATGTATTTCTGTGATATCAGTTAAGTTGTCTCCTTTTTATTGATAGTTTTATTTGAGTCTTCTTTTTTTCTTACATTGTCTTGCTAAAGTTTTGTCAATTTTATTTTTTCAGAAAACCAACTCTTAGTTTCAGTGATGTTTTCTATTGTTTTCCTACTGTCTAATTCATTTCTGCTCTAATCTTTAGTATTTTCTTCCTTTTATTGACTTTAGGCTTAGTTTGTTCTTTCTTTTCTAGTCCCTCAAAGTGTAAAATTAGGTTTATTATTTGAGGTCTTTCTTTTTTATTAATTTAAGTGTTTATTGCTATAAAATTCCCTATTGGAACTGCTTTAGCTGAATTCAATATGTTTTGGCACATTCTGCTTTCTTTTTTTTCCCCAATATTTATTTTTAAGTTTGAGGAAACATGTAAAGGTTTGTTAAATGGTTAAATCGCTGCTGCATGGGTGTGGCATATGTATTATTTTATCACTCAGGTAATTAGTATAGTACACAATAAATAGTTATACAATCCTCACCCTCCTCTCACCGCCCCCCACCCTCAAATAGGCCCTTGTATTAATTGTTTTCTTTTTTGTGTCCACAGGTACTCAATGTTTAGCTCCCAGTTATGAGTGAAAACATGTTGTATTTGGTTTTCTGTTCCTGCTTTAACTCACTAAGGATAATGGCCTCTAGCTCTACTCATGTTGCTGCAAAGGACATAATTTCATTCTTTTTTATGGCTGTGTAGTATTCCACAGTATATATGTATCATATATTCTTTATGCTTTCCATCACTGATGGACATCTAGATTGATTTTATGTCTTTGCTATTGTAAATAGTTCTGCAATTGATATATGTGTGCAGTTGTCTTTATGGTAGAATAATTTATATTATTTTGGTATATATCCAGTAATGGAATTGCTGGTTCAAATAGTAGTTCTGTTTTAAGTTCTTTGGGAAATCGCCAAACTGCTTGCCACAGTGGCTGTACTAATTTATGCTCCAAACAGCAATGTAAAAGCAAACCCTTTTCTCCACAACCTCACTAGCATTTGTTATTTTTTGAATTTTTATTAATAGTCATTTTGACTGTTGTTACATGCTATTTCCTTTTGGTTTTGATTTACATTTCCTTAATGATTAGTGATTTTGTGGACTTGTTAGTAATTGTTTTCTCATATTTATTGGCTACATGTATGTCTTCTTTGAGAAGTGTCTATGTCCTTTACCAATTGTTCATAAAGTTGTTTGTTTAGGGTTGCTGATTTGTTTAAAGTTTTTATAGATTTTGGATATTAGACCTTTGTTGTATGCATAGCTTGAAAATATTTTCTTCGGTTATGTAGGTTGTCTGTTCATTCTATTGAGTTTCTTTTGCTATGCAGAATCTCACTCATCTAATTAGATTCACTTGTCAATTTTTTTTCAATTGCTTGTATAGTCTTCATCATGAAATTTTTGCTAAGGCCTATGTACAGAATGGTATTTTATGGAGATTTTACAAAAATTTTATAATTTTGGATTTTACATTTAAGTCTTGAGTTCATCTTGGGTAGATTTTTGTATATGGTGAAAGGAAAGCATCCATTTTCAATCTTCTGCATATGACAGGCCAGTTATTCGAGAAAAAAATAAATAGAATAGGAAGTTTTTTCTCCATTTCATGTTTCTGTCGGCTTTGTCAATGATCAGATGGTTCTAGGTGTGTGGCTTTACTTCTGGGTTTTTTATTCTGTTCCATTGGTCTTTGTGTCTGCTTTTGTACCAGTATCATGCTGTTTTAGTGACTGTAGCCTTGTAGTATAGTTTGAAATTGGATTGTGTGATATCTCCAGCTTTGTTCCTTTTGCTTAGGATAGTTTTGCATATTTGGGCTTCTCTATTGTTTCAAGTGAGGTTTAGAAATTTTTTTTCTAAATCTGTAAAAATGCCATTAATAGTTTGATGGGAATAGTATTGAATCTGTAAATTGTATTGAATCTGTAAATTGTTTTGGGCATTATGGCCATTATAAAAATATCAAGTCATCCCACCCATGAGCATAAAATTTCTATTTGTATCATCCTTGATTTTTTTCAGCAGTGTTTTAAAAAATCTTGTTGTACATATCTTTACCTTCCGTAGTTAGCTGTGTTGTTAGATATTTAATACTTTTTATGGATATTGCAAATGGAACTGCCTTTTTGATTTGGATCTCAACTTGGGGGTTATTGTTGTATAGAAATGCTACTGATTTTAGCCCTTCTATACACCAAAACTGACCAAGATGGGAATCAAATCAAGAACTCAACCCCTTTTACAATAGTTTCAAAACAATAAAATACTTAGAAATATACCTAACCAAGGATGTGAAAGAGCTCTACAAGGAAAACTACAAAACACTGATAAAAAAAATATAGATAACACAGAAAAATGTAAGCACATCCCATGATCATGAATGACTAGAATCAATATTTTGAGAATGACCATACTGAAAAAAGCAATCTACAAATTCATTGCAATTCCTATCAAAATACCATTATCATTCTTCATGGAATTAGAAAAAACAATTCTAAAATTTATATAGGACCAGAAAAAAAGAGCTCATATAGCCAAGGCAAGACTAAACAAAAACAGCAAATCTGGAGGCATCATATTACCTGACTTCAAACTATACTATAAGGCGATAGTCACCAAAACACCATAGTACTGGTATAAAAATAGGCACATAGAGCAATGGAACAGAATAGATTACCTGGAAATAAATCCAAATACTTGCAGACAACTGATCTTTGACAAAGCAAACAAAAAGATAAAGTGGGGGAAAGGACATCCTATTCAACAAATGGTGCTAGGATAATTGGCAAGCCACATGTGGAAGAATGAAACTGGATCCTCATCTTTCACCTCATACAAAAATTAACTCAAGATGGATCAAAGACTGAAATCTAACCTGAAACCATAAACAATCTAGAAGATAACATTGGAAAAACCCTTCTAGACATTGACTTAGGCAAAGACTTCATGACCAAAAACCCAAAAGCAAACATAACAAAAACAAAGCTAAATAGGTGGTACTTAATTAAACGTAAAAGCTTTTGCACAGCAAAAGAAATAATCAGCAGAATAAACAGACAATCCACAGAGTGGAAGAAAATCTTCACAATCTATACATCTGACAAATTACTAATATACAGAATCTACAAAAAACTCAAACAGATCAGCAAGAAAAAAACAATTCCATCCAAAACTGGGCTAAACACATGAATAGACAACTTTCAAAAGAAGATATACAAATGGCCAAAAAGCATTAAAAAATTCTCAACATCACTAGTGATGAGGGAAATGCAAATCAAAACCATGATGTGAAACCACCTCACTTATGTAAAAATGGCGACAATCAAAAAAAAATCAAAAAATGAAAGATGTTGGCATGGATGTGGTAAAAAGGGAACACTTCTACACTGTTGATGGGAACGTAAACTAGTACAACCAGTATGTAAAACAGTGTGGAGATTCCTTAAAGAACTGAAAGTAGAGCTACCATATTATCCAGGAATCTTACTACTAGGTATCTACCCAGAGGAAAAAGTCATTATATGAAAAAATACTTGCGCTAGCATGTTTACAGCAGCACAATTTGCAATTACAAAAATATGACATTAGTCCTAGTTCCCATCAATCAATGAGTGGATAAAGAGAATTAGATAGATAGATAGATAGATAGATAGATAGATAGATAGATAGATATAGATGTATATGAATACTACTCTGTCATAAAAAGGAATGAAATAATGGCAATCACAGCAACCTGGATGGAATTGGAGACAATTATTCTAAGTGAAGTAACACAGGAATGGAAAACTAAATACCATATGTCCCAGTCATAAGTGGGAGCTAAGCTATGAGGGTGCAAAGTCATAAGAATAATACAATGGACTTTGAGGAATTGGGTAAAAGGGTAACAGGGAGTGAGATGTAAAAGACTACACATTGGGTACAGTGTACACTGCTCAGGTGATGTGTGCACCAAAATCTCAGAAATCACCACTAAAGAACTTATTCATGTAACAAAACACCACCTGTTTTCCAAAAACCTATTTAAGTACAAATATAAAATTTTTAGAAAAGAAATGCTACTGCTTTTTTACATTGATTTTGTATCCTAAAACTTTTCTGAATTTATCAGATCTAGGAGACTTTGGGCGGCGATGTTGGGGTTTTCTAGGTATAGAATAATATGTACTATGTGAGTAGACATAGATTGACTGCCTCTCTTACTATTTGGATACTTTATTTCTTTCTCTTGCCTGATTGCTCTGGCTACGACTTCCAGTACAACGTTAAAACTTTGCTGAAGTTGTTCATTAGATCGAGGAGCTTTTGGGCAGACTATGTTGTTTTCTAGTTATAGTATCATATCGTCTACAAAGGTAGTTTCATTTCTTCTTTTTCTCTTCAGATACCTTTTATTACTTTCTCTTGCCTGATTTCTTTGGCTAGGACTTCCAGTACTATGTTTAATAGGAGTGGTAAAAAGGGGCCTCTTTTCTTGTTCTGGTCCTCAAGGGCAATGTTTCCAGCTTTTGCCAGTTAAATATCATGTTAGCTGTGGGTTTGGCATAGATTGCTCTTCTTATTTTGAGGTATGTTGCTTCAATACTTTGTTGAGGGTTTTAAACATGAAGGATAGTGAATTTTATCAAAAAAGTTTTCTGCATCTATTGAGAAGATACAATCGTTTTTGTTTTAGTTCTGTTTAAGTGGTGAATTACATTTATTGATTTGCATATGTTGAACCAACCTTACATTCCAAGGAAAAAACCTGCTCAAGTGTTGCGGGTTAGCTGTTTGATGTGATGCTGGATTCAGTTTGCTAGTACTTTGTTGATAACTTTTGCAGTTGTGTTCATCAGGTATATTGACCTCAAGTTTTCTTTTTGTGTGTGTGTCTGTCAGCTTTTGGTATTTAGCTGATGCTGGACTCATAGAAGGAGTTAGAGAGATGTCCTTTCTCCTAAAATTTTTAAAATAGTTTCAGTAGGATTTGTATCAGCTGTTTTTGTATGTCTGGTAGAATTTATCTGTGAATTAGTCTGCTCCAGGCCTTTCTCTGGATGGCAGGCTTTTTATTACTAATTCACTTTTAGAATTTGTCATTGGTCTGTTTGGGATTTCAACTTCTTCTGGTTTGATCTTGGGAGATTGTATGTTTCCAGGAATTTATTCATCTCTTCTATATTTTCTAGTTTGTGTGCATTAAAGTATTTATAATGGTTCTGAGGGGTTTTGTATTTCTTTGTTTTTTTATACAGGTAAAAAAATTCAACTTTATTAATAATCAAACATAAAGAACAAATATTTTTCACTTTTCAGATTGGCAAAAAAGAAAAAGTTTGCTAATACTCTATATTGAGAAGTGCGTTGGAAAAAGGGCAGTTTTGCATACTATGGATGGGATTATAAACTCATAACGTCTCTGAATGACAATTTTTCAAAATGGTTCCAAATTTCAAGCAGGTTCACACCTTAATTTACATACTCTACTTTTATGAATTTACCCAAAGTTGCAATTCCAAAAATTGTGTAAAGAAATACACATGGAATTATTCATTTAGCATTATTTGTAGTGGTGAAAAATCAAGAACCACCTAAATGTTTATAAATAGGAGATTCACCAAATAAGTTATTGTACATCTGTGTAGTAGAATACATACTGTTACTAAAAATATTATTGACACAAAAAAATATGCAGGCACATATCCTTTTATTGAGCTTTGCTTTATTGCGCTTTGCAGATATTGCGATTTTTACAAATTGAAGGTTTGTGGCAACAGTGGGTTGAGGAAATCTATTGGTGCTGTTTATCCATAGCATGTGCTCACTTCATGTCACATTTTCATAATTCTCACAGAATTTCAAACTTTTTCCTTACTCTTTTTTTGTATTATACTGGGGGTTTTGTATTTCTGTGGGTTTGTTGGTAATGTACTTTTTGTCATTTCTGATTATGTTTATTGGGATCTTTTCCCTTTTTCATTGCTAGTCTAGCTAGTGTCTATCAATTTTATTTATTCTTTGAAAGAACCAAATTTTGAGTTTATTGATCTTCTGTATGTTTTTTCTAATCTGAATTTCATTCAGTTCATCTATGATTTTAGTTACTTCTTTTCTTCTTCTAGTTTCGGGTTCGTTTGCTCTTGTTTTTCTCATTCTGCTATATTTGATGTTAGGTTGATAAGTCGAAATCCTTCTAATTTTTTGATGTGGGCATTTAGTACTATAAACTTTTCTCTCACACTGCTTTAGTTGTATACCAGAGATTCTGGTATGTTGTATCTTTATTATCAGTAGTTTAAAATGTTTTTTGATTTTTGTTTTAATTTTGTTGTTTATCCAAAAGTCATTCAGAGACAATTGGTTAATTTCCAGGTAATTTTATGGCTTTGAGAGATTCTTGGTATTATTTTTTTATTGTACTGTGACCTGAGAATATGGTATGATTTGGGTTTACAACATTTTATTTCTTTGAGAATTGCTTTATGGTTGACCACGTGGTCAATTTTAGAGTATGGGCCATTGAAGATAAGAAGAAGGCATATTTTGCTGTTGTTTGGTGGAGTGTTCTGTAGATGTATGTTAGGCCCATTTTGACAACAGTTGAGTTTAGGTCCTAAACACCTTTGTTAGTTTTCTGACACTGATACTCTCAGTGGCAGGCTCTTGAAGTCACCCACTACTATTGTGTGATTAAGTAAGTCTCTTCATAGGTGTCTAAAACCTTGTGTTATGAATCTGGGTGCTCCTGTGCTGGATGCATATATATTTAAGATAGGTCTTTTGGTTGAATTGAACTTTTGCCATTGTGTAATGCACTTCTTTGTCCTTTTTGATCATTGTTGTTTTCAAGTTTCTGATATGATTTGGCTCTGAGTCCCCACCCAAATCTCATCTTGAATTGTAATCCCCATAATCCCCACATGTCATGAAAGGAACCCAAAGGGAGGTAATTGAATCATCTGGGTGGTTTCTCCCATGCTGTTCTTGTGATAGTAAGTGAGTCCCCACAAGATCTAACGGTTTTATAAGGGGCTTCCACCTTTGCTTAGCACTTGTTCTCTCTTCTGCCACCCTGTAAAGAGGTTCCTTTAACCATGATTGTTAGTTTCTTGAGGCTTCCCCAGCCATGCAGAACTGTGAGTCAATTACACCTCTTTTCCTCATAAACTGCCCAGTATTAGTGTTTTTTCAAAGCAGTGTGAGAAAAGACTAATACAGTCTGTTTTGTCTGAAATTTGAATAGCAACCCCTGCTTTCTTCTGTTTTCCATTTGCCTGGTAGATTTTTCTCTATTCCTTTAATTTGAGCCTATAGGTGTCATTGCATGTAAGATGGGTTCCTGGAAGACAGCATACAGTTGAATCTTCTTTCTTTATCCAGCTTGCCACTCTGTGACTTATAATTGGGGCATTTAGCCTGTTTACATTTATGGTTAAAAGTGATATGTATGAATTTGATTCCGTCATGTTTTTAGCTGGATTGTCATGCAGACTTGATTGTGTAGTTGCTTTATAGTGTCAATAGTTTATATACTTAAAGTTTATTTCTTTGGTGGCCAGTAGTGATCTTTCATGTCCATGTTTAGCACTCTCTTAAGGAGTTCTCTTCTGACTTTTGCATTTCTGCTGAAAGATCCATCATTACCCTGATGGAGTTCCCTTTGAAGTTGACCTTACATTTCCCTTTGGATGCCTTTAATATTTTTTCTTTCACATTGACCTTGGAGAAGTTGATAAGTACGTGTCTAGGGGATAGTAATTTTGCATAGTGTCTCACGGGGGTTCTCTGAATTATACAAATTTTAATGTTGACACTTAGATTTGAGAAATTTTTGTGAATAATATCCCCAAATATGTTTTCCAAGTTACTTGCCCTCACTCCCTGTCTTTCAAGAACGCCAATGTGTTATAGGCTTGGGCTATTTGGTATATTGTGTTTTCATTTTAATTTTAGTGAAAACATTTTGTGATTATCCTTTTCAATTTTTTAAAATCAATGGTTTATTTGAAATGTGTTGTTTATTTTCCACATATTTTTAAAATTTTCAATTTTCCACCTGTTATTGATCTCTATTTTCAATGGAGTTCAGAACAGATATGTGATATAATTTTAGTTCTTTTAAATTTCTTCAGTCTTGTTTTGTAACCTAATACATAATCTATCCTGTTTTTTTTTTTTTTTCCTGATGCAGTTTTCTTAACTCTTTTATAAACTTCTCACAAAGGTATTTTGGATTATATATTGTTGTTTATTTGGTGCTTCAGTGGGAGAAGGGCGTTGAGATTCTTAATCTGCAATCTTGCTGATGTCACCTTTAATCATTAATTGATTTTTGATTCAGATGCAAATATGTTCTGTGGGGGAGCTCACTCTATTCAGCAAATGGTGGAGGGAAAAGTCCATATCCATATATACGAAAAAAACTTTATGTCACATCTTATATAGAAATGAACTCAAAATTGATATAGATTTTAAAGTATAATTTAAACTTATAAAACTTCTAGAATAAAACATAGAAAAAGGTCATGATTTTGGGTTAGAAAAAAATTATTAGGTATACCATCAGAAGCATGCAGTATAAAAAAAAATTTAATGAAGCGTATGATATGGTTAGGTTTTGTGTCTCCACCCAAATCTCATCTTGAATTCTAGTTTCCATAATACCCACATGTCATGGGAGGGACTAGGTGGAGATCATTTAATTATGGGAGCAGTTTCTCCCATCCTGTTCTCATGACAGTAAATAAATCTCAAGAGATCTGATAGCTTTATAAAACCCCTTTGTAAAAGGGAATTTTCCCACACTAGCTCTCTTGCCTGCTACCATGTAATAGGTGTCTTTCCTCCTCCTTCACCTTCTGCCTTGATTGTGAGGCCTCCACAGACATGTGAAACTGTGAGTCCATTAAGCTTCTTTTTCCTTATAAATTACCCAGTCTCGGGTACATCTTTATTAGCAGTGTGAAAGTGAACTAATGTACTGTACTTTACAAAAATTAAAATGATGACTAATTGGAAAGACAACTTTAATAAAAATTTAAACATCCACATTCTTTACTGAAGTAGTTTAGAATCATATATGTGAAAGAGAACTTGTATCCAGAATACAAATTCCAAAAAAACACAACTCATTAATCAGAAAAAAAAATTTTGATTATCGTCATGACACATAATTGTCAGATTGTCCAAAGTAAAAGCAAAAGAAAGAATATTAAACACAACTAAAGAGAAAGGGCAGGTCACCTACCAAGGGAATCACATCAGGCTAAGAGTGGATCTGTCATCTGAAACCCTACAAACCGGAAGAAATTGGGGACCTATTTCAATATTTTTAAAAAATAAAATCTTCAAACAATAATTTTATATCAAGCCAAATTAAGCTTCCTAAATGAAGTAGAAATAAGATCTTTTTTATTATACTTTAAGCTCTAGGGTGCATGTGTACAATGTGCAGGCTCGTTACATAGGTATACACATGCCATGCTGGCCCACTGCACCCATTAACCCATCATTTACATTAGGTATCCCTCCCCCCTCCAGCCCATGACAGGCCCTGGTGTGTGATGTTCCCCACCCTGTGCCCAAGTGTTCTCATTGTTCAGTTCACACCTGTGAGTGAGAACATGCAGTGTTTGGTTTTCTGTCCTTGTGATAGTTTGCTCAGAGTGATAGTTTCCAGCTTCATCCATGTCCCTGCAAAGGACATGAACTACCGTCAGAGTGAAGAGGCAACCTAGAGAATGGGAGAAAATTTTTGCAATCTACCCATTTGACAAAGGGCTAATATCCAGAATCTACAAAGAACTTAAACAAATTTACAAGAAAAAAACAAACAACCCCATCGAAAAGTGGGCAAAGGATATGAACAGACAGTTCTCAAAAGAAGACATTTATGCAGCAAACAGACACATGAAAAAATGCTCATCATCACTAGTCATCAGATAAATGCAAATCAAAACCAAAACGAGAAACCATCTCATGCCAGTTAGAATGGCAATCATTAAAAAGTCAGGAAACAACTGATGCTGGAGAGGATGTGGAGAAACAGGAACACTTTTACACTGTTGGTGGGACTGTAAACTAGTTTAACCATTATGGGAGGCAATGTGGCGATTCCTCAGGGATCTAGAGCTAGAAATACCATTTGACCCAGCAATCCCATTACTGGGTATATACCCAAAGAATTATAAATCATTCTACTATAAAGACACATGCACACGTATGTTTATTGTGGCACTATTCACAATAGCAAAGACATGGAACCAACCCAAATGCCCATCAATGATAGACTGGATTAAGAAAATGTGGCACACATACACCATGGAATACTATGCACACATGAAAAAGAAAATAAGATCTTTTTAAGACAGACAAATGTTGAGGGAATTCTCTATCACCAGACCCAACTTATAAGAGATATTGAAAGGGGCACTAAATATAAAAAGTGTGCACCAGCTAACATAAAAACATACTTAAGCACACAGACCCATGTCACTCTAAAGCAACTACACAGACAAGCCAGCATTATAACCAGTAATAGCACAATGAGAGGATGAAATCCACACATATCAATTCTAACTTTGAATGTAAACTTGCTAAATGCCTCACGTAAAAGACAGAGAGTGGCAAGCTGGATAAAAATGCAAGACCCAATGGTATGCTGTCTTTAAGAGACCCATCTCAATATACAATCATGTCATCTGCAAACAGAGACAGTTTGACTTCCTCTTCCTATTTAAATATCCTCTATTTCTTTCCCTTGCCTGATCACCCTGGCCAGAACTTTTAATACTATGTTGAATAGGAGTGGTGAGAGAGGGTATCCTTGGCTTGTGCCACTTTTCAAAGAGAATACTTCCGGATTTTGCCCATTCAGTATGATATTGGCTGTGGGTTTGTCATAAATAGCTCTTACTACTTTGAGATACATTCCATCAATACTTAGTTTATTGAAAGTTTTTAGCATGAAGAGGTGTTGAATTTTATCAAAGGACTTTTCTGCATCCATTGAGATAACCATGTGATTTTTGTTATGGATTCTGTTTATGTGATGGATTATGTTTATTGATTTGTGTATGTTGAACCAGCCTTGAATCCCAGGGATAAAGCCAACTTGATCATGGTGAATAAGCTTTATGATGTGCTGCTGGATTCGGTTTGCCAGTATTTCATTGAGAATTTTCACATTGATGTTCATCAATGATATTGGCCTGGAATTTTTTTTTTGTTGCTGTGTCTCTGCCAGGTTTTGGTATAAGGATGATGCTGGCCTCATAAAATGAGTCAGGAAAAAGTCCCTATTTTTCTATTGTTCGGAATAGTTTCAGAAGGAATGGTACCAGCTCCTGTTTGCACCTCTGGTAGAATTCAGCTGTGAATCCATCTGGTCTTGGGCTTTGTTGGTTGGTAGGTTATTAATTACTGTCTTATTTTCAGAACTTTTTATTGATCTATTCAGTCATTCGACTTCTTCCTGGTTTAGTCCTGGGAGGGTGTATGTGTAAAGGAATTTATCCATTTTTTCTAGATTTTCTAGTTTATTTGCATAAAGGTGTGTATAGTATTATCTGATGGTAGATTGTATTTCTGTAGGGTCAGTGGTGATATCCCCTTTATTATTTTTTATTGTGTCTAATTGATTTTTCTCTTTTTTTTCTTTATCAGTCTGGCTAGCAATCTATCTATTTTGTTAATATTTTCAAAAAACCAACTCCTGGATTCCTTGGTTTCTTGAAGGGTTTTTCCAAAATATCCTTAAGCTGATAAGAAACTTCAGCAAAGTCTCAGGATACAACATCAATGTGCAACAATCACAAGTATTCCTATACACCAGTAATAGACAGAGAGCCAAATCATGAGTGAACTCCCATTCACATTGCTACTAACAGAATAAAATACCTAGCATTACAACTTACAAGGGATACGAAGGACCTCTTTAAGGAGAACTACAAACCACTGCTCAAGGAAATAAGAGAGCACAGAAAAAAATGAAAAAAACATTCCATGTTCATGGATAGGAAGAATCAATATTGTGAAAATGGCCATGCTGCCCAAAGCAATTTACAGATTCAATGCTATCCCCATCAAACTACCATTTACTTTCTTCACAATATTAGAAAAAACTACCTTAAATTTCATACAGAAGCAAAAAAGAGGCCATATAGCTCAAACAATCCTAAGTAAAAAGAACAAAGCTGGAGGCATCACGCTACCTGACTTCAAACTATACTACAAGGCTACAGTAACCAAAACAGCATGGTACTGGTACCAAAACAGAGATATAGACCAATGGAACAGAACAGAGTCCTCAGAAATAATCACACACATCTACAGCCATCTGAGCTTTGACAAACCTGACAAAAACAAGCAATGCAGAAAGGATTCCATATTTAATAAATGGTGTAGGGAAAACTGGCTAGTTATATGCAGAAAACTGAAACTGGACCCCTTCTTTACACCTTATACAGAAATTAACTCAAGATGGATTAAAGACTTAAACGTAAGACCTAAAACCATAAAAACCCTAGAAGAAAACCTAGACAATACCATTCAGGACATAGGCATGGTCAAAGACTTCATGACTAAAACACCAAAAGCAATGGCAACAAAAGCCAAAATTGACAAATGGGATCAAACTAAACTAAAGAGCTTCTGCATAGCAAAAGAAACAATCATCATAGTGAACAGGCAACCTACAGAATGGGGAAAAAAATTGCAATCTATCTATCTCACAAAAGGCTAATATCCAGAATCTATAAGGAACTGAAACAAATTTACCAGAAAAATCCAACAACCCCATCAAAAAGTGGGCAAAGGATATGAACAGACACTTCTCAAAAGAAGACATTTATGTGGCCAACAAACGTATTACAAAGAGCTCGTCATCACTGGTAGTTAGAGAAGTGCAAAACAAAACTACAATGAGATAGTATTTCACACCAGTTAGAATGGCGATCGTTAAAAAGTCAGGAAACAACAGATGCTGGAGAGGATGTGGAGAAATAGGAATAGTTTTGCACAGTTGGTGGGAGTGTAAATTAGTTCAACCATTGTGGAAGACAGTGTATTGATTCCTCATGGATCTAGAACCAGAAATACTATTTGACCCAGCCATCCCATTACTGGGTATATACCCAAAGGACTATAAATCATTTTACTATAAAGACACACACACACATATATTTATTGTAGCACTATTCACAATAGCAAAAACTTGGAACCAACCCAAGTGCCCATGAATGATAGACTGGATCAAGAAAATGTGGCACATATACACCATGGAATACTATGAAGCCATATAAAAGGATGAGTTCATGTCCGTACATGGATGAAGCTGGAAGCCATCATTCTCAGCAAACTAACACAGAAACAGAAAACCAAACACTGTATGTTCTCACTCATAATTTGGAGTTGAACAATGAGAACACATGAGCACAGGGAGGGGAACATTACACACTGGGGCCTGTCGGGGGGTGGGAGACTAGGGGAGGGATAGCATTAGAAGAAATACTTAATGTAGATGACAGGTCGATGGGTGCATCAAACCACCATGGCACGTGTGTACCTGCGTAACAAACTTGCACATTCTGCCCATGTATCCCAGAACTTAAAGTATAATAATAAAAAAAGAGACCCAGCTCACACATAATGTCCCTTATAGGCTCAAAATAAAAGCATGGAGGAAAACCTACCAAGCAAAGGGAAAAGAGAAATAAGCAGGGGTTGCAATCCTAGCTTCAGAGAAAATGGATATTAAACCAACACAGATGAAAAAAGACAAAGAAGGGCAATGCATAATGGTAAAGGGTTCAATTTAGCAAGACCTCATTATCCTAAATATATTTGTGCACCCAACACAGGAGCACCCAGATACATAAATCAAGTTCTTAGAGACCTGTAAAGAGACATGGACGCCCGCACGATACTAGTGGGAGATTTCATCACTCCACTGACAGTATTAGGCAGATCATCAATGCATACAATTACTGAACGTATTCAGGACCTAAAGTCAACATTGGACCAAATAGATCTGGTAGTCCTTTACAGATGTCTCCACACAAAAACAACAGAATATACATTTTTCTTATCACCACACATGCCATATACTCTAAAGTCGGCCACATAATTTGACATAAAGCAATACTCAATGAATTTTTAAAAAATGAAGTTATACCAAACACACTCTCAGACCACAGTGCAATAAAAGTGAACCTCAAGACTATGAAAATCCCTCAGAAACATCCTATTACATCAAAAGCAAACAACCCGCTACTGAGTGACTTCTGGGTGAATAATGAAATTAAGGCAGAAGTCAAGAAGTTCTTTGAAAATAATGAGGAGAAAGATACAACATAACAGAGTCTCTGGGACACAGCTAGGGCAGTGTTAACAGAAAAATTCACAGCACTAAATGTTCACATCAAAAAGTTACAAAGATCTGAAATTAGCAACCAAACTTCACAACTGAAAGAATTAGAAAAGCAAGAACAAATAAACCCCAAAGGTAACAGAAAATGAAAAATAACAAAATCAGGGCTAAGCTGAAGGAAGCTGAGACATAAAAACCCATTCAAAATATCAACTAATTTAGGGGTTGTTATTTTGAAAAAATTAATAAAAGAATAGGCCACTAGCTAGACTAATAAAGAAGAAAAGAGAGAAGATCCAAATAAAAACAATTAGAAACAATGAAGGGAATGTTATTACTAACCCAACAGACATAAAAACAACCACCAGAAACTACAATGAACTTCTCTATGCGCACAAACTTAAAAAATCTAGAAGACATGGATAAATTCCTGGAGACATACACCATCCAAAGACTGAGCCCGTAAGAAATGATTGTCTGAAGAAACCGATAATGAGCTCTAAAATTGAATCGGTGATAAATAGCCTGTCAACAAAAGAAAGTCCAGTACCTGATGAATTCACAGCTGAATTTTACCAGATGTACAAAGAAAAGCTGGTACCATTCCTACAAAAACTATTCCAAAATGTTGAGGAGAAGTGACTCCTCCCTGACTTATTATATGAGGCCATCATCATCTTGATTCCAAAACCTGCCAGTGACACAACAACAACAAAAAACCCTTCAGACAAATATTCTTGATGAACATTGATGCAGAAATCCTCAGCAAAATACTTGTTAACTGCATCCAGCAGCACTTCAAAAAGCTAATTTACCATGATCAAGTAGGCTTAACACACACAAATCAATAAATGTGATTCATCACATAAATGGAACTAAAGACAAAAAACTGCATGGTCATCTCAATAGATGCAGAAAGGGCATTCCATAAAATTCCACATCAGTTTATGTTAAAAATTCTCAATAAAGTACATATTGAAAGAACACACCTCAAAATAATAAGAGCCATGTATGACAAAGCCACAACTAACATTATAATGAATGGGCAAAAGCTGGAAGCATTCCCCTTGAAAACTGGCACAAGACAAAGATGCCCTCTCTCACCACTTCTATTCAACATAGTGTTGGAAGTCCTAGCCAGAGCAATTAGGCAAGAGAACAAAATAAAGGGCATACAATGAGGAAGAAAGGAAGTCAAACTATTTCTGTTGGCAGACGACATGATTCTATATGTAGGAAACCCCATAGTCTCAGCCCAAAAGCTCCTCCAGCTGATAAACAATTTCAGCAAATTTGCAGGATACTGAATCAATGTACAAAAATCCCTAGCATCTCTATACATCAACAGTAGCCAAACTGAGGGCCAAATCAGAAATGCAATCTCATTCACAATTGCCACAAAAAGAATAAAATACCTAGGAATACAGCTAACAAGCAAGGTAAAAGATACCTACAATGAGAATAGCAAAACACTGCTCAAATAAATCAGAGAAGACACAAACAAAGGAAAAAAAAATCCCGTACTCATGGATTGAAAGAATCAATATCATTAAAATGGCTATATTGCATACAGACTCAATATTTTTTCTATCAAACTACTAACAACATTATTCACAGAACAAGGAAAACCTATTTTAAAATACATATGGCAGAAAAAAATAGCCCAAATACCCATGGCAATACTAACCAAAAAGAACAAAGCTGGAGACATTACATTACCCAAGTTCAAACTATATTGCAAGGCTGCCATAACCAAAACAGCATGGTACTGGTACAGAAACAGAGACATAGAACAATGGAATAGAATAGAGATCCCAGAAATAGACCACACATCCACAGCCCTCTGATCTTCGACAAAGCTATGAAAAACAAGTAATGGGAAAAAGACTCCCTATTCAATAAAGGTCCTGGGATAACTGGCTAGACATATGCAGAAGGTTGAAGCTAGACCCCTTTTTTACATAATACACAAAAATCAGCTCAAAATGGATTAAAAACTTAATTGTAAAACCCAAAACTATAGAACACTGGAAGACAACCTAGGCAATGCCATGCTGGACATAGGAACAGGCAAAGATTTCATGACAAGGACTCCAAAGCAATCACAACAGAAGCAAAAATTGACAAATGGACTTAATCAAACTAAAGAGCTTCTGCACAGCAAAAGAAACTATCAACAGAGTACACAGACAACCTACAGAATGGCAGATAATATTTGCAAACTATGCATCTGACAAGGGTCTAATATCCAGCATCTATAAGGAACTTGTGATGGTTAATATTGAGTGTCAACGTGATTGGATTGGAGGATGCAAAATATTCTTCCTAGGTGTGTCTGTGAGAGTGTTGCCAAAGGAGATTAACATTTGAGCAGTGGACTTGGAGAGGCAGATCAACCCTCAATCTGGGTGGACACAATCTAATCAACTGCCAGCATAGCTAGAATAAAAGCAGGCAGAAGAACGTGGAAGGACTAGATTGACTGAGTCTTCTGGCCTTCATCTCTATCCTATGCTGGATGCTTCCTGCCCTCAAACATCGGACTCCAAGTTCTTCAGCTTTTGGACTTGGACCTACACCAGTGGTTTGTCAGGGGTTCTTGGGCATTTGGCCACAGACTGAAGGCTACACGGTTGGCTTCCCTACTTTTGAGGTTTTGGGATTTATACTGGCTTCCTTGCTCCTCAGTTTGCAGACAGCCTATTATGGGGCTTCACCTTGCGACTGTGTAAGTCAATACTTCTTAATAAGCTCCCTTTCATATATACTTTTATCCTATTATTGCTGTGCCTCTAGAGAATTCTAACACAGAGCTTAAACAAATTTACAAGATAAAAACAAACAACCCTGGCCGGGTGCAGTGGCCCACACCTGTAATCCCAGCACTTTGGGAGGCTGAGGCGGGCGGATCACCTGAGGTCAGGAGTTCGAGACCAGCCTGACCAACATGGAGAAACCCCGTCTCTACTAAAGATACAAAATTAGCCAGGCATGGTGACGCATGCCTGTAATCCCAGCTACATGGGAGGCAGAGGCAGGATAATCGCTTGAACCCAGTAGGCAGATGTCACAGTGAGCCGAGATCACGCCATTGTGCTGCAGCTTGGGCAACAAGGGTGAAACTCCATCTCGAAAAAAAAAAAATTAAAAAGTGGACAAAGGACATGTACAGACACTTCTCAAAAGAAAACATACATGCTCCCAACAAGCTTATGAAAAAAAGCTCAATATGACTGGTCATTAGAGAGATGCAAGTTGAAACCACAATGAGATATGATCTCATACCAGTCAGAATGGTATCATTAAAAAGTCAAAACAACAGCAGATGCTGGCAAGGTTGTGGAAAAAATAGAACACTTATACACTGTTGGCAGAAGTGTAAATTAGTTCAACCATTGTGAAAAGCACCATGGCGATTCCTGAAAGAGTTAAAAGCATCACTACTATTTGACCCAGCAATCCCATTACTGGGTATATACCCAGAGGAATATAAATCATTCTACCATAATGAAACATGCATGTGAATGTTCACTGCAGCCATATTTGCAATAAAGAAGACATGGATTCAACCTAAATGCCTATCAATGACAGATAGGATAAAGAAAATGTGGTACATATGCACCATGGAATACTATGTAGCCATAAAAAAGAACAAGATCATATCTTTTGTGGGAACATAGATGAAGCCGTAGGTTATTAGCCTTAGTAAAGAAACACAGGAATAGAAAGACAAATATCATATATTCTCACTTGTAAGTGGGAGCTAAATGATTAGTACACAGGAGCACATAGAGAGGAACAACAGACACTGGGTCTACTTGAGGCGGGAGGGTGGCAGAAGGGAGAGAAGCAGAAAACATAACTATTCGGTACTGGGCTTAATACATGGGTGATGAAATAATATGTGCAATAAACTCCTGTCACACATCTTTACCTATGTAAAAAATCTTCACATGTACCCCGAAACCTAAGATAAAAGTTTTTTAAATATCTCAACTTAAAAATGAGTCAAAGATTTTAATATACATTTCACGAAGAAGATATAAAAATGACCAATATATGTAAAAAAATGCTTTATATTTTTGGACATTAAGGAAATACAAATTTAAATCCCAATGAGATATCACTTATTTACACTCACTAGAATGGCCGTAATAAAAAAGAGACAATGGGAAATGTAAAAATGAAAACAGAATGGAACTGGATATCAACACCCATTACTATTGAGAATTTAAAATGGCACAGCAGCATTTAAAAGTTATTTTTCAAGTTCTTAAAATGATAAACAAAAATTTACTGATGACTCAGAAATCCCAATCCTAGTTATTTATATAAAAGAAGGGCAAACCAAAATCTGCACAAAGACTGGTATGCTCAATGATCTATATGTTCACTTCATTATTCAAAATAGTCAAAAACTGGAAACAATCCATATGTTCATCTGGTAAATGAATGAGCATAACAGGATAGATCTATACAAGAGACTACAATCCAGTGATGAAATAAACTATGAATAGTTTAGTTATTAGCCTATGTTCATTTAATAAAATAATTTTATGATTGAGAACTTACATTGTGTGAATTTTATGGCATAGAAATCATACTTTAATACATTTTTAAAAATATAAACACATACATGTAAAATTTATAAACAAAATATAAAAAAAGGTGGCTATTGCTGCATCTGTGTTGGTGATATTCTGGGTTATTTAAATAAATTCTAATTTAATATATGGAGTTTCTATTTATCTGCAATAAAACTTGAGCTCATGTGTGATAAATCAAACAATAATAAAAACCAAATAGTTTCAATCTATTTAATAAGCACAGATTTAAGATATTTCTATATAGTCAGTGGAGCCACTCATTTAAGGAAATACCACTACCTTTCATTGTCTAGTGGCATCTATATTGGAATACCTTCAAACATGACCATTTGACCACATTTTATTTAAAGCTCTGAAATGCACAGTCACTTTGAATATACCATTCAATTTATTGAAATATGTGTTTCATAAATAAATTTCATGTCAGCCCATAATGTTATTTTTACCACTCTTCCTGTATATCAAAGAAAATTCAAATCAATTTTTTAGTATTTGATAATAATGGACAGATTTGACCAAGTAGGATTTGACCATGGGAATTTGAGATAGTGCAAACATTGTAAACAATGCTGGGGAAGATAATTAAAGTTGTAGAAAGCTGTTCAGTATATTTTTCCTAGATGTCATTTTATCCAATCAATAATATTACGACTCTGACCCAGGCACCTGGGATACAAAGGTTTCTACACACTTTTAATGACTTAATGGTCATTAACATTAAATATCTGTTTTATAATTTATGTAATCAATAATCTTTGATTGAACTTACAGGTTACTCACATTTATTTTCTGATAACAAATGTCACCACCATGAATACTTTTGTGGTTTAATTTTTATACACATCCCTAATTGTTTCTTTTTTCTTACTAATTTTATTGAAGTATATACGTGAGAAACAAACTCACCCATCCAAACGCAAATAATGAACTCAGAGGCCCAGAGGACAGCAAAAGTGTGACTTTTAATGACAGTCTTGCAAGATAGGGTATCTGGCATGCAGGCACACCCAGCAAAGTTTTAACAAGCAATTTGTCCCCTGGTGTGCAGGTACTTCCCCGTTTCCTCACAGGCTGAGTACTATGGGGTCACAATTTTCCCAGATGTCGCCTATTGATTGTTAGGCAGGGGCTTCAAGTATGTTCTGTAGGGTCTTTCTGCTGTATTTAATTGCAGCCCACAATGCATTACAACTTTCTCAGGACTCCTCCCACATTTGACTATGGCCCTACTGGCTGCACTTAGCTGATAAGAAAGGGTACAATTATCTATGTTGCAAGCTAGCCTAAACTAAATTTTTTCATGGGGTTGGGAGTTGAAGGGGCCCCGACTGACAGATGCCTGGCCATTGGGTGAAAGGCAAGGCAGGAAGGAGGGGGGTGGTGGTGACTCAGTACTCTCTGCTCTTTATCTGTTTATTTCCATGTAGTCTGCTTAAAGCTAAGGCACTTAGAATTGAAAATGGGCCATCACATAAGATTATTTTCTTTTTTTCTTTCTTTCTTTTATTTTTTTTAAATTTTACTGTAAGTTCTAGGGTACATGTGCACAACGTGCAGGTTTGTTAATATGTATACATGTGGCAAGGTGGTGTGCTACATCCATTAACTCATCATTTATATTAGGTATATCTCCTAATGCTGTCACGCCCCCTCCCCCCACCCCATGACAGGCCGTGGTGTGTGATGTTCCCCTTCCTGTGTCCAAGTGTTCTCATTGTTCAGTTCCCACCTATGAGTGAGAATATATAGTGTTTGGTTTTCTTTTCCTGCGAAAGTTTGCTGAGAATGATGGTTTCCAGCTGCATCCATGTCCCTACAAAGGACAGGAACTCATCCGTTTTTGTGGATGCCGAGTATTCCATGGTGTATATGTGCCACATTTTCTTAATCAGTCTGTCATTGATGGACATTTAGGTTGGTTCCAAGTCTTTGCTATTGTGAATAGTGCCACAATAAACATATGAGTGCATGTGTCTTTATACCAGCATGATTGATAAGCCTTTGGATATATACCCAGTAATGGGATGGCTGGGTCAAATGGTATTTCTAGTTCTAGATCCTTGAGGAATCGCCACACTGTCTTCCACAATGGTTGAACTAGTTTACATTCTCACCAACAGTGTACAGTATTCCTATTTCTCCACATCCTTTCCAGCACCTGTTGTTTCCTGACTTTTTAATGATTGCCATTCTAACTGGTGTGACATGGTATCTCATAGTGGTTTTGATTTGCATTTCTCTGATGACCAGTGATGATGAGCATTTTTTCATGTGTCTGTTTGCTGCATAAATGTCTTCTTTTGAGGAGTGTCTGTTCATATCCTTTGCCCACTTTTCGATGGGGTCATTTGTTTTTTTCTGGTAAATTTGTTTGAGTTCTTTGTAGATTCTGGATACTAGCCCTTTGTCAGATGAGTAGATTGCAAAAATTTTCTCCCATTCTGTAGGTTGCCTATTCACTCTGACGGTAGTTTCTTTTGCTGTGCAGAAGCTCTTTAGTTTAATTGGATCCCATTTGTCAATTTTGACCTTTGTTGCCATTGCTTTTGGTGTTTTAGACATGAAGTACTTGCCCATGCCTATGTACTGAATGGTATTGCCTAGGTTTTCTTCTAGGGTTTTTATGCCTTTAGGTCTAACATTTAAGTCTCTAATCCATCTTGAATTAATTTTCATATAAGGTGTAAGGAAGGGATCCAGTTTCAGCTTTCTACATATGGTTAACCAGTTTTCCCAGCACCATTTATTAAATAGGGAATCCTTTCCCCATTTCTTGTTTTTCTCAGGTTTGTCAGAGATCAGATGGTTGTAGATGTGTGGTGTTATTTCTGAGGACTCTGTTCTGTTCCATTGGTCTATATCTCTGTTTTGGTACCCGTACCATGTTGTTTTGGTTACTGTAGCCTTGTAGTATAGTTTGAAGTCAGGTAGCGTGATGCCTCCAGCTTTGTTCTTTTGGCTTAGGGTTGTCTTTGCAATGCGGGCTCTTCTTTGGTTCCATATGAACTTTAAAGTAGTTTTTTCCAATTCTGTGAAGAAAATCATTGGTAGCTTAATGGGGAGGGCATTGAATCTACAAATTACCTTGGATAGTATGGCCATTTTCACAATATTGATTCTTCCTCTCCATGAACCAACCCAAATGTCCATCAATGACAGACTGGATTAAGAAAATGTGGCACATACACACTATGGAATACTATGCAGCCATAAAAAAGGATGAGTTCGTGTCCTTTGTAGGGACATGGATGCAGTTGGAAATCATCATTCTTAGCAAGCTATCGCAGGAACAGAAAACCAAACACCGCATGTTCTCACTCATAGGTGGGAATTGAACAATGAGATCACTTGGACACAGGAAGGGGAACATCACACACCAGGGCCTATTGTGGGGAGGGCGGATGGGGGAAGGATAGCATTAGGAGATATACCTAATGTAATGTAAATTACGAGTTAATGGGTGCAGCACACCAACATGACACATGTATACATATGTAACAAACCTGCACGTTGTGCACGTGTACCCTAGAACTTAAAGTATAATAATAATAATAATAGAAATAATAATAATAGCTTGCCCTGTTGGCAAGCTTAACTCTGGGGCTTGGGTTAGGGCCTTCTTAGGGCCTGGAAAGCTGCTTCTGCTTCAGGTGTCCATCTTACTAAATGAGTATTGGCTTTCTGAGTTTTCTTGATTAGTGTATATAATGGTCTGACTATTAAGCCGTACCTGGGAATCCATATTCAGCAGAAGCCTGTTATGCCAAGGAACTCTCTTAGTTTCTTTAGGGTTTTGGCATAAGGATAAGCCAGGATAGGCTGGATGTGTTCCTCACTGAGGGCCCTGGTGTCTTTGGATAATGTTAGCCCTAAGTATTTGACCTGCTGTGAGCAGAACTGAGCCTTTGGTTTGGATACCTTGTAGCCACAGGTGGCAAGGAAATTTAAGAGCACTTGGGTGGCTTGATGGCATAAGGTTTCTGAACGGGTGGCTAAAAGTAAATCATACCCTTACCAAAGGACAAGAGTGTCCAGGTATGAGATCTGGCTCAAGTCTTGGGCTAATGCCTGGCCAAATAGATGGGGGCTATCCCTGAACCCTTGGAGTAAAACAATCCAGGTGAGTTGACACGTTGGGTTCAATGACAGACTGGATTAAGAAAATGTGGCACATATACACCATGGAATACTATGCAGCCATCAAAAAGGATGAGTTTGTGTCCTTTGTAGGGACATGGATGCAGCTGGAAACCATCATTCTTAGCAAACTATCACAAGAACAGAAAACCAAACACCGCATGTTCTCACTCATAGGTGGGAACTGAACAATGAGACCACTTGGACTCGGGAAGGGGAACATCACACACCGGGGCCTATCATGGGGAGGGGGGAGGGTGGAGGGATTGCATTGGGAGTTATACCTGATGTAAATGATGAGTTGATGGGTGCTGACGAGTTGATTGGTGCAGCACAGCAACATGGCACAAGTATACATATGTAACAAACCTGCACGTTATGCACATGTACCCTAGAACTTAAAGTATAATAATTATAAAAAATAAAAAATAAAAAAAATAAAATAAAATAAAAAAAGAATTGAGAGCCAGGATATACAGGGATGCAGAAAAAGGCATCCTTAAGGTCTAGGACTGTAAACCACTCTGCTTCATCTGGTATTTGGGAAAGCAGAGTATAAGGGTTAGGTACAGCTGGGTATAGAGGACAAAGGCCTCATTGATAATCCTGAGGTCTTGCACTAACCTCCACTGTCCGTTGGGTTTCTGTACTCCTAAAATTGGAATATTGCAGGGGCTATTGCGCGGTTTTACTGGGCCTTGGGCTTTTAGGTCCTTAACAATCTTTTGGAGTCTTTCTTGGGCCTCCGGTCTAAGGAGGTACTGCCTTTGGTAGGGAAAGGAGGCAGAATCCTTTAGTTTAACTTGAACAGGATGGGCATTCTTTGCTCATCCATAGTGTCCTTCTGTTGCCCAGACTTCAGGATTAATTCCTTCCTCAAGTAAGGGACAACAAACGGGCATTCCTTCTCCTATGTTCAGGTGTATAATTGCCCCGGCTTTTTCTGGGCTGTCTCTCCCTAACAAGGGAGTGGGGCTTTCAGGCATAATTAGAAAAGCATGTGAAAAGAGTAAAGTTCCCCAGCCACAACTTAGTGGCTGGGAGAAGTATCTAGTGACTGGCTGTCCTAGGACCCCTTGGATAGTGACAGATCTAGAGGACAGTTTTCCAGGACAGGACAGTAAGACTAAGAAGTCCGCACCAGTGTCCAGGAGACAGTTAACCTCCTGGCGCTCAATGGTCAGGCATATCCGGGGCACTGTAAGGGTGATGGCATGGGTTGGCACTTGCCCCGGACACCCTCAGTCCTGCTGCTGGATCATCTGGTTAATGGCTTCTGACTCAGAGGAACTTCATCCCCCGGGGCAGTGGACCTTCCAGTTACTCACTTGACATAAGGGGCATGGATGAGGAGTTGGCTAATTTCTATTCAGACAATCTTTTTTAAAGTGTTCTTGTAGATGACACTGGAAGTAAGTCCTATTAGGCATTCGATTTGCCCAGACTTACCGTGTACCAGAGCCTCCAAAGTCCGCTTGCCTGAGGGCCATGACTAACCTGGTGGCCTTTTTCTTATCTCGTTTGTCCTGTTCCACCTGCTCCTCCTGATCTCCATTGCAAAAGACCAAGGTTGCCAAGTTCAATAGGGTTTCTAAGCTTTGCTCCGGGCCTAAGGTGGACTTTTGAAGTTTCCCTCTAATGTATGCAGCTGACTAAGTGATAAACTTATCGTTTAAGATTAGTTAGCCTTCAATAGAATCAGGTGACAGACAGGTATGCTTTCTCAAAGCCTCCCTTAGTCTCTCTAGAAAGACAGTAAGATTTTCTTCGTTTCCCTGTGTTATAGTGGATATCATTGAATAATTCATAGGCTTCTTTGTAGCTTTCCTTAGTCCTTCTTGTTTGGGTGAGGGAGAAAGGACAAGATGGAGGAAGGTGAGCAAGAAGGCATAATCCATGTTGCTTCCGGGTTCTTCCTCACCAACTTTCCCGCTCACGGGAAAATGCAGCCCACCCTGGGAAGATGCAGATCAACCGAGCATGCGCCAGGTGATGTCAATCCGAAGAGATCGAAACTTACCCGGCCACGCCTACGGAGACGCCCCTATCACACTCTTATCCCGCCCACTGCCCTCCCCCTTCCGGTACCAATGCATAAAAGTCTGCCACTGGCAGGAGCCAGCGTGACTTCTTCGGCCCCCGTATTTGTGGACTGCAGAACATCACCCGAGAGCGCCGGCGCGACTTCCCTGGCCCCCCACACCTGAGGACCAGAGAACCTCGCCGAGAGTGTGTGCATATTTGCAATAAAAAGACTGCCACTTTCTTACGTACTTTGGCCTCATGTTTAATTACTTAGCTCTCCTAAATTAAGTTACATTGAATTAAATAAAGCAGTTGGTGCCGAAACCCGGGAGGAGACCCCTCCTCAGGGCCCCCTAAGGTCCGAGGAGCCTCCTCCTTCCACGCCGCAGACGGACCAGGACCTAGACATCGCTTTCCACACCTCCAAGTCTCCTAGGGGTGAGTGTCTCTTGCCTCCCTCTCATACTCCTTGGCCAGAAGTCCTGCGCAGGCCCGAGGTTTTTTGGTCACCAGGTGACCCACGGGAGAGTTCCCAAAGGTAGAGACGTCTGCCCAAAGGAGCTCCATTCCAGTCCGTGTGAGACCCGTCCTGGACGGAGACGTCCGCCTGGAGGTAATCTCCATTCCGGCTCCAGGAGCCTCCCGGTCTCTAGTGGCTCCAAAGGATGCTTTGTAGCCAGGTAGAGTTTGGTTTCCGCCTATAGGCGAGAGAAAGGCAATGGGAAATCCCCTATCCAAAATACCTAGAGACACCCCTTTAGGGTGTCTTCTAAGTAATCTCAAAACTTTACAATTAGAGCAAGATCTTAAACGAAAGCGACTGATTTTACTCTCCGCTGTGGCGTGGCCACAATATAAATTAGACAACCAGTCTCAACGGCCGCCTGAAGGCACCTTAGACCGTAACATTTTAATTAGATCTCTCTAATTTCTGCCAGAGGCTCGGAAAGTGGTCAGAAATTATCTATGTTCAAGGCTTTTAGGACTTGCGCTCTCGCCCAGACCTGTGCGCCCGGTGTTAAATGGCCCGGGTCTTGTTAGCCCAAACCCCTAAACCCGGCCCTTGGCCCCCACCTCAGCAACTGAGGTGGACTCCACCTCCATTTCAGATGGGGCCGACGGCAGGCGACCTCCCTCCCGACTTTCCAACCCCCCCTCCCTATGGACTTCCTACCGCCCCTCCCGACGCTCCTCCTTCAGCCACTCCTCTCACCCCTCCCTATGGAGCTCCCACCGCCCCGCCCGACACTCCTCCCTCAGCCACTCCTCTTACCTCTCCCATTTCCGTCCACACTCGCTCCAAGACCGCGGTAGCGGCCCCCATTAGTCAGCCCTCTACCAGTCAGCCTGCCCCAACCCCCTCTACCAGTCAGCCTGCCTTAACCTACCCTACTGGTCAGTCTGTTCCAACCTCCCCTGCTAGTTTGTTGGGCCCCCCACCCCCGAGAAGTTGCCGGAGCCGAAGGCGTGGTTGGAGTCCACGTCCCCTTTTCCCTGGCTGACCTTTCCGAAACTGAAGAACGACTTGGCGACTTCTCAGCCAACCCCACCTAACATTCCAAAGAGTTTCGATACCTAGGCCAGGTATATAACCTTACCTGGCATGACTTACATGTCATTCTTACTTCCACTCTTAACCCAGAGGAAAGAGTGTGCATTCTCGCAGCCGCCAGGCAACATGCAGATCAATGGCATTTAACCGACGCCACCGTCCTGTTAGGAGAGATGGCTGTCCCGTCCATAGAACCAGACTGAGATTACCAACCGCAGCAACCTGGCCGCCGTAGGAAGGACATTATGATTCAATGTCTCTTAGCCGGTATGCAGGCAGCCTCTAACAAAGTGGTCAATTTTGATAAATTAAAGGAAATTATCCAACACCCAGATGAGAACCCGGCTTCCTTCCTAAATCGACTTACAGAGGCACTGGCCCAATTTACCCAGCTAGCCCACTTCCCCAGCCGGGGCAGCTGTCCTAGCCTCCTCTTTTATTTCCCAGTCAGCCTCAGATATTCGAAAATAGCAAAAAAAAAGTTGAAGATGGGCCTCAGACTGCCATACAGGAAAATTGGCCTTCAAAGTTTTTAACTCCAGAGAGGAAGCAGCTGAGGCCGCAGAGCTAGACAAGGAGAAAAGAAGGGCTGCGCTTCAGGCGCAAGCTTCAGTGGCTACCCTCCAACCTGTGTTGCCCACTTTGCCGGCAGGGAAAACCAAAGATAAGTCTCTTAAGGGCTCCTGCTATAAATGCGGAAACCCAGGACACTGGGCAAACCAGTGTCCCCAGGCCAAGCCGGCCACCCCGTCTGGTCCATGCTTTAAGTGTGGCACAACTGGGCATTGGGCAAAAAGGTGTCCAAATCCTCGCCCGCCTACCACGCCATGCCCAACCTGCCAACAGGAGAAACATTGGAAGTCTGATTGCCCCGCCAGCAGGGCAGGCATTGCGCCTCAACGTGGTGCCTCTCCTCAAAGGCCGGAAGGCTCCTTCCAGCTCCTACACCTGGACGACGACTGACGGTGCCCACACTCGGAGACCCCTGTCACCCTCGCTGAGCCTAGGGTAACTCCACAGGTAGCGGGTAAGCCAATTTCTTTTCTCATCAATACGGAGGCTACCTATTCTGTTTTGTCAACCTATGGAGGTCCTAGCCAGCCATCCACTATCTCAGTAGTTAGGGTAGACGGTAAACCGTCTAACCCTCGCCAGACCCCAATGTTAAATTACTGCCTGGACTATGCATACTTTGCCCGGTCTTTCCTCATTGTCCCACCCCCTCTTGGGACGAGACATCTTAACCTAACTCAAAACATCTATTCCCCTTCCCTTTCTCCAGGTGACCAGGTTTTACACAAGGATCAACACCCTCCTCAAATTTTCCCGCTTCCTCACCATTCTTCATCTTAACTTAACTGACTTTTCCCTCATAAACCCCAATAGACACCCTCCTTCCCGACCCATCCCCCAACCAGTAGGTTTCCCAACTTTTTACTCTCATAGAAGACCTAGCTTGGCAGGGTGCCCTTTGTGATTTCCTAATTCCCATACTAATCCTCTGCCTTGCCTTATATTTTGCTCCCATTTTAATAAAATTTCTCCGAGCCAGGGTCCAAGAGATCACCCGGGTCACCTTCAACCAAATGCTCCCGCATCCCTACACCCAACTGCCAACCTCAGACCCTAACTACGCCCCCTAACAGCAGGAAGCAGCCAGACAGACAACGGCGTCCCAAATTCTTATAATCAATAAGAGGTTGGACTGTTTGGGTGAGGGAGAAAGGACAAGATGGAGGAAGGTGAACAAGAAGGCATAATCCATGTTGCTTCCGGGTTCTTCCTCACCAACTTTCCCGCTCGCGGGAAAATGCAGCCCACCCTGGGAAGATGCAGATCAACCGAGCATGCGCCAGGTGATGTCAATCCGAAGAGATCGAAACTTACCCGGCCACGCCTACGGAGACGCCCCTATCACACTCTTATCCCGCCCACTGCCCTCCCCCTTCCGGTACCAATGCATAAAAGTCTGCCACTGGCAGGAGCCAGCGTGACTTCTTCGGCCCCCGCATTTGTGGACCGGAGAACATCACCCGAGAGCGCCGGCGCGACTTCCCTGGCCCCCCACACCTGAGGACCAGAGAACCTCGCCCGAGAGTGTGTGCATATTTGCAATAAAAAGACTGCCACTTTCTTACGTACTTTGGCCTCATGTTTAATTACTTAGCTCTCCTAAATTAAGTTACATTGAATTAAATAAAGCAGTTGGTGCCGAAACCCGGGAGGAGACCCCTCCTCAGGGCCCCCTAAGGTCCGAGGAGCCTCCTCCTTCCACGCCGCAGACGGACCAGGACCTAGACATCGCTTTCCACACCTCCAAGTCTCCTAGGGGTGAGTGTCTCTTGCCTCCCTCTCATACTCCTTGGCCAGAAGTCCTGCGCAGGCCCGAGGTTTTTTGGTCACCAGGTGACCCACGGGAGAGTTCCCAAAGGTAGAGACGTCTGCCCAAAGGAGCTCCATTCCAGTCCGTGTGAGACCCGTCCTGGACGGAGACGTCCGCCTGGAGGTAATCTCCATTCCGGCTCCAGGAGCCTCCCGGTCTCTAGTGGCTCCAAAGGATGCTTTGTAGCCAGGTAGAGTTTGGTTTCCGCCTATAGGCGAGAGAAAGGCAATGGGAAATCCCCTATCCAAAATACCTAGAGACACCCCTTTAGGGTGTCTTCTAAGTAATCTCAAAACTTTACAATTAGAGCAAGATCTTAAACGAAAGCGACTGATTTTACTCTCCGCTGTGGCGTGGCCACAATATAAATTAGACAACCAGTCTCAACGGCCGCCTGAAGGCACCTTAGACCGTAACATTTTAATTAGATCTCTCTAATTTCTGCCAGAGGCTCGGAAAGTGGTCAGAAATTATCTATGTTCAAGGCTTTTAGGACTTGCGCTCTCGCCCAGACCTGTGCGCCCGGTGTTAAATGGCCCGGGTCTTGTTAGCCCAAACCCCTAAACCCGGCCCTTGGCCCCCACCTCAGCAACTGAGGTGGACTCCACCTCCATTTCAGATGGGGCCGACGGCAGGCGACCTCCCTCCCGACTTTCCAACCCCCCCTCCCTATGGACTTCCTACCGCCCCTCCCGACGCTCCTCCTTCAGCCACTCCTCTCACCCCTCCCTATGGAGCTCCCACCGCCCCGCCCGACACTCCTCCCTCAGCCACTCCTCTTACCTCTCCCATTTCCGTCCACACTCGCTCCAAGACCGCGGTAGCGGCCCCCATTAGTCAGCCCTCTACCAGTCAGCCTGCCCCAACCCCCTCTACCAGTCAGCCTGCCTTAACCTACCCTACTGGTCAGTCTGTTCCAACCTCCCCTGCTAGTTTGTTGGGCCCCCCACCCCCGAGAAGTTGCCGGAGCCGAAGGCGTGGTTGGAGTCCACGTCCCCTTTTCCCTGGCTGACCTTTCCGAAACTGAAGAACGACTTGGCGACTTCTCAGCCAACCCCACCTAACATTCCAAAGAGTTTCGATACCTAGGCCAGGTATATAACCTTACCTGGCATGACTTACATGTCATTCTTACTTCCACTCTTAACCCAGAGGAAAGAGTGTGCATTCTCGCAGCCGCCAGGCAACATGCAGATCAATGGCATTTAACCGACGCCACCGTCCTGTTAGGAGAGATGGCTGTCCCGTCCATAGAACCAGACTGAGATTACCAACCGCAGCAACCTGGCCGCCGTAGGAAGGACATTATGATTCAATGTCTCTTAGCCGGTATGCAGGCAGCCTCTAACAAAGTGGTCAATTTTGATAAATTAAAGGAAATTATCCAACACCCAGATGAGAACCCGGCTTCCTTCCTAAATCGACTTACAGAGGCACTGGCCCAATTTACCCAGCTAGCCCACTTCCCCAGCCGGGGCAGCTGTCCTAGCCTCCTCTTTTATTTCCCAGTCAGCCTCAGATATTCGAAAATAGCAAAAAAAAAGTTGAAGATGGGCCTCAGACTGCCATACAGGAAAATTGGCCTTCAAAGTTTTTAACTCCAGAGAGGAAGCAGCTGAGGCCGCAGAGCTAGACAAGGAGAAAAGAAGGGCTGCGCTTCAGGCGCAAGCTTCAGTGGCTACCCTCCAACCTGTGTTGCCCACTTTGCCGGCAGGGAAAACCAAAGATAAGTCTCTTAAGGGCTCCTGCTATAAATGCGGAAACCCAGGACACTGGGCAAACCAGTGTCCCCAGGCCAAGCCGGCCACCCCGTCTGGTCCATGCTTTAAGTGTGGCACAACTGGGCATTGGGCAAAAAGGTGTCCAAATCCTCGCCCGCCTACCACGCCATGCCCAACCTGCCAACAGGAGAAACATTGGAAGTCTGATTGCCCCGCCAGCAGGGCAGGCATTGCGCCTCAACGTGGTGCCTCTCCTCAAAGGCCGGAAGGCTCCTTCCAGCTCCTACACCTGGACGACGACTGACGGTGCCCACACTCGGAGACCCCTGTCACCCTCGCTGAGCCTAGGGTAACTCCACAGGTAGCGGGTAAGCCAATTTCTTTTCTCATCAATACGGAGGCTACCTATTCTGTTTTGTCAACCTATGGAGGTCCTAGCCAGCCATCCACTATCTCAGTAGTTAGGGTAGACGGTAAACCGTCTAACCCTCGCCAGACCCCAATGTTAAATTACTGCCTGGACTATGCATACTTTGCCCGGTCTTTCCTCATTGTCCCACCCCCTCTTGGGACGAGACATCTTAACCTAACTCAAAACATCTATTCCCCTTCCCTTTCTCCAGGTGACCAGGTTTTACACAAGGATCAACACCCTCCTCAAATTTTCCCGCTTCCTCACCATTCTTCATCTTAACTTAACTGACTTTTCCCTCATAAACCCCAATAGACACCCTCCTTCCCGACCCATCCCCCAACCAGTAGGTTTCCCAACTTTTTACTCTCATAGAAGACCTAGCTTGGCAGGGTGCCCTTTGTGATTTCCTAATTCCCATACTAATCCTCTGCCTTGCCTTATATTTTGCTCCCATTTTAATAAAATTTCTCCGAGCCAGGGTCCAAGAGATCACCCGGGTCACCTTCAACCAAATGCTCCCGCATCCCTACACCCAACTGCCAACCTCAGACCCTAACTACGCCCCCTAACAGCAGGAAGCAGCCAGCCAGACAACGGCGTCCCAAATTCTTATAATCAATAAGAGGTTGGACTGTTTGGGTGAGGGAGAAAGGACAAGATGGAGGAAGGTGAACAAGAAGGCATAATCCATGTTGCTTCCGGGTTCTTCCTCACCAACTTTCCCGCTCGCGGGAAAATGCAGCCCACCCTGGGAAGATGCAGATCAACCGAGCATGCGCCAGGTGATGTCAATCCGAAGAGATCGAAACTTACCCGGCCACGCCTACGGAGACGCCCCTATCACACTCTTATCCCGCCCACTGCCCTCCCCCTTCCGGTACCAATGCATAAAAGTCTGCCACTGGCAGGAGCCAGCGTGACTTCTTCGGCCCCCGCATTTGTGGACCGGAGAACATCACCCGAGAGCGCCGGCGCGACTTCCCTGGCCCCCCACACCTGAGGACCAGAGAACCTCGCCCGAGAGTGTGTGCATATTTGCAATAAAAAGACTGCCACTTTCTTACGTACTTTGGCCTCATGTTTAATTACTTAGCTCTCCTAAATTAAGTTACATTGAATTAAATAAAGCAGTTGGTGCCGAAACCCGGGAGGAGACCCCTCCTCAGGGCCCCCTAAGGTCCGAGGAGCCTCCTCCTTCCACGCCGCAGACGGACCAGGACCTAGACATCGCTTTCCACACCTCCAAGTCTCCTAGGGGTGAGTGTCTCTTGCCTCCCTCTCATACTCCTTGGCCAGAAGTCCTGCGCAGGCCCGAGGTTTTTTGGTCACCAGGTGACCCACGGGAGAGTTCCCAAAGGTAGAGACGTCTGCCCAAAGGAGCTCCATTCCAGTCCGTGTGAGACCCGTCCTGGACGGAGACGTCCGCCTGGAGGTAATCTCCATTCCGGCTCCAGGAGCCTCCCGGTCTCTAGTGGCTCCAAAGGATGCTTTGTAGCCAGGTAGAGTTTGGTTTCCGCCTATAGGCGAGAGAAAGGCAATGGGAAATCCCCTATCCAAAATACCTAGAGACACCCCTTTAGGGTGTCTTCTAAGTAATCTCAAAACTTTACAATTAGAGCAAGATCTTAAACGAAAGCGACTGATTTTACTCTCCGCTGTGGCGTGGCCACAATATAAATTAGACAACCAGTCTCAACGGCCGCCTGAAGGCACCTTAGACCGTAACATTTTAATTAGATCTCTCTAATTTCTGCCAGAGGCTCGGAAAGTGGTCAGAAATTATCTATGTTCAAGGCTTTTAGGACTTGCGCTCTCGCCCAGACCTGTGCGCCCGGTGTTAAATGGCCCGGGTCTTGTTAGCCCAAACCCCTAAACCCGGCCCTTGGCCCCCACCTCAGCAACTGAGGTGGACTCCACCTCCATTTCAGATGGGGCCGACGGCAGGCGACCTCCCTCCCGACTTTCCAACCCCCCCTCCCTATGGACTTCCTACCGCCCCTCCCGACGCTCCTCCTTCAGCCACTCCTCTCACCCCTCCCTATGGAGCTCCCACCGCCCCGCCCGACACTCCTCCCTCAGCCACTCCTCTTACCTCTCCCATTTCCGTCCACACTCGCTCCAAGACCGCGGTAGCGGCCCCCATTAGTCAGCCCTCTACCAGTCAGCCTGCCCCAACCCCCTCTACCAGTCAGCCTGCCTTAACCTACCCTACTGGTCAGTCTGTTCCAACCTCCCCTGCTAGTTTGTTGGGCCCCCCACCCCCGAGAAGTTGCCGGAGCCGAAGGCGTGGTTGGAGTCCACGTCCCCTTTTCCCTGGCTGACCTTTCCGAAACTGAAGAACGACTTGGCGACTTCTCAGCCAACCCCACCTAACATTCCAAAGAGTTTCGATACCTAGGCCAGGTATATAACCTTACCTGGCATGACTTACATGTCATTCTTACTTCCACTCTTAACCCAGAGGAAAGAGTGTGCATTCTCGCAGCCGCCAGGCAACATGCAGATCAATGGCATTTAACCGACGCCACCGTCCTGTTAGGAGAGATGGCTGTCCCGTCCATAGAACCAGACTGAGATTACCAACCGCAGCAACCTGGCCGCCGTAGGAAGGACATTATGATTCAATGTCTCTTAGCCGGTATGCAGGCAGCCTCTAACAAAGTGGTCAATTTTGATAAATTAAAGGAAATTATCCAACACCCAGATGAGAACCCGGCTTCCTTCCTAAATCGACTTACAGAGGCACTGGCCCAATTTACCCAGCTAGCCCACTTCCCCAGCCGGGGCAGCTGTCCTAGCCTCCTCTTTTATTTCCCAGTCAGCCTCAGATATTCGAAAATAGCAAAAAAAAAGTTGAAGATGGGCCTCAGACTGCCATACAGGAAAATTGGCCTTCAAAGTTTTTAACTCCAGAGAGGAAGCAGCTGAGGCCGCAGAGCTAGACAAGGAGAAAAGAAGGGCTGCGCTTCAGGCGCAAGCTTCAGTGGCTACCCTCCAACCTGTGTTGCCCACTTTGCCGGCAGGGAAAACCAAAGATAAGTCTCTTAAGGGCTCCTGCTATAAATGCGGAAACCCAGGACACTGGGCAAACCAGTGTCCCCAGGCCAAGCCGGCCACCCCGTCTGGTCCATGCTTTAAGTGTGGCACAACTGGGCATTGGGCAAAAAGGTGTCCAAATCCTCGCCCGCCTACCACGCCATGCCCAACCTGCCAACAGGAGAAACATTGGAAGTCTGATTGCCCCGCCAGCAGGGCAGGCATTGCGCCTCAACGTGGTGCCTCTCCTCAAAGGCCGGAAGGCTCCTTCCAGCTCCTACACCTGGACGACGACTGACGGTGCCCACACTCGGAGACCCCTGTCACCCTCGCTGAGCCTAGGGTAACTCCACAGGTAGCGGGTAAGCCAATTTCTTTTCTCATCAATACGGAGGCTACCTATTCTGTTTTGTCAACCTATGGAGGTCCTAGCCAGCCATCCACTATCTCAGTAGTTAGGGTAGACGGTAAACCGTCTAACCCTCGCCAGACCCCAATGTTAAATTACTGCCTGGACTATGCATACTTTGCCCGGTCTTTCCTCATTGTCCCACCCCCTCTTGGGACGAGACATCTTAACCTAACTCAAAACATCTATTCCCCTTCCCTTTCTCCAGGTGACCAGGTTTTACACAAGGATCAACACCCTCCTCAAATTTTCCCGCTTCCTCACCATTCTTCATCTTAACTTAACTGACTTTTCCCTCATAAACCCCAATAGACACCCTCCTTCCCGACCCATCCCCCAACCAGTAGGTTTCCCAACTTTTTACTCTCATAGAAGACCTAGCTTGGCAGGGTGCCCTTTGTGATTTCCTAATTCCCATACTAATCCTCTGCCTTGCCTTATATTTTGCTCCCATTTTAATAAAATTTCTCCGAGCCAGGGTCCAAGAGATCACCCGGGTCACCTTCAACCAAATGCTCCCGCATCCCTACACCCAACTGCCAACCTCAGACCCTAACTACGCCCCCTAACAGCAGGAAGCAGCCAGACAGACAACGGCGTCCCAAATTCTTATAATCAATAAGAGGTTGGACTGTTTGGGTGAGGGAGAAAGGACAAGATGGAGGAAGGTGAACAAGAAGGCATAATCCATGTTGCTTCCGGGTTCTTCCTCACCAACTTTCCCGCTCGCGGGAAAATGCAGCCCACCCTGGGAAGATGCAGATCAACCGAGCATGCGCCAGGTGATGTCAATCCGAAGAGATCGAAACTTACCCGGCCACGCCTACGGAGACGCCCCTATCACACTCTTATCCCGCCCACTGCCCTCCCCCTTCCGGTACCAATGCATAAAAGTCTGCCACTGGCAGGAGCCAGCGTGACTTCTTCGGCCCCCGCATTTGTGGACCGGAGAACATCACCCGAGAGCGCCGGCGCGACTTCCCTGGCCCCCCACACCTGAGGACCAGAGAACCTCGCCCGAGAGTGTGTGCATATTTGCAATAAAAAGACTGCCACTTTCTTACGTACTTTGGCCTCATGTTTAATTACTTAGCTCTCCTAAATTAAGTTACATTGAATTAAATAAAGCAGTTGGTGCCGAAACCCGGGAGGAGACCCCTCCTCAGGGCCCCCTAAGGTCCGAGGAGCCTCCTCCTTCCACGCCGCAGACGGACCAGGACCTAGACATCGCTTTCCACACCTCCAAGTCTCCTAGGGGTGAGTGTCTCTTGCCTCCCTCTCATACTCCTTGGCCAGAAGTCCTGCGCAGGCCCGAGGTTTTTTGGTCACCAGGTGACCCACGGGAGAGTTCCCAAAGGTAGAGACGTCTGCCCAAAGGAGCTCCATTCCAGTCCGTGTGAGACCCGTCCTGGACGGAGACGTCCGCCTGGAGGTAATCTCCATTCCGGCTCCAGGAGCCTCCCGGTCTCTAGTGGCTCCAAAGGATGCTTTGTAGCCAGGTAGAGTTTGGTTTCCGCCTATAGGCGAGAGAAAGGCAATGGGAAATCCCCTATCCAAAATACCTAGAGACACCCCTTTAGGGTGTCTTCTAAGTAATCTCAAAACTTTACAATTAGAGCAAGATCTTAAACGAAAGCGACTGATTTTACTCTCCGCTGTGGCGTGGCCACAATATAAATTAGACAACCAGTCTCAACGGCCGCCTGAAGGCACCTTAGACCGTAACATTTTAATTAGATCTCTCTAATTTCTGCCAGAGGCTCGGAAAGTGGTCAGAAATTATCTATGTTCAAGGCTTTTAGGACTTGCGCTCTCGCCCAGACCTGTGCGCCCGGTGTTAAATGGCCCGGGTCTTGTTAGCCCAAACCCCTAAACCCGGCCCTTGGCCCCCACCTCAGCAACTGAGGTGGACTCCACCTCCATTTCAGATGGGGCCGACGGCAGGCGACCTCCCTCCCGACTTTCCAACCCCCCCTCCCTATGGACTTCCTACCGCCCCTCCCGACGCTCCTCCTTCAGCCACTCCTCTCACCCCTCCCTATGGAGCTCCCACCGCCCCGCCCGACACTCCTCCCTCAGCCACTCCTCTTACCTCTCCCATTTCCGTCCACACTCGCTCCAAGACCGCGGTAGCGGCCCCCATTAGTCAGCCCTCTACCAGTCAGCCTGCCCCAACCCCCTCTACCAGTCAGCCTGCCTTAACCTACCCTACTGGTCAGTCTGTTCCAACCTCCCCTGCTAGTTTGTTGGGCCCCCCACCCCCGAGAAGTTGCCGGAGCCGAAGGCGTGGTTGGAGTCCACGTCCCCTTTTCCCTGGCTGACCTTTCCGAAACTGAAGAACGACTTGGCGACTTCTCAGCCAACCCCACCTAACATTCCAAAGAGTTTCGATACCTAGGCCAGGTATATAACCTTACCTGGCATGACTTACATGTCATTCTTACTTCCACTCTTAACCCAGAGGAAAGAGTGTGCATTCTCGCAGCCGCCAGGCAACATGCAGATCAATGGCATTTAACCGACGCCACCGTCCTGTTAGGAGAGATGGCTGTCCCGTCCATAGAACCAGACTGAGATTACCAACCGCAGCAACCTGGCCGCCGTAGGAAGGACATTATGATTCAATGTCTCTTAGCCGGTATGCAGGCAGCCTCTAACAAAGTGGTCAATTTTGATAAATTAAAGGAAATTATCCAACACCCAGATGAGAACCCGGCTTCCTTCCTAAATCGACTTACAGAGGCACTGGCCCAATTTACCCAGCTAGCCCACTTCCCCAGCCGGGGCAGCTGTCCTAGCCTCCTCTTTTATTTCCCAGTCAGCCTCAGATATTCGAAAATAGCAAAAAAAAAGTTGAAGATGGGCCTCAGACTGCCATACAGGAAAATTGGCCTTCAAAGTTTTTAACTCCAGAGAGGAAGCAGCTGAGGCCGCAGAGCTAGACAAGGAGAAAAGAAGGGCTGCGCTTCAGGCGCAAGCTTCAGTGGCTACCCTCCAACCTGTGTTGCCCACTTTGCCGGCAGGGAAAACCAAAGATAAGTCTCTTAAGGGCTCCTGCTATAAATGCGGAAACCCAGGACACTGGGCAAACCAGTGTCCCCAGGCCAAGCCGGCCACCCCGTCTGGTCCATGCTTTAAGTGTGGCACAACTGGGCATTGGGCAAAAAGGTGTCCAAATCCTCGCCCGCCTACCACGCCATGCCCAACCTGCCAACAGGAGAAACATTGGAAGTCTGATTGCCCCGCCAGCAGGGCAGGCATTGCGCCTCAACGTGGTGCCTCTCCTCAAAGGCCGGAAGGCTCCTTCCAGCTCCTACACCTGGACGACGACTGACGGTGCCCACACTCGGAGACCCCTGTCACCCTCGCTGAGCCTAGGGTAACTCCACAGGTAGCGGGTAAGCCAATTTCTTTTCTCATCAATACGGAGGCTACCTATTCTGTTTTGTCAACCTATGGAGGTCCTAGCCAGCCATCCACTATCTCAGTAGTTAGGGTAGACGGTAAACCGTCTAACCCTCGCCAGACCCCAATGTTAAATTACTGCCTGGACTATGCATACTTTGCCCGGTCTTTCCTCATTGTCCCACCCCCTCTTGGGACGAGACATCTTAACCTAACTCAAAACATCTATTCCCCTTCCCTTTCTCCAGGTGACCAGGTTTTACACAAGGATCAACACCCTCCTCAAATTTTCCCGCTTCCTCACCATTCTTCATCTTAACTTAACTGACTTTTCCCTCATAAACCCCAATAGACACCCTCCTTCCCGACCCATCCCCCAACCAGTAGGTTTCCCAACTTTTTACTCTCATAGAAGACCTAGCTTGGCAGGGTGCCCTTTGTGATTTCCTAATTCCCATACTAATCCTCTGCCTTGCCTTATATTTTGCTCCCATTTTAATAAAATTTCTCCGAGCCAGGGTCCAAGAGATCACCCGGGTCACCTTCAACCAAATGCTCCCGCATCCCTACACCCAACTGCCAACCTCAGACCCTAACTACGCCCCCTAACAGCAGGAAGCAGCCAGACAGACAACGGCGTCCCAAATTCTTATAATCAATAAGAGGTTGGACTGTTTGGGTGAGGGAGAAAGGACAAGATGGAGGAAGGTGAACAAGAAGGCATAATCCATGTTGCTTCCGGGTTCTTCCTCACCAACTTTCCCGCTCGCGGGAAAATGCAGCCCACCCTGGGAAGATGCAGATCAACCGAGCATGCGCCAGGTGATGTCAATCCGAAGAGATCGAAACTTACCCGGCCACGCCTACGGAGACGCCCCTATCACACTCTTATCCCGCCCACTGCCCTCCCCCTTCCGGTACCAATGCATAAAAGTCTGCCACTGGCAGGAGCCAGCGTGACTTCTTCGGCCCCCGCATTTGTGGACCGGAGAACATCACCCGAGAGCGCCGGCGCGACTTCCCTGGCCCCCCACACCTGAGGACCAGAGAACCTCGCCCGAGAGTGTGTGCATATTTGCAATAAAAAGACTGCCACTTTCTTACGTACTTTGGCCTCATGTTTAATTACTTAGCTCTCCTAAATTAAGTTACATTGAATTAAATAAAGCAGTTGGTGCCGAAACCCGGGAGGAGACCCCTCCTCAGGGCCCCCTAAGGTCCGAGGAGCCTCCTCCTTCCACGCCGCAGACGGACCAGGACCTAGACATCGCTTTCCACACCTCCAAGTCTCCTAGGGGTGAGTGTCTCTTGCCTCCCTCTCATACTCCTTGGCCAGAAGTCCTGCGCAGGCCCGAGGTTTTTTGGTCACCAGGTGACCCACGGGAGAGTTCCCAAAGGTAGAGACGTCTGCCCAAAGGAGCTCCATTCCAGTCCGTGTGAGACCCGTCCTGGACGGAGACGTCCGCCTGGAGGTAATCTCCATTCCGGCTCCAGGAGCCTCCCGGTCTCTAGTGGCTCCAAAGGATGCTTTGTAGCCAGGTAGAGTTTGGTTTCCACCTATAGGCGAGAGAAAGGCAATGGGAAATCCCCTATCCAAAATACCTAGAGACACCCCTTTAGGGTGTCTTCTAAGTAATCTCAAAACTTTACAATTAGAGCAAGATCTTAAACGAAAGCGACTGATTTTACTCTCCGCTGTGGCGTGGCCACAATATAAATTAGACAACCAGTCTCAACGGCCGCCTGAAGGCACCTTAGACCGTAACATTTTAATTAGATCTCTCTAATTTCTGCCAGAGGCTCGGAAAGTGGTCAGAAATTATCTATGTTCAAGGCTTTTAGGACTTGCGCTCTCGCCCAGACCTGTGCGCCCGGTGTTAAATGGCCCGGGTCTTGTTAGCCCAAACCCCTAAACCCGGCCCTTGGCCCCCACCTCAGCAACTGAGGTGGACTCCACCTCCATTTCAGATGGGGCCGACGGCAGGCGACCTCCCTCCCGACTTTCCAACCCCCCCTCCCTATGGACTTCCTACCGCCCCTCCCGACGCTCCTCCTTCAGCCACTCCTCTCACCCCTCCCTATGGAGCTCCCACCGCCCCGCCCGACACTCCTCCCTCAGCCACTCCTCTTACCTCTCCCATTTCCGTCCACACTCGCTCCAAGACCGCGGTAGCGGCCCCCATTAGTCAGCCCTCTACCAGTCAGCCTGCCCCAACCCCCTCTACCAGTCAGCCTGCCTTAACCTACCCTACTGGTCAGTCTGTTCCAACCTCCCCTGCTAGTTTGTTGGGCCCCCCACCCCCGAGAAGTTGCCGGAGCCGAAGGCATGGTTGGAGTCCACGTCCCCTTTTCCCTGGCTGACCTTTCCGAAACTGAAGAACGACTTGGCGACTTCTCAGCCAACCCCACCTAACATTCCAAAGAGTTTCGATACCTAGGCCAGGTATATAACCTTACCTGGCATGACTTACATGTCATTCTTACTTCCACTCTTAACCCAGAGGAAAGAGTGTGCATTCTCGCAGCCGCCAGGCAACATGCAGATCAATGGCATTTAACCGACGCCACCGTCCTGTTAGGAGAGATGGCTGTCCCGTCCATAGAACCAGACTGAGATTACCAACCGCAGCAACCTGGCCGCCGTAGGAAGGACATTATGATTCAGTGTCTCTTAGCCGGTATGCAGGCAGCCTCTAACAAAGTGGTCAATTTTGATAAATTAAAGGAAATTATCCAACACCCAGATGAGAACCCGGCTTCCTTCCTAAATCGACTTACAGAGGCACTGGCCCAATTTACCCAGCTAGCCCACTTCCCCAGCCGGGGCAGCTGTCCTAGCCTCCTCTTTTATTTCCCAGTCAGCCTCAGATATTCGAAAATAGCAAAAAAAAGTTGAAGATGGGCCTCAGACTGCCATACAGGAAAATTGGCCTTCAAAGTTTTTAACTCCAGAGAGGAAGCAGCTGAGGCCGCAGAGCTAGACAAGGAGAAAAGAAGGGCTGCGCTTCAGGCGCAAGCTTCAGTGGCTACCCTCCAACCTGTGTTGCCCACTTTGCCGGCAGGGAAAACCAAAGATAAGTCTCTTAAGGGCTCCTGCTATAAATGCGGAAACCCAGGACACTGGGCAAACCAGTGTCCCCAGGCCAAGCCGGCCACCCCGTCTGGTCCATGCTTTAAGTGTGGCACAACTGGGCATTGGGCAAAAAGGTGTCCAAATCCTCGCCCGCCTACCACGCCATGCCCAACCTGCCAACAGGAGAAACATTGGAAGTCTGATTGCCCTGCCAGCAGGGCAGGCATTGCGCCTCAACGTGGTGCCTCTCCTCAAAGGCCGGAAGGCTCCTTCCAGCTCCTACACCTGGACGACGACTGACGGTGCCCACACTCGGAGACCCCTGTCACCCTCGCTGAGCCTAGGGTAACTCCACAGGTAGCGGGTAAGCCAATTTCTTTTCTCATCAATACGGAGGCTACCTATTCTGTTTTGTCAACCTATGGAGGTCCTAGCCAGCCATCCACTATCTCAGTAGTTAGGGTAGACGGTAAACCGTCTAACCCTCGCCAGACCCCAATGTTAAATTACTGCCTGGACTATGCATACTTTGCCCGGTCTTTCCTCATTGTCCCACCCCCTCTTGGGACGAGACATCTTAACCTAACTCAAAACATCTATTCCCCTTCCCTTTCTCCAGGTGACCAGGTTTTACACAAGGATCAACACCCTCCTCAAATTTTCCCGCTTCCTCACCATTCTTCATCTTAACTTAACTGACTTTTCCCTCATAAACCCCAATAGACACCCTCCTTCCCGACCCATCCCCCAACCAGTAGGTTTCCCAACTTTTTACTCTCATAGAAGACCTAGCTTGGCAGGGTGCCCTTTGTGATTTCCTAATTCCCATACTAATCCTCTGCCTTGCCTTATATTTTGCTCCCATTTTAATAAAATTTCTCCGAGCCAGGGTCCAAGAGATCACCCGGGTCACCTTCAACCAAATGCTCCCGCATCCCTACACCCAACTGCCAACCTCAGACCCTAACTACGCCCCCTAACAGCAGGAAGCAGCCAGACAGACAACGGCGTCCCAAATTCTTATAATCAATAAGAGGTTGGACTGTTTGGGTGAGGGAGAAAGGACAAGATGGAGGAAGGTGAACAAGAAGGCATAATCCATGTTGCTTCCGGGTTCTTCCTCACCAACTTTCCCGCTCGCGGGAAAATGCAGCCCACCCTGGGAAGATGCAGATCAACCGAGCATGCGCCAGGTGATGTCAATCCGAAGAGATCGAAACTTACCCGGCCACGCCTACGGAGACGCCCCTATCACACTCTTATCCCGCCCACTGCCCTCCCCCTTCCGGTACCAATGCATAAAAGTCTGCCACTGGCAGGAGCCAGCGTGACTTCTTCGGCCCCCGCATTTGTGGACCGGAGAACATCACCCGAGAGCGCCGGCGCGACTTCCCTGGCCCCCCACACCTGAGGACCAGAGAACCTCGCCCGAGAGTGTGTGCATATTTGCAATAAAAAGACTGCCACTTTCTTACGTACTTTGGCCTCATGTTTAATTACTTAGCTCTCCTAAATTAAGTTACATTGAATTAAATAAAGCAGTTGGTGCCGAAACCCGGGAGGAGACCCCTCCTCAGGGCCCCCTAAGGTCCGAGGAGCCTCCTCCTTCCACGCCGCAGACGGACCAGGACCTAGACATCGCTTTCCACACCTCCAAGTCTCCTAGGGGTGAGTGTCTCTTGCCTCCCTCTCATACTCCTTGGCCAGAAGTCCTGCGCAGGCCCGAGGTTTTTTGGTCACCAGGTGACCCACGGGAGAGTTCCCAAAGGTAGAGACGTCTGCCCAAAGGAGCTCCATTCCAGTCCGTGTGAGACCCGTCCTGGACGGAGACGTCCGCCTGGAGGTAATCTCCATTCCGGCTCCAGGAGCCTCCCGGTCTCTAGTGGCTCCAAAGGATGCTTTGTAGCCAGGTAGAGTTTGGTTTCCGCCTATAGGCGAGAGAAAGGCAATGGGAAATCCCCTATCCAAAATACCTAGAGACACCCCTTTAGGGTGTCTTCTAAGTAATCTCAAAACTTTACAATTAGAGCAAGATCTTAAACGAAAGCGACTGATTTTACTCTCCGCTGTGGCGTGGCCACAATATAAATTAGACAACCAGTCTCAACGGCCGCCTGAAGGCACCTTAGACCGTAACATTTTAATTAGATCTCTCTAATTTCTGCCAGAGGCTCGGAAAGTGGTCAGAAATTATCTATGTTCAAGGCTTTTAGGACTTGCGCTCTCGCCCAGACCTGTGCGCCCGGTGTTAAATGGCCCAGGTCTTGTTAGCCCAAACCCCTAAACCCGGCCCTTGGCCCCCACCTCAGCAACTGAGGTGGACTCCACCTCCATTTCAGATGGGGCCGACGGCAGGCGACCTCCCTCCCGACTTTCCAACCCCCCCTCCCTATGGACTTCCTACCGCCCCTCCCGACGCTCCTCCTTCAGCCACTCCTCTCACCCCTCCCTATGGAGCTCCCACCGCCCCGCCCGACACTCCTCCCTCAGCCACTCCTCTTACCTCTCCCATTTCCGTCCACACTCGCTCCAAGACCGCGGTAGCGGCCCCCATTAGTCAGCCCTCTACCAGTCAGCCTGCCCCAACCCCCTCTACCAGTCAGCCTGCCTTAACCTACCCTACTGGTCAGTCTGTTCCAACCTCCCCTGCTAGTTTGTTGGGCCCCCCACCCCCGAGAAGTTGCCGGAGCCGAAGGCGTGGTTGGAGTCCACGTCCCCTTTTCCCTGGCTGACCTTTCCGAAACTGAAGAACGACTTGGCGACTTCTCAGCCAACCCCACCTAACATTCCAAAGAGTTTCGATACCTAGGCCAGGTATATAACCTTACCTGGCATGACTTACATGTCATTCTTACTTCCACTCTTAACCCAGAGGAAAGAGTGTGCATTCTCGCAGCCGCCAGGCAACATGCAGATCAATGGCATTTAACCGACGCCACCGTCCTGTTAGGAGAGATGGCTGTCCCGTCCATAGAACCAGACTGAGATTACCAACCGCAGCAACCTGGCCGCCGTAGGAAGGACATTATGATTCAGTGTCTCTTAGCCGGTATGCAGGCAGCCTCTAACAAAGTGGTCAATTTTGATAAATTAAAGGAAATTATCCAACACCCAGATGAGAACCCGGCTTCCTTCCTAAATCGACTTACAGAGGCACTGGCCCAATTTACCCAGCTAGCCCACTTCCCCAGCCGGGGCAGCTGTCCTAGCCTCCTCTTTTATTTCCCAGTCAGCCTCAGATATTCGAAAATAGCAAAAAAAAGTTGAAGATGGGCCTCAGACTGCCATACAGGAAAATTGGCCTTCAAAGTTTTTAACTCCAGAGAGGAAGCAGCTGAGGCCGCAGAGCTAGACAAGGAGAAAAGAAGGGCTGCGCTTCAGGCGCAAGCTTCAGTGGCTACCCTCCAACCTGTGTTGCCCACTTTGCCGGCAGGGAAAACCAAAGATAAGTCTCTTAAGGGCTCCTGCTATAAATGCGGAAACCCAGGACACTGGGCAAACCAGTGTCCCCAGGCCAAGCCGGCCACCCCGTCTGGTCCATGCTTTAAGTGTGGCACAACTGGGCATTGGGCAAAAAGGTGTCCAAATCCTCGCCCGCCTACCACGCCATGCCCAACCTGCCAACAGGAGAAACATTGGAAGTCTGATTGCCCCGCCAGCAGGGCAGGCATTGCGCCTCAACGTGGTGCCTCTCCTCAAAGGCCGGAAGGCTCCTTCCAGCTCCTACACCTGGACGACGACTGACGGTGCCCACACTCGGAGACCCCTGTCACCCTCGCTGAGCCTAGGGTAACTCCACAGGTAGCGGGTAAGCCAATTTCTTTTCTCATCAATACGGAGGCTACCTATTCTGTTTTGTCAACCTATGGAGGTCCTAGCCAGCCATCCACTATCTCAGTAGTTAGGGTAGACGGTAAACCGTCTAACCCTCGCCAGACCCCAATGTTAAATTACTGCCTGGACTATGCATACTTTGCCCGGTCTTTCCTCATTGTCCCACCCCCTCTTGGGACGAGACATCTTAACCTAACTCAAAACATCTATTCCCCTTCCCTTTCTCCAGGTGACCAGGTTTTACACAAGGATCAACACCCTCCTCAAATTTTCCCGCTTCCTCACCATTCTTCATCTTAACTTAACTGACTTTTCCCTCATAAACCCCAATAGACACCCTCCTTCCCGACCCATCCCCCAACCAGTAGGTTTCCCAACTTTTTACTCTCATAGAAGACCTAGCTTGGCAGGGTGCCCTTTGTGATTTCCTAATTCCCATACTAATCCTCTGCCTTGCCTTATATTTTGCTCCCATTTTAATAAAATTTCTCCGAGCCAGGGTCCAAGAGATCACCCGGGTCACCTTCAACCAAATGCTCCCGCATCCCTACACCCAACTGCCAACCTCAGACCCTAACTACGCCCCCTAACAGCAGGAAGCAGCCAGACAGACAACGGCGTCCCAAATTCTTATAATCAATAAGAGGTTGGACTGTTTGGGTGAGGGAGAAAGGACAAGATGGAGGAAGGTGAACAAGAAGGCATAATCCATGTTGCTTCCGGGTTCTTCCTCACCAACTTTCCCGCTCGCGGGAAAATGCAGCCCACCCTGGGAAGATGCAGATCAACCGAGCATGCGCCAGGTGATGTCAATCCGAAGAGATCGAAACTTACCCGGCCACGCCTACGGAGACGCCCCTATCACACTCTTATCCCGCCCACTGCCCTCCCCCTTCCGGTACCAATGCATAAAAGTCTGCCACTGGCAGGAGCCAGCGTGACTTCTTCGGCCCCCGCATTTGTGGACCGGAGAACATCACCCGAGAGCGCCGGCGCGACTTCCCTGGCCCCCCACACCTGAGGACCAGAGAACCTCGCCCGAGAGTGTGTGCATATTTGCAATAAAAAGACTGCCACTTTCTTACGTACTTTGGCCTCATGTTTAATTACTTAGCTCTCCTAAATTAAGTTACATTGAATTAAATAAAGCAGTTGGTGCCGAAACCCGGGAGGAGACCCCTCCTCAGGGCCCCCTAAGGTCCGAGGAGCCTCCTCCTTCCACGCCGCAGACGGACCAGGACCTAGACATCGCTTTCCACACCTCCAAGTCTCCTAGGGGTGAGTGTCTCTTGCCTCCCTCTCATACTCCTTGGCCAGAAGTCCTGCGCAGGCCCGAGGTTTTTTGGTCACCAGGTGACCCACGGGAGAGTTCCCAAAGGTAGAGACGTCTGCCCAAAGGAGCTCCATTCCAGTCCGTGTGAGACCCGTCCTGGACGGAGACGTCCGCCTGGAGGTAATCTCCATTCCGGCTCCAGGAGCCTCCCGGTCTCTAGTGGCTCCAAAGGATGCTTTGTAGCCAGGTAGAGTTTGGTTTCCGCCTATAGGCGAGAGAAAGGCAATGGGAAATCCCCTATCCAAAATACCTAGAGACACCCCTTTAGGGTGTCTTCTAAGTAATCTCAAAACTTTACAATTAGAGCAAGATCTTAAACGAAAGCGACTGATTTTACTCTCCGCTGTGGCGTGGCCACAATATAAATTAGACAACCAGTCTCAACGGCCGCCTGAAGGCACCTTAGACCGTAACATTTTAATTAGATCTCTCTAATTTCTGCCAGAGGCTCGGAAAGTGGTCAGAAATTATCTATGTTCAAGGCTTTTAGGACTTGCGCTCTCGCCCAGACCTGTGCGCCCGGTGTTAAATGGCCCGGGTCTTGTTAGCCCAAACCCCTAAACCCGGCCCTTGGCCCCCACCTCAGCAACTGAGGTGGACTCCACCTCCATTTCAGATGGGGCCGACGGCAGGCGACCTCCCTCCCGACTTTCCAACCCCCCCTCCCTATGGACTTCCTACCGCCCCTCCCGACGCTCCTCCTTCAGCCACTCCTCTCACCCCTCCCTATGGAGCTCCCACCGCCCCGCCCGACACTCCTCCCTCAGCCACTCCTCTTACCTCTCCCATTTCCGTCCACACTCGCTCCAAGACCGCGGTAGCGGCCCCCATTAGTCAGCCCTCTACCAGTCAGCCTGCCCCAACCCCCTCTACCAGTCAGCCTGCCTTAACCTACCCTACTGGTCAGTCTGTTCCAACCTCCCCTGCTAGTTTGTTGGGCCCCCCACCCCCGAGAAGTTGCCGGAGCCGAAGGCGTGGTTGGAGTCCACGTCCCCTTTTCCCTGGCTGACCTTTCCGAAACTGAAGAACGACTTGGCGACTTCTCAGCCAACCCCACCTAACATTCCAAAGAGTTTCGATACCTAGGCCAGGTATATAACCTTACCTGGCATGACTTACATGTCATTCTTACTTCCACTCTTAACCCAGAGGAAAGAGTGTGCATTCTCGCAGCCGCCAGGCAACATGCAGATCAATGGCATTTAACCGACGCCACCGTCCTGTTAGGAGAGATGGCTGTCCCGTCCATAGAACCAGACTGAGATTACCAACCGCAGCAACCTGGCCGCCGTAGGAAGGACATTATGATTCAGTGTCTCTTAGCCGGTATGCAGGCAGCCTCTAACAAAGTGGTCAATTTTGATAAATTAAAGGAAATTATCCAACACCCAGATGAGAACCCGGCTTCCTTCCTAAATCGACTTACAGAGGCACTGGCCCAATTTACCCAGCTAGCCCACTTCCCCAGCCGGGGCAGCTGTCCTAGCCTCCTCTTTTATTTCCCAGTCAGCCTCAGATATTCGAAAATAGCAAAAAAAAGTTGAAGATGGGCCTCAGACTGCCATACAGGAAAATTGGCCTTCAAAGTTTTTAACTCCAGAGAGGAAGCAGCTGAGGCCGCAGAGCTAGACAAGGAGAAAAGAAGGGCTGCGCTTCAGGCGCAAGCTTCAGTGGCTACCCTCCAACCTGTGTTGCCCACTTTGCCGGCAGGGAAAACCAAAGATAAGTCTCTTAAGGGCTCCTGCTATAAATGCGGAAACCCAGGACACTGGGCAAACCAGTGTCCCCAGGCCAAGCCGGCCACCCCGTCTGGTCCATGCTTTAAGTGTGGCACAACTGGGCATTGGGCAAAAAGGTGTCCAAATCCTCGCCCGCCTACCACGCCATGCCCAACCTGCCAACAGGAGAAACATTGGAAGTCTGATTGCCCCGCCAGCAGGGCAGGCATTGCGCCTCAACGTGGTGCCTCTCCTCAAAGGCCGGAAGGCTCCTTCCAGCTCCTACACCTGGACGACGACTGACGGTGCCCACACTCGGAGACCCCTGTCACCCTCGCTGAGCCTAGGGTAACTCCACAGGTAGCGGGTAAGCCAATTTCTTTTCTCATCAATACGGAGGCTACCTATTCTGTTTTGTCAACCTATGGAGGTCCTAGCCAGCCATCCACTATCTCAGTAGTTAGGGTAGACGGTAAACCGTCTAACCCTCGCCAGACCCCAATGTTAAATTACTGCCTGGACTATGCATACTTTGCCCGGTCTTTCCTCATTGTCCCACCCCCTCTTGGGACGAGACATCTTAACCTAACTCAAAACATCTATTCCCCTTCCCTTTCTCCAGGTGACCAGGTTTTACACAAGGATCAACACCCTCCTCAAATTTTCCCGCTTCCTCACCATTCTTCATCTTAACTTAACTGACTTTTCCCTCATAAACCCCAATAGACACCCTCCTTCCCGACCCATCCCCCAACCAGTAGGTTTCCCAACTTTTTACTCTCATAGAAGACCTAGCTTGGCAGGGTGCCCTTTGTGATTTCCTAATTCCCATACTAATCCTCTGCCTTGCCTTATATTTTGCTCCCATTTTAATAAAATTTCTCCGAGCCAGGGTCCAAGAGATCACCCGGGTCACCTTCAACCAAATGCTCCCGCATCCCTACACCCAACTGCCAACCTCAGACCCTAACTACGCCCCCTAACAGCAGGAAGCAGCCAGACAGACAACGGCGTCCCAAATTCTTATAATCAATAAGAGGTTGGACTGTTTGGGTGAGGGAGAAAGGACAAGATGGAGGAAGGTGAACAAGAAGGCATAATCCATGTTGCTTCCGGGTTCTTCCTCACCAACTTTCCCGCTCGCGGGAAAATGCAGCCCACCCTGGGAAGATGCAGATCAACCGAGCATGCGCCAGGTGATGTCAATCCGAAGAGATCGAAACTTACCCGGCCACGCCTACGGAGACGCCCCTATCACACTCTTATCCCGCCCACTGCCCTCCCCCTTCCGGTACCAATGCATAAAAGTCTGCCACTGGCAGGAGCCAGCGTGACTTCTTCGGCCCCCGCATTTGTGGACCGGAGAACATCACCCGAGAGCGCCGGCGCGACTTCCCTGGCCCCCCACACCTGAGGACCAGAGAACCTCGCCCGAGAGTGTGTGCATATTTGCAATAAAAAGACTGCCACTTTCTTACGTACTTTGGCCTCATGTTTAATTACTTAGCTCTCCTAAATTAAGTTACATTGAATTAAATAAAGCAGTTGGTGCCGAAACCCGGGAGGAGACCCCTCCTCAGGGCCCCCTAAGGTCCGAGGAGCCTCCTCCTTCCACGCCGCAGACGGACCAGGACCTAGACATCGCTTTCCACACCTCCAAGTCTCCTAGGGGTGAGTGTCTCTTGCCTCCCTCTCATACTCCTTGGCCAGAAGTCCTGCGCAGGCCCGAGGTTTTTTGGTCACCAGGTGACCCACGGGAGAGTTCCCAAAGGTAGAGACGTCTGCCCAAAGGAGCTCCATTCCAGTCCGTGTGAGACCCGTCCTGGACGGAGACGTCCGCCTGGAGGTAATCTCCATTCCGGCTCCAGGAGCCTCCCGGTCTCTAGTGGCTCCAAAGGATGCTTTGTAGCCAGGTAGAGTTTGGTTTCCGCCTATAGGCGAGAGAAAGGCAATGGGAAATCCCCTATCCAAAATACCTAGAGACACCCCTTTAGGGTGTCTTCTAAGTAATCTCAAAACTTTACAATTAGAGCAAGATCTTAAACGAAAGCGACTGATTTTACTCTCCGCTGTGGCGTGGCCACAATATAAATTAGACAACCAGTCTCAACGGCCGCCTGAAGGCACCTTAGACCGTAACATTTTAATTAGATCTCTCTAATTTCTGCCAGAGGCTCGGAAAGTGGTCAGAAATTATCTATGTTCAAGGCTTTTAGGACTTGCGCTCTCGCCCAGACCTGTGCGCCCGGTGTTAAATGGCCCGGGTCTTGTTAGCCCAAACCCCTAAACCCGGCCCTTGGCCCCCACCTCAGCAACTGAGGTGGACTCCACCTCCATTTCAGATGGGGCCGACGGCAGGCGACCTCCCTCCCGACTTTCCAACCCCCCCTCCCTATGGACTTCCTACCGCCCCTCCCGACGCTCCTCCTTCAGCCACTCCTCTCACCCCTCCCTATGGAGCTCCCACCGCCCCGCCCGACACTCCTCCCTCAGCCACTCCTCTTACCTCTCCCATTTCCGTCCACACTCGCTCCAAGACCGCGGTAGCGGCCCCCATTAGTCAGCCCTCTACCAGTCAGCCTGCCCCAACCCCCTCTACCAGTCAGCCTGCCTTAACCTACCCTACTGGTCAGTCTGTTCCAACCTCCCCTGCTAGTTTGTTGGGCCCCCCACCCCCGAGAAGTTGCCGGAGCCGAAGGCGTGGTTGGAGTCCACGTCCCCTTTTCCCTGGCTGACCTTTCCGAAACTGAAGAACGACTTGGCGACTTCTCAGCCAACCCCACCTAACATTCCAAAGAGTTTCGATACCTAGGCCAGGTATATAACCTTACCTGGCATGACTTACATGTCATTCTTACTTCCACTCTTAACCCAGAGGAAAGAGTGTGCATTCTCGCAGCCGCCAGGCAACATGCAGATCAATGGCATTTAACCGACGCCACCGTCCTGTTAGGAGAGATGGCTGTCCCGTCCATAGAACCAGACTGAGATTACCAACCGCAGCAACCTGGCCGCCGTAGGAAGGACATTATGATTCAATGTCTCTTAGCCGGTATGCAGGCAGCCTCTAACAAAGTGGTCAATTTTGATAAATTAAAGGAAATTATCCAACACCCAGATGAGAACCCGGCTTCCTTCCTAAATCGACTTACAGAGGCACTGGCCCAATTTACCCAGCTAGCCCACTTCCCCAGCCGGGGCAGCTGTCCTAGCCTCCTCTTTTATTTCCCAGTCAGCCTCAGATATTCGAAAATAGCAAAAAAAAGTTGAAGATGGGCCTCAGACTGCCATACAGGAAAATTGGCCTTCAAAGTTTTTAACTCCAGAGAGGAAGCAGCTGAGGCCGCAGAGCTAGACAAGGAGAAAAGAAGGGCTGCGCTTCAGGCGCAAGCTTCAGTGGCTACCCTCCAACCTGTGTTGCCCACTTTGCCGGCAGGGAAAACCAAAGATAAGTCTCTTAAGGGCTCCTGCTATAAATGCGGAAACCCAGGACACTGGGCAAACCAGTGTCCCCAGGCCAAGCCGGCCACCCCGTCTGGTCCATGCTTTAAGTGTGGCACAACTGGGCATTGGGCAAAAAGGTGTCCAAATCCTCGCCCGCCTACCACGCCATGCCCAACCTGCCAACAGGAGAAACATTGGAAGTCTGATTGCCCCGCCAGCAGGGCAGGCATTGCGCCTCAACGTGGTGCCTCTCCTCAAAGGCCGGAAGGCTCCTTCCAGCTCCTACACCTGGACGACGACTGACGGTGCCCACACTCGGAGACCCCTGTCACCCTCGCTGAGCCTAGGGTAACTCCACAGGTAGCGGGTAAGCCAATTTCTTTTCTCATCAATACGGAGGCTACCTATTCTGTTTTGTCAACCTATGGAGGTCCTAGCCAGCCATCCACTATCTCAGTAGTTAGGGTAGACGGTAAACCGTCTAACCCTCGCCAGACCCCAATGTTAAATTACTGCCTGGACTATGCATACTTTGCCCGGTCTTTCCTCATTGTCCCACCCCCTCTTGGGACGAGACATCTTAACCTAACTCAAAACATCTATTCCCCTTCCCTTTCTCCAGGTGACCAGGTTTTACACAAGGATCAACACCCTCCTCAAATTTTCCCGCTTCCTCACCATTCTTCATCTTAACTTAACTGACTTTTCCCTCATAAACCCCAATAGACACCCTCCTTCCCGACCCATCCCCCAACCAGTAGGTTTCCCAACTTTTTACTCTCATAGAAGACCTAGCTTGGCAGGGTGCCCTTTGTGATTTCCTAATTCCCATACTAATCCTCTGCCTTGCCTTATATTTTGCTCCCATTTTAATAAAATTTCTCCGAGCCAGGGTCCAAGAGATCACCCGGGTCACCTTCAACCAAATGCTCCCGCATCCCTACACCCAACTGCCAACCTCAGACCCTAACTACGCCCCCTAACAGCAGGAAGCAGCCAGACAGACAACGGCGTCCCAAATTCTTATAATCAATAAGAGGTTGGACTGTTTGGGTGAGGGAGAAAGGACAAGATGGAGGAAGGTGAACAAGAAGGCATAATCCATGTTGCTTCCGGGTTCTTCCTCACCAACTTTCCCGCTCGCGGGAAAATGCAGCCCACCCTGGGAAGATGCAGATCAACCGAGCATGCGCCAGGTGATGTCAATCCGAAGAGATCGAAACTTACCCGGCCACGCCTACGGAGACGCCCCTATCACACTCTTATCCCGCCCACTGCCCTCCCCCTTCCGGTACCAATGCATAAAAGTCTGCCACTGGCAGGAGCCAGCGTGACTTCTTCGGCCCCCGCATTTGTGGACCGGAGAACATCACCCGAGAGCGCCGGCGCGACTTCCCTGGCCCCCCACACCTGAGGACCAGAGAACCTCGCCCGAGAGTGTGTGCATATTTGCAATAAAAAGACTGCCACTTTCTTACGTACTTTGGCCTCATGTTTAATTACTTAGCTCTCCTAAATTAAGTTACATTGAATTAAATAAAGCAGTTGGTGCCGAAACCCGGGAGGAGACCCCTCCTCAGGGCCCCCTAAGGTCCGAGGAGCCTCCTCCTTCCACGCCGCAGACGGACCAGGACCTAGACATCGCTTTCCACACCTCCAAGTCTCCTAGGGGTGAGTGTCTCTTGCCTCCCTCTCATACTCCTTGGCCAGAAGTCCTGCGCAGGCCCGAGGTTTTTTGGTCACCAGGTGACCCACGGGAGAGTTCCCAAAGGTAGAGACGTCTGCCCAAAGGAGCTCCATTCCAGTCCGTGTGAGACCCGTCCTGGACGGAGACGTCCGCCTGGAGGTAATCTCCATTCCGGCTCCAGGAGCCTCCCGGTCTCTAGTGGCTCCAAAGGATGCTTTGTAGCCAGGTAGAGTTTGGTTTCCGCCTATAGGCGAGAGAAAGGCAATGGGAAATCCCCTATCCAAAATACCTAGAGACACCCCTTTAGGGTGTCTTCTAAGTAATCTCAAAACTTTACAATTAGAGCAAGATCTTAAACGAAAGCGACTGATTTTACTCTCCGCTGTGGCGTGGCCACAATATAAATTAGACAACCAGTCTCAACGGCCGCCTGAAGGCACCTTAGACCGTAACATTTTAATTAGATCTCTCTAATTTCTGCCAGAGGCTCGGAAAGTGGTCAGAAATTATCTATGTTCAAGGCTTTTAGGACTTGCGCTCTCGCCCAGACCTGTGCGCCCGGTGTTAAATGGCCCGGGTCTTGTTAGCCCAAACCCCTAAACCCGGCCCTTGGCCCCCACCTCAGCAACTGAGGTGGACTCCACCTCCATTTCAGATGGGGCCGACGGCAGGCGACCTCCCTCCCGACTTTCCAACCCCCCCTCCCTATGGACTTCCTACCGCCCCTCCCGACGCTCCTCCTTCAGCCACTCCTCTCACCCCTCCCTATGGAGCTCCCACCGCCCCGCCCGACACTCCTCCCTCAGCCACTCCTCTTACCTCTCCCATTTCCGTCCACACTCGCTCCAAGACCGCGGTAGCGGCCCCCATTAGTCAGCCCTCTACCAGTCAGCCTGCCCCAACCCCCTCTACCAGTCAGCCTGCCTTAACCTACCCTACTGGTCAGTCTGTTCCAACCTCCCCTGCTAGTTTGTTGGGCCCCCCACCCCCGAGAAGTTGCCGGAGCCGAAGGCGTGGTTGGAGTCCACGTCCCCTTTTCCCTGGCTGACCTTTCCGAAACTGAAGAACGACTTGGCGACTTCTCAGCCAACCCCACCTAACATTCCAAAGAGTTTCGATACCTAGGCCAGGTATATAACCTTACCTGGCATGACTTACATGTCATTCTTACTTCCACTCTTAACCCAGAGGAAAGAGTGTGCATTCTCGCAGCCGCCAGGCAACATGCAGATCAATGGCATTTAACCGACGCCACCGTCCTGTTAGGAGAGATGGCTGTCCCGTCCATAGAACCAGACTGAGATTACCAACCGCAGCAACCTGGCCGCCGTAGGAAGGACATTATGATTCAATGTCTCTTAGCCGGTATGCAGGCAGCCTCTAACAAAGTGGTCAATTTTGATAAATTAAAGGAAATTATCCAACACCCAGATGAGAACCCGGCTTCCTTCCTAAATCGACTTACAGAGGCACTGGCCCAATTTACCCAGCTAGCCCACTTCCCCAGCCGGGGCAGCTGTCCTAGCCTCCTCTTTTATTTCCCAGTCAGCCTCAGATATTCGAAAATAGCAAAAAAAAAGTTGAAGATGGGCCTCAGACTGCCATACAGGAAAATTGGCCTTCAAAGTTTTTAACTCCAGAGAGGAAGCAGCTGAGGCCGCAGAGCTAGACAAGGAGAAAAGAAGGGCTGCGCTTCAGGCGCAAGCTTCAGTGGCTACCCTCCAACCTGTGTTGCCCACTTTGCCGGCAGGGAAAACCAAAGATAAGTCTCTTAAGGGCTCCTGCTATAAATGCGGAAACCCAGGACACTGGGCAAACCAGTGTCCCCAGGCCAAGCCGGCCACCCCGTCTGGTCCATGCTTTAAGTGTGGCACAACTGGGCATTGGGCAAAAAGGTGTCCAAATCCTCGCCCGCCTACCACGCCATGCCCAGCCTGCCAACAGGAGAAACATTGGAAGTCTGATTGCCCCGCCAGCAGGGCAGGCATTGCGCCTCAACGTGGTGCCTCTCCTCAAAGGCCGGAAGGCTCCTTCCAGCTCCTACACCTGGACGACGACTGACGGTGCCCACACTCGGAGACCCCTGTCACCCTCGCTGAGCCTAGGGTAACTCCACAGGTAGCGGGTAAGCCAATTTCTTTTCTCATCAATACGGAGGCTACCTATTCTGTTTTGTCAACCTATGGAGGTCCTAGCCAGCCATCCACTATCTCAGTAGTTAGGGTAGACGGTAAACCGTCTAACCCTCGCCAGACCCCAATGTTAAATTACTGCCTGGACTATGCATACTTTGCCCGGTCTTTCCTCATTGTCCCACCCCCTCTTGGGACGAGACATCTTAACCTAACTCAAAACATCTATTCCCCTTCCCTTTCTCCAGGTGACCAGGTTTTACACAAGGATCAACACCCTCCTCAAATTTTCCCGCTTCCTCACCATTCTTCATCTTAACTTAACTGACTTTTCCCTCATAAACCCCAATAGACACCCTCCTTCCCGACCCATCCCCCAACCAGTAGGTTTCCCAACTTTTTACTCTCATAGAAGACCTAGCTTGGCAGGGTGCCCTTTGTGATTTCCTAATTCCCATACTAATCCTCTGCCTTGCCTTATATTTTGCTCCCATTTTAATAAAATTTCTCCGAGCCAGGGTCCAAGAGATCACCCGGGTCACCTTCAACCAAATGCTCCCGCATCCCTACACCCAACTGCCAACCTCAGACCCTAACTACGCCCCCTAACAGCAGGAAGCAGCCAGACAGACAACGGCGTCCCAAATTCTTATAATCAATAAGAGGTTGGACTGTTTGGGTGAGGGAGAAAGGACAAGATGGAGGAAGGTGAACAAGAAGGCATAATCCATGTTGCTTCCGGGTTCTTCCTCACCAACTTTCCCGCTCGCGGGAAAATGCAGCCCACCCTGGGAAGATGCAGATCAACCGAGCATGCGCCAGGTGATGTCAATCCGAAGAGATCGAAACTTACCCGGCCACGCCTACGGAGACGCCCCTATCACACTCTTATCCCGCCCACTGCCCTCCCCCTTCCGGTACCAATGCATAAAAGTCTGCCACTGGCAGGAGCCAGCGTGACTTCTTCGGCCCCCGCATTTGTGGACCGGAGAACATCACCCGAGAGCGCCGGCGCGACTTCCCTGGCCCCCCACACCTGAGGACCAGAGAACCTCGCCCGAGAGTGTGTGCATATTTGCAATAAAAAGACTGCCACTTTCTTACGTACTTTGGCCTCATGTTTAATTACTTAGCTCTCCTAAATTAAGTTACATTGAATTAAATAAAGCAGTTGGTGCCGAAACCCGGGAGGAGACCCCTCCTCAGGGCCCCCTAAGGTCCGAGGAGCCTCCTCCTTCCACGCCGCAGACGGACCAGGACCTAGACATCGCTTTCCACACCTCCAAGTCTCCTAGGGGTGAGTGTCTCTTGCCTCCCTCTCATACTCCTTGGCCAGAAGTCCTGCGCAGGCCCGAGGTTTTTTGGTCACCAGGTGACCCACGGGAGAGTTCCCAAAGGTAGAGACGTCTGCCCAAAGGAGCTCCATTCCAGTCCGTGTGAGACCCGTCCTGGACGGAGACGTCCGCCTGGAGGTAATCTCCATTCCGGCTCCAGGAGCCTCCCGGTCTCTAGTGGCTCCAAAGGATGCTTTGTAGCCAGGTAGAGTTTGGTTTCCGCCTATAGGCGAGAGAAAGGCAATGGGAAATCCCCTATCCAAAATACCTAGAGACACCCCTTTAGGGTGTCTTCTAAGTAATCTCAAAACTTTACAATTAGAGCAAGATCTTAAACGAAAGCGACTGATTTTACTCTCCGCTGTGGCGTGGCCACAATATAAATTAGACAACCAGTCTCAACGGCTGCCTGAAGGCACCTTAGACCGTAACATTTTAATTAGATCTCTCTAATTTCTGCCAGAGGCTCGGAAAGTGGTCAGAAATTATCTATGTTCAAGGCTTTTAGGACTTGCGCTCTCGCCCAGACCTGTGCGCCCGGTGTTAAATGGCCCGGGTCTTGTTAGCCCAAACCCCTAAACCCGGCCCTTGGCCCCCACCTCAGCAACTGAGGTGGACTCCACCTCCATTTCAGATGGGGCCGACGGCAGGCGACCTCCCTCCCGACTTTCCAACCCCCCCTCCCTATGGACTTCCTACCGCCCCTCCCGACGCTCCTCCTTCAGCCACTCCTCTCACCCCTCCCTATGGAGCTCCCACCGCCCCGCCCGACACTCCTCCCTCAGCCACTCCTCTTACCTCTCCCATTTCCGTCCACACTCGCTCCAAGACCGCGGTAGCGGCCCCCATTAGTCAGCCCTCTACCAGTCAGCCTGCCCCAACCCCCTCTACCAGTCAGCCTGCCTTAACCTACCCTACTGGTCAGTCTGTTCCAACCTCCCCTGCTAGTTTGTTGGGCCCCCCACCCCCGAGAAGTTGCCGGAGCCGAAGGCGTGGTTGGAGTCCACGTCCCCTTTTCCCTGGCTGACCTTTCCGAAACTGAAGAACGACTTGGCGACTTCTCAGCCAACCCCACCTAACATTCCAAAGAGTTTCGATACCTAGGCCAGGTATATAACCTTACCTGGCATGACTTACATGTCATTCTTACTTCCACTCTTAACCCAGAGGAAAGAGTGTGCATTCTCGCAGCCGCCAGGCAACATGCAGATCAATGGCATTTAACCGACGCCACCGTCCTGTTAGGAGAGATGGCTGTCCCGTCCATAGAACCAGACTGAGATTACCAACCGCAGCAACCTGGCCGCCGTAGGAAGGACATTATGATTCAGTGTCTCTTAGCCGGTATGCAGGCAGCCTCTAACAAAGTGGTCAATTTTGATAAATTAAAGGAAATTATCCAACACCCAGATGAGAACCCGGCTTCCTTCCTAAATCGACTTACAGAGGCACTGGCCCAATTTACCCAGCTAGCCCACTTCCCCAGCCGGGGCAGCTGTCCTAGCCTCCTCTTTTATTTCCCAGTCAGCCTCAGATATTCGAAAATAGCAAAAAAAAGTTGAAGATGGGCCTCAGACTGCCATACAGGAAAATTGGCCTTCAAAGTTTTTAACTCCAGAGAGGAAGCAGCTGAGGCCGCAGAGCTAGACAAGGAGAAAAGAAGGGCTGCGCTTCAGGCGCAAGCTTCAGTGGCTACCCTCCAACCTGTGTTGCCCACTTTGCCGGCAGGGAAAACCAAAGATAAGTCTCTTAAGGGCTCCTGCTATAAATGCGGAAACCCAGGACACTGGGCAAACCAGTGTCCCCAGGCCAAGCCGGCCACCCCGTCTGGTCCATGCTTTAAGTGTGGCACAACTGGGCATTGGGCAAAAAGGTGTCCAAATCCTCGCCCGCCTACCACGCCATGCCCAACCTGCCAACAGGAGAAACATTGGAAGTCTGATTGCCCCGCCAGCAGGGCAGGCATTGCGCCTCAACGTGGTGCCTCTCCTCAAAGGCCGGAAGGCTCCTTCCAGCTCCTACACCTGGACGACGACTGACGGTGCCCACACTCGGAGACCCCTGTCACCCTCGCTGAGCCTAGGGTAACTCCACAGGTAGCGGGTAAGCCAATTTCTTTTCTCATCAATACGGAGGCTACCTATTCTGTTTTGTCAACCTATGGAGGTCCTAGCCAGCCATCCACTATCTCAGTAGTTAGGGTAGACGGTAAACCGTCTAACCCTCGCCAGACCCCAATGTTAAATTACTGCCTGGACTATGCATACTTTGCCCGGTCTTTCCTCATTGTCCCACCCCCTCTTGGGACGAGACATCTTAACCTAACTCAAAACATCTATTCCCCTTCCCTTTCTCCAGGTGACCAGGTTTTACACAAGGATCAACACCCTCCTCAAATTTTCCCGCTTCCTCACCATTCTTCATCTTAACTTAACTGACTTTTCCCTCATAAACCCCAATAGACACCCTCCTTCCCGACCCATCCCCCAACCAGTAGGTTTCCCAACTTTTTACTCTCATAGAAGACCTAGCTTGGCAGGGTGCCCTTTGTGATTTCCTAATTCCCATACTAATCCTCTGCCTTGCCTTATATTTTGCTCCCATTTTAATAAAATTTCTCCGAGCCAGGGTCCAAGAGATCACCCGGGTCACCTTCAACCAAATGCTCCCGCATCCCTACACCCAACTGCCAACCTCAGACCCTAACTACGCCCCCTAACAGCAGGAAGCAGCCAGACAGACAACGGCGTCCCAAATTCTTATAATCAATAAGAGGTTGGACTGTTTGGGTGAGGGAGAAAGGACAAGATGGAGGAAGGTGAACAAGAAGGCATAATCCATGTTGCTTCCGGGTTCTTCCTCACCAACTTTCCCGCTCGCGGGAAAATGCAGCCCACCCTGGGAAGATGCAGATCAACCGAGCATGCGCCAGGTGATGTCAATCCGAAGAGATCGAAACTTACCCGGCCACGCCTACGGAGACGCCCCTATCACACTCTTATCCCGCCCACTGCCCTCCCCCTTCCGGTACCAATGCATAAAAGTCTGCCACTGGCAGGAGCCAGCGTGACTTCTTCGGCCCCCGCATTTGTGGACCGGAGAACATCACCCGAGAGCGCCGGCGCGACTTCCCTGGCCCCCCACACCTGAGGACCAGAGAACCTCGCCCGAGAGTGTGTGCATATTTGCAATAAAAAGACTGCCACTTTCTTACGTACTTTGGCCTCATGTTTAATTACTTAGCTCTCCTAAATTAAGTTACATTGAATTAAATAAAGCAGTTGGTGCCGAAACCCGGGAGGAGACCCCTCCTCAGGGCCCCCTAAGGTCCGAGGAGCCTCCTCCTTCCACGCCGCAGACGGACCAGGACCTAGACATCGCTTTCCACACCTCCAAGTCTCCTAGGGGTGAGTGTCTCTTGCCTCCCTCTCATACTCCTTGGCCAGAAGTCCTGCGCAGGCCCGAGGTTTTTTGGTCACCAGGTGACCCACGGGAGAGTTCCCAAAGGTAGAGACGTCTGCCCAAAGGAGCTCCATTCCAGTCCGTGTGAGACCCGTCCTGGACGGAGACGTCCGCCTGGAGGTAATCTCCATTCCGGCTCCAGGAGCCTCCCGGTCTCTAGTGGCTCCAAAGGATGCTTTGTAGCCAGGTAGAGTTTGGTTTCCGCCTATAGGCGAGAGAAAGGCAATGGGAAATCCCCTATCCAAAATACCTAGAGACACCCCTTTAGGGTGTCTTCTAAGTAATCTCAAAACTTTACAATTAGAGCAAGATCTTAAACGAAAGCGACTGATTTTACTCTCCGCTGTGGCGTGGCCACAATATAAATTAGACAACCAGTCTCAACGGCTGCCTGAAGGCACCTTAGACCGTAACATTTTAATTAGATCTCTCTAATTTCTGCCAGAGGCTCGGAAAGTGGTCAGAAATTATCTATGTTCAAGGCTTTTAGGACTTGCGCTCTCGCCCAGACCTGTGCGCCCGGTGTTAAATGGCCCGGGTCTTGTTAGCCCAAACCCCTAAACCCGGCCCTTGGCCCCCACCTCAGCAACTGAGGTGGACTCCACCTCCATTTCAGATGGGGCCGACGGCAGGCGACCTCCCTCCCGACTTTCCAACCCCCCCTCCCTATGGACTTCCTACCGCCCCTCCCGACGCTCCTCCTTCAGCCACTCCTCTCACCCCTCCCTATGGAGCTCCCACCGCCCCGCCCGACACTCCTCCCTCAGCCACTCCTCTTACCTCTCCCATTTCCGTCCACACTCGCTCCAAGACCGCGGTAGCGGCCCCCATTAGTCAGCCCTCTACCAGTCAGCCTGCCCCAACCCCCTCTACCAGTCAGCCTGCCTTAACCTACCCTACTGGTCAGTCTGTTCCAACCTCCCCTGCTAGTTTGTTGGGCCCCCCACCCCCGAGAAGTTGCCGGAGCCGAAGGCGTGGTTGGAGTCCACGTCCCCTTTTCCCTGGCTGACCTTTCCGAAACTGAAGAACGACTTGGCGACTTCTCAGCCAACCCCACCTAACATTCCAAAGAGTTTCGATACCTAGGCCAGGTATATAACCTTACCTGGCATGACTTACATGTCATTCTTACTTCCACTCTTAACCCAGAGGAAAGAGTGTGCATTCTCGCAGCCGCCAGGCAACATGCAGATCAATGGCATTTAACCGACGCCACCGTCCTGTTAGGAGAGATGGCTGTCCCGTCCATAGAACCAGACTGAGATTACCAACCGCAGCAACCTGGCCGCCGTAGGAAGGACATTATGATTCAATGTCTCTTAGCCGGTATGCAGGCAGCCTCTAACAAAGTGGTCAATTTTGATAAATTAAAGGAAATTATCCAACACCCAGATGAGAACCCGGCTTCCTTCCTAAATCGACTTACAGAGGCACTGGCCCAATTTACCCAGCTAGCCCACTTCCCCAGCCGGGGCAGCTGTCCTAGCCTCCTCTTTTATTTCCCAGTCAGCCTCAGATATTCGAAAATAGCAAAAAAAAGTTGAAGATGGGCCTCAGACTGCCATACAGGAAAATTGGCCTTCAAAGTTTTTAACTCCAGAGAGGAAGCAGCTGAGGCCGCAGAGCTAGACAAGGAGAAAAGAAGGGCTGCGCTTCAGGCGCAAGCTTCAGTGGCTACCCTCCAACCTGTGTTGCCCACTTTGCCGGCAGGGAAAACCAAAGATAAGTCTCTTAAGGGCTCCTGCTATAAATGCGGAAACCCAGGACACTGGGCAAACCAGTGTCCCCAGGCCAAGCCGGCCACCCCGTCTGGTCCATGCTTTAAGTGTGGCACAACTGGGCATTGGGCAAAAAGGTGTCCAAATCCTCGCCCGCCTACCACGCCATGCCCAACCTGCCAACAGGAGAAACATTGGAAGTCTGATTGCCCCGCCAGCAGGGCAGGCATTGCGCCTCAACGTGGTGCCTCTCCTCAAAGGCCGGAAGGCTCCTTCCAGCTCCTACACCTGGACGACGACTGACGGTGCCCACACTCGGAGACCCCTGTCACCCTCGCTGAGCCTAGGGTAACTCCACAGGTAGCGGGTAAGCCAATTTCTTTTCTCATCAATACGGAGGCTACCTATTCTGTTTTGTCAACCTATGGAGGTCCTAGCCAGCCATCCACTATCTCAGTAGTTAGGGTAGACGGTAAACCGTCTAACCCTCGCCAGACCCCAATGTTAAATTACTGCCTGGACTATGCATACTTTGCCCGGTCTTTCCTCATTGTCCCACCCCCTCTTGGGACGAGACATCTTAACCTAACTCAAAACATCTATTCCCCTTCCCTTTCTCCAGGTGACCAGGTTTTACACAAGGATCAACACCCTCCTCAAATTTTCCCGCTTCCTCACCATTCTTCATCTTAACTTAACTGACTTTTCCCTCATAAACCCCAATAGACACCCTCCTTCCCGACCCATCCCCCAACCAGTAGGTTTCCCAACTTTTTACTCTCATAGAAGACCTAGCTTGGCAGGGTGCCCTTTGTGATTTCCTAATTCCCATACTAATCCTCTGCCTTGCCTTATATTTTGCTCCCATTTTAATAAAATTTCTCCGAGCCAGGGTCCAAGAGATCACCCGGGTCACCTTCAACCAAATGCTCCCGCATCCCTACACCCAACTGCCAACCTCAGACCCTAACTACGCCCCCTAACAGCAGGAAGCAGCCAGACAGACAACGGCGTCCCAAATTCTTATAATCAATAAGAGGTTGGACTGTTTGGGTGAGGGAGAAAGGACAAGATGGAGGAAGGTGAACAAGAAGGCATAATCCATGTTGCTTCCGGGTTCTTCCTCACCAACTTTCCCGCTCGCGGGAAAATGCAGCCCACCCTGGGAAGATGCAGATCAACCGAGCATGCGCCAGGTGATGTCAATCCGAAGAGATCGAAACTTACCCGGCCACGCCTACGGAGACGCCCCTATCACACTCTTATCCCGCCCACTGCCCTCCCCCTTCCGGTACCAATGCATAAAAGTCTGCCACTGGCAGGAGCCAGCGTGACTTCTTCGGCCCCCGCATTTGTGGACCGGAGAACATCACCCGAGAGCGCCGGCGCGACTTCCCTGGCCCCCCACACCTGAGGACCAGAGAACCTCGCCCGAGAGTGTGTGCATATTTGCAATAAAAAGACTGCCACTTTCTTACGTACTTTGGCCTCATGTTTAATTACTTAGCTCTCCTAAATTAAGTTACATTGAATTAAATAAAGCAGTTGGTGCCGAAACCCGGGAGGAGACCCCTCCTCAGGGCCCCCTAAGGTCCGAGGAGCCTCCTCCTTCCACGCCGCAGACGGACCAGGACCTAGACATCGCTTTCCACACCTCCAAGTCTCCTAGGGGTGAGTGTCTCTTGCCTCCCTCTCATACTCCTTGGCCAGAAGTCCTGCGCAGGCCCGAGGTTTTTTGGTCACCAGGTGACCCACGGGAGAGTTCCCAAAGGTAGAGACGTCTGCCCAAAGGAGCTCCATTCCAGTCCGTGTGAGACCCGTCCTGGACGGAGACGTCCGCCTGGAGGTAATCTCCATTCCGGCTCCAGGAGCCTCCCGGTCTCTAGTGGCTCCAAAGGATGCTTTGTAGCCAGGTAGAGTTTGGTTTCCGCCTATAGGCGAGAGAAAGGCAATGGGAAATCCCCTATCCAAAATACCTAGAGACACCCCTTTAGGGTGTCTTCTAAGTAATCTCAAAACTTTACAATTAGAGCAAGATCTTAAACGAAAGCGACTGATTTTACTCTCCGCTGTGGCGTGGCCACAATATAAATTAGACAACCAGTCTCAACGGCCGCCTGAAGGCACCTTAGACCGTAACATTTTAATTAGATCTCTCTAATTTCTGCCAGAGGCTCGGAAAGTGGTCAGAAATTATCTATGTTCAAGGCTTTTAGGACTTGCGCTCTCGCCCAGACCTGTGCGCCCGGTGTTAAATGGCCCGGGTCTTGTTAGCCCAAACCCCTAAACCCGGCCCTTGGCCCCCACCTCAGCAACTGAGGTGGACTCCACCTCCATTTCAGATGGGGCCGACGGCAGGCGACCTCCCTCCCGACTTTCCAACCCCCCCTCCCTATGGACTTCCTACCGCCCCTCCCGACGCTCCTCCTTCAGCCACTCCTCTCACCCCTCCCTATGGAGCTCCCACCGCCCCGCCCGACACTCCTCCCTCAGCCACTCCTCTTACCTCTCCCATTTCCGTCCACACTCGCTCCAAGACCGCGGTAGCGGCCCCCATTAGTCAGCCCTCTACCAGTCAGCCTGCCCCAACCCCCTCTACCAGTCAGCCTGCCTTAACCTACCCTACTGGTCAGTCTGTTCCAACCTCCCCTGCTAGTTTGTTGGGCCCCCCACCCCCGAGAAGTTGCCGGAGCCGAAGGCGTGGTTGGAGTCCACGTCCCCTTTTCCCTGGCTGACCTTTCCGAAACTGAAGAACGACTTGGCGACTTCTCAGCCAACCCCACCTAACATTCCAAAGAGTTTCGATACCTAGGCCAGGTATATAACCTTACCTGGCATGACTTACATGTCATTCTTACTTCCACTCTTAACCCAGAGGAAAGAGTGTGCATTCTCGCAGCCGCCAGGCAACATGCAGATCAATGGCATTTAACCGACGCCACCGTCCTGTTAGGAGAGATGGCTGTCCCGTCCATAGAACCAGACTGAGATTACCAACCGCAGCAACCTGGCCGCCGTAGGAAGGACATTATGATTCAATGTCTCTTAGCCGGTATGCAGGCAGCCTCTAACAAAGTGGTCAATTTTGATAAATTAAAGGAAATTATCCAACACCCAGATGAGAACCCGGCTTCCTTCCTAAATCGACTTACAGAGGCACTGGCCCAATTTACCCAGCTAGCCCACTTCCCCAGCCGGGGCAGCTGTCCTAGCCTCCTCTTTTATTTCCCAGTCAGCCTCAGATATTCGAAAATAGCAAAAAAAAAGTTGAAGATGGGCCTCAGACTGCCATACAGGAAAATTGGCCTTCAAAGTTTTTAACTCCAGAGAGGAAGCAGCTGAGGCCGCAGAGCTAGACAAGGAGAAAAGAAGGGCTGCGCTTCAGGCGCAAGCTTCAGTGGCTACCCTCCAACCTGTGTTGCCCACTTTGCCGGCAGGGAAAACCAAAGATAAGTCTCTTAAGGGCTCCTGCTATAAATGCGGAAACCCAGGACACTGGGCAAACCAGTGTCCCCAGGCCAAGCCGGCCACCCCGTCTGGTCCATGCTTTAAGTGTGGCACAACTGGGCATTGGGCAAAAAGGTGTCCAAATCCTCGCCCGCCTACCACGCCATGCCCAACCTGCCAACAGGAGAAACATTGGAAGTCTGATTGCCCCGCCAGCAGGGCAGGCATTGCGCCTCAACGTGGTGCCTCTCCTCAAAGGCCGGAAGGCTCCTTCCAGCTCCTACACCTGGACGACGACTGACGGTGCCCACACTCGGAGACCCCTGTCACCCTCGCTGAGCCTAGGGTAACTCCACAGGTAGCGGGTAAGCCAATTTCTTTTCTCATCAATACGGAGGCTACCTATTCTGTTTTGTCAACCTATGGAGGTCCTAGCCAGCCATCCACTATCTCAGTAGTTAGGGTAGACGGTAAACCGTCTAACCCTCGCCAGACCCCAATGTTAAATTACTGCCTGGACTATGCATACTTTGCCCGGTCTTTCCTCATTGTCCCACCCCCTCTTGGGACGAGACATCTTAACCTAACTCAAAACATCTATTCCCCTTCCCTTTCTCCAGGTGACCAGGTTTTACACAAGGATCAACACCCTCCTCAAATTTTCCCGCTTCCTCACCATTCTTCATCTTAACTTAACTGACTTTTCCCTCATAAACCCCAATAGACACCCTCCTTCCCGACCCATCCCCCAACCAGTAGGTTTCCCAACTTTTTACTCTCATAGAAGACCTAGCTTGGCAGGGTGCCCTTTGTGATTTCCTAATTCCCATACTAATCCTCTGCCTTGCCTTATATTTTGCTCCCATTTTAATAAAATTTCTCCGAGCCAGGGTCCAAGAGATCACCCGGGTCACCTTCAACCAAATGCTCCCGCATCCCTACACCCAACTGCCAACCTCAGACCCTAACTACGCCCCCTAACAGCAGGAAGCAGCCAGACAGACAACGGCGTCCCAAATTCTTATAATCAATAAGAGGTTGGACTGTTTGGGTGAGGGAGAAAGGACAAGATGGAGGAAGGTGAACAAGAAGGCATAATCCATGTTGCTTCCGGGTTCTTCCTCACCAACTTTCCCGCTCGCGGGAAAATGCAGCCCACCCTGGGAAGATGCAGATCAACCGAGCATGCGCCAGGTGATGTCAATCCGAAGAGATCGAAACTTACCCGGCCACGCCTACGGAGACGCCCCTATCACACTCTTATCCCGCCCACTGCCCTCCCCCTTCCGGTACCAATGCATAAAAGTCTGCCACTGGCAGGAGCCAGCGTGACTTCTTCGGCCCCCGCATTTGTGGACCGGAGAACATCACCCGAGAGCGCCGGCGCGACTTCCCTGGCCCCCCACACCTGAGGACCAGAGAACCTCGCCCGAGAGTGTGTGCATATTTGCAATAAAAAGACTGCCACTTTCTTACGTACTTTGGCCTCATGTTTAATTACTTAGCTCTCCTAAATTAAGTTACATTGAATTAAATAAAGCAGTTGGTGCCGAAACCCGGGAGGAGACCCCTCCTCAGGGCCCCCTAAGGTCCGAGGAGCCTCCTCCTTCCACGCCGCAGACGGACCAGGACCTAGACATCGCTTTCCACACCTCCAAGTCTCCTAGGGGTGAGTGTCTCTTGCCTCCCTCTCATACTCCTTGGCCAGAAGTCCTGCGCAGGCCCGAGGTTTTTTGGTCACCAGGTGACCCACGGGAGAGTTCCCAAAGGTAGAGACGTCTGCCCAAAGGAGCTCCATTCCAGTCCGTGTGAGACCCGTCCTGGACGGAGACGTCCGCCTGGAGGTAATCTCCATTCCGGCTCCAGGAGCCTCCCGGTCTCTAGTGGCTCCAAAGGATGCTTTGTAGCCAGGTAGAGTTTGGTTTCCGCCTATAGGCGAGAGAAAGGCAATGGGAAATCCCCTATCCAAAATACCTAGAGACACCCCTTTAGGGTGTCTTCTAAGTAATCTCAAAACTTTACAATTAGAGCAAGATCTTAAACGAAAGCGACTGATTTTACTCTCCGCTGTGGCGTGGCCACAATATAAATTAGACAACCAGTCTCAACGGCTGCCTGAAGGCACCTTAGACCGTAACATTTTAATTAGATCTCTCTAATTTCTGCCAGAGGCTCGGAAAGTGGTCAGAAATTATCTATGTTCAAGGCTTTTAGGACTTGCGCTCTCGCCCAGACCTGTGCGCCCGGTGTTAAATGGCCCGGGTCTTGTTAGCCCAAACCCCTAAACCCGGCCCTTGGCCCCCACCTCAGCAACTGAGGTGGACTCCACCTCCATTTCAGATGGGGCCGACGGCAGGCGACCTCCCTCCCGACTTTCCAACCCCCCCTCCCTATGGACTTCCTACCGCCCCTCCCGACGCTCCTCCTTCAGCCACTCCTCTCACCCCTCCCTATGGAGCTCCCACCGCCCCGCCCGACACTCCTCCCTCAGCCACTCCTCTTACCTCTCCCATTTCCGTCCACACTCGCTCCAAGACCGCGGTAGCGGCCCCCATTAGTCAGCCCTCTACCAGTCAGCCTGCCCCAACCCCCTCTACCAGTCAGCCTGCCTTAACCTACCCTACTGGTCAGTCTGTTCCAACCTCCCCTGCTAGTTTGTTGGGCCCCCCACCCCCGAGAAGTTGCCGGAGCCGAAGGCGTGGTTGGAGTCCACGTCCCCTTTTCCCTGGCTGACCTTTCCGAAACTGAAGAACGACTTGGCGACTTCTCAGCCAACCCCACCTAACATTCCAAAGAGTTTCGATACCTAGGCCAGGTATATAACCTTACCTGGCATGACTTACATGTCATTCTTACTTCCACTCTTAACCCAGAGGAAAGAGTGTGCATTCTCGCAGCCGCCAGGCAACATGCAGATCAATGGCATTTAACCGACGCCACCGTCCTGTTAGGAGAGATGGCTGTCCCGTCCATAGAACCAGACTGAGATTACCAACCGCAGCAACCTGGCCGCCGTAGGAAGGACATTATGATTCAGTGTCTCTTAGCCGGTATGCAGGCAGCCTCTAACAAAGTGGTCAATTTTGATAAATTAAAGGAAATTATCCAACACCCAGATGAGAACCCGGCTTCCTTCCTAAATCGACTTACAGAGGCACTGGCCCAATTTACCCAGCTAGCCCACTTCCCCAGCCGGGGCAGCTGTCCTAGCCTCCTCTTTTATTTCCCAGTCAGCCTCAGATATTCGAAAATAGCAAAAAAAAGTTGAAGATGGGCCTCAGACTGCCATACAGGAAAATTGGCCTTCAAAGTTTTTAACTCCAGAGAGGAAGCAGCTGAGGCCGCAGAGCTAGACAAGGAGAAAAGAAGGGCTGCGCTTCAGGCGCAAGCTTCAGTGGCTACCCTCCAACCTGTGTTGCCCACTTTGCCGGCAGGGAAAACCAAAGATAAGTCTCTTAAGGGCTCCTGCTATAAATGCGGAAACCCAGGACACTGGGCAAACCAGTGTCCCCAGGCCAAGCCGGCCACCCCGTCTGGTCCATGCTTTAAGTGTGGCACAACTGGGCATTGGGCAAAAAGGTGTCCAAATCCTCGCCCGCCTACCACGCCATGCCCAACCTGCCAACAGGAGAAACATTGGAAGTCTGATTGCCCCGCCAGCAGGGCAGGCATTGCGCCTCAACGTGGTGCCTCTCCTCAAAGGCCGGAAGGCTCCTTCCAGCTCCTACACCTGGACGACGACTGACGGTGCCCACACTCGGAGACCCCTGTCACCCTCGCTGAGCCTAGGGTAACTCCACAGGTAGCGGGTAAGCCAATTTCTTTTCTCATCAATACGGAGGCTACCTATTCTGTTTTGTCAACCTATGGAGGTCCTAGCCAGCCATCCACTATCTCAGTAGTTAGGGTAGACGGTAAACCGTCTAACCCTCGCCAGACCCCAATGTTAAATTACTGCCTGGACTATGCATACTTTGCCCGGTCTTTCCTCATTGTCCCACCCCCTCTTGGGACGAGACATCTTAACCTAACTCAAAACATCTATTCCCCTTCCCTTTCTCCAGGTGACCAGGTTTTACACAAGGATCAACACCCTCCTCAAATTTTCCCGCTTCCTCACCATTCTTCATCTTAACTTAACTGACTTTTCCCTCATAAACCCCAATAGACACCCTCCTTCCCGACCCATCCCCCAACCAGTAGGTTTCCCAACTTTTTACTCTCATAGAAGACCTAGCTTGGCAGGGTGCCCTTTGTGATTTCCTAATTCCCATACTAATCCTCTGCCTTGCCTTATATTTTGCTCCCATTTTAATAAAATTTCTCCGAGCCAGGGTCCAAGAGATCACCCGGGTCACCTTCAACCAAATGCTCCCGCATCCCTACACCCAACTGCCAACCTCAGACCCTAACTACGCCCCCTAACAGCAGGAAGCAGCCAGACAGACAACGGCGTCCCAAATTCTTATAATCAATAAGAGGTTGGACTGTTTGGGTGAGGGAGAAAGGACAAGATGGAGGAAGGTGAACAAGAAGGCATAATCCATGTTGCTTCCGGGTTCTTCCTCACCAACTTTCCCGCTCGCGGGAAAATGCAGCCCACCCTGGGAAGATGCAGATCAACCGAGCATGCGCCAGGTGATGTCAATCCGAAGAGATCGAAACTTACCCGGCCACGCCTACGGAGACGCCCCTATCACACTCTTATCCCGCCCACTGCCCTCCCCCTTCCGGTACCAATGCATAAAAGTCTGCCACTGGCAGGAGCCAGCGTGACTTCTTCGGCCCCCGCATTTGTGGACCGGAGAACATCACCCGAGAGCGCCGGCGCGACTTCCCTGGCCCCCCACACCTGAGGACCAGAGAACCTCGCCCGAGAGTGTGTGCATATTTGCAATAAAAAGACTGCCACTTTCTTACGTACTTTGGCCTCATGTTTAATTACTTAGCTCTCCTAAATTAAGTTACATTGAATTAAATAAAGCAGTTGGTGCCGAAACCCGGGAGGAGACCCCTCCTCAGGGCCCCCTAAGGTCCGAGGAGCCTCCTCCTTCCACGCCGCAGACGGACCAGGACCTAGACATCGCTTTCCACACCTCCAAGTCTCCTAGGGGTGAGTGTCTCTTGCCTCCCTCTCATACTCCTTGGCCAGAAGTCCTGCGCAGGCCCGAGGTTTTTTGGTCACCAGGTGACCCACGGGAGAGTTCCCAAAGGTAGAGACGTCTGCCCAAAGGAGCTCCATTCCAGTCCGTGTGAGACCCGTCCTGGACGGAGACGTCCGCCTGGAGGTAATCTCCATTCCGGCTCCAGGAGCCTCCCGGTCTCTAGTGGCTCCAAAGGATGCTTTGTAGCCAGGTAGAGTTTGGTTTCCGCCTATAGGCGAGAGAAAGGCAATGGGAAATCCCCTATCCAAAATACCTAGAGACACCCCTTTAGGGTGTCTTCTAAGTAATCTCAAAACTTTACAATTAGAGCAAGATCTTAAACGAAAGCGACTGATTTTACTCTCCGCTGTGGCGTGGCCACAATATAAATTAGACAACCAGTCTCAACGGCTGCCTGAAGGCACCTTAGACCGTAACATTTTAATTAGATCTCTCTAATTTCTGCCAGAGGCTCGGAAAGTGGTCAGAAATTATCTATGTTCAAGGCTTTTAGGACTTGCGCTCTCGCCCAGACCTGTGCGCCCGGTGTTAAATGGCCCGGGTCTTGTTAGCCCAAACCCCTAAACCCGGCCCTTGGCCCCCACCTCAGCAACTGAGGTGGACTCCACCTCCATTTCAGATGGGGCCGACGGCAGGCGACCTCCCTCCCGACTTTCCAACCCCCCCTCCCTATGGACTTCCTACCGCCCCTCCCGACGCTCCTCCTTCAGCCACTCCTCTCACCCCTCCCTATGGAGCTCCCACCGCCCCGCCCGACACTCCTCCCTCAGCCACTCCTCTTACCTCTCCCATTTCCGTCCACACTCGCTCCAAGACCGCGGTAGCGGCCCCCATTAGTCAGCCCTCTACCAGTCAGCCTGCCCCAACCCCCTCTACCAGTCAGCCTGCCTTAACCTACCCTACTGGTCAGTCTGTTCCAACCTCCCCTGCTAGTTTGTTGGGCCCCCCACCCCCGAGAAGTTGCCGGAGCCGAAGGCGTGGTTGGAGTCCACGTCCCCTTTTCCCTGGCTGACCTTTCCGAAACTGAAGAACGACTTGGCGACTTCTCAGCCAACCCCACCTAACATTCCAAAGAGTTTCGATACCTAGGCCAGGTATATAACCTTACCTGGCATGACTTACATGTCATTCTTACTTCCACTCTTAACCCAGAGGAAAGAGTGTGCATTCTCGCAGCCGCCAGGCAACATGCAGATCAATGGCATTTAACCGACGCCACCGTCCTGTTAGGAGAGATGGCTGTCCCGTCCATAGAACCAGACTGAGATTACCAACCGCAGCAACCTGGCCGCCGTAGGAAGGACATTATGATTCAATGTCTCTTAGCCGGTATGCAGGCAGCCTCTAACAAAGTGGTCAATTTTGATAAATTAAAGGAAATTATCCAACACCCAGATGAGAACCCGGCTTCCTTCCTAAATCGACTTACAGAGGCACTGGCCCAATTTACCCAGCTAGCCCACTTCCCCAGCCGGGGCAGCTGTCCTAGCCTCCTCTTTTATTTCCCAGTCAGCCTCAGATATTCGAAAATAGCAAAAAAAAGTTGAAGATGGGCCTCAGACTGCCATACAGGAAAATTGGCCTTCACAGTTTTTAACTCCAGAGAGGAAGCAGCTGAGGCCGCAGAGCTAGACAAGGAGAAAAGAAGGGCTGCGCTTCAGGCGCAAGCTTCAGTGGCTACCCTCCAACCTGTGTTGCCCACTTTGCCGGCAGGGAAAACCAAAGATAAGTCTCTTAAGGGCTCCTGCTATAAATGCGGAAACCCAGGACACTGGGCAAACCAGTGTCCCCAGGCCAAGCCGGCCACCCCGTCTGGTCCATGCTTTAAGTGTGGCACAACTGGGCATTGGGCAAAAAGGTGTCCAAATCCTCGCCCGCCTACCACGCCATGCCCAACCTGCCAACAGGAGAAACATTGGAAGTCTGATTGCCCCGCCAGCAGGGCAGGCATTGCGCCTCAACGTGGTGCCTCTCCTCAAAGGCCGGAAGGCTCCTTCCAGCTCCTACACCTGGACGACGACTGACGGTGCCCACACTCGGAGACCCCTGTCACCCTCGCTGAGCCTAGGGTAACTCCACAGGTAGCGGGTAAGCCAATTTCTTTTCTCATCAATACGGAGGCTACCTATTCTGTTTTGTCAACCTATGGAGGTCCTAGCCAGCCATCCACTATCTCAGTAGTTAGGGTAGACGGTAAACCGTCTAACCCTCGCCAGACCCCAATGTTAAATTACTGCCTGGACTATGCATACTTTGCCCGGTCTTTCCTCATTGTCCCACCCCCTCTTGGGACGAGACATCTTAACCTAACTCAAAACATCTATTCCCCTTCCCTTTCTCCAGGTGACCAGGTTTTACACAAGGATCAACACCCTCCTCAAATTTTCCCGCTTCCTCACCATTCTTCATCTTAACTTAACTGACTTTTCCCTCATAAACCCCAATAGACACCCTCCTTCCCGACCCATCCCCCAACCAGTAGGTTTCCCAACTTTTTACTCTCATAGAAGACCTAGCTTGGCAGGGTGCCCTTTGTGATTTCCTAATTCCCATACTAATCCTCTGCCTTGCCTTATATTTTGCTCCCATTTTAATAAAATTTCTCCGAGCCAGGGTCCAAGAGATCACCCGGGTCACCTTCAACCAAATGCTCCCGCATCCCTACACCCAACTGCCAACCTCAGACCCTAACTACGCCCCCTAACAGCAGGAAGCAGCCAGACAGACAACGGCGTCCCAAATTCTTATAATCAATAAGAGGTTGGACTGTTTGGGTGAGGGAGAAAGGACAAGATGGAGGAAGGTGAACAAGAAGGCATAATCCATGTTGCTTCCGGGTTCTTCCTCACCAACTTTCCCGCTCGCGGGAAAATGCAGCCCACCCTGGGAAGATGCAGATCAACCGAGCATGCGCCAGGTGATGTCAATCCGAAGAGATCGAAACTTACCCGGCCACGCCTACGGAGACGCCCCTATCACACTCTTATCCCGCCCACTGCCCTCCCCCTTCCGGTACCAATGCATAAAAGTCTGCCACTGGCAGGAGCCAGCGTGACTTCTTCGGCCCCCGCATTTGTGGACCGGAGAACATCACCCGAGAGCGCCGGCGCGACTTCCCTGGCCCCCCACACCTGAGGACCAGAGAACCTCGCCCGAGAGTGTGTGCATATTTGCAATAAAAAGACTGCCACTTTCTTACGTACTTTGGCCTCATGTTTAATTACTTAGCTCTCCTAAATTAAGTTACATTGAATTAAATAAAGCAGTTGGTGCCGAAACCCGGGAGGAGACCCCTCCTCAGGGCCCCCTAAGGTCCGAGGAGCCTCCTCCTTCCACGCCGCAGACGGACCAGGACCTAGACATCGCTTTCCACACCTCCAAGTCTCCTAGGGGTGAGTGTCTCTTGCCTCCCTCTCATACTCCTTGGCCAGAAGTCCTGCGCAGGCCCGAGGTTTTTTGGTCACCAGGTGACCCACGGGAGAGTTCCCAAAGGTAGAGACGTCTGCCCAAAGGAGCTCCATTCCAGTCCGTGTGAGACCCGTCCTGGACGGAGACGTCCGCCTGGAGGTAATCTCCATTCCGGCTCCAGGAGCCTCCCGGTCTCTAGTGGCTCCAAAGGATGCTTTGTAGCCAGGTAGAGTTTGGTTTCCGCCTATAGGCGAGAGAAAGGCAATGGGAAATCCCCTATCCAAAATACCTAGAGACACCCCTTTAGGGTGTCTTCTAAGTAATCTCAAAACTTTACAATTAGAGCAAGATCTTAAACGAAAGCGACTGATTTTACTCTCCGCTGTGGCGTGGCCACAATATAAATTAGACAACCAGTCTCAACGGCCGCCTGAAGGCACCTTAGACCGTAACATTTTAATTAGATCTCTCTAATTTCTGCCAGAGGCTTGGAAAGTGGTCAGAAATTATCTATGTTCAAGGCTTTTAGGACTTGCGCTCTCGCCCAGACCTGTGCGCCCGGTGTTAAATGGCCCGGGTCTTGTTAGCCCAAACCCCTAAACCCGGCCCTTGGCCCCCACCTCAGCAACTGAGGTGGACTCCACCTCCATTTCAGATGGGGCCGACGGCAGGCGACCTCCCTCCCGACTTTCCAACCCCCCCTCCCTATGGACTTCCTACCGCCCCTCCCGACGCTCCTCCTTCAGCCACTCCTCTCACCCCTCCCTATGGAGCTCCCACCGCCCCGCCCGACACTCCTCCCTCAGCCACTCCTCTTACCTCTCCCATTTCCGTCCACACTCGCTCCAAGACCGCGGTAGCGGCCCCCATTAGTCAGCCCTCTACCAGTCAGCCTGCCCCAACCCCCTCTACCAGTCAGCCTGCCTTAACCTACCCTACTGGTCAGTCTGTTCCAACCTCCCCTGCTAGTTTGTTGGGCCCCCCACCCCCGAGAAGTTGCCGGAGCCGAAGGCGTGGTTGGAGTCCACGTCCCCTTTTCCCTGGCTGACCTTTCCGAAACTGAAGAACGACTTGGCGACTTCTCAGCCAACCCCACCTAACATTCCAAAGAGTTTCGATACCTAGGCCAGGTATATAACCTTACCTGGCATGACTTACATGTCATTCTTACTTCCACTCTTAACCCAGAGGAAAGAGTGTGCATTCTCGCAGCCGCCAGGCAACATGCAGATCAATGGCATTTAACCGACGCCACCGTCCTGTTAGGAGAGATGGCTGTCCCGTCCATAGAACCAGACTGAGATTACCAACCGCAGCAACCTGGCCGCCGTAGGAAGGACATTATGATTCAATGTCTCTTAGCCGGTATGCAGGCAGCCTCTAACAAAGTGGTCAATTTTGATAAATTAAAGGAAATTATCCAACACCCAGATGAGAACCCGGCTTCCTTCCTAAATCGACTTACAGAGGCACTGGCCCAATTTACCCAGCTAGCCCACTTCCCCAGCCGGGGCAGCTGTCCTAGCCTCCTCTTTTATTTCCCAGTCAGCCTCAGATATTCGAAAATAGCAAAAAAAAAGTTGAAGATGGGCCTCAGACTGCCATACAGGAAAATTGGCCTTCAAAGTTTTTAACTCCAGAGAGGAAGCAGCTGAGGCCGCAGAGCTAGACAAGGAGAAAAGAAGGGCTGCGCTTCAGGCACAAGCTTCAGTGGCTACCCTCCAACCTGTGTTGCCCACTTTGCCGGCAGGGAAAACCAAAGATAAGTCTCTTAAGGGCTCCTGCTATAAATGCGGAAACCCAGGACACTGGGCAAACCAGTGTCCCCAGGCCAAGCCGGCCACCCCGTCTGGTCCATGCTTTAAGTGTGGCACAACTGGGCATTGGGCAAAAAGGTGTCCAAATCCTCGCCCGCCTACCACGCCATGCCCAACCTGCCAACAGGAGAAACATTGGAAGTCTGATTGCCCCGCCAGCAGGGCAGGCATTGCGCCTCAACGTGGTGCCTCTCCTCAAAGGCCGGAAGGCTCCTTCCAGCTCCTACACCTGGACGACGACTGACGGTGCCCACACTCGGAGACCCCTGTCACCCTCGCTGAGCCTAGGGTAACTCCACAGGTAGCGGGTAAGCCAATTTCTTTTCTCATCAATACGGAGGCTACCTATTCTGTTTTGTCAACCTATGGAGGTCCTAGCCAGCCATCCACTATCTCAGTAGTTAGGGTAGACGGTAAACCGTCTAACCCTCGCCAGACCCCAATGTTAAATTACTGCCTGGACTATGCATACTTTGCCCGGTCTTTCCTCATTGTCCCACCCCCTCTTGGGACGAGACATCTTAACCTAACTCAAAACATCTATTCCCCTTCCCTTTCTCCAGGTGACCAGGTTTTACACAAGGATCAACACCCTCCTCAAATTTTCCCGCTTCCTCACCATTCTTCATCTTAACTTAACTGACTTTTCCCTCATAAACCCCAATAGACACCCTCCTTCCCGACCCATCCCCCAACCAGTAGGTTTCCCAACTTTTTACTCTCATAGAAGACCTAGCTTGGCAGGGTGCCCTTTGTGATTTCCTAATTCCCATACTAATCCTCTGCCTTGCCTTATATTTTGCTCCCATTTTAATAAAATTTCTCCGAGCCAGGGTCCAAGAGATCACCCGGGTCACCTTCAACCAAATGCTCCTGCATCCCTACACCCAACTGCCAACCTCAGACCCTAACTACGCCCCCTAACAGCAGGAAGCAGCCAGACAGACAACGGCGTCCCAAATTCTTATAATCAATAAGAGGTTGGACTGTTTGGGTGAGGGAGAAAGGACAAGATGGAGGAAGGTGAACAAGAAGGCATAATCCATGTTGCTTCCGGGTTCTTCCTCACCAACTTTCCCGCTCGCGGGAAAATGCAGCCCACCCTGGGAAGATGCAGATCAACCGAGCATGTGCCAGGTGATGTCAATCCGAAGAGATCGAAACTTACCCGGCCACGCCTACGGAGACGCCCCTATCACACTCTTATCCCGCCCACTGCCCTTCCCCTTCCAGTACCAATGCATAAACGTCTGCCACTGGCAGGAGCCAGCGTGACTTCTTCGGCCCCCGCATTTGTGGACCGGAGAACATCACCCGAGAGCGCCGGCGTGACTTCCCTGGCCCCCCACACCTGAGGACCAGAGAACCTCGCCCGAGAGTGTGTGCATATTTGCAATAAAAAGACTGCCACTTTCTTACGTACTTTGGCCTCATGTTTAATTACTTAGCTGTCCTACATTAAGTTACATTTAATTAAATTAAAACACTTCTAGCATGCATGTTAGCTGATGTCTGCAGCTCCAGTCTCCATGTTCTGATCATGTGTCCCAATGAGGGTCTACATTGGGACCTGTCTGCTGCCCTGTGAAGAATTGTTCTTTCCTCTGTTGTCATCCTATCATTAACCAGACTGAGATACAAGAGATCGCCAAATTCTTGAGCTGCAGTTATGGTGGCACTTCTCTCATTTGGGGTTAGTGTCTGATCTAGCAGTAACATTATATCTCTCCATGTCAGATCAAAGGATTGTCCTAACCTTTGTAAAATATCAATATAGCCATCAGGGTTATCTAAGAATTTACGTAGGTCTATTTTAAGTTGCTTCAAGTCTGAGAGGGAAAAAGGTACATACACCCTGGCTGAGCTGAATTCTCCAGAATACATCTTAGGGGTGTTTTTCCCTTGTGGGGAACGTTTCCCCTCTGAAAAAAAAAGAACATAGTGATGCCAGCACCCGTAGTCATTTTCCAATGAGCATTAGTCCTGGAGCGTCCTCTATGTTCCTAATGCTTATTCCTTTCCGGGGTGCGTAACCAAACATGGACCTCTGCTTATTGGACTAGTTATGCTCACCATTGTAACAGTCCTGCACCCTTTTTCCCACCTTTCTTGACCACAAAGAAAGGAGTTCAGGCTGCTGGATTCTAGTGGTCTTTTACCAGTGTGCCCAACATTGCCTTTGGGCTCATGGGTGAGTTCTAGAGTTGGTCTTGGTTCCTGAGTATTTCATAATAACCCAGTTGCCCCATCAAAATGCGTTCCGACAAACAACAGTTCTTATGCAAATTCATTTCAGAGAGGGTGTGGGTAACCTTTTGAGTCAGGATTGAGATAGAGTTTTTTGATTCTGTAAGTACTTTAAGGCTTGGCTGAGTGCAAACAGTTCACACATTTGAACAGACCAATTATTAGGCAATTTTCTTAACTCTGCTTCTACAAAAGTTTCCCTCAATTTTTGAATACCCATTGTGTTTTTTTCTCAATCACCTGGGAGGAACCATCTATTGTCCTGTCCTGAAGGGAGTTCCTCCTAGTCTGGTCAGACCTTTCTATGGTAATTAAGATTTAAATTCCCTTTTAGGAAATCTGCTGGGTTAAGGGAATTTTCAGTGGTTAATGTTAAATTATCTTTTTCTAACAGAATAGCCCCATATTTTAAGATTTTTGAGTTAGTAAGCTACCCTTTTTGCTTTTTTGACTTAGAATAGCTCTGAACTGGTGAGGTGTGCTCACAATGAAATTTTTCAATTTTATTTTTAATTTCTTTATTGAGCCACTGGTCATTCAGGATCATATTGTTTAATTTTCACATATTTGTATTGTTTCCAAAATACTTATGTTATTAATTTCTAGTTTTATTCCTTCGTGGTCAGAGTAGATGCTCAATATTACTTCAATTTTTTTTAATGTTTAAGACTTGAGTTGTGACCTAATATATGATCTGTTTCTGAGAATAATCCTTGTGCTGAGGAAAAGAATGTGTACTCTGCAGCTCTTAGATGAAATGTTCTGTAAATATGTATTAGATCTATAGTGCATGTTAAGTTTGTCTATAGTGCAGAGAAACTCTGATGTTTCTTGTTGGCGTTTTGTCTGGAAGATGTGTCTAGTGCTGAAAGTGAGAAGATGATGTCTCTAGCTATTTTGGATCAGAGCCTATCTCTCCCTTTAACTCTAAAAATATATTTTTTCTATATCTTGGTGCTCCAGTATTGGGTACATATATATTTAAAATTGTTATATTCTCTTACTTAATTGACCCCTTTTTCATTATGTAGTGACCTTGTTTGACTCTTCTAATAGTTTTTTGTCTTGAAATATAATTTGTCTGATATAAGTATAGCAACTCCCGTTTTTGTTTGTTCATTTGCATTGGCATGGAATATCTTTTTCCATCACTTAATTTTTAGTCTGAGTGGTTTTTTTTTTTTTTTTTTTTTTTTTTTTTTTTTTTTTTTTTTGAGACGGAGTCTCACTCTGTCTCACCCAGGCTAGAGTGCAGTGGCACGATCTTGGCTCACTGCAAGCTCCGCCTCCCGGGTTGACGCCATTCTCCTGCCTCAGCCTCCCGAGTAGCTGGGACTACAGGCGCCCACCACCACACCTGGCTAATTTTTTTGTATTTTTAATAGAGACGGGGTTTCACCGTGTTTGCCAGGATGGTCTTGATCTCCTGACCTCGTGATCTGCCCACCTTGGCCTCCCAAAGTGCTGGGATTACAGGCGTGAGCCACCGCGCCCAGCCTAGTCTGAGTGTTTTTATAGGTGATATATGTTTCTTGTAGGCAACGGTTTGACGGGTCTTGTCTTTATTTTATTCATTTGGATAGCTTATGCCTTTGATTGAAGCATTTAGTTCATTTACATTCAATGTTATTATTGATAAATAATTACTCCTGCCCTTTTGTTATTTGTTTTCTGTTTGTTTTGTGGCATTCTCATCCTTCTTTCCATGCTGTCTTCCTCTAGTGAAGATAATTTTATCTGGTGAGATGATTTATTTTGTTTTATTATTTCTTTTTTTTTTTTTTTTTTTTTTGCTTTTTTAGTTTTTGTGTGTCCATTGTATGTTTTTTGGTTTGAGATTTCCATGAGGCTTGCAAATGATATCTCATAATCCATTATTTTAACCTGATAACATCCTCACGCTCTTTGAAGAAACAAATAAAAAAGCAAAAGAAATCTAATACAAACTTGCCTTGATTTTATCCCCCCACTTATAAAGTTTTTATTGTTTCTATTTATGTCTTACTGTTCTGACTACATCTTGAAAAGTTGTTGTAGTTATTATTTTTATTGGTTGATCATTTAGTCCTTCTGCTTAGGATAAGAGTATTTATACACCACAGCTACAGTGTTATAATATTTTTTTTGTTTTTCTCTGTACTAACTTTTACCAGTGAGTTCTGTACTTTCAGGTGATTATTTGTTGCTCATTAATGTTCTTTTTGTTTTCTTTTCTGATTGCAGTACTCCCTTTAGCATTTGTTTTAGGACATGTCTGGTGTGATGAATTTCCTAATCTTTTGTTTGTCTAGAAAAGTTTTTATTTCTCACTCATGTTTGAAGTATATTTTTGCTGGATATGCTGTTGTAGGGTAAAAGGTTTTTTTTTTCCTTTAGCACTTTAAATATGTCATGACCCTCTTTTCTGACCTGTAAGGTTTCCAGTGAAAAGTCTGATGTCAGATGTATTAAAGCCCCATTGTATGTTATTTATTTATTTCCTCTTTCTGCTTTTGGATCCCTTCTTTATTCTTGACCTTTGGGATTTAATTATTAAATGCTTTGAGGTAGTCTTGTTTGGGTTAAATATGCTTGGTGTTTTACCTCTTGTACTTGAATATTGATATCTTTGTCTAGGTTGGGGAAGTTCTCTGTTATTATCTTTTTAAAATAAACTTTCCACTCCTTTCTTTTTTTTTTTTTTACCTTCTCTTTAATGCCAGTAACTCTTAGATTGGCCCCTTTGAGGCAATTTTCTAGAGCCTGTTGGTGTGCTTCATTGTTTCCTTTTTTTTTTTTCTTTTTTCTCGTCTGACTATGCATTTTGTCTCCTCTGTGTACAGGTTAAGGGTAGCCTTAACCAGGAGCCACTGACACCCCTGTCCACGAGGAGTACTTCCAGTCTACCACTGATGTTCCATTAAGGCCCAAGGTCTCTTAAGGCAGCTTGAGGTGAATGCTGCCTGGCCTGAGACTCATCCTTCAGGGCAGTGGCCTCTCGTCTGGTCCAGGCCTTGTCCAGAAATGACATTCAAGAGTCAAATCTTGAAATTAGGGACCCTAAGAGCTTCCTTGGTGCCTTACCTTCCTATGGTGGGGTTTGTACCTCAAACCAGCAAGTTTCAGAGGCTCACCCAAGGCCTTCAATGTATTACCTGGGTATCACTGCTGGCTATTTGAGGTCAGGGGCTCTTCAGGTAGCAGACGATGAATGCTGCTAGTACTGGGTTCCTTCCTTCCAGGCAGTGATTTCACTTTTGGACCAGGGTTTGTCTAGAAATGTTGTCTGGGAGCTAGGGCCTGGAATAGAAGTGTGATGGTTAATACTGAGTGTCAACTCTATTGGACTGAAAGATACAAAGTATTGATCGTGGGTGTGTCTGTGAGGGTGTTGCCAAAGGAGATTAGCCATTGAGTTAGTGGGCTGGGAAAGGCAGACCCACCCTTAATCTGGGTGGGCACAATCTAATCAGCTGCCAGCATGGCTAGAATATAAGCAGACAGAAAAATGTGAAAACAGAGACTGTCCTAGCCTCCCAGCCTACATCTTTCTCCCATGCTGGATTCTTCCTGCCCTCGAACATCAGACACCAAGTTCTTCAGTTTTGGAACTCGGATTGGTTCTCCTTGCTCCTCAGTGTCTGCAGGCAGCCTATTGTGGGACCTTGTGGTGGTGTGAATTTTTATATATATATATATATATATATATATATATATATATATATATATATATATATATATATTATATTTCCTTAGTTCTATTTCTCTACAGAACCCTGACTAATACTGATTTTGGTACCAGGGCTGGTTCTAGAAGAATAGAATATTAAAGATGAAATTCTTTTGTTGGTTTGAGGGTTTCTGGAGTTGGCTGCTTAATATAATTAGACATAAAAATGTTAAGGACTCTACTTCTAATAGTATGGAGAACACTGATGGCCCTTGGTGTGAACTGTTTAGAGGCTTAGCAAAATAAATGCATTTGACACTCCTGATTCATTGCTCATGAGAGGCAAGGAGTTAGTGACTATACATCATACCTTTTGACCATATGTAAAGAACCAAGGAACATAATGAAGCTGATTGGTTGCTCCTAACTTCAGTGGACAAAGTGGTGAAAAAAATGATGAACTCGGGGATTCTACTCCCAGCTTCAGAAGCAAATACTGAGTCTCAGATCTGCTAAGATTGACCTGAGTGAGAGTCTTATCTCCTGTAGAAAAAGAGCTAAAATTGTGGAAAAGCAGACACAAGCTCTTATCATGCAAGTAGCTGACCTTCAATGAAACGTGCATTCACAGCCTTGCCAGGTGTTTATTGTTAAAGTGAGGGCATTGGTTGGAAAAGAATGGGACCCTGCCACTTGGAATGGAGACATGTGGGAGGACCCTGATGAAGTTGGGGACACTGAGTTTGTATACTCTGATAAACCTTTTTTGCCAGAGGAAACAGCTTCCCCATCCCCAGTAGTGGCAACACCCCCTCCCCAACCCATGCTGTCATCAGCCTTTCCACCTTTGTCTGAGGAGGTAAACCCTGCACTGCCTGAGGCAACAATGATGGCCTCCCCTGAGGTAGTTATCATTCAAGATAATGTTGATCCTCCTCAGGAGCTACCCCCAACACCCCTGTTTGCTTCTAGACCTGTAACTAGACTAAAGTCCTGATGGGCTCCTAGAGGTGAAATTGAGAATTGATGTTTAGTCTAGTCAGTGGGTAGAGAAAGGCAGACTCACTCTTAATCTGGATAGGCACAATGTAATCAGCTGTCAGCTCAGCTAGAACATAAGCAGGCAGAAAAATGTGGAAGGAGAGATTGGCCTAACCTCCTAGCCTACATCTTTCTCCTGTGCTGGATGTTTCTGCCCTTGAACATCAGACTCCAAGTTCTTTAGTTTTGGAACTTGAACTGGCTCTCTTTGATCCTCAGCCCGCAGACAGCCTATTGTGGAACCTTGTGATCATGTGAGTTAATACTTAATAAACTTATACATATATATATGTGTGTGTGTGTGTATGTATATGTATATGTATATATTCTGTTTCTATAGAGAACCCTAATACAGGGGGCCTCATGACCCTGACCAGTACCATATCCTGCTGTGGCTGAGCTGGTATCCAAGATGCAAGTCAAAGTCCTCCCCACTCTGTCCTTTCCTCTCCTCTAGCAGAATAGATGGGTCTCTTTTGGAGCCGTGAGCTGTGCAGCCTGGGGTTAGAGGAGGGGTGATGCCAGCACCTCTTGGTTGCCCCAGCTGTGTCTCAGCATGTCATGTGCCCTACCAGTCCACTGTCTCTGGATCTAGTTTAACCTTAGGATTCAACTAAAATTTGCAGTCCCTATGGCCTAGACTTCCTTTCGAGTTCACTTAGAGACCACGAGTCCTTTGGTCCTCTATGAGGAGGTTTATGGGCACGTGAGTTCAGACTGCTTGGATAGGTGATTTATCTCTGTTTAGGGCTGGTTTAAATGCTCCTTCTGTGCATGGGCATTAGCTGAGTTTAGTCTGGTCCTTTTTTCTGCTCTAACAGAATGAGACTGAGTTTAATGCCTCACAATTGCTGTCTTCTCTGTCCCTCAGCACTCAGAGAAGCTCTCTGCACCAGGCCACCACTGCCAGGGGTGGGGAAGGAGTGGCATCAGCAGTTCATGACTGTTTTTTTCTATCTCTTTAGTGCTTCTTTCAGCAATATGATGTTAAAACCAGGTACTATGAGTGCTGATTTGGGGTTCTTATAAGGTGCTTTTTCTTTGTAGAAAGTTGTTAATTTGATGTCCTTGTGGGCGGGCTATGATTGATGGAGCTTTCTATTCTCCCATCTTGTTCCAACTCTGCCCTTAAATATTGCTATCTCTCTCTAGGTTTGGAAAGTACTGTGTTATTATCCCTTCAAATAAATGTTATGTCCTTTTCTCTCTCTCTACCTTCTCCTTAAGGTCAATAACTCTTAGATTTGCTTTTTTGAAACTGCTTTCTAGATCTTGTAGGCATGCTACTTTTTTATTGTTTATTCTTTTGTCTTCTCTGTGTATTTTCAAATAGCCTGTCTTCGAACTCACTATTTTTTTTCTGCTTGATCTAATCTATTCTGCTATTAAGAATCTGTAACTCATTCTTCAGCATGTGAATTACATTTTTTCAACTCGAGTTTCTCCTTGATTCTTTTTAATTCTTTCAGTCTTTTTGTTAAGTTTATCTGATATCATTCTGAATTTTTTCTGTGTATTATCATTTGTTTCCTTGAGTTTCTAACAAACAGCTATTTTGAATTCTCTGCCTGAAAATTTACATACCTCTGTCTCTGGTCACTTATTTACTTCAGTTCATGAGATCATATTTTCCTGGATCATCTTGATGCTTATGGATGTTCACTGGTTGCTGGGCATTGAAGAGTTAATTATTTAATGTAGTCTTCACAATATGGGCCTATTAGTACCTGGGATTTGTTTTGGAGGGAGGAAGGCTTTACACGTGTTTGAAGGGACTTGGGTGTTATGATCTAAGTCTTTGGTCACTGCAGCTATGCAACCATGTCTGCATTAGTGGGCACCCAGAGCCAAGTAACACTGCGGCTCTTGCAGATTCATAGATGTTCTTGCTGCCTAGTTTGTCTTGGGTAGATTCAGAAGAATTCTCTGAATTAACCATGCAGAGAGTTTTGTTTTGTTCCCCTGCTTTCATCCAAACAAATGGTGTCTCTTTTTCTGTGCTGAGCTCCTTGGAGTTTGGGGAGGTATAGCCATGCACCCCTGTGGCCACCATAACTGGGACTGCACTGGGTCAAACCTGATGCCAGCAGTTCACTGCACTGGGTCTCACCCAGGGCCCACTGTATCAACAACCTGGCTACTGCCTCTGTTTGTTCAAGGCCCTTGGGCTCTACAGTCAGCAGGTGGCAAAGCCAGCCAAGCTTATCCCCTTTCCTTCAAGGCTGTGAGTTCTTTCTGAACCTAGGCAGGGCTAGAAATTCTGTCCACAAGCCAGGGCCTGGAGTTGGAAATCTTAGGAATCTACCTGGTGCTCTATTCTACGGTGCCTAAGATGACATAGAAGCCATAAGACAGTCCTTTCCCCTCTTCCCGTCCATTTCTACAAGCAGAAGAATCTCTTGCCATGAACACCACCACCACAGGTTTGTTGGGAGTAGTCCCAGGCCATCACCAATGTTCACTCAAGGCTGAAGGAGTTCAGTCAGGTTGTGGTGAATGCTGCCAGTTTTTGGACCCACTCTTCAGGGAATTAGGCTCCCCTCTTGCCCTGGCCAGAAAGGCCACCAAATAGCCAAGGCCTGGAATCAAGGACCCCAAGTACCCACTTAGTACTCTACCCAATCATGCCTTAACCGACACCTAAGCTGCAAGACAAAGTCCTCTTTACTCTTCTCTCTGCTTTTCTCAGGCAGAAGACTTACCTGTAACCTCCAGCTGGGAATTTGTTCCATCAGTCCTGAAGCCAGCATGTCTGAGTAATAATCAGACATGGCGATTGTTACCTGGCTACCACTGCTAATTATTCAGGGCCCAAGGGCTCTTTAGTCATTAGGTAATAAATTCTGCCAGGACAGGGCTTCTCTTTTCAAGGCAGTGAGTTTCCTTATGACCTAAGTTTTTTGGCTAAGTTGGTATATATGTTGCAAGACAAAGTCCTTCGTGGTCATCTCTCTCCTCGAGTGGAAGAAAGTCTCTTTCAGAGCTGTGAGCTGTGCTGCCTGGGGTTGAGAAAGTAGTGGCTCAAGCACTTCCTTGGATCCCCTGGTTGCCATCTCAGTAAGTCACATGTCCCCCAATTCCACAGGCTCCAAGCTCAGCACAGCACTAGAACTCACTTAGGAGCTGCAGTTTTTGTGGCTTCATCTGCCATTCCAGTTTATTTAGTGCCCCAGAACACGTTAGCTTGCAGTGGTGACATTTGCTGAAACTCAAGTTCCAACCACTGTGATGCATGATTCCTCTCTGGCTAGGGATGTTCTAAATGTTTCCTCCATGGGCTTCAGCTGAGTTCTGTCCAATGTTGCTTTCCACTATGACCTGGCAGAACTGACTTCCAATGCAATGTCCCACACCACTATACTCTTTCTCCTCCAAGCACAGAGATTCTTCATGCCATGTAGCCACTGCTGGAAAATGAGGGGAAGGTGGTGTCTGCAATTCAAGAATGTCTTTTCTATTCTCTTCACTACCTCTTTCTAAGCTGTGAAGTTAAAACTAGATACTGTGATCATTCAGCTGATATTTGATTCTTATGAATGTGCTTTTTTGTGTTGATAGTTGTTAATTTGGTGTTTGTGTAGGGAGGATGATGGGTGGGCTCCTATTTGGCCATCATGTACCAACTTGTCTGGACATGTTTTATTATAATTTTACCAAATTTATTAGTTGTTTCTTCCAAAATGTCTAATCTGCATGTATTAAGTTGTTATTGCATTACTATAAATAAGTAAATGAGATTAAGTAATTTATAAAGAAAAGAAGTTCAGTTGGCTCAAAGTTCAGCAGGCTTTATAGAAAGCATGATGCTGACATCTGCTTGGCTTCTGGGGAGTCCTCCAGAAACTTACAATTATTGCAGAAGGTGAAGGGGGAGTAGGCACATCATATGGCAAAAGCAGGAGCAAAATAGAGAAGGGGGGGCAGCACACGCTTTTGAATAACCAGATCTCATGAGAGATCACTCATTATCTTGAGGACAGTACCAAAGGGATGGTACTAAATCACTTATGAGAGATTTGCTTCCATGATCCAATCACCTTCCACCAGACCCCACCTCCAACATTGGGGATTACATTTTGATATGAGATTTCAGCAGAGCCAACATCCAAACTATATCACTGAATTAATTTCATCTAGAAAATTTTTATCTCAGGTTTTGTAGTTTATCTCTAGAAGTGCAGTATGGATCTTTTGGGTTTTTATTTTTAATTTTACATGTCTCCATGTAACATGATCAATATTTTCTCTAATATCAGCATATGAAATATAGTTATAATAATGGCTGTAGTATACTTGTCTACTAATGTTATCATTTTTGGAGTGAACTGTGATTCATTTATTTTCTCCTTATTTTCCCATGTCTTTGTCTACCTGTTATTTATAACTTACTGCCAGATGTAAATTTTTAACTTTGCATTCTGGATTTTCTTTTTCTTATAAATATTCTTCACATTTATTCAGCAGTGCAGTTTAAATGCTTGGAAACAGATCTCTTTGTGCTTTTTTAAGCTTTCTTTGGAGTTGCCACAGCTAGAATTTAGTCTGTGGCTGTTTTTTTTTCCCCCATTACTGAAATAAGAAACTTTTTGTTACTCTAACTCACGCACTTTGAAATATGAGGTACTCCACTTTGGGGGTTAATAATAGGTAGTTTTGTCGGCCGTATGCCACCTTTGAGTATTGCTTCAAGTGGTTCTTTTCCCTCCTTAACTAGATTTCACACATTCACTCACTGATGAGTACACAACTGAAGAGTCAAGGGAAACTCATTGCAAAACTTCAGAGTTCTCCCTATGTAAGAAATCTCTTCATTACGATGTTCTGTTCTGTAAATTTTATTTTCCTTGTCCTCTCTAGATCCCAAATCCATTACTTCAACTCATATAGACATCCAGGCTCTGCCTGGAATCTTCTTCCTTGTAACTTTGTGAACTAAGTGAAGGCAATTGTAGAGTGCATTCAGTTTTTTTTTCCATCTCCAAGGGATATTGTCATTTGTTGATCCATATCTAATGTTTGAAAAAAGTAAATTCACATATTCTATTTTCAAATATTTTTCACGTGATAAGGTATATTTAATGCCTCTTACACCATATTTACTGGAGTAAATATTATATAAATTATAAAAAATTTTATAAAAGCTTTATCAAAATGCAATTCACATACCACACAATTGACCCATGTACACTATACAATTCAATGTTTTAGTATATTCACAAATTGTGCAACATACACCATAATTGATTTTAGAAAACTTTTATCATCCTGAAAATAAAGTCTTTATCTCATAGCAGTTACTCATTCTTGCCCCCATAACCACCCAGTCCTAGGTAACCACTATTCTACTTTCTTTCTTTTCTGATTTGCCTACTCTTTAATTTTATGTAAATGGAATTATACAATGTGAATTATGTTGTGACTGATTCTATTTATCACAATATTTTCAAGGTTTATTCATGTTACATGTGTCACTGTGTTAGTTTTTGTTGATTAATAATATCCCATTATGTGGACATACCACATATTATTTATCCACTTATCAATTGGCAGGTATTGGCTTGTTTCCAGTTTTTAGCTTTTGTGAATGGTGCTACTATGGATATTCATGAACAAGTTTTTCTGTGAGCATATTCTTTATTCCTCTTGAGTATGTAAGTAAGAGTAAAATTACTAGATTATAGGAAACTTATGTTTCTCCTTTGAGGAATTGACAAACTGTCTGCAAAGGGGATATATCATTTTACATTTCCACCAGCAATGTGTGATGGTCCCAATTCTTAATATCTTCACTAACAATTGTTACTGTCCTGATTTTAAATTATAGCCATTCCGGTGTGTTCAAAGGGGTACCTCACTGTAGCTCTGATTTGCAGTTTCCTAATTTGAAATTTCCTAATGCACATCTTTCCATGTGCTTATTTGCAATTTGAATACCTTCTTTGGAAAAAATGTTTATTTAGATTGTTGTCTACTTTTATTGGGTTATTTGTCTTTTTATTATTGAATTTTAGTATTTTTTAATATATTCTATATTTAATTCCCCGATTAGATCTATTATTTGCAAAGTTTTTCTCCTATTCTATGGGTTGTCTTTCACTCTCTTTGCAGGAGAGGGAGAGATTTCCTTCAATCTGTGGGAATCTTGTGGGTTTGAATTAAGGGTAATTTCCCACAGAAAGGGTTTATATTTGCTTAGTCTTTCATTTTCTTGACTTTTCTGTTCTTCAAAAAATTTTTCTTGTGATTTTGATTTCATATCTAAGAAGCAATTTCCAAATCCAAGGTTATAACCATTTATATGTTTGTTTTCTTCTAAAAGTATTTATTCAAATACTAAGAGCATTATAAGTGCTTACATTTAGGTTTCTGATACATTTTGAGTGATTTTTTTGTATATGGTGTACCTTGAATCTGTAAATCAATTTGGATAGTATTACTAGCTTAACAATAATAAGTCTTCTGATCTATGAACATGGGATGTCCTTTCATTTATTTAGCTCTTCTTTACATTTTTTGTTTTTTGCTTGTTTGTTTTGGCTTTTTTTCCAATCTTGCATAGTTTTTAATATAAAAAATCTTGCACTTACTTTAAATTTACTGTCAGGTGATTTTTTAATGTTATACATAGGATTGTTTTCTCAATGTTATTTTAAGATTGCTTATTGCTAGTGTATAAAATATAATTGATTCTTGCATATTGATCTTGTATTCTAATATTTGATGACTTTCTTTTTTTCTAGTAGTTTTGCTAGTTTAGTCATTGAGATTTGTTAATATACGGGCCCATGTTATATGCAAACAGATATAGTTCTACTTTTTTTCCAATCTGAATGCCTTACAAAAAGTTGAGGAGGAGGTAACACTCTCAAATCACTCTATAAGGCAGTCATTACTATGATTAAAAGGCCAAAGACACTATAAGAAACAAAAAATACAGATAATCATCAATGATGACTATTGATGTAAACTTCCTGAACAAAATACTAGCAAGCAAAATTCAATGGTGTATTAAAAGGATTATAGACTATAACCAAGTAAAATTTTTTCCTGAAATGCTAGTATGGGGCAACATAAGAACATTGATTAATGTAATATATCACATTAATAGGATTAATAAAAAAGATCACATAATTATCTCAATTGATGCAGAAAACGTATTTGACAAAATTCAACACCCTTTCATAATTAAAGAAAAAGCCACTCAGTGAACCAGTAATAGAAGAAAACTACTTCAACATAATAAAAGTCATATGTGAAAAGTTCACAACTATCCTCATACTTAATGGGGAAAGATTGAAAGCTTTTCCTTTAAGATCAGGAACAAGACTAGGATGCTTACAAACATGTGAAAATCACTTTCATTTCAATACACTAACAATGAACTATCTGAAAAAGAAATTTAGAAAACAATTCCATTTACAAGAGCAAAAAATATATAAAATATTTAGGAGTAAATTTAACCAAGGAGGCTGCTATGTTCTGAATTCCTCAGTCCCCCAAATTCATATGTCAAAACCTAATCACTGCTGTGATTAAATTAGGAGATGGGGGACCCTTTCTACATAATTAGATCAGGAGGGTTTAGCCCTTATAGATGGGATTAGTGTCCTTATAAAAGAAGCCCCAGAAAGCTGCCTTGTCTCTTCCACCATGTAAGGACACAGGCAGAAGTCATCTATTAACCAGAAAAACCTAGCCTCACCAGACACTTATCCTGCTGGTGCCTTGACTTCCCAATCTCTCAAGCTGTAAAAAAATTAAGTCATGTTGTTTATAAGCCACCAGGTTTATAGTATTTTGTTATAGCAGTCCAAACAGGATAAGACAGAGTTGAGCAACCTATATATTCAAAACTACAAAGCTGTGCTAAAACAACTTGAAGAAGACACCAATAACTAGAAAGACATTTCATATTCATAGATTGGAAGACTTAATGTTGTTAAGATGTGAAGAATACCCAAAGTAATGTACAGCTTCAATGTAATTTCTATCCCAGTATAAGCAACATTTTTTTTATAAGTAGAAAAATTCATTTTACAATTCATATACAATCTCAAGATACTTTGAATAGCCAAAACAATCTTGAAAGAGAGCAAAGTTGGAGATATCACACTTCCTGATTTCAAAACTTACTACAAAACTACAGAAATCTAAACAATGTAGTGTTGGCATAAAGACAGACATACAGACCAAGGAAGTAGGGTAAGGAACTAAGAATTAAACTCTCACATATATGTGTGATTTTCCACAAGGATGCAAAGACCATGAAATGGCGGGTCAGTCTTTTCAACAAATAGTTTTTGGAAAACTAAATATCCACATTCAAAAGAATAAAATTTGAACCTTACCTTTCACTACATAGAAATGTTAACTCAAAATTGATCTAGGACCTAAACATAGGAACTGAACAATGAGATCACTTGGACTCGGGAAGGGAAACATCACACACCGGGGCCTATCATGGGGAGGGGGGAGGGGGGAGGGATTGCATTGGGAGTTATACCTGATGTAAATGACGAGTTGATGGGTGCTGACGAGTTGATGGGTGCAGCACAGCAACATGGCACAAGTATACATATGTAACAAACCTGCACGTTATGCACATGTACCCTAGAACTTAAAGTATAATAATAATAATAAATAAATTTTTTAAAAAAGAGCTAAAACTGTAAAATTCTTAGCATAAAACATAGGCAGGAAGCTCTATGACATTTGATTTGGCAATGATTTATTGAATATGACACCACAGACAAATATAAATAAATTGGACTACTACATCAAAATTATAAACATCTGTGCAACAAAGGACAAAATGAACAGAGGAAAAAGGCAACCCACAGAATATGAGAAAGTTGCATGGAACAGAGAAGAGTGAGACAGGGCAGCTGCCCACCTGGGATTGGCATGGAGGCTCCCCACTGTGGGGAAATGGTGAGTAAGCGAGTAAGACTAAAAGATCACAAACACATTCTAAGATCACTCCTCAAGGAATTTGAGATACAAGAACAAACAAAACACAAACCCATCAGAAGGGAAATAACCAAGATAGAGCAGAACAAAATAAATTTGAAATTAAAAAATACAAAAGATAAATAAACAAAAAAACTGGTTCTTTGAAAAGGTAAGTAAAATTGATAGACCATTAGCAAGATTAACCAAGAAAAGAAGAGAGAACATACAAATTACCACACAAAGAAAGGAAATATTACAACTGACACCACTGAAATACAAAATATTGTTGAAGGCTACTATGAACACCTTTACACATATAAACTAGAAAACCTAGAAGAGATGGATAAATTCCTGGAAAAATACAACCCTCATAGCTTAAATCAGGAAGAATTAGATAACCTGACCAATAACAGGCAATGAGATTGAAATGGTAATTTCAAAATTACCAAAACAAAAAAGTCCAGGACCAGACAGATTTACAGCAGAATTGTACCAGACATTCAAGGAAGAATTCGTACCAATCCTTTTGACATTATTCCACAAGACAGAGAAAGAAAGATCCCTCCCTAATTCATTCTATGAATCCAGCATCACAGTAATACCACAAACAGGAAATGACATAACCAAAAAACAAAAACAAAACAAAAAAACCCCCAAAAAACAAAAAACTACAGAGTGATATTTTTGACATAGGACGTGAAGTCATTCTTTTTTTGTGGCTGCATAGTATTCCATGGTATATATGTGCTGAAATCCTTAATAAAATACTAGCTAACTGAATTCAACAACATACCAAAAAGATAATCCACCATGAACAAGTGGGTTTCATACTAAGGATGCAGGGTGGTTTAACATATGCAAATCAATAAATGTGATACACCACATAAACAAAATTAAAAATGAAAATCACACGATTATCTCAATAAATGCAGAAAAAGCATTCAACCAAATGTAGCATTTCCTGATGATTAAAACTCTGCTGGAGAGAATGTGGAGAAATAGGAATGCTTTTACACTGTTAATGAGACTGAAATTAGTTAAACCATTGTGGAAGACAGTGTGGTAATTCCTCAAGAATTCTAGATCCTTGAGGATTCGCCATACTGTTTTCCATAATGGTTGAACTAGTTTACAATCCCACCAACAGTGTAAAAGTGTTCCTCTCCAGCACCTGTTGTTTCCTGACTTTTTAATGATTGCCATTCTAACTGGTGTGAGATGGTATCTCATTGTGGTTTTGACTTGCATTTCTCTGAAGGCCAGTGATGATGAGCATTTTTTCATGTGTCTGTTGGCTGTATTGGGAAAATTGGCTAGCCATAAGTAGAAAGCTGAAACTGGATCCTTTCCTTACTCCTTATACGAAAATTAATTCAAGATGGATTAGAGACTTAAATGTTAGACCTAATACCATAAAAACCCTAGAAGAAAACCTAGGGAATACCATTCAGGACATAGGCATGGGCAAGGACTTCATGTCTAAGACACCAAAAGCAATGGCAACAAAAGCCACAATTGACAAATGGGATCTCATTAAACTAAAGAGCTTCTGCACAGCAAAGGAAACTACCATCAGAGTGAACAGGCAACCTACAGAATGGGAGAAAATTTTTGCAATCTACTCATCAGACAAAGGGCTAATATCCAGAACGTACAAAGAACTCAAACAAATTTACAAGAAAAAAACAAACAACCCCATCAAAAAGTGGGCAAAGGATATGAACAGACATTTCTCAAAAGAGGACATTCATGTAGAGTGCTTTCAAATGCATAGCCCAGTGCCAAGTCTAGCCTCCATCCCTTACCTGTGACTCCCTTAATCAAAATTCAGGAAGTACTACGAGACCATTCCTGATCAGCACAGTGCTATGAGGATTCTACAAGCCATGGACAGCAAATCCAGAGCTTCTGTATCCTAAACTGCATCAAGATGCAAAGTTTTTCTCTACTGTACTTTATGTTTACCTACTTGGCACTCAGCCTGCTTCAGCCTTTCTTTAGATGACTGGGCTGGGTGTGGTGGCCCATGCCTGTAATCCCAGTACTTTCTGAGGCTGAAGCAGGAGGATTGCTTGAGCCAGGGAGTTGGAGGCCAGCCTGGGAAACATAATAAGACTCTGTTTCTATGAAAATTTTGTAAAATAAGTCAGGCGTGGTGGCGTGTGCCTGTAGACCCAGCTACATAGGAGGCTGAGATTGGAGGATTGCTTGATCCCAGGAGGTTGAGGCTGCAGTAAGCCATATGTGTGCCACTGCACTACAGCCTGGGCAACAAACCCTTTCCAACCTCACCCCCAAAATAGACAATTGTCCTGAAGCCCTTGACTCAGAGTACCAGTCAATTTGAAATGTAAGTCTAAAATTTCTTTTGTACATTTTCTCTGTGTTGTGAAACAGATCTAACATTTAGTCAACATTTTGGTTTCTAGAAATATCAATTTTACTTTCTCTTTGTCTGTATCAAATAACTGAATATTCACTTAAAATTCTCCCTGTTCACAGATTTGTTTCTTTGTAATAGTATCTTCTTAATTTTTTTGCAGTATCTTCTACAGTATTATCCTTACTAATTCACATTATAGTTTGTGCGTGTGTATGTGTTTGTTTCTTAATGTAATCTTGCAGTTTCTACCATTACATCTGGGTTAATTGAAACAACATGTTCTGCTTTTTCCAGATTGGTGTCTAAGGCAGACATTGTGTGTGTTTCTCCAGTGTTCATTATTTTCTCCACCCCAATCTCAGAGTAAAGAATGGAATTACATATTAAAAAGTTATTAATAGTGATAAGAAATATGGTTACCATTTATCATCTCATTTTGACTTGCATTTTATGATATTTCTTTAACTATTTTTTTATTTATAAGATTACATTTAAAGTAATTATTCACGTTTTTATTAACCAAGAATTCAAAAAAAGACATACCCAAATAAATGAATAATAGATGATCATACATTTTTGCATTGGCTTCCATCTTGCAAACTAGCCCTCTCAAATCCTATTGGTACAGTTGCAAATTTATATGCATCATTTGGGAGTTGCTCTAGAAAATATGTACTGCCACCTAAAACTTTATATATCTTCGGACCCTGAAGATTTTACCTCAAGGAAATAACTCTAGGCAATAATTCTTCACAAGAGAACCAAGTTTTCACTCCCATGCAATTTAGCAAGTTAATGACCACAAAATTATAAAACACACCCTAAGGCAGAAATGACAGAATATATTCATTGAAATGATATCAGTAGCACATAAAATAATGAGGAGATATGATCAAGCTATACTGAAGGTGAGTTAAGTAGTGTACAAAATGTATACTTAGCACAATTCCACTTTTGCTAATATTTTATTACAAAACTGATTAAACACCCAGAGAGGTCGACTGAGTTGTACAGTAAGTATCACTATAACTACTATCTAGAGACTGCAGTATAAGCAGATTTCTATCTTTACTTAATCACATATATGTTTCTATGTCCATCCGTTATCTATTCAGAAACTTCTATTATTTGGGGATGCATTTTAAAGTAAGCCATAGGCAACAGTATATTCCAACCCTAAGTAATTTAGCAAGCCAATGATTAACTGGAGTTCAATATTTCTTTGCGGTTTCTTTTCCTTTTGAAGTAAAATTTACATAAAGGAAAAATGCACAAATCTTAACTATACAATTTGTTGTATTTGACAATTTCATATATCTGTATAACCCAAACCACTATCAGTATAGAGAACTTTATCATCTCCTGATAAAGTTTCTTCATGTCTTTTCCTCATTGATCTTTACCCTCATAACTTACAGGTAAATATTGGTCTGCTTTCCATTTCTATAAATTTGTTATGTTATTTCTAAAACATCATATAAATAATAATTCACAATATATCCTCTTTTCCGTTTGTCTTTTTTCCCTCAGCAAATTATTTTTTGTGATTCATACATGTTGTATCTATGGGAATACTTTTATTTTACTGGCATAAAAAAGGGCCTGCATATCAATAGAACATAAATGAGTCTAAAAGTAAACTATACATTTATGGTCAATTAATTTTTAAAATTTTTAATCGTGGTAAAATGCATATAACAAATTTATTAACTTAACCATTTTAATTGTATGGTTCATTGGCATTAAGTATGTTTATATTGTGCAACCATCACCATCACCCATCTACACAATTCATCTGGCAAAACCAATACTCTATACCCATTGAATAATAATTCCCAATTCCTACCTTCCCTCAGCCCTTCATAACCAGCATTCTATTTTCCGTCTCTGAATTTGTGCCAGTTTCCTCATATCAGTAGAATAATACAGTATTTGTCCTTTTGTGACTGGCTTATTTTACTTAGCATAATGCCCACGAACTTTGTAGCATTTCTCAGAGTTTCCTTTCTTTATAAGGCTATTCATCCATTGATAGACTATTTGGTTGTTTGCAAGTTTTGGCTATTGTGAATAATATTGCTATTAAACGTGAGGATGTGTAAATATTTATTTTAGTCCCTGCTTTCCATTCCTATGGATATAAACCTGTAACTTGAATTGCTGGGTCATATGGTAATTCTATTTTTAATTTTCAGAGGAACCACCATTCTGTTTGCCCATTGCAGTTGGACCTTTTTACATTTCCACCAACAGTGCAAAGTGTTCCAATTTCTCCACATCCTTGCCAACACTTGCTATTTACTTTTGTTGTTGTTTTTACATAGCAACCATATTATTAGGTGCTGGGTGGCATCTCATTGTGGTTTTGACTTGCATTTCTCTAATAATTCATGAAATTCAGCATATTTTCATATGCTTGTTAGACATTTGTATATCTTCTTTGAAGAAACGTCTATTCAAGCAGTTTGCCCATTTTAAAATCAGGTTGGTTGTTGTTGAGTTGTATGAGTTTGTTACATATTCTTGATATTAATCCATTATCAGATAAGTAATATGTAATTATTTTCTTTCAAACTTTTGTTCTGTGTTCAAGGGATACATGTTTAGATTTGTTACATGGGTAAATTGTTTTTTGTGGGTGTTTGGTGTGCAGACAATTTTGTCACCCAAGTAATCAGCACAATATCTGATAGAAATTTTTTTGTCCTTATATTCTTCCCACCCTCCACCCTCAAGTAGGCCTCAGTGTCTATTGTTTCCTTTTTTGTGTCCATGTTTACTCAATATTTAGCTCCCACTTATAAATGAGAACATGTGGCATTTGTTTTTTTGTTTCTGGGTTAATTTGCCTAGAATACTGGCCTCCAGTTCCAACTGTGTTGCTGCAAAGGCCATGATCCTCTTTTTTATAGCTGCATAGTATCCCATGGTGTATATATATCGCATTTTCTATATCCTCTCCACCTCTGATGGGCATCAAGGTTGATTCTGTATCTTTGTTATTAATGCTGAAATTAACATATGTGTGCTCATGTCTTTATGGCAGAACAATTTCTATTTCTCTGGGTATATGCCCAGTAGTGCGATGCTGGTCAAATGGTAGTTCTATTTTAAGTTCGTTAAGAAATTTCCAGACTGCTTTTCACAGTAATTGAACTAATTTACATTCCCACCAGCAGCGTATAAGTGTCCTCTTTTCTCTACAATTTTGAAAGTATTTTTTTTTAAGATAGCGATTTTGACTGGTGTGAGGTGGTATTTCATTGTGGATTTGGTTTGCATTTCCCTAATGATTAGTGATACTGAATTTTTTTTCATATGCTTGTTGACTGCATGTATGTTTTCTGCTCATGTCCTATGCCCATTTTTAATGGGGTTGTTTGATTTTTGCTTGTTGATTTGTTTGAGTTCCATATAGATTCTGAATATGAGATTGTCAGATGAATAGCTTGAAAATATTTTTTTCTCATTTAATAGGTTGTCCCTTTACTCTGTTCATAGTTTCTTTAGCTGTGTGGAAGCTGTTTCATTTAATTGGGTCCTACTTATCAATTTCTGCCTCTTTTGTAATTGCTTTTGGCATCTTGGTCATAAAATCTTTACCAGTTCCTATGTCCAGAATGATATTGCCTAGGTTGTCTTCTAAGGTTTTTATAGTTTTAGGTTTTACATTTAAGTCTTTAATCCATCTTGAGTTGATATTTGTATATGGTAAAAGGAACGGGTCCAGTTTCAATCTTCTGCATATGGCTAGCCAGTTATTCTAGCAGTGTTTATTGAATAGGGAGTAGTTTCACCATTTCTTATTGTTCAGCTTTATTTCTGAGTTCTATAATCTGTTCCCTTTGTCTATTTGTCTGTTTTTGTATCCGTACCATGTTGCTTTTGGTTGCTGTAGTCTTGTAGTATAATTTAAAATTGGGTCATGAGATGCTTCCAGCTTTGTTCTTTTTGTATAGGATTGCTATGGATATGGGGTTGTTTTTTCCTTTGAAATGAATTTTAAAATGGAATTTTCCTATTCTGTGAAAAACAGTTTTAGTAGTTTGATAGGAATAACACTGGATCTGTAAATTGCTTTGGGCAGTGTGGTTATTTTAACAGTATTAAGTCTTCCTATCCATGAGCATGGAATGATTTTCTCTTTGTTTGTGTCATCATTGATTTCTATCCAAGTGTTTCCAAAGAAATCAGCAATTTATTTTCAAAACACTTTCCAGTGTTTTGGAAAGTCTCTCATTAAAGAGATCTTTCACCTGCATGGTTAGCTGTACTTCTAAGTATTTAATTCTTTTTGCGGCTATCAAGAATGGGATTGTATTCTTTATTTTGCTCTCAGCTTGGATGTTATTAGTGTAAAGAAGTGCCACTTATTTCTGTACATTGATTTTGTATTCTGAAATTTCACTGAAATTGTTTATCAGATCTAGGAGCCTTTGGGCAGAGGGTCTTTCACTTGTCTCTTGGGGCTCCACTCCAGAGAAATGCAGAGCCTCTGCCAATCAAAATGCTCAGCCCAGGGTGGGGAAGTTGCATCATGGGCCCAAGCCAGAGGGCCCTGCCTGGCGATAAGCAGGGGAATCAGTGGGTTCAGAGGAAGACAGACTGGCCTCTTCTTTATAGGGCAGCTGAAGCATATTGGAGGTGCAAGTAAGGCACTCAGGTTCCTTGTTCCTTTACCAGTGTGAATGCAGCAAGGGCAACAGCATTGCAGTGGCAATGTCAGAGGGACTTCCAGTTGCTTCTGGGAGCTGTACCCCAGAAATGCAAAGCTGCTGCCAATGGGAATGTTCATGCATGCGTGGGTCAGCTGCACTGTGGGCCCAAGCTTGGGCCTTGCCTGCTGAAGGGTAGGGGGTGGAGGTTCACAGGGAAGACACTGAGCTCCTGTGTATATGGCAGCTGTGATGTATTGGAGGTGCCAGTGAAGCGACTGGGCACCTTTTTTATTCCCCAGCCCAAGGGCAGTAAGAACAGTTCCACTGCAGCTGCTATGGCCGAGAGTCTGTGGATTTACTCTGGGATTACTTTCCCAGACAAATGCAGAGCCACCATTAACTGAAATGTTCAAGTGGGGAGAGTGCAGTTGTGCTAAGGGCCCATGTTGAGAGACAGTGAGGAGTAACAGCAGCAAGGAACTGCACTGAAAACAATCTGACCACTTTTCTGCAATTCAGTTGTGCTGGAGACCTGTGATAGTTTTAAAGTTCTTTACTTCCTCCAGAGCCTGAGGGCAGTAGGACTGGAGGCTGCAGAGCAGCAAAAATGGTAGGTCTTCTACCTCTGAATTCCCTGTTTCAGGGAAATGCAGAGCTACTACATGTCCAAGGGCTCAAGTGCTGTGGTGGCTGTGCTTGGGTCTCATGTTTAGAGGTCCTGCAGAGTGAGGAGTAGGAGGGTCAGGGACCTGGGTGGAAAATAGTCTCCACCTAGGTATTAAGCACAGCATGCATTAGCTGTTTTTCCTAATGCTCTCCTTCCCCCCTCCCCATCCCTCAACAGGCCACAGTGTATTTTGTTTTCCTCCCTATGTCCATGAGTTGTCATTGTTCAGCTCCCACTTATAAGTGAGAACATGCAGGGTTTGGTTTTCTCTTCCTGTGTTAGTATGCTGAGGATAATGGCTTCCAGCTCCATCCATGTCCCTGCAAAAGGCAGGATTTTGTTCTTTTTTATGGATGCATAGTATTCCTTGGTGTATATGTACCATATTTTCTTTATTTAGTATATCACTGATGGACATATGGGTTGATTCCATGTCTTTTCTATTGTGAATAGTGCTGCAAGGAACGTACATGTGCATGTATCTTTGTAATAGAATGATTTATATTCCTTTGGGTATATGCCCAGTAAAGGGAATGCTATGTCAAATTGTATTTCTGGTTCTACATTTTTGAGGAATTTCTACACTGTCTTCGGTGAATGATTTATATTCCTTTGGGTATATACCCAGTAAAGGGAATGCTATGTCAAATTGTATTTCTGGTTCTACATTTTTGAGGAATTTCTACACTGTCTTCCACAATGATTGAACTAATTTATATTCCCACAAACAGTGTAAAAGCATTCCTATTTCTCTGCAAACTCACCAGCATCTGTTGTTTCTTGGCATTTTAATAATTGCCATTCTGACTGGCATAAGATGGTATTCTCAGCAAACTATCACAAGAACAGAAAACCAAACACCGCATATTCTCACTCATAGCTGGGAATTGAACAATGAGATCACTTGGACTCTGGAAGGGGGACATCACACACCGGGGCCTATTATGGGGAGTGGGGAGGGGGGAGGGATGGCATTGGGAGTTATACCTGATGTAAATGACGAGTTGATGGGTGCTGACGAGTTGATGGGTGCAGCATACCAACATGGTACATGTATACATGTATAACAAACCTGCACACTGTGCACATGTACCCTAGAACTTAAAGTATTTAAAAAAAATAATGTTTTATATGCCCCCCCAAAAAATAACCTAGATCAGAGTGGAACTGAAAAAGAAAGAGACACAAAAACCCTCCAAAAAATTAATGAATGCGGAAGCTGTTTTTTTAATTAATAAAATAGATAAACTTCCAGCTAGACTAAGAAGAAAAGAGAGAAGATTCAAATAGACATAATAAAAAATGATAAAGGGGATATCACCACTGATGTCACAGAAATGAAAAAACTATCAGAGAATACTATAAACACCTCTACACAAATAAACTAGAACATCTAGAAGAAATGGATATATTCCTGGACTCATACACCCTCCCAAGACTGAATGAGGAAAAAATTGAATCCCTGACTAGACAAATAATAAGTTTTGAAATTGAGACAGTAATAAATAGCCTACAAACCAAAAAAATCTCAGGACCAGATGGGTTTACAGCTGAATTCTAACAGAAATACAAAGAGGAGATGGTACCTTTTTTTTTTTTTTTTTTTTTTTTGGAACTATCAAAAACGAAGCTAAGATGGAAATAAACTTTTCTTTGAACTGAATGACAATAACACAATCAACGAAAACCTCTGGGATACAGCAATGGTGCAGATAAAAGGAAAGTTCATAGCCCTAAATACCTACAATACAAAGACTAAAAGATGCTGAGAATGATGGTTTCCAGCTGCATCCATGTCCCTACAAAGGACACAAACTCATCCTTTTTTATGGCTGCATAGTATTCCATGGTGTATATGTGCCACATTGTCTTAATCCAGTCTGTCACTGATGGACATTTGGGTTGATTCCAAGTCTTTGCTATTGTGAATAGTGCCACAATAAACATACGTGTGCATGTGTCTTTATAGCAGCATGATTTATAATCCTTTGGGTATATACCTAGTAATGGGATGGCTGGGTCATATGGTATTTCTAGTTCTAGATCCTTGAAGAATTGCCATACTGTTTTCCACAATGGTTGAACCAGTTTACAATCCCACCAACAGTGTAAAATTGTTCTTGTTTCTCCACATCCTCTCCAGCACCTGTTGTTTCCTGACTTTTTAATGATTGCCATTCTAACTGGTGTGAGATGGTATCTCATTGTGGTTTTGATTTGCATTTCTCTGATGGCCAGTGGTGATTAGCATTTTTTCATGTGTCTGTTGGCTGTGTGCATGTCTTCTTTTGAGAAATGTCTATTCATATCATTTGCTCACTTTTTGATGGGGTTGTTTGTTTTTTTTCTCGTAAATTTGTTTGAGTTCTTTGTAGGTTCTGGATATGAGCCCTTTGTCAGATGAGTAGATTGCAAAAATTTTCTCCCATTCTGTAGGTTGCCTGTTCACTCTGATGGTAGTTTCTTTTACTGTGCAGAAGCTCTTCAGTTTAATTAGATCCCATTTGTCAATTGTGGCTTTTGTTGCCATTGCTTTTGGTGTCTTAGACAAGAAGTCCTTGCCCATGCCTATATCCTGAATGGTATTACCTAGGTTTTCTTCTAGGGTTTCTATGATTTTAGGCGTAACATTTAAGTCTCTAATCCATCTTGAATTAATTTTCGTATAAGGAGTAAGGAAAGGATCCAGTTTCAGCTTTCTACTTATGGCTAGCCAATTTTCCCAGCACCATTTATTAAATAGGAAATCCTTTCCCCATTTCTTGTTTCTCTCAGGTTTGTCAAAGATCAGATGGCTGTAGATGTGTGGTATTATTTCTGAGGACTCTGTTCTGTTTCATTGGTCTATATCTCTGTTTTGGTACCAGTACCATGCTGTTTTGGTTACTGTAGCCTTGTAGTACAGTTTGAAGTCAGGTAGCGTGATGCCTCCAGCTTTGTTCTTTGACTTAGGATTATCTTGGAAACGCAGTGTCTTTTTTGGATCCATATGAACTTTAAAGCAGCTTTTTCCAATTCTGTGAAGAAAGTCATTGGTCGCTTAATGGGGATGGCATTGAATCTATAGATTACCTTGGACAATATGGCCATTTTCACGATATTGATTCTTCCTATCCATGAGCATGGTATGTTCTTCCATTTGTTTGTGTCCTCTTTGATTTCACTGAGCAGTGGTTTGTAGTTCTCCTTGAAGAGGTCCTTTACATCACTTGTAAGTTGGATTCCTAGGTATTTGATTCTCTTTGAAGCAATTGTGAATGGAAGTTCATTCATGATTTGGCTCTGTGTTTGTCTATTACTGGTGTATAAGAATGCTTGTGATTTTTGCACATTAATTTTGTATCCTGAGACTTTGCTGAAGTTGCTTACAGCTTAAGGAGATTTTGGGCTGAGATGATGGGGTTTTCTAAATATACAATCATTTCATCTGCAAACAGGGACAATTTGACTTCTTCTTTTCCTAACTGAATATGCTTTATTTCTTTCTCTTGCCTGATTGCCCTAGCCAGAACTTCCAACACTATGTTGAATAGGAGTGGCGAGAGAGGGCATCCCTGTCTTGTGCCAGTTTTCAAAGGGAATGCTTCCAGTTTTTGCCCATTCAGTATGATATTGGCTGTGGGTTTGTCATAAATAGCTCTTATTATTTTGAGATACGTTCCATCAATATCGAATTTATTGAGATATTTTAGCATGAAGGGCTGTTGAATTTTGTCAAAGGCCTTTTCTGCATCTATTGAGATAATAATGTGGTTTTTGTCTTTGGTTCTGTTTATATGCTGGATTACATTTATTGATTTGCATATGTTGAACCAGCCTTGCATCCCAGGGATGAAGCCCACTTGATCATGGTGGATAAGCTTTTTGATGGGCTGCTGGATTCTGTTTGCCAGTATTTTATTGAGGAATTTTGCATCGATGTTCATCAGGGATATTGGTCTAAAATTCTCTTTTTTTGTTGTGTCTCTACCAGGCTTTGGTATCAGGATGATGTTGGCCTCATCAAATGAGTTAGGGAGGATTCCCTCTTTTTCTATTGATTGGAATAGTTTCAGAAGGAATGGTACCAGCTCCTCCTTGTACCTCCGGTAGAATTCAGCTGTGAATCCATCTGGTCCTGGACTTTTTTTGGTTGATAGGCTATTAATTATTGCCTCAATTTCAGAGCCTGCTATTGGTCTATTCAGGGATTCAACTTCTTCCTGGTTTAGTCTTGGGAGAGTGTAAGTGTCCAGGAAATTATCCATTTCTTCTAGGTTTTCTAGGTTATTTGCATAGAGGTGTTTATAGTATTCTCTGATGGTAGTTTGTATTTCTGTGGGGTCGGTGGTGATATCCCCTTTATCGTTTTTTATTGCATCTATTTGATTCTTCTCTCTTTTCTTCTTTGTTAGTCTTGCTAGTGGTCTATCAATTTTGTTTATCTTTTCAAATAACCAGCTCCTGGATTCATTGATTTTTTGGAGGGTTTTTGTGTCTCCTATCTCCTTCAGTTCTGCTCTAATCTTAGTTATTTCTTGCATTCTGCTACCTTTTGGATGTGTTTGCTCTTGCTTCTCTAGTTCTTTTATTTGTGATGTTAGAGTGTCAATTTTAGACCTTTTCTGCTTTCTCTTGTGGTCATTTAGTGGTATAAATTTCCCTCTACACACTGCTTTAAATGTGTCCCAGAGATTCTGGTATGTTGTATCTTTGTTCTCATTGGTTTCAAAGAACATCTTTATTTCTGCCTTCATCTCGTTATGTACCCAGTAGTCATTCAGGAGCAGGTTGTTCAGTTTCCATGTAGTTGAGTGGTTTTGATTGAGTTTCTTAGTCCTGAGTTCTAGTTTGATTGCACTGTGGTCTGAGAGACAGTTTGTTATAATTTCTGTTCTTTTCCATTTGCTGAGGAGTGCTTTACTTCCAACTATGTGGTCAGTTTTGGAAAAAGTGCGATGTGGTGCTGAGAAGAAGGTATATTCTGTTGATTTGGGGTGGAGAGTTCTGTAGATGTCTATTAGGTCCACTTGGTGCAGAGTTGAGTTCAATTCCTGGATATCCTTATTAACTTTCTGTCTCGTTGATCTGTCTAATGCTGACAGTGGGGTGTTTAAGTCTCCCATTATTATTGTGTGGGAGTCTAAGTCTCTTTGTAAGTCTCTAAGGACTTGCTTTATGAATCTGGGTGCTCCTGTATTGGGAGCATATATATTTAGGATAGTTAGTTCTTCCTGTTGAATTGATCCCTTTACCATTATGTAATGGCCTTCTTTGTCTCTTTTGATCTTTGATGGTTTAAAGTGTGTTTTATCAGAGACTAGGATTGCAACCCCTGCTTTTTTTTTGTTTTCCATTTGCTTGGTAGATCTTCCTTCATCCCTTTATTTTGAGCCTATGTGTATCTCTGCATGTGAGATGGGTCTCCTGAATACAGCAAACTGATGGATCTTGACTCTTTATTCAATTTATTCTGTGTCTTTTAATTGGCCATTTAGTCCATTTACATTTAAGGTTAATATTGTCATGTGTGAACTTGATCCTGTCATTGTGATATTAACTGGTTATTTTGCTTGTTAGTTGATGCAGTTTCTTCCTAGCATCGATGATCTTTACATTTTGGCATGTTTTTGCAATGGCTGGTACCAGTTGTTCCTTTTCATGTTTAGTGCTTCCTTCTGGATCTCTTGTAGGGCAGGCTTGGTGGTGACAAAATCTCTAAGTATTTGCTTATCTGTAAAGGATTTTATTTCTCCTTCACTGATGAAACTTAGTTTGTCTGGATATGAAATTCTGGGTTGAAAAATCTTTTCTTTATGAATGTTGAATATTGTCCCCCACTCTGTTTTGGTTTGTAGAGTTTCTGCCAAGAGATCTGCTCTTAGTCTGATGGGCTTCCCTTTGGGGGTAACCCGACCTTTCTCTCTGGCTGCCCTTAACATTTTTTCCTTCATTTCAACTTTGGTGAATCTGGCAATTATGTGTCTTGGAGTTGCTCTTCTCGTGGAGTATCTTTGTGGAGTTCTTTGTATTTCCTGAAGTTGAATGTTGGCCTGCCTTGCTAGGTTGGGGAAGTTCTCCTGGATGATATCCTGAAGAGTGTTTTCCAACTTGGTTCCATTTTCCCCCTCACTTTCAGGCACACCAATCAGACGTAGATTTGGTCTTTTCGCATAATCCCATATTTCTTGCAGGCTTTGTTCCTTTCTTTTTCCTTTTTTTTCTCTAGACTTCTCTTGTCGCATCATTTCATTCATCTGATCTTCAATCATTGATATTCTTTCTTCCAGTTGATTGAGTCGGTTACTGAAGCTTGTGCATTTGTCACTTATTTCTCGTGTCATGGTTTTTATCTCTGTCAGCTCGTTTATGGCCTTCTCTGCATTGCTTATTCTAGTTATCCATTCTTCCATTCTTTTTTCAAGATTTTTAGTTTCTTTGCACTCTGTACATAGTTCCTCCTTTAGCAGTGAGAAGTTTGATGGACTGAAGCCTTCTTCTCTCAACTCGTCAAAGTCATTCTCCGTCCAGCTTTGATCCGTTGCTAGCGATGAGCTGCATTTCTTTGGAGGGGGAGAGGCACTCTGATTTTTTGAATTTTTTGAATTTCCAGCTTTTCTGCCCTGCTTTTTCCCCATCTTTGTGGTTTTATCTGCCTTTAGTCTTTGATGATGGTGACGTACTGATGGGGTTTTGGTGTGGGTGTCTTTTCTGTTTGTTAGTTTTCCTTCTAACAGTCAGGACCCTCAGCTGTAGGTCTGTTGGAGATTGCTTGAGGTCCACTCCAGACCCTGTTTACCTGGGTATCAGCAGTGGAGGCTTCAGAAGATAGAATATTGCTGTATAGTGAGTGCTGTTGTCTGATTCTTTCTCTGGAAGCTTTGTCTCAGTGGTGTACCCCACCATGTGAGGTGTGGGGTGTTAGTCTGCCTCTAGTGGGGGATGTCTTACAGTTAGGCTACTCAGGGGTCAGGGACCCACTTGAGCAGGCAGTCTGTCCGTTCTCAGATCTCAACCTCTGTGTTGGGATATCCACTGCTCTCTTCAAAGCTGTCAGACAGAGTCATTTGCGTCTGCAGAAGTTTCTGCTGCTTTTTGTTGTTGTTGTTGTTGTTGTTTAGCTGTGCCCTGTTCCCAGAGGTGGAGTCTACAGAGACAGGCAGGCCTCCTTGAGCTGCTGTGAGCTCCACCCAGTTTGAGCTTCCCAGCAGCTTTGTTTACCTACTTAAGCCTCAGCAATGGCAGGCGCCCCTCCCCCAGCCTTGCTGCTGCCTTGCCGTTAGATCGCAGACTGCTGTGCTAGCAATGAGGGAGGCTCCGTGGGCGTGGGACCCTCCCGGCCAGGTGTGGGATATAATCTCCTGGTGTGCCCGTTTGCTAAGACCCTTGGTAAAGCGCAGAATTGTGGTGGGAGTTACCCGATTTTCCAGGTGTTGTGTGCCTCAGTTCCCCTGGCTAGGAAAAGGGATTCCCTTCTGCCTTGCACTTCCCAGGTGAGGCGATGCTTTGCCCTGCTTCAGCTCTTGCTGGTCGGGCTCTAGCAGCTGGCCAGCACCGATTGTCCGGCACTCCCTAGTGAGATGAACCCAGTACCTCAGTTGAAAATGCAGAAATCACCCATCTTCTGTGTCGCTCCCTCTGGGAGCTGGAGACTGGAGCTGTTCCTATTCGGCCATCTTGCTCCACCCCCCCAAAGCCCATGGTATTATTCTTATGCCTTTGCATCCTCATAGCTTAGCTCCCACTTATGTGAGAACATACAATGTTTGGTTTTTCATTCCTGAGTTACTTCACTTAGAATAATCATCTGCAACTCCATCCAGGTTACTGTGAATGCCATTGTTTTATTTCTTTTTATGGCTGAGTATTATTCCATGGCATATATGTACATTTTTTTATCCACTCATTGATTGGTGGCCATTTGGGCTGGTTCTATTTTCTTGCAATTGTGAATTGTGCTGCTGTAAACATGCATGTGCAAGTGTCATTTTTGCAGAATGACTTCTTTTCCTCTGTGTAGATACCGAGTAGTGGGATTGCTAGATCAAAGGATAGATCTCCTTTTAGTTCTTTGAGGAATCTTCACACTGTTTTCCATAATGATTGTACTAGTTTGCATTCCCACTAGCAGTGTATAAGAGTTCATTTTCACCATATCCACACCAACATCTATTATTTTTAAAATTTTTCATTATGGCCATTCTTGCAGGAGTAAAGTGGTATCACATTGTGGTTTTGATTTGCATTTCCCTGGTAATTATTGGTGTTGAGCATTTTAAAATATGTTTGTCGGCCATTTGTATATCTTCTTTTCAGAATTGTCTATCCAGGTCCTTATCCCACATTTTGATGGGATTGTTGCGATTTTTTGTGGATTTGTTTGAGTTCATTGTAGATTCTGGATATTAATCCTATGTCAGATGTGTAGTTCGTGAATATTTTTCTCCCACTATGTGGGTTGTCTCTTTACCCTGCTGATTATTTCTTTTGCTGTGCAGAAGCTTTTTAGTTTAATTAAGTCCCATCTATTTATCTTTGTTTTTGTTGCTTTTGCTTTTGGGGGTCCTGGTCTTGAAGTCTTTGCTTAAGCCAATATCGAGAAGGGTTTTTTGAATGTTATCTTCTAAAATTTTTATGGCTTCAGGTCTCAGATTTAAGTCCTCGATCCATCTTGAATTGATTTTTGTATAAGGTGAGAGATGAGGCTCCAGTTTCATTCTCCTACATGTGGCTTGCCCATTATCTCAGTACCATTTGTTGAATAGGATATATTCAACAAATGTGTGTGTGTGTGTGTGTATATATATATATATAGATAGATCATAAAGTTCATAAAAAAACATTATGTTTTTTGTTTCCTTTGTTGAAGAACAGTTGGCTGTAAGTATTTGGCCATATGTTTGAGTTATCTATTGTGTTCCATTCATTTATGTGCCTATTTTTATACCAGTACCATGTAGTTTTGGTGACTGTGGCCTCATAGTATAGTTTGAAGTCGAGTGACGTGATGCCTCCAGATATTTTATTTTTAATTTTTCTTTGGCTATGTGGGCCCTTTTTATTGTTCCATATGAATTGCATTGAATTTGTAGATTGCTCTTGTCAGTATGGTCATTTTTACAATATCCATTCTACCAATCCGTGAGCATGGGATGTGTTCCCATTTGTTTGTTTCATCTATGATTTCTTTCAGCAGTGCTTTGTAGTTTTCCTTGTAGAAGTCTTTGAACTTCTTAGTTAGGCAAATTCCTAAAGATTTTACTTTTTTTTTTTTTTTGGCAGCTATTGTAAAAGGGGTTGAGATTTTAATTTAATTCTCAGCCTGGTAGTTGTTGGTGGATAGCAGTGCTACTGATTTGTGTAAATTGATTTTGTATCCTGAAATTTTGCTGAATTCATTTTTCAGGTCTAGGAGATTTTTGGCTGAATCTGTAGGGTTTTCTAGGTATACAGTCACATCATTGGCAAACAGTAACAGTCTGACTTCCTCTTTACAGATAAGGATGCCCTTTCTTTCTCTTGTCTGATGGCTCTGGCTAAGAATTCCAATATTATGTTGAATAGAAGTGGTGAAAGGGGGCATCCTTGTCTTGTTTCATTTCTCAGGGAGAATGCGTTCAATTATTCTCCATTCAGTATAATGTTGGCTGTGGGTTTGTCATAGATGGTGTTTATTACCTTAAGGTATGTCCCTTCTATGCTAATTTTGCTGAGGTTTTTAATCATAAAGTGGTGCTGATTTTTTCAAATGCTTTTTCTGCATCTGTCAAGATGACTGTGTGGTTTTTGTTTTTAATTCTGTTTACGTGGTGAATTGCATTTATTGACTTGCCTATTTTAAACCAACCCCGCCTCCCTGTTATGAAACCCACTTGAACATGGTGGCTATTTTTTTTGGTATGTTGTGGGGTTTGATGAGGTAGTTTTTTTTTTTTTTTTTTTTTTTTTTTTTTTTTTTTTTTTTTTTTGAGAATTTCTACATCTGTGTTCATCAAGGATATTGGTCTGCAGTCTTCACTCTTTGTCATGTCTTTTCCTGGTTTTGGTATTAGGGTTATACTGGCTTCATAGAATGATTTAGGGAGGATTCCCTCTTTCTCTATCTTTTGGAATAATGTCGATAGTATTGGTACCAATTCTTCTTTGAATGTCTGATAGAATTCAGCTGTAAATCCATCTGATTCTAGACCTTTTTTCTTGGTAATTTTTTTTTACCATTTCAACATCGCTGCTTGTTATTGGTCTGTTCTGAGTTTACATTTTTCCCTGGTTTAATCTAGGAAGGTAGTATATTTTCAGGAATTTATCCATCTATCATAGGTTTTCTAGTTTGTGTGCATAAAGCTGTTCTTAGTAGCCTTAACTAATTTTTTGTATTTCTTTGGTATCGGTTGTAATAGCTCCCATTTCACTTCAAAACGAGCTTATTTGGATCTTCTCTCTTCTTTTCTTGGTTCATCTTGGCTAATGGTTGATCAATTTTCTTTACCTTTTTAAAGAGCCAACATTTTGTTTTATTTACCCTTTAGGTTTTTTTGTTTGTTTGTTTCAATTTCATTTAGTTCTGCTCTGATTTTTCTTATTTATTTTCTTCTGCTAGATTTGGGTCTGCGTTGTTCTTGGTTCTTTAGTTCTTTGAAGTGTGACCTTAGATTGTCTATTTGTGCTCTTTTAGATGTTTTGATGTTGGGATTTAATGCTATTCACTTTCCTCTTAGCACTGCTTTTGCTCTATTACAGAGGTTTTCATAGATTAGGTTGTGTCACTATTCTTCTTCAGTTTAAAGAATTTTTAAATTTTCATGTTGATTTGATTGTTGATACAATAATCATTCAGGAGCAGGTTATTTAATTTCCATATATATTCCTGGTTTTCAGAGTTTCTTTTGGAGTTGATTTCCAATTTTATTCCACTGTAGTCTGAGAGAGTGCTTGATATAGCTTGATTTTTGTAAATTTGAGACTTGTTTGTGGCCTATCATATAATCTATCTTAAAGAATGTTCCCTTTGTTGATGAATAGAATGTGTATTCTGCAGTTTGGGGGTAGAATGTTCTGTGAATATACGTTAAGTTTATTTGTCCTAGGGTATGGCTGAAATCTATTTTTTGTTGTTGAATTTCTCTCTTGAGTACCTGACTAGTGCTGTCAGTGGGGCATTGAAATCCCCCACTATTATTGCGTTGCCGTCTATCTTGTTTCTTATGTCTAGAAGTAACAGTTTATAAATTACGAAACTCAAGAGTTAGGTGTGTATATAACTAGGATTGTAATATTTTCCTGTTGGGCTAGTCATTTTATCATTATATAATGTCCTTATATGATTTATTTAGTTACAAATAACCTTACTGTGATGGATTTCTCAAATGACAGTTGTGGTACTAATGTACTGGGCAGATGAGTGAGCTCCGGGCCTCCTGAGTAGCCAGAATGTTGTGGGAGATGGTGGAAGCTGAGGTATTGCAAAGCTTGTCTCTTTCCCAAGCACTATGTAATTATGTCAGCAGATGTTGTAATGGGCTGTGTAAGTTGAACTCCCAGCCAATAGATGGCACTTGCAGGTGAGAGCCAGATGTGGTGGTAGCAGTAGAATTGATGTTTCACCTTTGTTAACTAGAAAATGTACTCATCTATCTCAGTCAATGGGTGGAGCCATGGAACTCCCAGAGGTACCTCTCCCATGTTCTACAACTGAGGAAGGTGGGGGAGGCAAAGCTGGGGAGGCAAAAGTCAGAGAAGGCCATGTTCAGGATCTCCAATGGTGGATGCAAGAGGAAGCCTAACGGGGTTGAAAGTCAGTTCCCTGGCCCCTTAGGCAATGTTCCTGGAAGGAGTAGAACCACCTTTGCCACTCAAAAGGGCCCACATGGGAAAGAGAGGGTAGCTCAGGCTCCACAGCCCAGCAGGTGTTAGTAAGAGGCACCAAGATACCACACCCTTGACCCAGCGGTCTACCACTGGCAGCAAGTTGAAACAACCAGCTGGATTCCAAGCATTCTGTGCTCCGATTGCAAAATTGCCCCAGGCCACAATTCTCCCTTTCCCGAGAAAGAAACCATGGCTCTCAGGTCACAACTCTACTGGTCCAGGCCCACAAATAGGGAGTGCTCAATTCCTTCATCTACTGCAACAGCCCACTCCCTGCTAGCCACTTAGTTCTCATTATGGGGGTTTATCCCCATTGTAAATTAGATCACAAACCTCAGTTGAAGGCCTCCTTCAACTTGTGACCAATGTGTGTGTTGGCTGGCAGATTTCTGTGAGATTTCCTATGAATTAGGGTCAGAAACAGTTTCCATCTATTGGTGTAAATGTCTGGGAGTACACACAAAACATCCCCCAAGGACACTGTTTCTCACAGACTCTTCTATGAAGGGTTCTTGTATCGGTTCAAACCCTTACAGTGCACCAACAGACAACATGAGGTGGTGTGGAGCAACACTCTGTTTCAATGAGTGCCTGGGTGCAGGCGGGCTGAGGCCTAAAATGGCATCAGCCCGAAGTGAGTATGGGGCAGGGATTTTAGAGTCTCCTGTAAACAGGAAGTGTCCCAGTCTGACATAACTGCTATGTGGTAACCAGATGGCCTCTTTCTCGATCTTCAGGGGTATGTATCTTCCGGCCAGGGTACATGTCTTCTGGCCAGGGCAGGTGTCTTCCAGTCAGGGTGGGTATCTTCTAGCTGGCTCTCTTCCTGCTTCTGCTATCTTGCTGATGCACACTGCTGGCCCAAGTGGCCTTGCGCCTTGGGACTGGGCCTGAGAAGGGAACAGTTACTCATCCCTTCAAGCTTTCAGGCCCCGGGGAGAATCTTTCATTCCTGTCTATTTGGTTATAGAAAAAAGGGGAAAGGGGCAACTTTCTCAGTAACTCCTTCAGATGTGATGTAGGGTGTGGTGTAGGCACCTTGGAAAAAGAACCTTAATTTTGGGGGTATTCTTGAGAGACAGGTTGGTATCCCTTGTGTCATAGCAGGAGCATTGTCTGGATTGCCTGTTGGCTAACTGTAGTTTCAACAAGAGTTTTAATGGCTTTTATTATTAGTGGGATAACACATGGGAGAAACAGGAGGAGCCCAATGATGATTATTGTCCCTACCAGTGTTTTAAATCCTCCTAAATTAGAGAACCACCCTCCTAGAAGGTTTGCCAGGTCCCATCCTTTCCAGGTTTGAACTGGTACATGGGCTACTTTTCTGATGTTTGAGATACCTTGGGTAATTTGGCTGATGAAGGCAGGCCCGTTATTGGACTGGATGGATGTTGCCAGTCTGAAACGGGGAATTATATGCATGATGAGAGTTTGTGTGACGGTATTTGCACCTTCTGAAATTGTTGGGAATGTTTCTACCCACCTGGAGAAAGTACAGACAAAGACTAGAAGATAGCGGAGCCATTTATCAGGCAGCATGTGAGTGAAGTCTACTTGCCAATCTTGCCTGGGTATTTGGCCCCAGGCTTGGTGGGTAGGAAAAGGCAGTGGCGAGAGGGATCCCTGGGGTGACACTGAGTGGGAGATAGAGCAGGACAGAGTGATCTCTCAAACACAGCTGGAAAGGTGAGGAAAAGTGAGAACAGGGCAGATAAGTTGCAAGAGAGTTTTGTAATCAACATGGAAAGGGTTGTGGAGGCTTTGGAGGATAGAAATTGTTTGAGAGTGAGGAAGAATGAAGTGCTCTTCCTTGACATACAATGATCCTTGCTTTTGAAGGGTCTGGGCCTGGAAGTCCTCCTTTTCTTCTGAAGAGTAAAAAGGAGAGAATGAGGACAGGGACAGAAACTCACCTTGCACAGGTTGTAGGGCTACTTGTTTGGCTACCTGATCTGCTAAAGCATTTCTGGCTGATGTAGGATTGTCTGGGGTTTGGTGGCCCCTGCAATGAATGATGGCAAGTTTCTGTGGGAGTCTGGAAGCTTGAAGGAGTTTGCTGATGAGAGAGCCATTTATGGCAGGAGTGTTTTTTGGAGTTAGGAAACCCCATTCTTTCCAGATAGACGAGTGTGGTGTACTATATGGAATGCATAACGAGAATCCGAATATATGTTAATTTGTTGACTGGCTGCTAGAGTGAGAGCTCAAGTGAGAGCAATGAGTTCAGCTTCTTTGGAGGTGGTGCCTACGGGGAGCAGATTGGCTTCAATAGTGTGCGGGGGGTGGTGACACTATAGCATAGCCAGCATGTTGGCGCCTTTGGTGTAGGAAGGAACTGCCATCCACAAACCAAGTAAAGGAAGAAGCATCTGGAAGGGGTTGGTCTGTTAGGTTTGGAAAGGGTATAAGAAAGATTTGAACAGTGTCCACGAAGAAGTGTGCAGGGTCTTGAGAGGTAGAAGCTTCAGGTAAGAGCATGGCCGGGTTTAGATGAGCTGATTAGCATGGTGATATGGGGAGTTTCTATCAATAGAGCATATAGTTAGAGAAGCCATGGGGCAGAGATAAGACTTAGTACACAGTGGTGAGCTAGCATGTCTTTGATGCTATGGGTTGAATAAACTGTTAGGTTGGCATGAAAAGATAGTTTTAGGCTTGCAAGGATGAGGACAGCAGCTGCTGCCAACACTCAGAGACAGGCAGGCCATCTGAGAACTGTGGCTTCAAGCTGTTTAGAGAGGTAGCCAACAATCTCGAGGGTAGGTACCTTAGACTGGTTTAGAACACCTAGTGCAACTCCACGCCATTCATTGGTATAGAGGAAGAAAGGTTTGATGAGGTCTGGGAGAGTGAGGATGGGGGCTGAGATGAGAGCCTTTTGGAGTAGATGGAAAGGTTGGATAATAGGCTGTGCAGGATTTAAAGGCTCAAGGAGAGGACCTTTAGCAGCTTGGTATAATGGTTTGGCAGGTAGAGAGAAGGAGGGAACCCAGAGCCTAAAGTATCCCTCTAGTCCTAGAAAAGAGAATTCCTTGCTTAGTTTGCAGATGTGGGAGGGACTGGAGGAGGGATGTGCAGTCAGTTGTAGGCCCTTGGGTTTGCGGGGTAAGGGCTAGGCCTAGGTAGGTAACTGAAGGGGTGCATATTTGTGCTTTTTTAGGGGAGAATCAATACCCACGTTCTGCTAGGAAGTATAAAATAGAGGTAGTTTGGCCGTTCCAGTATCTTGAGAGGGAGTACACAGGAGCAGATCATCAACATATTGAATAAGAGTGGATGGTTTTAGGGATAAGGCACAGAGGTCATGAGCAAGGGCCTGTCCAAAAAGGTGGGGACTCTCTCCGAAACCTTGAGGTAGCATGCACCAGGTAAGCTGATGTGAAAAGTGGGTGTCAGGGTCTTCCCACGTAAAGGCAAAGAGGTCTTGAGAATCAGGGTGTAAAGAAATTGTGAAAAAGGCATCTTTTAGGTCTAGGAGATAAAAATGGGTGGTATTGGAGGGAATCCTGGAAAGTGTATGGGTTAGGAACTACCGGACATACTGGGAGTACAGCTTGGTTAATGAGCCTGAGGTCCTGGACTAAGCGATAAGTTTCATCTGGCTTTTTAACAGGTAGAATTGGTGTGTTAAAAGGGGAGTTTGTTGGGCAGAGTAGGTGACTGGCGAGGAGGTGAGATATGATAGGCTTTAGGCCTATGAGAGCTGCTTAGGGGATTAGATGCTGCTTCTGTGCTAGGAACTGGGTGGGGTTTTTAAGGGTGATGCGGACAGGGATGTGGTGCTTTGTTACTTAGGGTGTGGAAGTATCCCAAACAGCAGGGTTAACTATGGATGGGGGATAAGGAAATGTTGCATGTTTTAGGGTGGGAGGTTGAAGGAGTAGAAGAAAACTAGAAGTACCAGAGGGGTCTGTGTGGATGCATTGGGTACTATGGGGCATGTGGAAATGGAGAGTAGTGTGGAGTTTTGAAAGGATGTCTCTGCCTAGGAGTGGAGTTGGGCATGAGGGCAGGACGAAGAAAGAGTAAGTGAAGGAAAAGAGGTAAAAGGAGCAGAAGAGTGGAGGGGTGGCATGGGGTTTGGAGACTTGCCCATCAATTCCCACAATAGAGACTTGCGAGAATTGGGTGGGTCCTGAAAAATTAGGCAAAGCAGAGTAGGTCACCCAAGTATCAATTTAAAAACATACTGGCCTACCTGCCACCATCAGGGTTACCCTTGGCTTGGATGAAGAGATGGTAGTTGCTGGAGTGTCTGCTCCAGGGCACCGTCAGTCTTCAGTGGCAAGGCTGATGAGATCCAAGTAGGAGGTTTTCAATAGTGATGGCAACTCTCTGCAGGAGTCTGGCAGCTTGAAGGAGTTTGCTGATGAGAGAGCCATTGAATAAGAATAAGAGGGCTGGCTCAGGAACGGATGGGGGAGTTCTTGCAGGGGTCACTCTCAGTCCAACTTCCAGTGGGGTCCTCCACAGAGGGGGCACAGCCTGGTGGGCTTACCTGGCTTTTGGCATTGTCTGGACCAGTGGCCTTCATTGCTGCACTTGAAACAGGCACCAGGTGGAGGTGGATTGCTAGGAGGCTTCCATGTGGAGCTGCAGCCCTGTGGGCGTGCAGGGCCTCTGATGGTGGAGGCAAGCATTTGAAACTCTGCCTGTTTTTGCCTTTTACTTTCCTTATCATGATTGTTAAAGACTTTGAAGGCAAAATTAAGCAGGTCTCATTGTGGGGTTTGAGGACTGTTGTCAAGCTTCTGAAGCTTGTGCTGAAGATTGGGGGTGGATTGGGAGATGAACAGAAGGTTTAAGATAGTGAATCCTTCTGGGCTGGCTGGGTCTAGGTTGGTATACTTTCTCATGGCTTCAATTAAATGAGAGAGAAAAGGGGCTGGGTTTTTGTCAGAACCTTGGGTGATTTCTGAAAATTTTTCATAGTTTACCACTTTATGGGCACCCTTTTTGAGTCCTGCAAGGAGACACACAATCATGTGGTCTTGATGGCAGTGTCCAGAGGCCCCATCTTGATAATCGCAGTGGGGGTCCTGTTTGGGGACTGCCTCTTCACCAGTAGGCTGGGAAGGAGCTTGGTGATGAACTGTATCAGCATGTGCCTGAGCTAGGGTCCAGATATGGTCTTGGTCTTCTGGGTTAAGGGTGGAAGAGAGGATAACAGAGAGGTCATGCCAGGTTAGTTCATAAGACTGGGTAAGGTACTGAAACTCCCTAATATAAGAAGTAGGGTTTTCTGGAAATGAACCAAGTCTTTTGTTAATTTGAGAGAGATCAGCGAGGGATAAGGGACCATGAACTCTAACAATACTTTCAGATCCTGCAACTTCCCGAAGAAGGCACTCTAGCACTGGTGCTGGAGTAAGGGTGGGGCATGGGCCAAAGGTGGCTCCTGAGCGAGTATGGGCAGGAGAGAAGGAAGAAGCCAGAAGTGGTTGAGAGGAAGAGATAGGGGCTGGGAGGGGTGGACAGCAGTCAGCTAGATGGAACCAGGGAAAACAGGTAGGGTCGTGGGGAGAAAGACAATCTGAGTGGTGAGAATGGAGGAGAAGGATTTGAACAGGTGAGCAAAAATTGCAGAGGTCTGGTTGTAATCTGAGTGCAAAAAAAGCCTGGACATAAGGAATTTTTCTCCACTTTTCCAGTCATCAGCAATAATTGCTTAAGACAGTTAAAATTGTAAAGTAGAATGTTCCATTTGCTGGCCATTTGGACCCATTATCTAATTCATACTGTGGTCAGCCTGTATTGCAAAAAATACAAGGCACTTAGGGTGGATATTCTGCCTGAGGCCTAAGCTTTGCAGGTTTTTTATGAGACGGCCTACAGGGCTGTTTTTTGGAATGGAGGACCGGGAGTTTCCCATAATGGAGGGTCAGCTCAGGAGAACAGGGAAAAAGGAGACCATCCTGGATGGCTGGAGGGAGAGGATAAAAGGAGTGATCATCACCGCTTCCTTTTTCATTTCCAGAACAGGATCAAATGGCTTAGAGGTATCCCCCTAAGACCAGATGATCAGCAAGTGCCTGGCACACGACAAAGCCTTGGACCAGCATTGGATTTTAGGACTGGAGAAACCAAGAGAGGCCATGTGGCTTTTTCTCTGTTAACTGGGCTCCTGGGGAAACTTGCCAGTAGGTGAGATCAGTGACTGATGTGCATGCACAGAGGTGACTGGAGGCTGAGGAGCTTCCTTTGTCCAGCAGCTGTGGCCTGCTCTCCAGGGAGGAGGGGTAGGTCCATGGGGGATGCAGACTTGAGCCCCTCCCAGGTTTTGGCACCAGATAAAAGGTTCTTGTATTGGTTCAAATGCCGAGAGTGTGCCAACAGTCAACACAAGGCAATGTGGAGCAACATAGTGTTTTAAAGATCACCTGGGTGCAGGCGGGCTGAGCCCTAAAATGGCGTCAGCCCCAAGTGAGGTCAGGGCAGGGGTTTTATAGTCTCCTGTAAACAGGAAGTGTCCCAGTCTGACGTAACTGCTATGTGGTACCCAGATGGCTTCCTTCTTAATCTTCAGGGGTACGTGTCTTCTGGCCATGGTAGGTGTTTTCCGGCCAGGGTAGGTGTCTTCCAGCCAGCTCTCTTCTTGCTTCTGCTATCTTGCTGATGCACGCTGCTAGCACAAGTGGCCTTGTGCCTTGGGACTGGGCCTGAGAAGGGAGGAATTACTCATCCCTTCAAGCTTTCAGGCCCTGGGGAGAATCTTTCATCCACCACTCACCAAGTCAGATGCATTACTTGAAGTCAGAGTCGAGGAGCATCCCCATGGCCTGGATTGCCTGGTTCTCTAGTGAGAATGTGTATTGTGGAGACAGTCTCCCTGCTTTCATGCTCTGAAGACTTCCAGTTTTCTACCAGACCTGCCACTTTTAAAAAGAAAACCAAATACTGCATGTTCTCACTCATAAGTGGGAGCTGAAAAATGAGAACACATGGACACAGGGAGGGGAACATCACACACCAGGGCCTATCAGGGAGTGGGGTGCTTGGGGAGGGATAGCATTAGGAGAAATATCTAATGTATATGACAGGTTGATGGGTGCAGCAAACCACCATGGCACATATATACCTATGTAACAAACCTGCACGTTCTGCACATGTATCCCAGAACTTAAAGTATAAAAAAAAATAAAAAAGTATTTGAAGATTCCTTCACTCTTTCTATTGAGCTCCTGTTTTTGATCTTGGATAAAAGTTCACAGTGTGAATCTCTACACACTTTTTTTTCTCATTCCAACGGGCTGAGGTGCTCTAACAAAGCCTCTTGTCTGCCACCTTGGAAAAACATTTTTAAGAAAGACAGCAAATAAGTAAATTATAAACTCATTATGTTTTCAATATGTCAATATTACCCTGGAAGGTAAAGAGAGAAAAATATGGGAAACATGTAGGAATACTTGGTGGAGAGAAACCAATGATAAATTTCCTGATGTAATGATATGATCGCTTTTTAGGTTAATGGTGGCTATTCCCAATAGGTTCTGACCAGACTCCTCAGGTTCGAGAGGTAACTCAAAATTACCTAAAGAATTGGTGAAAAGCAAACACTTTCTGTTGTCCCAATTTGAAACTGTTTAGAGGGAGCTATAATGTGAAGGGAGTCTGGAGGACCTTTTGTCTGATATAGATATGCAAACTCAATTACTTGAAATGGAAGGCCACAAATGAATGTCTTTATACAGACAGGCGGCTTCTAGGTCCATTCAGCCTTGAGGATCCACAAATTAAAAGTTGATGAGGAAGGAAGGGATGGGATATTTTGGTCCCTCCTAAGTGTACTGCTGCTTCCATTTTACTCTCAGAGCTCAACATGATTATTATTATTATGTCTCAACAGGCCACCAAAAGGGTAAGCCACTCATCAGTTCACCCTCAGTCTCTTGCACAGTGCCTGCCATGTAGAAAGTGCCTCATCAATTATGTGTTGAGGTGTTGAGTGAACAAAAAAAATAAATGAATTTCGAGGAATAATGCAGTGTTGGATGGTGTAGACCCTGTGCTGGTATTTGATATGGAGAAGTTTATTCACCAGGGATTGGGGACTGCATGAGCCATTGGTTAAAGTTCACAAGGCACTTTAAGATCATAGTGAGTCTGGGCTGAGTCTGGAACTCAAGGCCTGAGAGCATCTTCCTAAGTTATGACTGAAAGCTGCTCATCTGGGATTTTGGTAAGACTCCTACACTGTATCCTGAATATTCCAAAGCCCTCAATGAGGCAATAAGAGTGGATGAGGCCCACATACACCATGGAATACTATGCAGCCATAAAAAAGGATGAGTTCGTGTCCTTTGTAGGGACATGGATGCAGCCGGAAACTATCCTTCTCAGCAAACTATCGCAAGAACAGAAAACCAAACACCGCATGTTCTCACTCATAGGTGGGCATTGAACAATGAGATCACTTGGACACGGGAAGGGGAACATCATACACTGGGGCCTATTGTGGGGAGGGGGAATGGGGGAGGGATGGCATTGGGAGTTATACCTGATGTAAATGGCGAGTTGATGGGTGCTGACGAGTTGATGGGTGCAACACACCAACATGGCACATGTATACATATGTAACAAACCTGCACGTTGTGCACATGTACCCTAGAACTTAAAGTATAATAAAAAAATAAAAATAAAAAATAAGAAGAAAAAAAAAGAGTGAATGAGAAGGTTGGGACTATGAGAGAAGCACTGGGCTTTATTGGTGATTGGCTGTGACAGAAACAGGTCCTGGCCAGGAAGAGGGAAGCATCCCGTGCTCATTTCTTGCAATTTGAAGCAATTTTATGACCAGGCCTTGGAGTTCAACAGGACAAGAGGCCAGAGGAATTTTACCCACTGGGAATAATGGTTACTTTGGAACCTCACTTGGGGGTTCAAACTTCATTAGAGCTTAGAGAGTTGAAGCAAATGGACTCTTACCATTCAGATCTCAATTCAGATTCTTAATTTGTAACTCTTTGAAACTGCTTTCTCCTCTCACCAATACCATTTTTTAGCTGAGTATTTTTGTTTGTTTTAAAACAGCAACAGAGAAGAAATTAACAGAATAAAAGGAAGAGTGGAGTAAAGGCCTTTGAAAACCTGGATTAAAGAAATGATTATCTAGGTAAATATAAGTCACCAAACTAAACACTTGAGAATTAAAAATTCTCAGTCAATAAATTTCCTGGGAAGAATTTGTGGGATTTATCAGAGATCTACCCTTTCCTATCCACCAACATACCCTGCCCCCTTCAGGGTTTTAGCACTTCCCAAACTGAAATCTGTTTCTCTGTCACCACCTCTGCTGGAAACAGCTTCCTCCAGAGAGAAGAAAGGGTTTTGAGTAGTGAGAGAGGAGCAAGCTACAAGTTCAACTCATTACCTTTAACCTGTACACTGCTGCAGGTGAGTCAGGTAATGGTCTCACTGACCAAAGACAGGTGTTGGAGTGTCCCCCAACCAGGAAGCTGTTAGCCCATGACCTATTGATATCTCTTGAATGAGTAAATTTCTTCAGCCATCTATGTCAAGGCCCAAGTGGTTTGCATTCTGACAACCACAAGCCTAGGTTACTCACCATCAATTGGCTAAATAAGAACTAATATTTTGACTAATACCTTCTAGCAGGGTGAATATCCAAGGCTCTGCAGGCCTGATAGGGAGTTTCCCATCAAATAATGCTTTACTGGTACTGAGAATGTTAGATTTGCATGAGACCTTTGGAGAACATATAGTATAATACTGTCTTCCCACAGGCCTAGTTTTCTCATTTACAAGAGGGGAAACTAAGACTTCAAGGAGTAAAGTGAAATGCCTGAGGTGAAAGGGTATGAAAGTAGAAGCCTCAGGACTCAAACTGAGAGTCCTCATCTCTATTCTATTGTTTTTCCAAGCCACAGCTTCTGAAGCTAATAGTTTAGGTCTACTGGTCAGTTCTTACAGTATAGTGAGAAGAGGAGGGGGGATTAGGACCCCTGCCTTGAAAACAGTGAGAAAGTGGAGCTAAGAATACAAGATGAGATGTATGGGCTGGCTGCAGCCTTTGCTGTAAAAAGACCTTTGTGCCACTGCCATCTCTCATCTGACCCCAGGTTCCTTTAACTGAATAAGTGGTGGAAAAACTCACATCATGGCCTGACTTGTCTTGAAGACAAGTTTCATTTGTTCTATAAATAGTTTTCATGATTTTAAAAATGAATGCCTGTGCAGTTGACCACAGTCCTCACCACTCCTAATGTCTTATACCAGGTCAACTCAAAGAGCAAAGAGTGCAAATGTGTTGGCATGGATCTGCTATCTGTGTGCTTGTGCTGTCATGTATGTACATACAAATTCTCACATGTGTGAATAAAACCTGCCATCTAACACCATATTAGTCTCTATAATCCACATTCAGGGGCATTGGAACAAAATGGGCTCCCACAAGCTTGCATATAGTTTTTGGAGAGAATATGTCTCCTGACATACATAATCATACAATTACCTGTGTGCAAAGTTATGGGAAGGAAACAAGTCTGTGAGCATCTGTAAGTGTGGAAGTTATCTGCTGGCTTGGTTTTTATGAGACCATTGGCATGACACCACTGAGGTTGTTCATACAAGTAAGTGTTCAGGGTAGGACTCTGCAAGGCATGGCTGTTCCAGCCTCTGGAGGTCAGGCCCTTGGGCAGAGTGTCTCAACCAGTGTGATCTTTCCTCACCATACCACCCACTTTAGACCCTGGGTGCAAGAAGCCTTGCCCTGCCTCTGGGTTTCAGGAGAGCACACCTGTCAGCACCAGGGCCATGGCAGTTCCTTTTACTTCTCTGCTTGTTGTGTTTCTGAAACAGAAAGATTGCTAGTGTAGTTGGAGGCTTTTTCAGGACAGATACCATAACAGGAAGTGAGATTAAAGAGTTAAATATTATTGTGTTTGGTAGGTGATAGGATGTGTGTAACAAGAAACCATGGGAGAGTTCTGAGCAGAGAAGTGGCATAATCTTGCAGAAAAGTCTCAGTCTGGTACATCAAAGAGAGACTATAAGGAGGAAAAGGCAATAACAGAGGGTCCAGTTAGAAGCTATGGTGATAACAGAGGTAAAAGATGGTGGTGCATTGTTACTAGAGTGATACATATGAAGGGGAATGAGAAGTGAAGGAATTCCAAGTCTCTTTTGAAGGTAGAAATGACAGTATACATGAATGTTGGATGAGAGTGAGTGGAATCCAAAAATGTCTCCAATGGTTTGGACTGAACAAAGGGAAGGATGGAGTTAATATTTCCTAGGATGGGGAAATTTATGGGAGGAGTGGATTTAATGGAAACGGAATCAGGGACTTAGTTATATGTATCATGAATTTGAATTTAAAATGACTTTCAGAGATCCAAGTGGTGATGTTGAATAGACAATGAAACATGAGCCTGGAGTCCGGAGAGAGGACAGAGCTTGAAACATTAATGTGTGATTCTGTTATGTGTGGGTATGAGAAAAGACATGGATAGAACGGTGTATGATTCTTAGCAAGTGAGCATAGGTGACGAGAACATGTCTGAGAGGCCAACCCTAGAGCACTGCAATGCGAAGAAGTCAAAGCAGTGAGGAGTAACTACCCATAATTCTGAAAAGTAGCAGACACTGAACGAGAAGCACAACCAACAGGCAGAAATGTCCTGTAAACTAAGTGAGGAAAGTATTACAAGGAGGAGGAAGTGATCAACTGTCAAATTCTACTTTTCAGTCAAGTAAGACCAGTATTGAGAAATGATCACTAGGTTTAGCGATATGCAGGTTATTTGGGGACCTTGAGAAGAGCTATTCCCATGGAGTGGTCTAGACAAAAGCTTGAGTGGGGTGGGTTCAAGAAAAAACATAGGAGTAGAGAAAGTGAAGAAATCAAGAACAGGCAATGATTTTTGAGGAACTTCTGTGTACAGGGCAAATAGATGATGCAGTAGATGGAGTGGGTTGTACAATTAAGGTGGGGTGTTTGTTTCTTTCTTGTTGTTGTTGTTTGGTTTTTTATTACTTGCATGGGAGACTTTGTGGAATGTTTATGTACTGATGGGAATCACCTAGTAGAGAAGGGTAAATTGGTGATGTAGGAAAGAGCACAGACAGCATTGCTGGGATCATGCATTGAATAGTCAAGAAGGGGTATAATCTAGTGGCCAACTCTAGGAATGGGTTTTGATAGGAGTGTAGAGAGTTTATCCATTGTTGCAAGAGGCAAAGCAGAGTATCTAGTTACAGATGCAGGGAGGTGAGAAGTTTTGTAAGGCTTTTCTTTACTTTCATGTTCTCAATGTCATCAGTTGAGACTGCAGGTATTCCAGTAGTAGGTGGAGATTTGCAGAGGATAAGATGTGAACTGCAATGTCTAACATGGAGTGAGTAGACAGGGGATGTGCATGAGGTTGCACTACCATATTCTTGACACTATTCTAGGCACAAGAGATGCAGCCATGGGAATGCACATTTGGAACATATGTTCACTCGTGTATTAGTTTGGTAACAATGTGGGTCGGGAAGAGGTATCTGGTATCTGGTCCCCTGCCCAGCTTCAAGGCAAAGGACACATATTCTGGGCAAAACACAGACCTTGGCCTCCGCATAAAACAAAATTCATTCTGACTACCCCTCACCTGGAGGCACAGGAATGGAGGATGGGGAGGGGACTGTGTTGGAACACTGCAGGTCCTAGTGGCCTATTTTTTTGCAGCTGAGAGTTAAGGTGTTTTCCTCCTAAGAATCAGCCACTCTCCAATAGATACTCCAGTAACCTTTGTTGTCAAATATCTGGCTCACCCTCCTACTCTCTCTGGCTTCTGGTTGCTATGGCAATGTGGCCAGGAGCACTGCTCTCCCAGTGTAAATGAGTGGGAGCCTGTGAATGTAGACAGGGGTGCATTGTGGGGACAGGAGAAAATTCTTGAAGGCAAGAATAGCGTAATATACTTAGTTCCTTTAGTGATTAACACCTCCCACAGCCCCTCCATCAAGCATTTACAGCACCATTCCCGGAAGGCATACGAGGTAGATTGAAAACAGGGAGCCTTAAAGAAAATAGCAGAGCCTTTTATTAGTGTCATTTCCCAGAAAAAAAAAATCCAGTTTGTTAGGAAGATTTCACTTCCTCATGTTCCAAAGATGGTATCACTGTGCTTTCACTAGTAGTGCTCTATCTTACAGGACTGCTTAGCACCAAGCACTATGAGAACCTTAGGTGTAAACTAGGTAACTTAATAGGAACTGTGGATACTCAATGAAAAGGAAACACTCACAGGTGTGGGCTTGTGGCTACGGCAGAGTTAGCCTAAGGGCACAAGCCCCTCCAATGTCTAACTCAGACATTCATCTTTAATAGGGGACAACCCTCCTCATTCTCACTCTCTTGCTTTCCTTCCATGAAGCACACGGAGACAAAGATCAAGTTAGGGTTGGGGTTTTGTCTGAAGTTCTGAGTTGCTCATATACCCCTTCTCTCTAGCTGAGAGCCTCTTTGTCTCAATTCCATCAGTCTTGCTCAGCCATCCAGGTTTCCAGACCCATAGTCAACTTTGAGTGTCGGTGTCCAGATGCACAATGGCCTAGTTTCCCTGGTGGCAGGTTGCTACAGCAATCGTACCAAGAGCTTTTCTTCCTCAATGAAATTAAAAGAGCATAAAAGAAGGGCGGGTGGCTGCCCATGTGGAGGAGGGGGAGAATTGTAATTTGAATATCCTAATTACAGTAATTAATAGACTTTTGAGATTAACAGGCCAAACTCACAGGCCAAGGCAGCAGGGGACTTGACTGGGAAAAGAGAGCTTCAAACAAGTAGAAAAAAGCCTTTGTTTCATTCAAGAAACTTCTGTAAAGCTGAATGATTAAAAAAAATGATTTAAAAAAAAAGTGTCACCAGATTAGGGGTAGGATTCAGGGTGAGTTTAGTAATTGGCACTATTTAAAAATCTAGACACAAATCCTTTCATTTGAAGCATGTTGGCAGGGAGGTGTCCATAATTATTTTCTTAGGAAGAGAATGGGCCTGGTGCCCCTCCCTCTGGCCTGGTGGCACATGCCAAAGTGTTGACACCCTGCCCATGACTCCTATGACGTCTAGGTCGGGGATGATTTGAAACATTCAGCTTCTCTGCTGCCCACCTTTTTTGCAGCTAAGTTCTGCGTTGGATTCTTTCTTTCAGCCTCTTTCCTCCAGCTAATATTCTGGACTCTATAATCAACTTAGATGTCTAATGACTCAGTCATGGCTTAATTGGCCCTAGCTGTTGGTTGCTATGGTGATGCAGTCAGGAGCTCTGCTCACTAAGTTAAGATAAGAGAGAACCTGAGGTGGGTGGGGGACAGTGCATGGAGAGGGCCAAGATTGAAGTTGACAATAAGATAATTACACTAATTGATAGGCTTTGCTGATGAAAAATCCATAAATACAGGCTCCAGGGCAAAGGTATAGAGATCTTACCTGGGAAAATAAAGTATCTAGCATAAAGGAAAGGACTTTTACTACATCCACTTTCAAGAAGCAATCCAGAGGAAAAGAAAAGGCTCTATCTGCTTAAGATCAGAGGATATGGAAGTTATCAACACACAGGCATATTAAGGGATTAGGTTCCTCATTTGCAAGAGTCTAGGACTCCTCCATTGTTGGTCATAGCTGTTTAGATGGGGAACTGAGGCTCAGAAGTAGAAAGGGACTAGAACTAAATCACATGCTAGGTTAGTAGAAGAGCTGTGACTGGAGTTCATGGCCCTGGATCACCATGCCAGAGCTCTATGACACCAACTTGCCTCTAGGTAGAGCCAAGGATGATCAAGTGCTTCATTTTATGGATGAAGACATGAATCTCAGAGAGGGGAATGAAACTGCCCAGGTCACATATTTTTTTTTCTGGGATGAGAACACAGTTCTCCTCGCTTTTAATGTAGATCAGGTAAATGGCCAGTCAGTCAAGAATTAGGTCACAGACAGTGGAAACAGACAAGGGAGCACCTTACTCTACAGGGATTCTACACAATTTGTAAACCAGGGTAGGAAAGATTCTCAGTGATTCTAAGTGATGTGAAGATTCTAAGTAATGGCTGCCATTAACAGAAAGAGAGGGAAAGGAACAAAGAGGAAAAAAAGACACAAAAAACTCCCCTGTTTATGAATGTGATTTTCTTTGGAAACAGTCCCTTCCTTGAGCAGTAGCTGGAAATAAGATTCAGAGGTTTTTCTCCAGCATATCTTGCTAGAGAGCCTAGGGGAGTGTAAAGCTAATTTGCAGGTGTCTGAGAGCACCCCTGGCCCAAACAGTATATAGATGGAAAAACGAGTATATCAGAGTGAGGAAATGGCATCCCAATATCAGACTCTGGTTAGGGTCAAAGCTGTAAGTGGATCCCAGCCCTCATGATGACCTTGCCAGGGTTCTGTCTAGCAGGAGTGTAGGCAGCAGGAAGAGCACTCTCTATGTGCCAGGCACTTCCATAGGGAAAGTATGATTACACCTGGGTGTCAGGAAACATGGTGGTAAAGAGGCATACCCCATGTACTTTCCTGAAGGGACTTGATTCCCCTTCCTCTGGCCTGTGGGCAAAGGATACATGGCTCCAACCGGGAAGACTTTAAAGTATAGCAGGAGAAAATGATAACTGTGGTCAGGATTGACATAGAAGAAGTTCAAAGCAAAAGGTGATAAGTTACCACTGGGGCTTTGTGAAGAACTTGGATGATATATGCAAAGAACCAGAAGGTTTACAAAGATTACTTTAATAAAAATATTAGGAACACAGGAGGTTGGGGAAATTGTGGAAACTGGATCAAATTTAGGAGACTTAGAGTCCGCTAGGGAAATGATAACCACAGGAAAGAGGAGACATGATGCAGGAGGGTCTCTGCAAGGATTAGCTGAATATAGATATATGGAGGGATGGGGACAGCTGGAAATAGATCCTATGTGGATAACTGGAAGAGTATTGGGGCTGTTAACAGAAAATGAAAAGAGCAAAGGAGAGAGGAGGAAGAAGAGAGGAAGAAGGAGAGAAAAACGATGAAGACAAAAAGATGATGATGAAGAAGAAAAAAAGTAATGAGGGATAAGGAGGAAGAAGACAGAGGTAGAGGTGAAGAAAGAAAGAAGTGAAGAGAAGGAAAAAAGGCAGAATCTTGTCCCTCACTGTGATATTTGCTTGAAAAAATACAAGACAAACAGCATGGCCTACCCCTACAGCAGTTAGAGCCGGTCTACAGCTGTATATGTGTATGCAAACATATATGCACACATTTATAGAAAAGTAGTTGACACTCTGCCTTTTACTTCTGCCCTTGAGAAAAGCCCTTTCCCTCCATCCCTTGATCCCCACTTCTGCTTCGGTTATAGCTTCTTTCTAGAAATCTTTCTAGGTTTCTGGCCTGTTCTACTCCTGGTGGGTAGTACTGTTCCTTTTGAACACAAAGCAGAGCCATTCTGGGAAAGGTAGTCCTGGAGACCCCCATGAACAGGCATGCAAATCAGGAGCAGACAGATCTGGAAGGAGCAGACAGCTAGAGGTTGGTGCAAGTGTGCACAGGCAGGTAAGCAGGGAATGTCTACCGGATGACAGGTGGGAGCTGCTTTTCCCTCTTTTACTTCAGCACAGCAGAACAGCCTCTTCAAAACCAGAAACAAACCATTGATTTCAGTCATTTCTCTTGGGAGGTCATGATATGAGAATTGCCAAGACCATGATGGCAGGAGATCCTCTTTCTCTTTAACTTGCAAATAGGGAAGAGCTAGACATGGTCAGTATGAGGCAGTGACAACGTGTTTAAGTGGGAACTTATGAGGGACAGTCCCACAGTACCTTTAAAATTCTGACCCAAAGTTCTCCCATAGGCCTCTGTGTTTCAACATTATTGTCATCTGTGATAGCCTACCTTTCTCCCAAAGGCCTTCAGTTGTCTGTAAACCGAGTTTAGGGGAACAATGGCTACCCTTAGAATCATCAATGAGGTTTTGGTATACTGAGTGTTCATTCATGAAGGGCAGTTTGCCCTCACAATCTGGACCTTAATCTCCTGATTCTGGTCCCTAGGAAGGCATGGAGGAAACTGTCCTGCAGACCTCACCAGTGGGTATATCTGGTCTATCTGTTGCAAGAGTGAGGCCCATGGAAGGTTTTCTCTCATGCAGGGTGTAAAGCTGGGGGACCACACAGGGCCAGGAGATCATCTTGAAAGAAAACAAACCCCTCCCTTGTCACTTGGAGGAACTTTTGCAATCAATTTGACATCTGTTCCTTTGCCATCGCATTGCAAATCTGGATTAATAGGGCATCAGTGGGCATTGTTACAGAGAAGGTGAATGTGTGAGTTGTGCTCATGACTCCAGGACTATTTCTCTATAGAACACAAGAAGCAATTTGTTAGCAAAAACCCTTGCAGCATCCTGTAACAGAGAGCAGTGATAGTGCAAGATAGATAATCCAGGAAAAGCAGTTTCATATGATTTAGGGACAGGGACAGGCATAAAGCAAATTAGCACAGGAGTAGCATTCAGCACATTTAAAGAAAAAATGAATTATGTGGCTCTAAGGTAATCAGCCCTATAACATCTGACAAGCTACTTGCCCGTTAGTCAGTTAGCAGCCTTCTTGGTTATCAGAATACCAGATCACAAAAAGATGATCTTCCAGTTCCAAAATGGCAGTATAAAAGCAACCTGGCTTAACTCACCTACCTCCTTGAGTAAACCAAAATCAAACATACAGTGCCGAGATTGTTACCAGCAATATCCCAGAACTCAAATATGAAGATTAGGCAGTTCCAGGGTCAGAGAGAAGTGAAAAAAAATCCAAACAGATAAGAGAATTAGATTTCTACATCTGAAACACACCAAACTCAATCTGTCCTACACCAAGAATGCAGAAAATTTTCCCCAAACTTATGTGGTGTACACTGGAATATCTGAGATCAAGGCAGACAAACAGCTTCTCCACCATCTTGAGTTCCTTGGCAGGAAATCTGATCCTGCCTTAAACCATGGGAAGCATCACAAATGCCCATAGGGAGAAATATCCCTGAGGACAGCCAGGCACAAGGTGGGAAGTGGGACTTTATCACCCACAATCCTGAGAACTCTGCTCTGTAACTCAGCCAAAAAGGACATCATTCAAAGTGGCTATTTAGCAGCACCATGCTGTTAGTTGTTCATTCCACAGGGCCCCTGGGCACAACCCCTCATTCAGCTTTCCCACACTATCACATATCCCATTTAGGACCTCCACCTTTGGGGATAAATAGTGCTAGGATCTGTTACTAAACCTTAAGCAAACCATGGCTTAAAGTGCCATCTAGTGCTAAACAAAAAGGCAGCAACCCAGTGGGGCAGGGGACGGGGAGGAAGAAACTCAAAAATTTAAAAAAAAAAAAAAAAAAAAAACTCTAGCAAAAGAAAAAATGCAATAGAAAACAAAACAATCCAGACAGAGAAGACTGGCATAAGTAACTAATCTGTCAATATGAATAAATAAACATACATTTACTAGAAACAATAGAAAACAAGATACCGTGACTTCCCCAAATGGTCAAAACAAGTATCCAGTGACTGACCTTAATGACATGTTAATACTGAGCTCTCTGACCAAAAATTCAAAATAGCAGTTTGAGGGAAACTCGATCTCCAAGATAACACAGAAAAACAATTCAGAAACTTATGAAAGAAGTTTGACAAAGAGATTGAAATAATTTTTTTAATTAAATAAATCATGGAAGTAAGGAATACATTTGCTGAACTGAAAAATTCATTAGAAGCTCTTAACTGCAGAATGGATCAAGCAGAGGAAAGAATCAATGAGCTCAAACAACCTATTTGAAAATACAGTTTGAGGACAAAATAAAGAAATAAAGATCACCTATGAAATAAAGGAAACTACTTCAAAAGACCAAATCTAAGAATTATTGGTGCTCATGAAAGAGTTGAGCTAGAGCAAGGGGAAGAAATCTTATTCAAAGAAATAATAACAGAAAACTTTCCAAAACTAGAGAAAGATGTACATTTCCACCTATAGGAATGTAAGAGAACACCAAACAGATTGACCTAAATAAGATTACTCCAAGGTATATAATAATCAAACTCTCAATAGTCAAGCACAAAAAGAACATCCTAAAAGCAACAGAAGAAGTAAATAACAGGTAAAAATTCTTCAATTCATCTAGCAATAGACTTCTCAATAGAAACCAGAGACATCATTAGAAAGCAGAAGCATATTTTCAAAGTACTGAAAGAAAAAGAATGCCATCCGAGAATTCTGTATGCTGCAGAGCTATCCTTCAAGTTGAGAGAATTAAGCACCACCAGACCTGTCTTACAAGAAGGGCTAAAAGGAAGTTTTCTGTCTGAAAAGAAGAAATGCCAATGTACAGAGAGAAAACATTTGAAGGTATAAATCCCACTGGTAAAATTAAGTATACAACTGTAAAACACTCTAATTCTCTAACTGTGCGATACATTTCACTCAAAACTCTAGTATAAATGTTAAAAGACAAATTTACCAAAGCTAATAATTGCTATACTAACCTACTAAGAGATGGGCAATATTAAAATATATAAATTGAGACAAAGAAATGTCAAAATGGGTTAGATGAAGTTAAATCGTAGAGTTTAATTTTTAGTTTTTTCATTGTTTCTATTCTATTTTTGTGATCTAAGACAAGTTGCCACCTTTTAAAAATAACTTGTTATTTCTGTATGATGTGTTTTTAAACCTCATGGTAAAATGAGGTACAATGCCAAAACCTGTACTAGATACTCTAAAAATAAAAGGAAACAAATTAAAACATACTACCTTAGAAAATAACCACAAAGAAATACAATAAAAAAAGAAAGAAAGAAAAGCATGACTTACAAAACAACCAGAAAACAAGCAACAAAATGACAGTACTAAGTCCTTACTTATCAAGGTAACAATAAATGTAAAAAACTCAATTCTCCAATTAAAAGACATGAAGTACCTTGAATGATAAAGAAATAAGATCCAATTATCTGCTGCCTACAAGATGCACATAGTTGGAATGTGAAGTGATTGCAAAAGATACTCCTTGCAAGTGGAAGCTACAAAAGAGGAAATGTATCTACATTCATATCAAATAAAACATACTGCAAGTCAAAGACTATACAAAGAGATGAGGAGTCACCATATAAAGTCAATTCAGCAAGAGAATATGACAAGTATAAATGTCCATGCACCTGATAGCAGAGCACCCACATATACAAAGCCAACATTAATGGCTCTAAAAGGAGAGACAGACTACAATACAATGATAGTATGATATTTTCACATCCCACTCGTTAATGCACAGATTGTCCAAACACAAAATCAACAAAGAAACATCAGTGTTAAACTACACAATAGCCATTACAGGCCTAAGTGACATTTGCAGAATATTTCACATCATTGGTGCAGAATACACTTTATTTTTATCATTGCATGAAACATCCTCCATGTGGCTTAAGATAGACAAGTCTCAAAAAATTCAACAAAGTAGAAATTATATTATTATATCATTTCTGACCACAGTGAAAACAAACTAGAAATTATTTACAAGAGAGATCTCAGAAATTACACAAAAACATGAGAATTTTGAAACATGCTCCTGAATGACGAATGGGTTCATGAAAAAAAATTCAGAAAATTTTAAAATGTCTTTAATCAAATGAAAAGGAAAATATAACATCTCAAAATCCATGAGACACAACAAAAGCAGTACTAAGAGAGACATTTATAGCAATAAATGCCTACATCAAAAAAAAAAAAAAAAAAAAAAAAAAAAAAGACTTCAAAAATACAACCTAACCATGCACCTCAGGGAAGTACAAAAGCAAAAACAAACCAATCCAAAATTAGTAGTAGAAGTAAAGAAATGATAAAGAACAGAACAACAATAAATGAAGTTGAGACTAAAAACAATTCAGAAAATCAACTAACAAAAAGTCATTTTTAAAAAGATAAACAAAATTGACAAATCTTTAGCTAGACTAAGAAAAACACAGAGAAGACTCAGATAAATAAAATGATAAATGAAAAAGGAGACATTACACTTGAAACCCCAGAAATACAAAGAATCATTACAGACTATTAAAAATAATCATATGCCAACAAATGGAAAACCTAAAAGAAATGGGCAAATTTCTAGACACATGTAATTTACCAAGATTGAACCATGAAGAAATAGAAAGCTTCAAAGAACCAATAATGAGTAATGAGATCAAAGTCATAATTAAAATTCTCTCATCAAAGAAAAGCCTAGGATCTGATGGCTTCACTGCTAAATTCTATCAAATATTTAAATAACTAATACCAACTATCATCAAATTTTTCAAAAATTTGAAGAGGAGAGAACAAATCCAAACTCATTCTACAAAGCCAGCATTAACCTGATACCAAAATCAGGCAAAGACACAATAACAACAAAAAAATGACATTTAAAAGGTCATTCACCAAAATCAGGTGCGATTCATCTCAGGGATTCAAGGATGGTTCAACACATGCAAATGAATAAAAATGATACAATACATTTACAAAACCAAGAACAGAAGCCATGTGATCATTTCAATAGATGCTGAAAAAGCATTTGATAAAATTTAACATCCCTTTATGAAATAAAACTGTCAATAAACTGGGTATACAAGAAACACACCTCAAAATAATAAAGGCCACTAAGACAAACCGAGCCACCATCACACTGAATGAGGAAAAGTTGGCACCCTTTCCTCTAAGATCTGGAACAAGAAAATAATGCTCACTTTTACCACATTTATTCATTATCATACTGGAGGTCCTGGCCAGAGCAATTGGGCAGGAGAAAGAAATAAAGAGCATCCATATTGGAAAGCAATAAGTTAAATTAGCCTTATTCACAGATATGATCATATATTTAGAAACCCCTAAGCAATTCACCAAAAACCTGATACAACTGAGATGAATTCAGTAAAGTTGCAGGTTACAAAATCAACATACAAAATTCAGCAGCACTTGTATATGCCAGTAGCAAACAATCTGAAGAAGAAATCAAGAATGCAATCACATTTATAATACCTACAAAAATATATAATAACTAGGAATGAATTTAACCAAATAAGTGAAATTTTTATTAAAAAAAGTTATAAAACATTAATGAAAGAAATTGAAGAAAACACACACAAAAAAAACAGAAAGATATTCCATGTTCATGGATTTAAAAAATCTAATATTTTTAAAATGTCAATAATACCCAAAGCAATTTACAGATCAGATGCATTCCCTATCAAAATGTCAATAACATTTTTCACAGATGTAGAAGAAAGTAATCCTAAAATTTATATGAAACCACAAAAGACCCCATACAGACAACTTAATAAACAAACAAACAAACCAAGTGGGAAGCATCACACTATCTGACACCAAAATAAATTACAAAGCTCTAGTAATAAAATCAGCATGGTACTGCCTTAAAAATTGACACATAGACCAATGAAACAGAAAAGAAAAACCAAATATAAATCCACGCATTTACAGCCCACTTATTTTAGACAGAGATACCAAGAACATTCAATGGGAAAAGGACAATCTCTTCAATAAATGGGGCTCAGAAAACCATATGTAGAAAAATAAAAACAGAACCTTATGTCTCACCATATACAAAAATTAAATCAAAATGGACTAAATAAATAAATATAAGACATGAAACTATAAAATTGTTACAAGAGAACTTTTGGAAAATGATCTGGAACATTGGTCTAGGTAAAGATTTTTTTGAGTAAGACTGCAAAATCACAGGCAACCAAAGTAAAAATACACAAACAGTGTTACATCAAGGTAAAAAGCTTCTGCATAGCAAAGGAAACAATCAGTGAAGTAGAGAGACAATGCACTGAATGGGAGAAAATATTTACAAACTATCCATCTGACAAGGGAATAATAACCAGAATATACTAGGAGCTCAAACAAATAAATAGCAAAAAAAAAAAAAAAAAAAAGATCTAATTTAAAAATGGGCAAATGCACTACTAGGTATCTACCCAGAGGAAAAGAAGCCATTATACAAAAAAAATCCTTGCACATGCATGCTTATAGCAGCACAGTCCACAATTGCAAAATCGTGGAACAAACCCAAATGTCTATCAACCAATGAGTAAAGAAATTGTGGCATGTATACATAAGATGGAACACTACACAGCCATGAAAAGGAATGAATTAACAGCATTTGCAGCGACCTGGATGAGACTGGAGACTCTTATTCTAAGTGAAGTAAATCAGGAATGGAAAACGAAACATTGTATGTTCTCACTGATATGTGGGAGCTAAGCTATGAGGATGCAAACGCATAAGAATGATACAGTGGACTATGGAGACTTGGGGAAGAGTGGGAGGGGGCGAGGGATAAAAGACGACGAATATGGTGCAGTGTATGCTGCTTGGGTGCACCAAAATCTCACAAATCACCACTAAAGAACTTACTCATGCAATCAAATACTACCTGTATCCTAATAACTTATGGAAAAAATAAAATAAACAACCATAAACATAAAACTAAAAACTAAATAAATATGGGCAAATGGTCTGAATAGACATTTACCAAAGGAAGACCTGCGAGTAACCAAAAGGTATATGAAATAATGCTGAACATCACTAATTATCAGGGAAATGCAAATCAAAACCACAATAATGTGTCATCTCACCCCAGTTAAAACGGCTTTTATCAAAAAGACAGGAATAATGGATGCTGGTGAGGGTAAGGAGAAAGGGGACCTTGTACACTGTTGGTGGGAATGTAAATTAGTATACCCACTATGAAAATCAGTATGGAGGGTCCTCAAAAAAACTAAAAACTAGAACTACCATATGATTCAGCAATTCTACTCCAGGTATATCTCCAAAAGAAAGGAAATCAATATATTGAAGAGATATCCACAAGTTCATGTTTACTATAGCACTATTCACAATAGCCAAAATATGGAATCAACCTAAGTATCCTTCAATGGATGAATTGATAAAGAAACCGTGTTATGTACAAACACTGAGATATTACTCATCCAGAAAAAGGGGTGAAATGCTGTCATTTGTAGCGACTTGAATGAAACTGCTGGTCATTACATTAAGAGAAATAAGCCAGGCATGGAAAGACAAATATCACATGTTCTCATATCATATGTGGGACCTGAACATTGAGTACACATTGACACAAAGAAGGGAACAATAGACACTGGGGCCTACTTGAGAATGGAAGGTGGAAGGAGAGTGAGGATAAAAAAACTATTAGGTTGGTGAAAAAGTAATTGTGTTTTTGCTATTACTTTTAATAAGGACAATACCTTTCAGATACTGTGTTTATTATCTGGGTTATGCAATAGCCTGTACACCAAACACTTATGACACACAATTTACCCATGTAACAAACCAGTACATGTATCCTATGAACCAAAATAAAAATTAGTAAAAAATAAAAACTGGGAATAAATAAGAACTTCAATTTCATAAAAAATATCTACAAAAACCTTTAGCTCATCTCATACTTAATAGCGATATCCCTTACTGTCTTTTTAATGTCTATAGTATCTGCACATTAGACTTATGTTTTATAATTCACATTAATAAATCGTGTTTCCTGGCTTTTTTCATCATCAGTCTTGCTAAGAGACTGTCAATATTAATCATCTTGCCATGAATTCATGTATTGTTTCTTGGCTTCTTGTATTGTTCATTTAAAAAAACAACGTTTTATTGTTGTAAGAAGACCCAACATAAAATTTACTCTCTTTTGGGAAGTGGGTGTTCATATCCTTTGCCCACTTTTTGATGGGGTTGTTTGATTTTTTCTTGTACATTTGTTTAAGGTCCCTGTAGATTCTGGATATTAGAACTTTGTCAGATTGGTAGATTGCACAAATTTTCTCCCATTCTGTAGGTTGCCTGTTCACTCTGATGATAGTTTCTTTTGCTGTGCAAAAACTCCTCAGTTTAATTAGATCCCATTTGTCAATTTTGGCTTTTTTACCATTGCTTTTGGTGTTTTAGACATGAAGTCTTTGCCCATACCTAAGTCCTGAATGGTATTGTCCAGGTTTTCTTCTAGGATTTTTGTAGTCCCAGGTCTTACATTTAAGTCTTTCATCCATCTTGAGTTGATTTTTGTATAAGGAAGGGGTCCAGTTTCAGTTTTCTGCATATGGCTAGCCAGTTTTCCCAACATTTATTAAATAGGAAATCTATTCCCCATTGCTTGTTTGTGTCAGGTTTGTCAAAGATCAGATGGTTGTAGATGTGTAGTGCTTTTTCTGAGGGCTCTCTTCTGTTCCATTGGTCTATAGATCTGTTTTGGCACCAGTAACATCCTGTTTTAGTTACCGTAACCTAGTAGTATAGTTTGAGGTCAGGTAGCAAGATGATTCCAGCTTTTATGCAGCTAAGAAACATATGAAAAAAAGCTCACCATCACTAATTATTAGAGAGGTGCAAATCAAAAACACAATGAGATACCATCTCTCACCAGCCAGAATGGCAATCATTAAAAAGTCAGGAAACAATAGATGCTGGGGAGGCTGTGGAGAAATAGGTGTTATTTTACACTGTTGGCAGGAGTTTAAATTAGTTCAACCTTTGTAGAAGACTGTGTGGCTATTCCTCAAGTATCTAGAGCCAGAAATAGCATTTGACCCAGCAATCCCATTACTGGGTATATAACCAAAGGATTATAAATTATTCTACTGTAAAGACACATGAACATGTATGTTTACTGCACCACTATTTGCAATAGCAAAGACTTGGAACTAACCCAAATGCTTATCAATGTTAGACTGGATAAAGAAAATGTGATACATATACACCATGGAATACTATGCAACCATAAAGAAGAACAAGATCATGTCCTATGCAGGGACATGGATGAAGTTGGAAACCATCATTCTCAGCAAGCCAACACAGGAACAGAAAACCAAACACCACATGTTCTCACTCATAAATAGGAGCTGAACAATGAGAACACATGGACACAGGGAGGGTACAATACATTATTGTTGACTATAGGTACCATGTTGTACAGCAGATCTTTAAAGCCAATTTATATTACTTGACTAAAACCTTATGACCATTGATTTATAACTTCCCCTCCCTCCAACTCCCAGAAACCCCCATTTCACTCTCTGATATCATGAACTTGACTGGTTTAGACATCTCATTTAAGTGGAATTATGAAGTATATGTCTTTCTGTGACTGACTTATTTCACTTAGTATAATATCCTCAAGGTTCAAAAATGTTGTCACATATTTCAGGTGTTCCTTATTTTTAAAGATTGAATACTATTCAATGTTTGTGCATACAACATTTTATGTATCCATTCATCTGTTGATGGACACTTAGGTTGTTGCCCACATCTTGGCTATTGTGAATAGTGCTGCAGTGAGTATAGGAGTGTTGCTGTATCTTCAAGCTCCTGATTTCAAATTTTGAATAAATACTCAGAAGTGGGATTGCTGAATTATATGGTAGTTCTATTTTTAAGTTTTTAGGAGCCTCCATATTGTATTCTATAGTGACTGCACAATTTTGCATTCTCACAAGCTTTGTACAATGGTTCCAATTTCTTCACATCCTCACCAACACTTGTGTTTTTTTTTTTTAATTTATTTATTATTATTATACTTTAAGTTGTAGGGTACATGTGCATAACGTGCAGGTTTGTTACATATGTATACTTGTGCCTTGTTGGTGTGCTGCACCCATCAACTCGTCATTTACATCAGGTATAACTCCCAATGCAATCCCTCCCCCCTCCCCCCTCCCCCCTCCCCGTGATAGGCCCCGGTGTGTGATGTTCCCCTTCCTGAGTCCGAGTGATCTCATTGTTCAGTTCCCACCTATGAGTGAGAACATGCGGTGTTTGGTTTTCTGTTCTTGTGATAGTTTGCTGAGAATGATGGTTTCCAGCTGCATCCATGTCCCTACAAAGGACGCAAACTCATCCTTTTTGATGGCTGCATAGTATTCCATGGTGTATATGTGCCACATTTTCTTAATCCAATCTGTCACTGATGGACATTTGGGTTGATTCCAAGTCTTTGCTATTGTGAATAGTGCCGCAATAAACATATGTGTGCATGTGTCTTTATAGCAGCATAATTTATAATCCTTTGGGTATATACCCAGTAATGGGATGGCTGGGTCATATGGTACATCTAGTTCTAGATCCTTGAGGAATCGCCATACTGTTTTCCATAATGGTTGAACTAGTTTACAATCCCACCAACAGTGTAAAAGTGTTCCTATTTCTCCACATCCTCTCCAGCACCTGTTGTTTCCTGACATTTTAATGATCGCCATTCTAACTGGTGTGAGATGGTATCTCATTGTGGTTTTGATTTGCATTTCTCTGATGGCCAGTGATGATGAGCATTTTTTCATGTGTCTGTTGGCTGTATGAATGTCTTCTTTTGAGAAATGTCTGTTCATATCCTTTGCCCACTTTTTGATGGGGTTGTTTGTTTTTTTCTTGTAAATTTGTTTGAGTTCTTTGTAGGTTCTGGATATGAGCCCTTTGTCAGATGAGTAGATTGCAAAAATTTTCTCCCATTCTGTAGGTTGCCTGTTCACTCTGATGGTAGTTTCTTTTGCTGTGCAGAAGCTCTTCAGTTTAATGAGATCCCATTTGTCAATTTTGGCTTTTGCTGCTGTTGCTTTTGGTGTTTTAGACATGAAGTCTTTGCCCATGCCTATGTCCTGAATGGTACTACCTAGGTTTTCCTCTAGGATTTTTATGGTATTAGGTCTAACATTTAAGTCTCTAATCCATCTTGAATTAATTTTCGTATAAGGAGTAAGGAAAGGATCCAGTTTCAGCTTTCTACTTACGGCTAGCCAATTTTCCCACCACCATTTATTAAATAGGGAATCCTTTCCCCATTTCTTGTTTCTCTCAGGTTTGTCAAAGATCAGATGGCTGTAGATGTGTGGTATTATTTCTGAGGACTCTGTTCTGTTCCATTGGTCTATATCTCTGTTTTGGTACCAGTACCATGCTGTTTTGGTTACTGTAGCTTTGTAGAAATAATAGTAATCTTGAGAAGTGGTAGGTAATATCTTACTGTGTTTTTGATTTGCATTCCCCTGATGCATTTTTAAAATATACCTGTTGACCTTCTCTGACTTCTTTGGGAAAATGTCTTTTCAAGTTTTTAACCAGTTTTTAATAGATTTTTAAATTTTTTTACTACCGAGTTGTAGGATTTTCTTATAAATTTTGGAGATAAACCTCTTGTCAGATACATAGCTTACAAATATTTTCTCTAATTTCGTATGTTGCCTATTCACTTTGTTGATTATTTCCTTTGTAGTGCAGAAGATTTTTAGTTTAATATAGTCCAATTCTCTAATGTATTTTTTGGCTTTTTGCCTTTGCTTTTGGTGTCATATCTATGAAATCATTGCCAAGACCAATGTCCTATAGTTTTTTCCTGTTTACTTGTAAGAATTTTATAGTTTTCAGTCTTCTGTTTAACTCTTTAATCCACTTTGAGTTCATTTTCTGTGAATTGTTGAAAATGAAAATTCAATTTCATTCTTTTGCACGTGAATATCCTGTTTTCTTAACACCAATTTCTTTTCCTCATTGTATATTCTTTGTGTCCCTGTTGAAGATCATTTCACTGTGTATGTGTTCATTTATTTCTGTGCTCTGTATTCTGTTCCATTGTTCTATGTGTCTGTTTTTATTTCAGAACCATACTTTTTTGTTTATTGTTTATTTGTAATACATTTTTAATCAGAAAGGGTGATGATTCCAGGTTTATTCTTTCTCATGATTGATTTGGCTATTTGTACTCTTTTGTGGTTCTATACAAATTTTAAAATTGTTCTGTTTCTGTAAAAAATGCCATTTAGATTTTGGTATGGATTGCATTGAGTTTGTTGATCTTTTTGAGTAATATAAATGTTTTGCAATATTACATCTTACAAGCCACAAACACAAGATATTTTTTCCACTTGTTTGTGCCTTATTTAATTTCTTTTATTAATGTTTCATACCTTTCAGTATATGAGTCTTTCATCTTATTTTCCTAAAAAATATTTTTGGCACTATTGTAAATGGGATTTTTTTTCCTAATATGTTTTCGGAGGGTTCATTGTTCGTGTGCATAAATGCAACTTATTTTTATATGTTGATATTGTTAACTGCAGCCTTACTGAATTTCTTTACTAGCCTTAACAGTTTTTAGGAGTCTTTAGCATTTTCTACATATAAAATCATGTCATCTGCAAACAGGGACAATTCACCTATTCTGATTTGAATACCTTTTTTTTTTCTTGCCTAATTGCTCTGACTAGGATTTGCGGTACTATGTTGAATAGAAATGGTGAAAGTAGGCATTCTTGCCTTGTGTCTAAACTTAGAGGAAAAACTTTCAGGTTTTCACCATTGAGTATGCTGTTACCTGTGGGCTTTCTGTATACAGACTTTGTTATGTTGAGGTAGTTTCCTTTTTGTCTCAGTTTGTTTAGAGTTTTTAATCATGAATGTGTTTAGAATTATTTCAAATGTATTTAGGCATCTACTGAAATGATTGTGTTATTGTGTGTTTTTTCTTCCTTTATTCTGTTAATATGGTATATCATATTGATAGATTTTTATATATTGAATTATCCTTTAATTCCAGGGATAAATCCCACTTGGCCATGGTGTATGACCTTTTTAAGGCGTTGGCAGATTCAGTTTGCTAGTATTTTGTTGAGGATCTTCACATCTATATTCTTAAGAGACATTGGCCTGTTATTGTCTTTTCTCATAATATCCATGTCTGGCTTTGGTATCAGGGTAATGCTAGAGTCATAAAAGTAGTATGAAAGTGTTCTCTTTTCTTCCATTTGTTCAAAGAATTTGAAAATGATTGCCGTTAATTCATCTTTTTTGGGTAAATAATTCTCTCATTGTTTATATTAATCTTTCTGAAATGTATCTATAGCTCACATTTATTTTCATATTTGCCATTAGAAACATTTTGGTCTTTATTTAAAAGTTTGGTGATGTTTTTGTGACCAGGACTATGTAATAGGAATTTTTTTCATAGCGTACTTTAAGTTTTAGGGTACACGTGCACAACTTGCAGGTTTGTTACATAAGAATATATGTGCCATGTTGGTTTGCTGTACACATCAAGTCGTCATTTACATAAGGTATTTCTCCTAATGCTATCCCTCCCCCAGCCCCCACCGCATTACAGGCCCCAGCGTGTGATGTTCCCCATGGTGTATCCAAGTGTTCTCATAGTTCAATTCCCACCTAAGGGTGAGGACATGCAGTGTTTGGTTTTCTGTCCTTCTGATAGTTTACTCAGAATGATGGTTTCCAGCTTCATGCATGTCCCTGTAAAGAACATGAACTCATCCTTTGTTATGGCTGCCTAGTATTCCATGGTGTATATGTGCCACATTTTCTTAATCCAGTCTGTCACTGATGGACATTTGGGTTGAGTCCAAGTCTTTGCTATTGTGAATAGTGCCACAATAAACATATGTGTGCATGTGTATTTATAGCAGCATGATTTATAATCCTTTGGGTATATACCCAGTAATGGGATCACTGAGTCAAATGGTATTTCTAGTTCTAGATCCTTGAGGAATCGCCACACTGTCTTCCACAATGATTGAACTAATTTACACTCCCACCAACAGTGTAAAAGTGTTCCTATTTCTCCACATCCTCTTCAACATCTGTTGTTTCCTGACTTTTTAATGATCGCCATTCTAACTGGCATGAGATTGTATGGCATTGCGGTTTTGATTGGCATTTCTCTAATGACCAGTGATGATGAGCATTTTTTCGTGTGTCTGTTTGCTGCATAAATGTCTTCTTTTGAGAAGTGTCTGTTCATATCCTTTGCCCACTTTTTGATGGGGTTGTTTGTTTTTTTCTTGTAAATTTGTTTAAGTTCTTTGTAGATTCTGGATATTACCCCTTTGTCGGATGGGTAGATTGCAAAAATTTTCTCCCATTCTGTAGATTGCCTGTTCACTCTGATGGTAGTTTCTTTTGCTGTGAAGAAGCTCTTTAGTTTAATTAGATCCCGTTTGTCTATTTTGGCTTTTGTTGTCATTGCTTTTGGTGTTTTAGTCATGAAGCACTTGCACATGTCTATCTCCTGAATGGTATTGCCTAGGTTTCCTTCTAAAGTTTTTATGGGTTTACGTCTAACATTTAAATCTGTAATCCATCTTGAATTAACTTTTGTATAAGATGTAAGGAAGGGATCCAGTTTCAGCTTTCTACATATGGCTAGCCAGTTTTCCCAGCACCATTTATTAAATAGGGAATCCTTTCCCCATTTCTCGTTATTGTCAGGTTTGTCAAAGATCAGATGGATGTAGATGTATGGTGTTATTTCTGAGGCCTCTCTTTTGTTCCATTGGTCTATATATCTGTTTTGGTATCAGTACCATGCTGTTTTGGTTATTGTAGTCTTGTAGTATAGTTTGAAGTCAGGCAGCATGATGCCTCCAGCCTTGTTCTTTTTGCTTAGGATTGCCTTGGCAATGCAGGCTCTTTTTTGGTTCCATATGAACTTTAAAGTAGTTTTTTAAAAGTCTGTGAAGAAAGTCATTGGACCTTAATGGGGATGACATTGAATCTATAAATTACCTTGGGTAGCATGGCAATTTCATGATATTGATTCTTCCTATCCGTGAGCATGGTATGTTCTTCCATTTGTTTGTGTCCTCTTTTATTTCAATGAGCAGTGGTTTGTAGTTCTCCTTGAAGAGGTCCTTCACATTCCTTATTAGTTGTATTCCGAGGTATTTTATTCTCTTTGCAGCAATGTGAATGGGAGTTGACTCACGGTTTGTCTCTCTGTTTGTCTGTTATTGGTGTATAGGAATGCTTGTGATGTTTGCATATTGATTTTGTATCCTGAGACTTTGCTGAAGTTGCTTATAAGCTTAAGGAGATTTGGGGCTGAGACAATGGGGTTTTCTAAATATACAATCATGTCATGTGCAAACAAGGACAATTTGACTTCCTCTTTTCGTAATTGAATAGCCTTTATTTCTTTCTCTTGCCTGATTTCTCTGGCCAGAACTTGTAATACTATGTTGAATAGGAGTGGTGAGAGAGGGCATCCTTGTCTTGTGCTGGTGTTCAAAGGGAATGTTTCCGGTTTTTGCCCATTCAGTATGATTACTGGCTGTGGATTTGTCATAAATAGCTCTCACTATTTTGAGATACAGTCCATTGATATCTACTTTATTGAAAGTTTTTAGCGTGAAGGGGTGTTGAATTTTGTCAAAGGCCTTTTCTGCATCTATTGAGATAATCATGTGGTTTCTGTCATTGGTTCTATTTATGTGATGGATTACATTTATTGATTTGCATATGTTGAACCAGCCTTGCATCCCAGAGATGAAGCCCACTTGATCATGGTGGATAAGCTTTTTGATGTGCTGCTGGATTTGGTTTGCCAGTATTTTATTGAGGAGTTTTACATTGATGTTCATCAGGGATATTGGTCTAAAATTCTCTTTTTTTGTTGTGTCACTGCCAGGCTTTGGTGTCAGGATGCTGCTGGCCTCATAAAATGCATTAGGGAGGATTCCCTCTTTCTATTGATTGGAATAGTTTCAGAAGGAATGGTACCAGCTCCTCTTTGTTTCTCTGGTAAAATTCGGCTGTGAATCCGTCTGGTCCTGGACTTTTTTTGGTTGGTAGGCTATTAATTATTGCCTCAATTTCAGTGCCTGTTATTGGTCTCTTCAGAGATTCAACTTCTTCCTGGTTTTGTCTTCGGAGAGAGTGTGTGTCCAAGAATTTATCCATTTCTTCTAGACTTTCTAGTTTATTTGAGTAGAGTTGGTTCTAGTATTCTCTGATGGTAATTGGTATTTCTGTGGGATCAGTGGTGATATCCCCTTTATCATTTTTATTGCATCTATTTGATTCTTCTTTTTTTTTCTTTTTCTTTAGTCCAGCTAGTTGTCTATTTTGTCGATCTTCTCAAAATATCAGCTCCTAGATTCATTGATTTTTTAAAGGATTTTTTGTGTCTCTATCTCATTCAGTTCTGCTCTGATCTTAGTTATTTCTTGCCTTCTGCTAGCTTTTGAATTTGTTTGCTTTTGATTTTCTAGTTCTTTTAATGATGATGTTAGGGTGTCTATTTTAGATCTTTCCTGCTTTCTCTTGTAGGCACTTAGTGCTATAAATTTCCCTCACACACTGCTTTAAATGTGTCCCAGAGATTCTGGTACGTTGTGTCTTTGTTCTCATTGGTTTCAAAGAACATCTTTATTTCTGCCTTCATTTCGTTGTTTACTCCTTCAGGAGGAGGTTGTTCAGTTTCCATGTAGTTGTGAGGTTTTGAGTGAGTTTCTTAATCCTGGTTCTAATTTGGTTACACTGTGTTCTGAGAGACAGTTTGTTGTGATTTCTGTTCTTTTACATTTGCTGAGGAGTGTTTTACTTCCAATTATGTGGTCAATTTTAGAATAAGGGCAATGTGGTGCTGAGAAGATGTATATTCTGATGATTTGTGGTGCAGAGTTCTGTAGATGTCTATTAGGCCCACTGGTGCAGACCTGAGTTCAAGTCCTGAATATCTTTGTTAACATTCTGTCTCATTAATCTGTCTAATATTGATAATGGGGTGCTAAAGTCTCCCATTATTATTGTGTGAGTGTCCATGTCTCTTTGTAAGTCTCTAAGGACTTCCTTTATGAATCTGGGTGCTCTGTATTGGGTGCATATATATTTAGGATAGTTAGCTCTTCTTGTTGAACTAATCCCTTTACCATTATGTAATGACCTTCTTTGTCTCTTTTGATCTTTGTTGGTTTAAAGTCTGTTTTATCAGAGACTAGGATTGCAACCCCTGCTATTTTTTGCTTTCCATTTGCGTGGTAGATCTTCCTCCATCCCTTTATTTTGATCCTATGTGTGTGTCTGCATGTGAGATGGGTCTCCTGAATATAGCACACTGATGGGTCTTGATTCTGTATCCAATTTGCCAGTCTTTGTCTTTTAATTGGGGCATTTAGCCCATTTACATTTAAGGTTAATGTTGTTATGTGTGAACTTGATCCTGTCATTATGACGTTAGCTGGTTATTTTGCCCATTATTTGATGCAGTTTCTTCACAGCATAGATTGTCTTTACAATTTGGCATGTTTTTGCAGTGACTGGTACTGGATGTTCCTTTCCATGTTTAGTTCTTCCTTCAGAAACTCTTTTAAGGGAGGCCTGGTGGTGACAAAATCTCTCAGCATTTGCTTGTCTGTAAAGGATTTTATTTCTTCTTCACTTATAAAGCTTGGTTTGGCTGGATATGAAATTATGGGTTGAAATTTTTTTTCTTTAAGTATGTTGAAAACTGGCCCCCACTCTCTTCTGGTTGTAGGGTTTCTGCTGAGAGATCCGCTGTTAGTCTGATGGGCTTCCCTTTGTGGGCAACCCGGCCTTTCTCTCTGGCTGCCCTTAACATTTTTTCCTTCATTTCAACCTTGGTGAATCTGACGTTGATGTGTCTTGGGGTTGCTCTTCTCAAGGACTATCTTTGTGGTGTTCTCTATTTCCTGAATTTGAATGTTGGTCTGCCTTGTTCAGTTGGGGAAGTCCTCTTGGATAATATCTTGAAGAGTGTTTTCTAACTTGGTTCCATTCTCCCCATCACTTTCAGGTACACCAATCAACTGTAGATTTGGTCTTTTCACATAGTCCCATATTGCTTGGAGGTTTTGTTTCTTTTCACTCTTTTTTCTCCAATCTTGTCTTCTTGCTTTATTTCATTAATTGGAACTTCAATCACTGATATCCTTTCTTCCACTTGATTGAATCGGTTATTGAACCTTGTGCCTGTGTCACGGAGTTCTCCTGCTGTGGTTTTCAGCTTCATCAGGTCATTTAAGATCTTCTCTAAACTGTTTATTCTAGTTAGCCATTGATCTAACCTTTTTTCAAGGTTTTTAGCTTCCTTATGATGGGTTAGAACATCCTCCTTTAGCTTGGAGAAGTTTGTTATTACCAAACTTCTGAAGCCTACTTCTGTAAACTTGTCGAACTCATTCTCCGTCCAGTTTTGTTCCCTTGCAGGTGAGGAGCTGTGATTCTTTGGAGAAGAGGTGCTCTGGTTTTTAGAATTTTCAGCTTTTCTGCTCTGGTTTCTCCCAATCTTTGTGGTTTTATCTACCTTTGGTGTTTGATGTTCGTGACCTACAGATGGGGTTTTGGTGTGAATGTCCTTTTTGTTGATGCTGATGCTATTCCTTTCTGTTTGTTAGCTTTCCTTTTGACAGTCAGGACCCTCAACTGCAGGTCTATTGGAGTTTGCTGGAGGTCCACGCAAGACCCTGTTTGCTTGGGTATCACCAGTGGAGGGTGCAGAACAGTAAATATTGCAGAACAGCAAATATTGCTGCCTCATCCTTCCTCTGGAAGCTTCGTCCCAGAGGGGCACTTGCCTTTATGTGGTGTCTCTCGGCCCCTACTGGGAGGTGTCTCCCAGTCAGGCTACACGGGGTTCACGGACCCACTTGAGGAGGCAGTCTGTCTGTTCAAATGCCATGCTAGGAGAACCACTGCTCTTTTCAGAGCTTTCAGACAGGGACGTTTAAATCTGCAGAAGTTGTCTGCTGCCTTTTGTTCAGTGATGCCCTGCCCACAGAGGTGGAGTCTAAAGAGGCAGTAGGCGTTGCTGAGCTGCAGTGGGCTCTGTCCAGTTCAAGCTTCCTGGCCACTTTATTTACCTATTCAAGCCTCAGCAATGGCAGACACCTTTCCCTCCTCCAAGGCTGCATCCTCGCATGTCAATCTCAGACTGCTGTGCTAGCAGTGATCAAGGCTCTGCGGGTGTGGGACCCACCAAGCCAGGCACAGGAGGGCATCCGCTGGTCTGCCAGTTGCTAAGACTGTGGGAAAAGTACAGTGTTTGGGCAAGAGTTTACCATTCCTCCAGGTACAGTCTGTCACAGCTTCCCTTGCCTAGGAAAGGGAAATCCCCATACCCCTTGTGCTTCCCAGGTTAGGCAATTCCCCGCCTTGCTTTGGCTAACCCTCTGTGGGCTGCACCCACTGTCCAACCAGTCCCAATGAGATGAACCAGGTACCTCAACTAGTTAGAAATGCAGAAATCACTCATCTTCTGCATTGATCTCGCTGGGAGCTGCAGACTGGAGCTGTTCCTATTTGGCCATCTTGGAAGTGAATCCCAGACATTTTAAGTGAAAGATAAAATCTCCACATTGTGTAGATTATAGCAAGTGCTGAGTAAAACATCTGATCAAAAGGTATGGGTTATTGTGTCCCTGTGTTGGAACATTGTGTTTCAGTTCATAAATATTAGTCAGCCCTTTCCTCCTAAAACACGCTTATGTTGAGTCTCATCCGGGGCAACAGAAGCAGAAGCTGGAAAATGAGATTTAGGACATAAGGTTCCTAAACAGTCTATAGGACTATTCTGTTCCTGGCTTTTACTAAGATCACATGTAGGCAGTGATGAGTTAGCAAACTGGAAATAAAAGAAATATTTTGGTATGTAGTATTTGCTAATTTTCATATTGTAAATACTCCCAACATCACTGACTTTAAGCTTTTATAGTTAACAACCCACTCACAATATTTCTGATTATTTAATAGTTGGCTCTTATGAATAGAAATAGCTTCAATTCAACTGAGTCCAGGGTATTGAAACACATTGTTTCTTCTTTTACAAAAAACATTTATTTTATGTTTACAGGGTACATGTGCAAGATGTCCAGGTTTCTTACATAGGTAAATGTGGTCATGGGTTTTGTTATACAGATTATTTTCTCACACAGGTATTAAGCCTAGTATCCATTAGTTATCTTTCCTAATCCTCTCCCTCCTCCCACCTTCCACCTTCTGATAGGCCACAGTATGTGTTGTTCCCCTCTATGTGTCCACGTGTTCTCATAATTTAGCTCCCACTTATAAGTGAGAACATTTGGTATTTGATTTTCGGTTTCTGTTTCTGTTAGTTTGCTGAGGATAATGTCCTACAGCTCCATCCATGCTCTTGCAAAGGACACAATCTCATTCTTTTTAATGGCTGCATAGTATTCCATGGTGTGTATGTACCACATTTTCTTTATCCAGTGTATCATTGATGGTTATTTAGGTTGATTCCATGTCTTTGCTATTGTAAATAGTGTTACAATAAATGTACACATGCAAGTGTCTTCATAATAGAACAATGTATATTCCTTTAGGTATATGCCCAGTAATTGGATTGCTGAATTCTGTCTATAGGTCTTTGAGGAATCATCACACTGTCTTTGCTGCTCAGCACCCTGTATTCAGCCCCCTTTTGGGGGTATGTACGAGAGTTCAACCTCCTGCCTTGCCTGAGTTGCAGTTACCTTTGCTGGGAATTCTGGAGCTGGAGTATGTAAATCTCCTGGTTCTCCATACATGCCTGAGTAGCTGCTCTGTTGAGACTTCATGCAGCTCTGTGTGTCAGACCAAATGCCCTGGTAGAATGAGTTCATGAGAGGATATCCTGACCCAAGGACTGAAAGATCTTTGGAAAAAGTGTGGTTTTCTGGGGTTGCACATTCACTCACTGCTGCCCTGGTGGGGGGTAGGTTTCCTTGGCTTTGTGTTGCTCCCTGGTAGGCCATCGCTCTTTCCTGTTTTTCTCCATTTTCCGTGAGTTGAGCTATTTCCTTGATCAGTCCCCATGCAAGTACCTGGATGTTTCAATTGAAGGTGCTGTATTTGCTCATTCCTTTTATTTCTCTCTGTGAAAACCATGTACTGTAGCTGCTTCTAGGCGGCCCCCTCCTATGTCTTTATTTCTTTGTACAGGTTAGTTGTTTCTGGGACCAGAGAGATTAGAATCCTGTCTTAACAACTTCCAATGTGCGTGACTTTGATATTATATCTACCCTTTTTTTGTGCCTCAGGATCTTTGCCTACAAATTGGAGATAATGTTACTACACTCCTCATAGTTTTGTTGTGAGATTTAAAAGTGATAATTCTCATGATGCTCAGAAACATGTTCTTGGCACAGTGTTGCTGCTCAGTAAATGACAGCTATCATCATCATAATCACCGTCATCATTATCATTACCATAATCATCACTACTCTTCCTGAAACCACTGCAAAACAGTATAGGATATAAAAGAGAGGAAATTATAGAGGAGTGAGCCAGAAGTGACATCTCAGGAGCCTTTATTCCCTGACTAGCTCCAGAGAAGGCATGCAAGACACTGTCCTGCAGACCCACCAGAGATGAGTTTCACTTAGGGGCAGAGGCAAGGGGATCACCTTGAAAGAAACAAAATCCCTCCTTGTCTCTGTAGGAATATTAACAAATAAATTTTACATATATTTCTTTGTTGTGAAGTTATGATTGAAAACAGCATTGTCTGTGGGTCAACACAACACCAAGAGGAGTCATCACAGATACACTGGCTCTGAATGGTACTTATGACCTCAGTGCAAAAGGCCTGAACCATTCAATGGCTCATGAAATGTCAATTGCTGACCCTCTGGATGGCCTCTCAACTGGAGAGGTTCCTACAAAGAAAGACTGGGTCTCAGGGTAGATATCTCACAGAAGTAAGGACTCTGGAACCACAAAACGACAGATGGGGCAAGTAGTTTAGCAAGGAATATTAGAGTACACAGTCTTTCTGAAGATGGCATGAACTGTGTTCTCCTATGAGACTGATTTTAGACAGGTACTTAGGACAAGCTTCAGAAGTTGGGAGAAACAGGCCAGGTACAGTGGCTCATGCCTGTAATCTCAGCACTTTGGGAGGCAGAGATGGGCAGATCACTTGAGGTCAGGAGTTCAAGACCAGATTGGCAAACATGGTGAAACCCTGTCTCTACTAAAAATACAAAAATTAGGCAGACGTTGTGGTGGGCACCTGTAATCCCAGCTACTTGGGAGGCTAAGGCAGGAGAATCACTTGAACTCAAGAGGCAGAGGTTGCAGTGAGCTGAGATCGTGCCACTGCACCTCAGCCTGGGCGACAGAGTGAGATTCCATCTGATACAATAAAAAATAATAATAAAATAATAAAAAGAAGTTGGGAGAAACAGCTTTATAGCATGGCTGACATATGTGTTTAAGGCCCCTTCATGGAAGAGAGAACAAGCCCAGAGGAAAGTAGAAACCACACACTTCCAGGGTCCAAGGCCTTGGATGACTTTTGGGATCACAAGAGAAGAGTTCTGGTCATTGGAGGGTATCCTTTGATTTCTGGCATTTGCTAGATACTGCCATGGTCTATAATCTGGATCTCCAGGAGAAAAGTTATTGAGTCCAGGTGGGCAATTAGACATTCCATTTATTGCATACTTTCTACCTCATGATGACTATGCTAGGTATTTCACATGTAATGTCACATTTAATTCTTTCTATAACCACAGTAGCTAGAAATTATTATTCATAACATACAAGAATTAAAATTAATTTAAAAAATTAAAAGTAAAAAGTTAATTTAAAAATTAATTAAAATTCAGTATGATAAATTCTGTGTTCAGTACAAGTACAGGAATATATAACAATACATAGGAGAAGGAGGTAATTCAGGGAAACAGGTTGGTTTTTTTTTCACATAATGCTGCTTGGAGTTTGGTTGCCACATTAAAAAAACTGGAAAGATAAAAAGCAACTAGATCATCAAGAAAATAAACAGTTAAGGTACTAAAAATATATCCAAAAGGTATTTGTATTTAGTTCTTTCTCCCTCCATATACTGAACTGATTGTACAAAAATCTGCCTTGTCTGGAATAGGCCTGGTCATTCATCTCTGATCTCTACCTCCTTTATCTACTTGGCTGTATGGGTCAGTGAAGACACAGGCTGCTTTCCTTACACATCTATCACTATTGTTCAAAGGGCCACTATTAGTTCTTTAAGTTATTTCTTCCATGAGGCCAGTGAGTGGGCTATACATCTCAAGAGTTATGCCTAAATTTGGCCTAAGTAAATGCTGCATCTCAGCTGTGACCCTAAATTAGCATTAAACAGCACTCTCCCTGGCACTACCTCAGTAGTCCCTGAGGACTATTTTGATTGTAGTATAATTATTCTCACCTCTGTGTAAAATTCAGAGAAACTTACAGGGCAGGGAATAGCCTGGCAAGGGAATAAGATGGCATTTATAGGTCATTGCAACATCCAACCACAGGAAAATTTTATCCTCTACCTCTAAAAGATAGAGAGATTGTTAGGTTGCATTTACTTGATAATTCAGTAGAAAATGAGAAAGATAGAGAACATGAATAAAATCATTTAAGACATTACTTATTAAAGGAGATATAGGCAATTAGCTATTCAGAAATATGTGATTGATGAAAGTTTATTTATTTCAAATTTCAAATGCAAGACACTTAAGCAGTTTAACTGAGAATGGCAAGAAGCCTAGAGAAAGATGAAGAAAGACATAAAGACAGAGAAACCAAGAGAGAGAAATTAAATTTATAAGAGATGAGAAGGAGAAAAAAAAAATGATGGATAGGAGGAAGGACTAAATTGCAGCTTCCACTTGGATGGACAGAGCAGTGTGTGGAGATTCACATTGTGAACTTTCGCTCCAAGAACTACTGGGGGAATATACCAGGAAAGTAGAGAAAATCCACAAACCCTTTGAAGGAAGTGGATTGCTCCTGCAGGACCTGGGAGACAGCCCAAATACTGTGAGTGCCCAAACTGTGAAAGCATTAAAGGGGGGTCATCCACCCCTGAACACACATCCTCAGTGGGGAATCTGAAGGTCCAGGTCATGGGAGAAAGATTTGATCTTATCTGGAGCTGAGACAATATAGAGAGTCGAGCGAAATACACGGGTAGAGAAAGCAGCGGGAAAAGCCCTGTGGGCTCTCTGGATCCCCAGGGAAGACATTTCTGACTTGTCTCACAGGCATCCTTGGGGAGGGTTGTCAGAGGAATGAGGAAAAGACCACAGGGACAAGAAAACCTTTAGTTGAACTTTCTAACAATTACTACTGAATGTGAAGCTTCCTGGCCAGAACTAGGGGGAGGGTGTGAGTCTTGTGTGCAGACTCCTTCACACCTCCTTTAGCATTAAACAGCACTCTCCCTGGCACTACCTCAGTAGTCCCTGAGGACTATTTTGATTGTAGTATAATTATTCTCGCCTCTGTGTAAAATTCAGAGAAACTTACAGGGAAGGGAGTGGCCTGGTAGGGGAATAAGATGGCATTTATCTTATTATGAAGAAGGTGTGAAATTTTTGCTTGCTTTCTCAGCTGGGAGGCTGGTAGCCTAGGACAAGTTCTCAGACTGCTCACTCAGTACCTGGAAACAAAGTTGATGCTGTTGTTTGGGGTAGGGTAGGAGTAAGACTGGTCTTTTGGGTCGCATGGGAGCTGGGTGAGGCCTGTGACTGACAGCTTCCCCCACTTCCCTGACAACCTGCATGACACAGCAGAGGCAGCCAAAATGCTCCTGGGATCGTACCTCCATTGACCCGGGAACCACACCCCCTCCCCCACAGCAGCCACAACAAACCCAACTGAGAGTCTGAGCTCAGATACACCTAACCCTGTCCCAACATGGTCTTTCCCCACAGACCCTGGTAGTTGAAGTAAAAAATCATACTCTCTTGGGCCCCACCCACTGCCTGATCCTCCCTGTGCTACCACAGCTGATGCTCTCTTGAAAGCACCACCTCCTGGCAAGTGGCCAACCAGCACAAAACTAGTGCACTAAACAACTACAACTAAAGACCAACACAGAGTCCATTCTACTCCCCTGCCCTCTACACCGGAGCAGGTGCTGGTATCCATGGCTGAGAGACCTGAAGATGGTTCACATCACAGGACTCTCTACAGACACCCCCTGACAAAAAATCAGCCCAAAGCCTGGCACTTATGTTGCATGGATAGATCCAGAAAAGAAATAACAATCACTACAGTTTGCTCTCAGGAAGCCACATCCCAAAGAAAAGGGGGAGAGTACTGAATCAAAGGAGCACACTGTGGGTCAAAAGAATCTGAACACCAGCCCTTGAGCCCCAGATCTTCCCTCTGACATAGACTGCTCAAATGAGAAGAAACCAGAAAAACAATTCTGATAATATAACAAAACAAGGTTCTTTAATGTCCACCAAAAAAATCAAACTAACTCACCAGCAATAGATCCAAAACAAGAAGAAATCCCTGAATTGCCAGAAAAAGAATTCAGAAGGTCGATTATTAAGCTAATCAAAGAGGCACCAGAAAAAGATAATGCCCAACTTAAAGAACTGTTTTAAAAAATGATAGAAGGTGTGAGGAGAGAAATCTTCAGTGAATTGGCATAAATACAAAACAATCACAACTTCGGGAAATAAAGGACACACAGAAATGCAAAATTTACTGGAAAGTCTCAGCAATGGAATTAAACAAGCAAAATAAAGAACTTCAGAGCTCAAAGACAAAGTTTTTGAAATAACCCAATCCAACAAAGACAAAGAAATGAGAACTTTAAAAAAAGTGAACATAAACAAAGCCTCCAAGAAGTTTGGGATTATGTTAGATGACCAAACAGAAGAATAATTGGCATTCCTGAAAAAGAAGAGAAATCCAAAACTTTGGAAAACACATTTGGGGAAATAGCTGAGGAAAACTTCCCCAGAATTGATACAGATCTAGACATCCAAATACAAGAAGCTCCAAGAACACCAGGGAAATTCATCACAAAAAGAACATTGCCTAGGCATATAGTCATCAGGTTATCTAAAGTCAACACAAAGGAAATAATCTTAATACCTATGAGGCAAAGGCACAGGTAACCTATAAAGAAAAACTGATTAGACTAACAGCAAACTTCTCAGCAGAATCCCTGCAAGCTAGAAGGGATTGGGGCCCTATCTTCAGTCTCCTTAAACAAAACAATTATCAGCTAAGAATTTTGTATTTAGCAAAACAGCTTTATAAATGAAGGAAAGGTACACTCTATTTCAGACAATTAAATGCTGAGAGAATTCACCACTACCAAGCCAGCACTACAAGAACTGATAAAGGGAGCTCTGAATCTTGAAATGAATCTTGGAAACACATAAAAAAAAATCTTTAAAGCATGAATCTCACAGGACATATAAAACAAAAATACAATAAATAAAATGAAGGTATTCAGGCAACAAATAACATGATGAATGAAACACCACCTCACGTCTCAATGCAAACATTGAATGTAAATGACATTAATGCTCCACTTAAAAGATACAAAATGGCAGAATGGATAAGCATTGAGGGCTTACCCATGGATAAGGCCTCATGAGGGCAGCATCTGCTGCCCTCAAGTGACTCGTCTAACACATAAGAACTCACATAAACTTGAGTTTAAAAGGTGGAAAAAGACATTCCATGCAAATGGATACAAAAAGAGAGCAGGAATAGCTATTGTTATATCAGACAAAACAAACTTTAAAGAAACAGCAGTTGAAAAAAGAGGGATATTATATAATGATAAAAGGCCTTATCCAACAGGAAAATATCACAATCCTGAATATATGTACACTTAACACTGGAGCTCCCAAATTTATGAAACAATTACTACTAGACCTAAGAAATGAGATAGATAGTAACACAATAATAGTGTGGGACTTCAATCTCTACTGACAGCACTAGACAAGTCATCAATACAGAAAGTCAACAAAGAAACAATGAATTTAAACTATACCCTAGAACAAATTACTTAACAGTTATTTGCAGAACATTCTACCCAACGACGACAGAATATACATTCTATTCATCAGTGCATGGAACTTTCTCCAAGATAGATGATGCAGTAGCCACAAAACAAGTCTCAATAAATTTAAGTAAATTAAAATTATATCAAGCACTCTCTTACACCACAGCGGAATAAAAATGGATATCTAACCACATATATATGTGTGTGTGTGTGTGTGTGTGTGTATCTCACAATTTCTTTGGGGATATATATATATATATATATATATATATATATATATATATATATCCCCAAAAAGCCCATCCAAGAGTCAGCAGCCTCAAAGAGTGAAACTAGACAAACTCACGAAGATGAGAAAGAATCAACAACAACAAAAAAGCTGAAACCCAAAAGGCTAGAGTGCCTCATCTCCAAGTAATCACAACGTCTCTCCAGCAAGGGTGCAGTACGGGATGGAAAATGAGATGAATGAATTGACAGAAGTAGGCTTCAGAAGGTGGGTAATAAAAAACTACACCAAGCTAAAGGAGCGTGTTCCAACCCAATGCAAAGAAGCTAAGAACCTTGATAAAAAGAGTAGCTGCTAACTAGAATACATATTCTAGTATTCTATTCTTTATATATATAAATATATATAAAGAAACTGAAATATATATAAATATATATAAAGAAATTGTAATATATATAAAAATATATATATAATGGAATAGTACTCAGCCATTAAAAAAACAAAAACAAAAACAAAAAACACAAAAAACACAAATTTATGGCATTTGCACCAACCTGGATGGAACTGGAGACTATTATTCTAAGTGAAGTAACTCAGGAATGAAAAACCAAACATCATATGTTCTAACTCTTAAGTGGGAGCTAAGCTATGAGAATGCAAAGGCATAAGAATAATACAATGCACTTAGGGGACTCGGGGGAAAGGGTGGGAAGGGGATGAGGGATAAAAGACTACAAATTGTGTTTAGTGTATACTGCTTTGGTTATGGGTGCATCGAAATCTCACAAATCACTACGAACTAATTTATTCATGTAACCAAATGCCACCTGTTTCTCAAAAACCTATGGAAATAAAAATTTAAAAGATAAATAAATTAATTTCTAAGATGCTAGGCAATAACATAATCACAAGGCAGACTGATCACTTTCCCGTGCACTGGTAACGTGATTGCACTTAAGCAGAAAAAAAAAGGATCCCATTTTTTTCAAGAAGGAAGCAAATACTTGTTCCTGCCTACTGGCTATTTTATTTGAGAAAGAGCATTGAAGTTACTACTGAGAATGAGGGGGCAAGTTTAGTGTAATAAGTATGAAAACTATGAAAAGATCATGACATAACTTTTGTGGATGAGGAGTAAAAAACCTTTCAGAGGAAAATTTAGAAGAACAGAGACAACTTTGAAGGCATTGCTGTTTCCTCTACCTCCTTGGTTGGAAATAAGAGGCAGAGAACTTAACTGAGATTCCTCAGGAAATAAATTTAGAAATAAAATTAGAACTGCTAGAATTACAAACACTATTATATGTCATTATTACAAAGTCAGTCATCTTACAGATTTGCAATGATTCTACATGAGAAAAGAAAGGAGCCTTAAGACTGTAGAGTAAGTGACTTAATCTAAGGAGACTAGAAATAAATGGGAAAAGTACAGTAAAATAGAATATTGTTTAATTAAGAAAGGCAACTCAGGAGACTCTCAGCTATCCCTTGTGTATATTCACTAGTCTACTCATGAAAATCTGTAGGCAGGAAGGCAAGGAATAGGACTTTGAAATGACACAGCCTTCCTGTATGTGAGGAACTCTGTTTAACCTCATCAAATCAGATGGCAAGGTGCTGATTATTCATGCTTTACACCAACATCCTGAAGAAAAACTGAGGAAGAAATTTCTGAGGATCTTATAAAGCAGCATATAGATTCCACAGGGTCTCCATAATTATTCTCAAAGAAATGGAGCACCTAGACTCATGTGAATTTTAGGGTTTCCTAAGGGGAAAAACATTTTGGGTTTCTATCATGGATGAATCCACTAAATATCAAAGTTTTGGACAAATTTTAAAAGTTCATTTCTTCCTATATCATATCTTACAATGATACTGCCTGTTCTATAGTACCTAAATTTTTTTCTTTAATGGCATTAAGTGACCCTAGCAAGGATGCTTCTAGATGCTACAGAAAGTTTCTTAGACTATCAACCCATGTAGAACTGAGCAAGCAACAATGGTAGAACCATAGCAAATCTCCATCTCTACCACCAACTTAATACACTCTTTTTGTGCCTGGCCTCCCTTTTTTTCTGAAAGAAGACATTTCACAGCTAGGTGCCAAGAAGCTACATCTTTAGGATGCAGTCTCTTCATTGCTTTCTTTATTGAATCTGCCCTTTCCCCATCAAAGTGGCAACCACAATGAGAATATTTATTAAATTCCTTGCAGGAAAATTATTATCAGACATTAGCATGAACCAAAGTCACCTGAAGGACTTGTTAGAATACAAATTGCTGAGAAATTAGCTTATTTGTGTTGGGTTAGAACTTGATCCTTTAGCTCGGGGTAGTTTTTTATTATCCACCTTCTGAAGCCTACTTCTGCAAAGTAGGCTTCTTAGAGTTTCTGATATAAAAGTTTGGAGATGGAGACATAAAATTTGCATTTTTTACAAGTTCCCAGGTGATAATGATGTTGCAGGCCTGGAAACCATACTTTCAGAACCATTGGCACATATATATGGAAGACAGTGAGTTAAAGATAACACAGGGCCAGGAGCAGTGGCTCACGCCTGTAATCCCAGCACTTTGGGAGGCCGAGGCAGGTGGATCACCTGAGGTCAAGAGTTCAAGACCAGCCTGGCCAGCATAGCAAATGCCTGTCTCTACTAAAAAATACAAAAATTAGGCAGGCCCGGTGGCAGGCGCCTGTAATCCCAGCTACTCAGGAGGCTGAGGTAAGGATAATTGCTTGAATCAGGGAGGCAGAAGTTGCAGTGAGCCAAAATCATGCCACTGCACTCCAGCCTGGGTGACACACTGAGAATCCATCTCAGGGGGAAAAAAAAGAAAGATAACACAGAAGGAAATGCTGGGCTAATTAATGTAGTGGAAACAAGAGTAGGATAAATCAAGGGCCTTGCTTGAGAGAATTGGGGAAAAAAGTAGCAATCTTTTATTTACACAGTGTGTGTGTGTGTGTGTGTGTGTGTGTGTGTGTGTGAGATGGAGTCTTACACTGTCACCCAGGCTGGAGTGCAGTGGCACGATCTCGGCTTACTGCAACCTCCACCTCCCAGGTTCAAGTGATTCTCCTGCCTCAGCCTCCTGAGTAGCTGGGATTACAGGTGTCCGCCACCACGCCCAGCTAATTTTTTGTATTTTTAGTAGAGACGGCATTTCATCATGTTGGCCGGGCTGGTCTCGAACGCCTGACCTTGTGATTCACCCACCTCAGCCTCCCAAAGTTCTGGGATTACAGGTGTGAGCCACTGTGTCCGGTTGTATTGAGGAGCTTTTTTATAAACAAAACAGAGAAATGTGAGGAATAAGTAGAGGAAGACTTCCTTGTTTAGAAAGGAAAAATAAGTCTTCCTGTATGCTTTGGAGGTGGTATATAAGAGAGAAAGAAAAGGGATAGAATGGAATATAGTGCAAAAATGGATTTCTGACTTTTGCTGGAGAGTTAATTTATAATAGCATGTGAGGTGGGAGAATATATGGGTGTATATCTCATATGTTTGTAGACACAGTGATAGGAGTATGTGTGATATTCACTTTTAATTGTATCTGTATTCTTAGTATAGTAGGAGATAAGGTCGTCAATTGAGAGTAAAAATAAAAAGGATGTTAAAGCTTCCAGGACAGAAATTTATTGGGGCGGGGTCAAAAGAAATTTATTGGGTGGGGTCCAAGATGGCTGACTAGAAACAGCAGCCATCAGAGTCTCCCATCGGAAAGAATCATAATTAGCATGTGAATCCTTCACCAGCAACCAAGATATCCAGGTTCTCTCACCAGAACTGATTAAGTGGCTGGCGTGATCCATGGAGAGGAAGAAAGAGCAGAGTCCTGTGGTGGCCAACTGAGAGCAACATGAGGCATAGGAGCCCCCACACCCAAGCCGAGAGTGGTGGTGAGTGTGCCACCCAGCCAGGGAAACCATGCTTTTTCCACAGAACTGTGCAACCCACGGATCAGAAGATCCCGCTCACAAACCCACACCACTAGGACCCAGGGCCCCAACCCGTAGCCGCTCATATTCTCAAGCACCTCTCAGCTAGAATTTGCTTAAGCATGCTGAGTTCCTGAGGGGAAGGGCAACCAGCAGCACAGCTGCAACTGCCTCCTGTCTAAGCCCTTTGAGCTCCTTGCGGAGGGGCAGGAGCCAATACTGGGACTCACAATTGCCTAAAACACTAAGCTCCCTGGGCAGGGGAAGGGTGCCATCCATCTCTATAGCTCCAGGCCATGCTTTTTCCCTGATGGAGCTGGGGAGGCTGGACGGCTTGGTCAGCCCAACACACTAACAGTGACAGACTGCGACCAGAGCACGTCTTCAGGTCTGAAACTGACTCATCCTTTCTCACTGAGTGGGGCTTCCCTGCAGGAACTCCAACTCCAGCCGCAGGCTCAGGGATAGAAGCCAGATCTCCCTGGGCCTGAGCCCTTAAGTGGGAGGGGTCGCCGCAGTGTCTGCAGACCAGCAGACTTAGCCTTTCCTCCAAATAGTTCTGAGGAATCCGGGAAGCCCAGACGAGTAGGTTTCCCCTCAGTGAAGCACACCCCCTTCATCAAGTGACAGTCAAAGTGCTTCATTAAAAGGGTCCTATTCCCCACGACATCCAACTGGGTGAGACCCTCCAACAGGAGTTGTCAGAAACCCTATACAGGAGTGATCCTACTGGCATCAGTTTGGTGCCCCTTGACATTAGAGATTTCAGAAGAAAGAGCAATCACCCATCTTTGCTGTTCTCCAGCCTCCTTGAGTGACATCTCCAGGTGCTGGAGCGAACCAGATGAATAGGGCCTGAAGTGAACATGCAACAAACCACAGCAGCCCTACAGAAGAGAGACCTGATGATTGAAATAAAAACAAACAGAAAGTAACAAAAGAATCAACAACAAAAAAAGTCCCTACAAAAACCTCATCCAAGGGTCAACAGCCTCAAAATTGAAACTAGACAAACACACAAAGATGAGAAAGAATCAACAAAAAAAAGCTGAAAACCAAAAAGGCTATAGTGACTCTTTTCCAAATGATCACAAGGTCTCCCAGCAAGGGCACAGAACTGGATGGAAAGCGAGATGAATGAATTGACAGAAGTCGGCTTCAGAAGATGGATAATAAAAAACCATGTTGAGCTAAAGAGCTTGTTCTAATCCAATGCGAAGAAGCCAAGAACCTTGATAAAAAGTTAGAGGAGCTGCTAACTAGAATAATCAGTTTAGAGAGAAACAAGTGACCTGATGGAGCTGAAAAACAGCACAAGAACTTCGTAAAGTATACGGAAGTATCAGTAGGCGAATAGACCAAGTGGAAGAAAGGATATCAGAGTTTGAAGACCACCTTGCTGAAATAAGGCATGCAGACAAGATTAGAGAAAAAAAAATGAAAGGGAACAAACAAAGCCTCCAGGAAATATGGAACTTTGTAAAAAGACTAAACCTACGATTGATTGGAGTACCTGAAGGAGATGGGGAGAATGGAAACAAACTGCAAAACACACTTCAGGATATTATCCAAGAGAACTTCCCCATCCTAGCAAGAAAGGCCAACATTCAAATTCAAGAAATACAGTGAACACAACTAAGATAATCCTCGAGAAGATTACTCCCAAGACACATAATCACCAGATTCTCCAAGATTGAAATGAAGGAAAACATGTTAAGTGCAAACAGAGAGAAAGGCAAAGTAACCTACAAAGGGAAGCCCATCAGACTAAGAATGGAGCTTCAGCAGAAACTCTACAAGCCAGAAGAGAGTGGGAGCCAGCCAATATTCAATATTCTTAAAGAAAATAATTTTCAACCCAGGATTTTATATCCAGCCAAACTAAGCTTCGTAAGTGAAGGAAAAATAAAATCCTTTCCAGACAAGCAAATGCTGAAAGATTTTGTTACCACCAGGCCTCCCTCGCAAGAGCTTCTGAAGGGAGCATTAAATATGCACCTAAAGTAGAAGAGAAAAATATTTAAATGTGAGTATTGAGCCTTTTTTTTAAAAAAAACTACTTTTATTTTATTTTAGATTCAAGGCATACATGTGAAGGTTTTTTACATGGGTATGTAGTGTGGTGCTGAAGTTTGGGGTACAATTGATCTCATTACCCAGGTAGTAATCAGAGTACCCAGTAGGTAGTTTTTCAATCCTTAAAACCTAGTAATCTAAGAATGATGGTTTCCAGCTGCATCCATGTCCCTACAAAGGACACAAACTCATCCTTTTTTATAGCTGCATAGTATTCCATGGTGTATATGTGCCACATTTTCTTAATCCAGTCTGTCACTGATGGACATTTGGGTTGATTCTAAGTCTTTGCTATTGTGAACAGTGCCACAATAAATAAAGTATAATAATAATAAAAAATAAATTAAAAAAAAACCTAGTAATCTCCATTGTTTATTGATATCATCTTTATGTCCTTGTGTACCCAAAGTTTAACTCCCACATATAAGCGATAACATGCAGTATTTGGTTTTCTATTTTTTCATTAATTTGCTGAGTATAATGGCCTCTAGCTGCATCCATGTTGCTGCAAATAATATAATTTTATTCATTTTTATGGCTGCATAGTATGCCATAGTATGCACTACATATTCTTTATTGAGTCCAGCATTGTTTAGTACCTAGGTTGATTCCACGTATTTGCTATTGTGAATTGTGCTCTGATGAACACATACATGCATGTATTTTTTTTTTTAACTTTACATTCTGGGATACATGTGCAGAATGTCCTGGTTTATTACATAGGTATACAGGTGCCATGTTGGTTTGCTGCACCTTATCAACCCCTCATCTAGGTTTTAAGCCCCACATGCATTAGGTATTTGTCCTAATGACCTCCCTCACCTTGCCACCACCCCCTGCAAGGCCCAGTGTGTGATGTTCCCCTCCCTATGTCCATGTGTTCTCATTGTTTAACTCCCATGTATGAGTGAGAATATGCAGTCTTTGATTTTCTGTTCCTGTGTTAGTTTGCTGAGAATGATGGTTTCCAGCTTCATCCATGTCCCTGCAAAGGGCATGAACTCATCCTTTTTTATGGCTGCATAGTATTCCATGAAATATATGTGCCACGTTTTCTCTATCTAGTCTATCATGGATGGGCATTTGTGTTGGTTCCAAATCTTTGCTATTGTAAATAGTGCTGCAATAAACATATGTGTGCATGTGTCTTTATAGTAGAATGATTTATAATCCTTTGGGTATATACCCAGTAATGGGATTGCTTGGTCAAATGGTATTTCTGGTTCTAGATCTTTGAGGAATCACCACAGTGTCTTCCACAATGGTTAAACTAATTTACACTCCCACCAACAGTCTAAAAGCATTTCTATATCCCCACATCCTCTCCAGCATCTGTTGTTTCCTGACTTTTTAATGGTCGCCATTCTAACTGGTGTGAGATGGTATCTCATTGTGGTTTTGATTTGCATTTCTCTATGACCAGTGATGATGAGCTTTTTTTATATGTTTGTTGGCCACATAAGTGTCTTCGTTTAAGAAGTGTCTGTTCATATCCTTTGCCCACTTTTTGATTGGGTTGTTTTTGTTTTGTTTTGTTTTGTTTGTAAATTTGTTTAAGTTCCTTGTAGATTCTGGATATTAGACCTTTGTCAGATGGATAGATTGCAAAAATTTTCTCGCCTTCTTTAGGTTGCCTGTTCACTCTGATGCTAGTTTCTTTTGCTGTGCAGAAGCTCTTTAATTTAAATAGATCCCATTTGTCAATTTTGGCTTTTGTTGCAATTACTTTTGGTGATTTAGTCATGAATTATTTTCTCATGCCTATGTTCTGAATGGTATTGCCTAGGTTTACTTCTAGACATTTTATAATTATACGGTGCATTTAAGTCTTGAGTCCATCTTGAGTTAATTTTTGTATAAGGTATTTAGAAAGGGTGCAGTTTCAGTTTTCTGCATATGGCTAGCCAGTTTTCCCAGCACCATTTATTAAATAGGGAATCATTTTCTCATTGCTTGTTTTTGTCAGGTTTGTTGAAGATCAGATGATTGCAGATGTGTGGTGTTATTTCTAAGGTCCCTGTTCTGTTTCTTTCATCTATATATCTGTTTTGGTACCAGTACCATGCTGTTGTGGTTACTGTGGGCTTGTAGTATACTTTGAAGTCAGGTAGCGTGATGCCTCCAGTTGTGTTGTTTTTGCTTAGGATTGTTGTGGCTATACAGGCTCTTTTGTGGTTCTATATGAAATTTAAAGTAGTTTTTCTCTGATTCTGTGAGGAAAGTCAAGGGTAGTTTTATGGGAATTGCATTGAACCTATAAATTACTTCAGGCAGTATGGCCATTTTCGTGATGTTGATTTTTCCTATCCATAAAGCATGGAATGTTTTTCCATTTGTTTGCTTCCTCTCTTACTCCCTTCAGCAGTGGTTTATAGTTCTCCTTGAAGCGGTCCTTCATGTCCCTTGTAAGTTGTATTTCTAAGTATTTTATTCTATTTGTAGCAATTGTGAATGGGAGTTCACTCATGATTTGCCTCTCTGCTTGTCTATCATTGGTGTTTAGGAAAGCTTTGATTTTGTATCCTGAGACTTTACTGAAGTTGCTTATCAGCTTAAGGAGTTTTTGAGCTGAGATGATGGAGCTTTTTAAATATACAGTCATGTCATCTGCAAACAGAGACAATTTCCATTCCTCTCTTCCTGTTAGAATACTCTTTATTTCTTTCTCTTGCCTGATTGCCCTGGCCAGAACTTCCAATACTACGTTGAGTAGGAGTGGTTTGAAAGGGCATTCTTTTCTTTTGCTGGTTTTCAAATAGAATGCTTCCAGCTTTTGCCCATTCAGTATGATAATGGTTATGGGTTTGTCATAAATAGCACTTATTATTTTTTGATATGTTCCATCAATACCTAGTTTATTGAGAGTTTTTTATCATGAAGCGATGTTTAATTTTATCAAAGACCTTTTCTGCATCTATTGAGGTAATCATGTGGTTTTTGTCATTAGTTCTGTTTATGTGATGGATTACATTTCTTGATTTGCATACATTGAACCAGCTTTGCATTCCAGGGATGAAGGCGACTTGATCATGGTGGATAAGCTTTTTGATATGCTGCTGGATTTGGTTTGCCAGTATTTTATTGAGGATTTTTGTATCAATGTTCATCAAGGATATTGGCCTGAAATTTTCTTTTTTTGTTGTGTCTCTGCCAGGTTTTGGTATCAGGATGATGCTGGTCTCATCAAATGAGTTAGGGAGGAGTCCCTCTTTTTCTATTTTTTTTTGGGGAATAGTTTCAGAAGGAATGGTATCAGCTCCTCTTTGTAACTCTGGTAGAATTTGACTGTGAATCTCTCTGGTCCTGGCCTTTTTTTTTCATTGTTAGGCTATTAATTACCACCTCAATTTCAGAATTTGATATTGGTCTATTCAGGTATTCAACTTCTTCCTGGTTTAGTCTTGGGAGGTTGTATGTGTCCAGGAATTTATCTATTTCTTTTAGATTTTCTAGTTTATTTGCATAGAGTTGGTTATAGTATTCTCTGATGGTGGTTTGTATTTCTGTGGGCTCAGTGGTGATATCCCCTTCATCATTTTTTATTATGTCTGTTTGGTTCTTTTTTCTTTTCTTTTTTATCAGTCTGGCTAGCAGTGTATCTATTTAGTTAATCTTCTCAAAAAACTAGCTCCTGGATTCATTGATTTTTTTGAAGGGTTTTTCGTATCTCTATCTCCTTCAGTTCTGCTTTGGTCTTAGTTATTTCTTGTCTTCTGCTAGCTTTTGAATTTGTGTGCTCTTGCTTCTCTAGTTCGTTTAGTTCTCATGTTACAGCTTCCATTTTGGATCTTTCCCACTTTCTGATATGGGCATTTAGTGTGATAAATTTCCCTCTTAACACTGCATTAGCTGTGTCCCAGAGATTCTGGTACATTGTCTCTTTGTTTTCATTGGTTTCAAAGAATTTTTTTTTATCTCTGCCTTAATTTTGTTATTTACCCAGTAGTCATTTGGGAGCAGGTAGTTCAGTTTCCATGTAGTTGTATGGTTTTGAGTGTATTTCTTAATACTGAGTTTTAATTTGATTGCACTGTGGACTGAGAGACTGTTTTTATTATTTCCATTCTTTTGCATTTGCTGAGGAGTGTTTTACTTCCAATTATATGGTCAATTTTATAATAAGTGTTATCTTGTGCTGAGAAGAATGTATATTCTGTTGATTTAGGGTGGAGAGCTTCGTAGATGTCTATTAGGTGCACTTGGTCTACAGCTGAGTTCAAGTCCTGAATATTCTTGTTAATTTTCTGTCTTGTTGATCTGTCTAATATTGGCAGTAGTCTCCAATTAAAAGTCTCTGACTATTATTGTGTGGAAGTCTAAGTCTCTTTGTAGGTCTCATAGAACTTGATTTATGAATCTGGGTGCTCCTGTATTGGGTGCGTATATATTTCAGTTAGTTAGCTCTTCTTGTTTCATTGATCCCTTTACTATTAGGTAATGCCCTTCTTTGTCTTTTTTGATCTTTGTTGGTTTAAACTGTGTTTTTTCAGAGACTACAGTTACAACCCCTGCTTTCTTTGCTTTCCATTTGCTTGGTAAATATTCCTCCATCCCTTTATTTTGAGCCTATGTGCATCTTTGCATGTGAGATGCGTCTCCTGAATACAAAACACTAATGGATCTTGACTCTTTATCCAATTTGCCAGTCTGTCTTTTAATTGGGGCCTTTAGCCCATTTACCTTTAAGGTTAGTATTGTTATGTGTGAATTTGATTCTGTCACCATGATGCTAGCTGCTTGTTTTGCACATTAGTTGATGCAGTTTCTTCATAGTGTCATTCGTCTTCATCTTTTAGTGTGTTTTTGCAGTGGCTGGTACCAGTTTTTCCTTTCCATATTTAATGCTTCCTTCAGGAACTCTTGTGAGGCAGGCCTGGTGATGACAAAATCCTTCAGCATGTGCTTGTCTGTAAACAATTTTATTAACCCTTTGCTTATGAAGCTATGTTTGGCTGGATATGAAATTCTGGGTGTAAAATTCTTTTCTTTAAAAATGTTGAATATTGGCCCCTCACTCTCTTCTTGATTGTAGGATTTCTGCAGAGAGAACCGCTGTTAGTCTAATGAGCTTCCATTTGTAGGTTCCTTTGCCTTTCTCTCTGGCTTCCTTAACATTTTTTCCTTCGTTTCAACCTTGGAGAATGTGAAGATTATGTTTCTTGGGGTTATTCTTCTCTAGGAGTATCTTAGTGATTTTCTCTGTATTTCCTGAATTTGAATGTTTGCCTTCCTTGCTAGGTTGGGGATATTCTCCTGGATAATAACCTGAAGTGTTTTCCAACTTGGTTTATTTCTCCCTGTCACTTTCAGGTATACCAGTCAATCATAGGTTTTGTCTTTTAACACAATTTCATATTTATTGGAGGCTTTGGTCGTTTCTTTTCATTCTTTTTTTCCCAATCTTGTCTTCACAACTTATTTCAGTATGTTGATATTCAATCTCTCACATCCTTTCTTCTGCTTGATCAATTCAGCTATTGATATGTGTGTATCCTTCATGAAGTTCTCATGCTATGTTTCTCCACTCCATCAGGTCATTTATGTTTCTCCCTAAACTGGTTATTCTAGTTAGCAGCTCCTGTAACATTTTATCAAGGTTCTTAGCTTCCTTGCATTGGGTTAGAACATGCTCCTTTAGCTCAGAGGAGTTTGTTATTACTCACCTTCTGAAGCCTACTTCTGTCAATTTTTCAATCTCATTCTTCATCCAATTTTGTGCCCTTGCTGGAGAGGAGTTGTGATCATTCAGAGGATCATTGTGGTTTTTGGAATTGTTAGCATTTTTGTGCTGGTTTTTCCTCATCTTTGTGGATTTATCTACCTTTGATCTTTGAGGCTGATGACCTTTGAATGAGATTTTTGTGTGGGAGTCTTTTTGTTGATTTTGATGTTGCTTTCTGTTTGTTAGTTTTTCTTCTAACAGTCACACCCCTCTTATGCAGGTCTGCTGCAGTTTGCTAGGGGTCCACTCCAGATCCTGTTCAGCTGGGTATCACCAGTGGAGGCTGCAGAATAGCAAAGACTGCTGCCTGCTCCTTCCTCTGGAAGCTTCATCCCAGACTGACACTGACCTGATGCCAGCTGGAGCTCTCCTGTATGAGGTGTCTGTCTAACCCTGTTTGGAGGTTTCTCCCAGTCAGGAAGCATGGAGGTCAGGTACCCACTTGATGAGGCAGTCTGTTTCTTAACAAAGCTGGTGCACTGTGCTGGGAGAATCCCTCTTGTCAGGATCAGCTGATCTCTTCAGAGCCAGTAGGCAGGAGAGATTAAATTCACTGAAGCTGCACCCACAGCCACCCCTCTCCCAGGTGCTCTGTCTCAGGGAGATGGGAGTTTATCTGTAAGCCCCTGACTGGGGCTATTACCTTTCCTTCAGTGATGCCCTGCCCAGTTAGGAGGAATTTAGAAGCAGTCTGACCACAGTCGCTTTGCTAAACTCTGGTAGATTCCACCCAGTCCACACATCCCAGTCTCCTTACAACTGTCAGGAGAAAACCATCTACTAAAGCCTCAGTAATGGCGGATGCCCCTCCCCCTATCAAGCTCGATCATCTGAGGTCAACTTCAGACTGCTGTGCTGGCAGCGAGAATTTCAAGCCAGTGGTTCTTAACTTGCTGGGCTCCATGAGAGTGGGACTCGCTGCTTGGCTCCCTGGTTTCAGCCCCTTTTCCAGGGGAGTGAATGGTTCTCATTTGCTGGGGTTCCAGGCACCACTGGGTTATGCAAAAAAATCTCCTGCAGCTAGGTTAGTGTCTGCCCAAACAGCTGCCCAGTTTTGTGCTTGAAACCCAGGACCTTGGTGGTGCAGGCACACGAGGGAATCTCCTGATCTGCAGATTGCAAAAACCATGGGAAAAGCATAGTATTCTGGCCAGGTAGCACTGTCCCTCAAGGCTTCCCTTGGCTGTGGGAGGGAGGTTTTCCCGTCTTCTTGCACTTCCCTGATGAAGCAATGCCCCACACTGCTTCTGCTCACCCTCCTGGGTTGCACCCACTGCCTAACCAGTCCCAGTGAGATGAACTGGGTACTTCCATTAGAAATGCAGAAATCACCCGCCTCCTGCATTGGTGTATCTGAGAGCTGCAGACAGGAGCTGGTCCTATTCCTCCATCTTGGCCCCAATCCTCACATATATCTTTTGGATAGAATTACTTATTTTCCTTTGTGTATATACCCAGTAATAAGATTGCTGGGTCAAATGGTAGGTCTATGTTTAGTTTTTTGAAGAATCTTCAAACTGCTTTCCACAGTGGCTGAACTAATTTATTTCCTCACCTATAGTGTACAAGTGATAGTTTCTTTTGCTGTGCAGAAGCTCGTAAGTTTAATTAGGTCCCACTTGACAATTTTTGTTTCCATTGCTACTGCTTTTGAACCCTTAGTCATAAATCAGTTGCCACGGCCAATGTTCAGAATGGTATTTCCTAAATGTTTTCCCGGATTTTTATAGTTTTTGGTATTATCTTTAAGTATTAAATTTACCATGAATTAGTTTTTGTATATGGTTAAAAGTAGGGGTTCAATTTTATTCTTCTGCATATAGTTAACTGGTTATTACAGCACTATTTGTTGATTGGGGGTCCTTTCTCCATTGTTTACTTTTGTCAACTTTGTTGAAAATCAAATGGTTTTAGGTGAGAAGCTTTACTTCTGGATTCTCTATTCCATTCCATTAGTTTATGTGTCTGTTTTTTTTTGTTGTTGTTGTTGTTGTTTTTTAATCAGTACCATGCTGTTTTAGTTACTATAGCCATGTAGTAGAGTTTGAAGACAGGTAATGTCATGCCTCCAGTTTTGTTCAATTTGTTCAGGATTTCTTTGGCTATTCTTATAGCTTTTCAGGCTATTTTCTGGTTCCATGTGAATATTACAATAGCTTTTTCTAATTATGTGGAAAATGATATTAATAGATTGATAGGAAATACCATTGAATCTGTAGTTTGCTTTTGGTAGTATGACCATTTTAACAATATTGATTGATTCTTTAACAATACTTATCGATATTAATTCACTTTTGATTCCATGAGCATGGAATGTTTTTCCATTAGTGATATCTATGATTTATTTCAGCAGTGTTTTGTAGTTTTTCTCATAAAGATATTTCCCCTTTTAGCTAGGTGTGTTTGTACATGATGTGGTTATTATGAATGAGATTGCATTCTTGATTTGGCTTTTAGCTAAGAAATGCTATTAATAGTTGTACATCGAGTCTGTGTCCCAAAACGTTACTGAAGTTTTTTATCAGGCCTAGGAGCATTTTGGCGGAGTCCTTAGAATTTTCTAGGCATAGAATTATATCATCAGTAAATTGAGATAATTTGACTTCTTTTCGTATTTGGATGCCTTTTATTTATTTCTCTTGTCTGATTGCTCTGGCTAGGACTTCCAGTACTATGTTGAATAGGAATGGTGAGAGTTGGCATCATTGTCTTATTCTAGATCTTTAGAAGAATGCATCCAGCTTTTGCCTGTTTATTATGATGTTGGCTGTGGGTTTGTCATAAATGGCTCTTATTCTAAGGTATGTTCCTTTGATGTCTGGTTTGTTGAGGGTATTTATCATGAAAAAACATTGAATTTTATCAAAAGCTTTTCCTACACCTATTGAAATAATCATACAGTTTTTGTGTTTATTTATGTAGTGATTAATATTTATTGATCTGCATATGTTGAAGCAACCTTGCATTTCTAAAATAAAGCCTACTTGATTGTGGTGAATTAGTTTTTTGTGTGCTACTGGATTTACTTTACTAGTATTTTACTGAGGATTTTTGCATCTTTCTTTATCAGGGACAGTGGCCTGTAATTTTCTTTTTTATTTTGTGCTTGCCAGACTATGAAACTGGCTTCATAGAATGAAAGGGAGAAGTTGCTCCTCTTTGAATAGTTTTGTTAAGATTGGTATCAGCTCTCTTTGTATGCCTTTGTATGTAGAATTTGGGTGTGACTTCATCTGGTGCAGCACTTCTTTTGCTTTTTTTTTATTTATTTATTACTGTTTCAAATTTGGAACTCATTATATCATTCTTCAAGGTTTCAGTTTCTTCTTCATTTAATCTTGGGAGGTTATGTGGCTCCAGGCATTCATTCATTTTCTCTGTCTTTTCTGGTTTGTATACATAGAGGCATTCATAATAGTCTGAGGATCTTTTGTATTTCTGTAGGGTTGCTTGCAATGTCACCTTTGTCATTTTTTATTGTGCTTATTTGGATCTTCTTTCTTTTCTTTAACCTAGCTGATGGTGTATTGATCTTATTTGTCTTTACAAAAAAAACTAGTTTTTTTAAATCATATGTTTGGATTTTTGGGTCTCAATTTTATTCAGTTCTGCTGATTTTAGTTATTTATTTTCTTCTGTTACATTTAGGGTTAGTTTTCTTTTTCCTAAATGCAATGTTAAATTCTTAATTTGAGATATTTGTAACTTCCTGATGTAGGTGTTTAGCAGTATAAACTTTTCTCTAAGCACTGTTTTGCTGTATCCCAGAGATTTTGGTATGTTGTGTCTCTGTTTTTATTTATCTAGTCTCTAAGAACATTTTATTCCTTCCTTAATTTTATTGTTTAACCAGAAGTCATTTAGGAGCAAGTTGTTTAGTTTCCATGTAATTGTGTGGTTTTTAGAGATCTTCCTTGTATTGATTTATATTTTTATTTCATTTTGGCCCAAGAGCATAAGTTTAATGATTTTAATATTTTTGAATTTATTGACCCTTGCTTTATAGTTGAGCAAGTGGTAAATCTTAGAGTATGTTCTGTGTGCAGTTGAGGAGAATGTATGTCCTGTGATTTCTGAGGTGAAGTATTCTGTAGAAGTCTATTGAGTCCAATTGGGCAAGTGTCAGCTTTAAGTCCAGAATTTCTTTGTTTTTCACCTCAAGGATATGTTCAACACTGTCAGTGGGGTGTTGAGGTCTCCCAATATTATTGTGCGGATGTCTACGTCGTTTTGTAGGTTTAGAAGTGCTTGTTTTATGAATCCAGGTACCCTAATATTGAGTGCATATATATTTAGCATAGTTAAATATTCTTGTTGAATTGAACCCTTTATCATTATGTAATATTCTTTTTTGTCCCTTTTGACTGTTGTTGGCTTAATGTTTCTTTTATCAAACATAACAACAGCAATTCCTGCAACCCATTACTTTAAGCCTATGAATGTTTACATCTGAGCTTTGTATCTTAAATACAGAAGATGGTTGAGTCTTGTGTTTTATTCACCTTGCCACTCTGTGCTTTTTAAGGGGATGTTTATATTACTTACACTGAAGGTTAATATTGATATCTGAGATTTTGATTTGGTCATGAAGTAGTTAACTTGTTGCTTTGTAATGTTGATTTTGTAATTGCTTTATGGAATCTGTGAGATATGTACTTAAGTGTGTTTTTGTGATAGCAGGTATCATTCTTCTATTTCCATGTTTAAAACTTCCTTAAGTGCTCCTTGTAAGTCTGACCTAGCGGTAACAAATTTCCTTAGTGATTGTTTGTCTGGAAAAGATTTTATTTCTCCATCATTTGTGAAGCTTGGTTTTATGAGATATGAAATTCTTGGTTGCAATTTCTTCAAGAATCCTAATTATGCAGGAACGTGAAATGTTTTCCTCTCAAAATTCTGTTCCAGGCTACTCTTATTTCAGATGGACACTGTAGTCTATCTCCAGAGCACAATGTCATTGAGGGCCACAGGAAACTCTTGTTTAATGACTCTGTGGAAACGGTGTCAGGGTAGAACCTTGTTACTCAGCCCAATACAGATAGCTTTATAGTTTGCCTGTTCCCCAGTGTAATAGCACTGCTGATTTGTGTAAAGGCAGGGCTCTGTCTTTCAACTCATGCACGTAGGTGTTGGTTGTCATGGTGTTGGATGCTTGAGTTCATGTAACCACAGGCTCTGGGGATGTGGTTATGTGACAGCAGAATTGGAAACTGATACATAGTTACCCACTTCGCCGGCCCCTATGTGGCCTGCTGAACAGCATGTTTGAGTCCTGAAGGGGTTGGAGCAGGGTCAGGATAGACCAGAGTTCAAGTGCTTCCTGTGATGGGAAGGAGCAAACTGATCCCCAGGTCACTGGCCAGATGCTCAGGAAGGGGAAGGCAAAATGCTTAGGTGGTGAGAACCCAAGGGAATATCACATGCCTGTTGGGGTTGGGTTTTCAGAAGGGCTCTGGGACACAACTAAAATGTTCATTTGGGGAAAAAGTGAGTGGGCTGGATGCCAGAAGGTGGCAAGCCTCATTTGGCAGGGAGTAGTGGAGGTGGGGAGTTGTGGGTTGTGCAGTCTGCCCACTCCTTCTTTATATCTTGGCTGTAGAATCCATTCTGGTTGTGCACAACTGTGCCAAGTCTCCTCATTCCCTCTCTGGCCTGAGGGTAGTGTGGGCAAGGGCAACAGCATAGGTGATAGTGAAAGGCTTTCAAGTACCTCTGGGCAATTTGATCCCAGAGAAATACAAAATCATGACTGACTGCGGTGTTAGGCAGGGATGGGTTGGCTGCACTGGGAGGGAGCCCAAGTTGAAGGGCCATGCCTGGCAAGGAGCAGTGGGGGTGGGGGTCACGTGGTATGCAGTCTGGCCACCTGTCAATAAAGCATTTATAGCATGCTGGAGTTGCAAAAAAGTGCCCAAATAATGAGCCTTAATCAGGAAATAAAGGATTTTCATTAGAGATATTTCCAAGAAAAAACCCAGAGGGTAATAATTTTTATTTGCTCAAGACTCAGAGACTATTAATCAGGATTCTAATTTTCAGTGATATTAGAATCTTTCAATGCTAGGTAGGGCTGAAAAATCTTTTTGTAGATTTCTGACTTTATGCTATAAATATATTGATACAATTATATATAATTAGAAAGAACATAAGAGAAAATAAAGAGGGGGAGAAGTGGGGGAAAGGAGGGAAAGGGAATAGAAGGAAAGATTTTCTGCTTTTAACCCCCACCTTTCCCTGCTAACATTAATATTTACATATTACATCCACTATGAATACTAATAGCTAATGCTTATGATGGGCCTACTCTGTGCAACACACTACACTAAGCACTCTTTATGTTTTGTCAATAAGAATTAACCATATCACAATTAGGTAGGTCCCATTACTATATTTATTGTGCAAGAAAGATTACTAATAACTTGAAAAGCTAGGAAATTTGACTTTAACTGACATAATAAGCTCTGGACTAACATTGTTCTGTAACTTTCCTTTTGCAACTGATGTTATGTAGTACAGCATTAACATGTAATTACATAGAGATCCTATGCATAGCATAATGTGCCATCATTGAGTTTTACAGTAATTTAACCAATTTTTCTTGATGAATATTTGAGCTATTTACATTTTATTTTACAGTTACTAATACTGACAGAGGGAACATCACTGAATATGTATCTCTGTGCAGGTATAGTAGTGCTTAGGTAACATTGATTTCTAAAATTATTGTATTCCTTTGATTTATGTGTCAATATTACATTGTGTTAATTACTGGGCTCTTATAATGCTTTATTTGTGTAAGAAAATTTATTACTCATTTTTATCTTTAAAAACATGTTTTAATCTTTCATATTTTCTGCTCCAGTTGAATTTGACAGTCAGCTTGTCAATTACCAACAACAAAATTCTGTGGCCTATTGATTTTTTACTTAGAACTGCATTTAATTATTTTAGAATAACTTAAGTTATAGTAATATCTTCACAATGTTCAGCCATCGTGACACCTCTTTATCATTGCTTGTCACTCTCAGTCATTTTTATTTCTTCTGCTCTGAATTTTCTATTTATATATTTTGCCCATATGTTTATTGTCATTTCATATTTCATACTAATGTTAATAATAGCTTTATTAAGATTATTAACCTTTAATCTATTAAAATATTATAAATCTGATTAATATATACAGTGGTGGAGTGGCTATGATGACAGGCTCTGAAACCAGATTGCCTGAATTCAAGTCCTCATTCTACACTTTGCAAGCTGTGTGACATTGTGAGAGCTTCATAGAGTTGCTATGAAATTTAAATTCACTAGTACACATAAGTTGCTTAGAATGACTTATAATACACTGTAATCACTCAATAAATTTGAGTATGTGAAAAGGACTCCATATTCTCACAAACCATCTCTTGTTTTTATTATAAAATTAATTTTAATTGCAAAAATACATAAATGCATTTTCTGTGTTAAAAAGACACAAAGCATTATAAATTATGTTAAATTTTTTCATTAACAATCCACCCGACAGATTAGCCACTAATGTATGATGGGTTTTCTTTGTGGCATTTTTCAATTAACTTATATACACATTGTGAGTCATAAAATATATGGACTTTTACTTATGGGTTTCTTTTTAATACAAAATATATAAAATATTTCAGGTTACATTGGGCAGTTTGCTCCTCTCAAATATTACCAAGATGATATGGAATTGTCTTCATGGACTTTTTATCTTTTTGCAGTGATTGTTTTTGCTTATTCCACTATCACTTTCTTTTATTTCTAATAACTTCATATGTGTTGATAACTATTATTAAGTCCACTACATTATTTTTGGCCCTTCCTGAATACTCAGATTTGAGTGGTAGAATCAACATTTCAAAATCCTTAATTACTATTGATTCAAATTCTTAGACTAAAATAGAAAAGAACTGATAAATTTATAATATTGGGTCTTCCCATTGATGAGCATGATTTATTCCCCATTTATCATGCCATTCAATAAAATGTGTGTTAGTTTGTCTTCACACTGTTGATAAAGACATACCTGAAACTAGGAACAAAAAGAAGTTTAATTGGACTTACAGTTCCACAGGGCTGGGGAGGTCTCAGAAAAATGGTGGAGGGTGAAAGATATTTCTTACATGGTGGCAGCAACAGAGAATGAGGAAGAAGTAAAAGCAGAAACCCCTGATAAACCCATCAGATCTCGTGAGACTTATTCACTATAACAAGAATAGCACAGGAAAGACTGGTCCCCATGATGCAATTACCTTCCACTGGGTCACTCTCACCACACGTGGGAATTCTGGGAGATAAAATTCAAATTGAGATTTGAATGGGGACACAGCCAAACTATATCAAATGTTACCATTTCATATTTCTTCTTGGGTTTATTCTAAGGTGCATTATAATTTTTGTGTTATGGCAAGAAGGAGCTTTCTCTAATTACATTTTCTAGTGTTACTTGCTGGTGTATTGCATAGGTAGGGGAAAGTTATTTAATATATTTCTGCCTATTTATCGGTAAGATGAGAATAATAATGGTAGGAAAATTATTGTAAGGTTGTTGTGAGGATTAAATTTGTTAACATATAAAAGTATTTTTATTCCATCCTTTTCTTAGTCTTGAATTTATCGAAAACTTTAAAACTATTAAGTGAATTTATAAATTTTCTAACATATAACTATTCTTGGTGTTCTGAGTTAAACCATATTTTTAGATGGCTAAATTCCAGTTTTTAAAATTTTATTTAGGGTCTATGCATTTGTGAAAAATCAGATGGTTGTAGGTGTGGAGCCTTACTTCTGGGTTCTCTATTCTGTTCCATTGGTTTATGTGTCTGTTTTTGTGCTGATACCATACAGTTTTGGTTACTGTAGCCCTGTGATACAGTTTGAAGTCAGGTAAGATAATACCTCCAGTTTTGTTCTATTTGCTTAGGATTGCCTTGGCTATTTGGGCTTCTTTTTCAGTTCTGTATGAATTTTAAAATACTTTTTCTAGTTCTGTGAAGATTGTCATTGGTAGTTTGATAGAAATGACATTAAATCTGTATGTTGCTTTGGGCATTATGGCCCTTTTAACAATATTGATTGTTCCTCTCCATGAGCATGGAATGTTTTTCCATTTCTTTCTGGCATCTCTGATTTCTTTGAGCACTGTTTTGTAGTTCACATTGTAGAGACCTTTCACCTCCCTTGTTAGCTGTAATTTTAGGTATTTTATTCTTATTTTGGTGTTAAAATTTTTTTTTATTTCATTAGTTTTGGGGGAACAAGTGGTGTTTGGTTACATGGATAAGTTCTGAAGTGGCAAATTCTGAGATTTTGGTGCACCCATCACTCAAGCAGTGTACACTGTGCCGAATGTGTAGTTTTTATTTCTCACCCCTCTTCAACCCATTCCCTGAGTCCCCAAAGTCCATTATATTAGTCTTGTCTTTTCATCATCATAGTTTAGCTCCCACTTATAAGTGAGAACATACAATACTTGGTTTTCCATTCCTGAGTTACTTCACTAAGAGTAATGGTCTCCAATTCCATCCAGCTTGCTGTGAATGCCATTATTTTGTTTCTTTTAGTGGCTGAGTAGTATTCTATGGTACATATATATATATGGTTTATATATATATAGTATTCTATGATATATATATTATATATATAATATTTTATTTATTCACTCGGTTGATGGGCATTAGGGATGGTTCTATATTTTTGCAATTGTAAATTGTGCTGCTATAAACATGCATGGTGCACGTTTCTTTTTAAGATAATGATTTCTCTTCCTTTGGGTAGATACCTGGTAGAGGGATAGCTGGATTGAATGATAGTTGTACTTTTAGTTTTTAAAGATATCTCCATACTGTTTTCCAGAGTAGTTGTACTCATTTACATTCCCAACAGCAGTATAAAAGTGTTCCCTTTTCACCACATCCATGCCAATATCTATTATTTTATATTTTTCATAATAATTATGCCCATTCTTGCAGGAGTAATGTGGGATCTCATTGTAGTTTTAATGTGCATTTCTCTGATGGTTAGTGAGGTTCAGCATTTTTTTCATATGCTTGTTGGCCACTTGTGTATCTTCTTTTGAGAATTGTCTATCTATGTCCCTTGCCTACTCTTTGATGGGATTATTTGATTTCCTTTTTCTGATTTGTTTGAGTTCCTTGTAGATTCTGGATGTTAGTACTTTGTTAAATGCATGGTTTGCAAAGAATTTCTTCCACTCCGTGGGTTGTCTATTTACTCTGCTGATTATTTCTTTTACTGTGCAGAAGGTTTTTAGTTTATCAAATCCTATTTATTTCTTTTTGTTTTCATTGCATTTGCTTCTGGGTTATTGGTCATAAATTGTTTGCCTGTGCCAACATCTAAAAGAGTTTTTCCAGTATTATCTTCTAGAATGTTTATGGTTTCTGGTCTTAGATGTAAGTCTTTAATTCATCTTGAGTTGATTTTTGTGTAAGGTGAGAAATGAAGTTTCAGTTTTATATTTCTGCATGTGACTTTCCAATTATCCCAGCACAGTTTGTTGAATATGATTCTTTTCGCCACTTTATGTTTTTGTATGCTTTCGTGAAGATCAGTTGGCTGTAAGTATTTGGGTTTATTTCTGGGTTCTCCATTCTGTTCCATTGGTCTGTGTGCCTATCTTTATACCAGGCCCATGCCGTTTTGGAAACTATAGCCTTGTAGTATATCTTGAAGTCGGGTAATGTGATGCCTCCAGATTTTGTCTGTTTGCTTAGTCTAGCTTTGGCAATGCAGAGGCTTTTTGGTTCCACATGAATTTTAGGATTGTTTTCTCTAGTTCTTTGAAGAATGATGGTGGTATTTTGATGGGAATTGCATTGAATTTATAGGTTGCTTTTGGCAATATGATTATTTTTACAATATTGATTCTACCCATTCGCTAGCGTGGGATATGTTTCCATTTGTTTGTGTCATCTATGATTTCTTTCAGCAGTGTTTTGTAGATTTCCTTGTAGAGAACTTTTACCTCTGTGGTTAGGTATATTTCTATGCATTTTCTTTGCAGTTGTTGTAAAAGGAATTGAGTTCTTGACTTGATTCCCAGTTTCCTAAGTATATTATTCTTTCTGCTGCAATAGTGAATGGGATTGCATTCCTGATTTGGCTCTCAGCTTTGTTATTGTTGTTGCACAGAAATGCTAGTGATTATTCTACACTGATTTTGTATACTGAAACTTTGATAAAGTTTGGTGAAAACAAGAAATGAGGAAAGGACTCCCTATTCAATAAATGGTGCTGAGATAACTGGCCATCCATTTGCAGATTAACACCGGACTTGTTTCCAAAACCTCAGTCAAGTGATCAAAGTTAACATCATCAATTATAAGTCATATTGATAGCATGCACCCTTAAAATGATGTGATGAGAATGGCAGTTTCTCTGTGTGGTCAACTTCCCAAAAACCCATAACCTTAGTTTAATAATGATAGTAAAAACAGGCAAATCCCAATAGAGAAGTACTCTATAAAATTCCTGACTAATATACCTTAAACCTGTCAGCATCATCAAAAATGAGGAAAATCGGAGAAACTGCCACAGCCAAATGAAACCTAAGAAACGTGACAACTAAATGTGATGTGGTAATCTGGATCCTGGAATAGAAAAATGACATTAAGTAAAAACTGAGGAAATCTAAATAAGGTATGAATTTTAATTAAAATAATGCATCAATATTGGCTCATTATTTAGAACAAATGTAGCATACTAAAATACGATGTTAATAATAGAAGAAACTGCATGTAAGGTATATGGTAACTCTCTGTACTATCTTTCCAGTTTTTCTGTAAAACTAGAAGTATTTTAAAATTAAAAGTTTGTGTAAGTGATCTTACAATTTGTGTGGTTGCTTAAATTTTAAATATGACGTTAAACTATATAGTAAGTTGTAAAAACATTCTAGAAACTGTATTCTGAAAACAAGCTCCTAGTCTCAGAACCTAATCCAGGAACTGTGTCATTAAAGGAAATGAAAATCTATAGGTCCTGTATGGGACAGTGACAGACCCTGGCAGACTGTTTTGCCCTACCTTGTTACTGTTTCTGGCTCTCTTCTTTGCACTTTCTACTTAGTTGATCAATTTATAGCCTTTTGTGGCATAAGGCCTAAAATTGAAGCCCAAATTGATATGCTTTTTTTGGCATCTGGTGAAATAGGACCTCAAATGGCATAATCATAAATTTTCTTCCCTACTCTGTTGCAATGGATGAGGTCCCCTAGCCAAACAGTTCTCCTTATCAAGAGGACCCTGCACAATTCTTTCTTATCTCTGAATCACAGGTTTCAGTTCCCTGCCAGCTCATGGTATTATTTGAATAAGCCAATCACATCTTCCCACAGGAACCAAGGCTCGCCCTATACTCTTGATATTGCCAAAGCTGCCTCCTGCAGTCCTTGATTGTGTATTCTATTCCTGAGTACATTTCTCATGTGGCCCTACATAGTGTATGGTATGCTCCACCCAGGCTGTGAGTACAGGTGATTGATAAACCTCTGTCAATCTCATCAGTCCTCTGCTGAATGTTGTGTGTTCAAACATCACCATAACCTTAGGGTAGTAATCCCTTTCTCAACAATAGGGTGAATAGCAGGTGATTTAAACACCCTGATAATGTACTATGTAAAAGGAGAATGAAGGTATTTTTGCATTTGTGAAACAAGTAGAGCTATCTCCAAACAAAAGACATCTACATTTATAAAGCTAAAATAAAAATAATTTTGAAACCCAAGAAGTAGCAATAGCAATGCATATCATTTGTGTAATAAGCATAGGTTCCATAACAGTAATTCAAATCTGAGAGCAGCTTCAATACCTGTAGTCACATGCTCTCCACCTACTCTGCCCATCCCTTCTTTCCAATACACAGTCCATACCCCCAGGAAGTATTATAGGGTGTACTGTGGTTGGTGTAGCCCACATCACAGCACTTGATTGGGGCAGTGTTTATCCGTGCACTACTCTAATAGTTGCAGACAATCCTGAAAAAACACTATGAACTTTGGGTGATAATGGTATGTATCAATGTAGGTTCACTGATTAAAAAAAAAAAAAGTATCACTGTACTAAAATAAAAAATGTGGTACATATACATTATAAAATACTATGCAGTCATAAAAAAGGAAATTATGTTCTTTGCAGCAACATGGAAGCTGGAAGGCCATTATCTTGAGAATTAATTCAGAAAGAATTTTACAAAGAAAGAGAATTAATTCAGAAACAGAAAAGCAAATACCACATGTTCTCACTTATAAGTGGGAGCTAAAAATTGAGTACACATAGACACAAAGAGAATAATAGATACCAGGGCCTACTTGAGGATGGAGGGTAGGAGGAGGGTGAGGGTTGTAAAACTACCTATTGGGTACTATGCTCACTACCTGGATGGTAAAATAATTTGTATGACAAATCCTAGTGACATGCAATTTGCTCATGTAACAAACCTGCATATGTAACCCTTGAACCTAAAATAATAGTTGAAAAAGAAAAAATAAATAAAAAAAGTGAAGAAGCCAAAAAAAAAAAAAAGAGTACTACTGTGATACAAATGTTAATATTGAGGGTGGTTCTGCATGTGTGAGGGCAGATAATATGTAAAAACTCTTAATATTTTCTGCTTAATTTTGCTGTGAACATAAAACTACTCTAAAAAATAAAACGTGTATTAAAAAAAACTAGAGAGATTCAACAGCAAATTTTGAATGGCAAAAGAAACAATAAATGAACTTGAAGGTATGTCATTTGAAATTATTCAGTCTGACGTGCAGGAAAAAAAGAAGAAGGAAGAAAAATGAACAACACCTAAGAAATTGGTGGGCCATTGTCAAGCATACCAACATAGGCATAATTGAAATACCAGAAGCAGAGGAGAGAAAAAGGAACAGAAAGGATATTTGAAGAAATAATTTAAAACTTCCCAAATTTGATGAAAGACATAAATCTACACATTCAAGAAACTCAGTGAACCCCAAGTAGGATAAACTCAGAGATCCACTTTGACACACATTAAAATCAAATTGTCAAAAGCTAAAGAAGGAAACAATCTTGAAGGCAGCAAAATAAGGGGGAATCATTACATACAAGATAATCTTACTAACAGACAATTGTTTAATGGCCAGTTTTAGAAACCGTGGATGCCAGAAGGCCATGAAATGACAAATTTAAGGTGCCAAAATAAAAATAAGTTTTCAATCAAAAATTCTATATCCAGCAAAACTTCAAAAATGAAGAAACTAAGACATTCTCAGATAAACAAAAGCTAGAGGACAAAAGAGAGAGGAAGAGGAGGTGAACACATATAATGACACCTCTGCCACTGTCACAGCAACAGTTCTATCCCTGCCACCCTCAGTCTGGGGAAAAAACAGAGCTTGAGGTCTAGACCCAAACTTACAGCATGCCACAGTCACCATATAAAGAGGAGAAAAATCTCTCTTCCTGGTGAGCACTCAACTTTCTGCTCCCCAACAAGCAGGGCCCCAAGCTTATTCTAGCTGGGCAGCTACCCTGTCCCACAAGCTAAACACTCCCAGTAGCAGCAGCTCTATGTTTCTCAGAGGTGGAACCTCCAGGGTCAAAAAAAGCTTATTCTCTGCCACTGCCACTGCAGTGGTACTACCACTGCTACTCTTGAACTAACAAAGGAACAAAGATCCTAAGTGCCTTATCCACACGTTCAGCAAACTTTAGTTGACTCAAGGAGAGAAGTCCAGTCCATCTCTCACAAGTTCCACCCACCGTCCATGCTTATCACTAAGCAGGGAACCCCTAGCTTGGGCCCACCCCCTATCCGGGGCTTATTGCACTAGGGTGGAGCCCCCAGGAGACCAGCAAAAGCCCCTCAGTCACAAACACTACTAAGGTCTTTCCTCTGCTGCTTTGGAGTTGGGGTGAAAACATAAACTCTGAGATCACCACAGAGCTGTGGCAGACAGCCCACGAGTGCCAAGCGATGATCTATAGCCAGCACTCAAGTGAGACAGAAGCTCACACTTTCAGAGCATTAAAAGGGAGCACAGATACAACTGTGAGGAAATATAGGGGAGCCACACAACTGAGCAAGGGCCTTCCAACTGAACATTACACCTAAGCACCACCTACTGAATCACACCCTAAACTTCAACACAAAAAACTACCTCACTAACATACACACCTGTGAAACCAAAGACAAGAAATCAGCTACAAATAAAGACCATGCACAAAGCCTTGGCTCTGTAAAAACATCCAGAAAAGAAGTCTATTGACCATACTCAATCTACACCACAGTTAAAGGAACACCCACACACTGAAATGAGAAAACAAACAATGCAAGAACTTTAGCAACTCAAATGCCAGAGCATCTTATGTCCTCCAAATGACCACACCATTTCTCAAACAAAGGTCTTCACCAGGCTGAGCTAGCTGAAATTACAGAAATAGAATTCAGAATATGGATAAGAACAAAGATCATCAAAATTCAGAATTGCAAAACCCAATCCAAAGAAACTAAAAATCACAATAAAGGAATACAGGAGCTGTCAGAAAAAAAAAACAGTCAGTATAAAAAGGAACCTAACTGATTATATGAACTGAAAAACACACTACAATGATTTCACAATACATTCACAAGTATAAAAAGCAGGACAGACCATGCTGAGGAAAGGACCTTAGAACTTGAAGATGAGCTCTCTGGAATAAGATAATCAGAAAAAAAAAATAAAGAAAAAAGCATAAAAAGAAATGAACAAAACCTACAAAAAAATGAGATTATATAAAGAGGACATATCTATGAATCACCAGCGTTCTTGAAAAATATGGGGAAAAGCAAACAAATTGGAAAACTTATTTCAGGATATCATTCATGAAAACATCCCCAATCTTACTAGAGAGGCCAACAGTAAAACTTAGAAAATACAGAGAAACCCCTGCAACATTCTGCACAAGGTTATTGCCAAAACACATAATCATCACATTTTTTCAAGGTCAAAATGAAAGAAAGTATGTTAAAGTTGGCTAGCAAGAACAGGTCACCTACAAAGGGAACCCTGTCAGACTGACAGAAGACCTCCCAGCAGAAACCTTACAAGCCAGGATATATTGGGGGCCTATATTCAACATTAAAAAAAAAAAAAACTTCCATCAGGAATTTTATATTCAGCCAAACTAAACTTCCTAAGCGAGGGAGAAATAAGATCCTTTTCAGATAGGCAAATTCTGAGTAAATTTGCTACCACCATACTTGCCTTACAAGAAACCTTGAACAACGCGCACTAAATATGGGGAAAAAAAAAATTTCCAGCCAATATGAAAACCCACTTAAGTACACAGACCAGAGACACTATAAAGCAACAACACAAACAAGCCAGCATAATAACCAGCTAATCACATAATGACAGGTTCAAATTGACACATATTGATAGTAATCTTGAGTGTAAATGGGCTAACTGCCCCCATTTAAAAGAAAAAGAGAGGCAATCTGGATAAAAATGCAAGATCCAGTAGTAAACTGTCTTCAAGAGATCCATCTCACACGCAATGACACCCATAGGCTCAAAATAAAGGAATGAAGGAAAATTTACCAAGCAAATGGATATTAGACAAAAAAGCAGAAATTGGAATCCTAATTTCAGACAAAACAGACTTTAAACAAAGAAGATCAAATAAGACAAAAGGGCATTACATAATGGTAAAGGGTTCAATTCAATGAGAAGACCTAACTATCCTAAATATAAGTACCCACCACAAGAGCACCCAGATTGATAAAGCAAGTTAGTAGAGACTTACAAAGAAACCTAGAAAACCCACTATTATTAGTGGGAGATTTTAATACCCCAATTACAATATTAGAAAGACCATCAAGTCAAAAAATTAACAAATGTATTCAGGACCTGAACTCAACATTGGACTAAATGAATCTCAAAGACCTCTACATAACTCTCCATGCAAAAACAACAGAACATACATTCTTCTCATCACCACATGACACATACTCTCTAGAACTGACAACACAATCACACACAAAACAATCCTCAGCACATGCAAAAGAACAGAAATTATATCAAACACACTCTCAGACCACAGTGCAATAAAAACAGAAGTTAAGACTAACAAAAATCTTTCAAAATTATGAAATTACATGGAAATTGAATAATCTGCCCCTGAATAACTTTTGGGTAAATAATGAAATTAAGACAGGAATCAAGAAGTCTTTGGAAACTAATGAGAACAAAGATACAACATATCATGATCTGTGGGACACAACTAAGACAGGAATAAGAGGGAAATGTGTAGCAATAAATGCCCACATCAGAAAGTTAGAAATATCTCAATTTAACAACCTAACATCACAACTAAAGAACTAGATTACCAGCTCAATATGACTTATCGTTAGAGAAATGCAAATTGAAACCACAATGAGATACCATGTCATGCTAGTCAGAATGGCTATTATTAAAAAGTCAAAAAACAATAGATGTTGGCAACGTTGCAGAGAAAAAGGAATGCTTTTATACTGTTGGTGGAAGTGTAAATTGTTTCAGCCATTGTGGAAAGCAGTGTAGAGATTCCTCAGAGACTTAGAGGCAGAAATACCATTTGACCTAACAATTCCATTACTTTGTATATACCCAATGGAATATAACTTGTTCTATTATAAATATACATGCATGCATATGTTCATTGCAGCACTATTCACAATAGCAAAAACATGGAATCAATCCCAGTGCCCATCGATGATAAACTGGATAATGAAAATGTGGTATATATACACCATGTAATACAAGCATTAATAAAAAGGAATTAGATCATGTCCTTTGCAGGGACATGGATGAAGTTGGAAACCATTTTCCTCAGCAAACTAACCCAGGAACAGAAAACCAAACACTGCATGTTCTCACTTATAAGTCGGAGATGCATGATGAGAACACATGGACACAAGGAGGAAAACAACACAAGCTGGGGCCTGTAATGGGGGGAGAGAGAATATCAGAAAGAATAGCTAATGGATGCTTTGCTTAATACCTAGGTGATGGGATGATCTGTGCAGGAAACCACCATGGCACATGTTTGTCTATGCAGCAAACCTGCACATGTGGCACGTGTACCCCTGAACTTAAAATAAAAGTTGAAGAAACAAACAAACACAAACACCCAGAGAACCTAGGAAAAATCAACTCCAAAGCTAACAGAACACAAGAAAAAAAATCAGAGATGAACTGAAAGAAATTGAGACACAAAGAAAATTCAGAGAAGCAACAAATTCAGGAGTTGGTGTATTGAAAAAATTAACAAAACAGGCCATTAGCTAGACTAATAAACAAAAAAAGAGAGAAGATCTGAACAAACACAATTAAAAATGACAAAGATGTTACCACTGACCCCACAGGAATACAAATAACCATCAGAGAATATTATGAAGACTTCTATGCACATAAACTAGAAAATCTAGAAGAGATGGATAACCTCCTGTATGCATACAACCTCCCAAGACTGAACAAGGAAGAAATTGATCCTCTGAAAAGACTAATAATGAGCTCCCAAATTGAACCAGTAATAAATAGCCTAGAAAAAAAAAAAAAGCCCCGAACCAGAACCAGATGGATTGACAGCTGAATCTACCAGATTTACAAAGAAGATCTGGTACTATTCCTATTAAACTTCTTCCAATAAATTAAGAAAGTGAGGCTCCACTCTAACTTATTCTATGAGGCCAGCATTGTCCTGATACCAAAACCTGGCAGAGACACAACAAAAAGAACACTTCAGGTCAATAACCTTGAGGAACATTGATGTAGAAATTCTCAACAAAATACTGGCAAACTGAAACCAGCAGCATATCAAACAGCAAATGCCCCATGATCGAGTAGTCTTCATCCCCAAGATGTAAGGTTGGTTCAATATATGAAAACCAATAAGTGTGATTCATCAAATAAACAGAACTAAAGACAAAAACCACAGTATTATCTCAATAGATGCAGAAAAGGCTTTTGATAAAGTTTAACATCCCTTCATGTTAAAAACGCTAAAGAAACTAGGAATACACATCGAAAGGAAAGAAGACACATTGAAGGAATACACATCGAAATAATAAGAGCCACCTATAACAAACGCACAGTCAATATTATACTGAATGGTCAAAAGCTGAAAGCATTCCCTTTGAAAACTGGCACAAGACAAAGATGCCCTCTGTCACCACTCCTATTCAACATTGTATTAGAAGTCCTGGCCAGAGCAATCAGACAAGAGAAAAAATAAAGCTTATCCAAATAAGCAGAGAAAAAGTCCAACCATCTCTGTATCCCTGTTTGTATACAAGATGATTTTATTTAAGCCAGAGTCTTGCTCTGTCACCCAGGCTGGATTGCAGTGACGTGATCTTGACTCACTGCAACCTCCACCTCCACCTCCCACATTCAAGTGATTCTCATGCCTCAACCTCCCAACTAGCTGGCATGCACCATCATGTCCAGCTATTTTTTGTATTTTTACTAGAGACGGGATTTCGCCATATTGGTCAGGCTGGTCTCAAACCCCTGACCTCAATAAATCAGCTTGCCTTGGCCTCCCCAAATTCCTGGATTACAGGCATGAGCCACAGAACACGAGATGACTCTATATCTAGAAAGCCAGATAGTCTTGGCCCAAAAGCTCTTTCAGGTGATAAACAACCTTAGTCTTTTGTTTTCTCTCATTCTGTGGCTTGTTTCTTTACTTTGTTGACATCATTTGCTGTGCAGAAGCTTTTAACTTGATGTGATCCCATTTGTCCATTTTTTCTTTAGTTGCCTGTGCTTATGGGGTATTACTTAACATTTTCTTGTAGTAGTTTTATAGTATGAGGTTTTAGATTTAAGTCTTTAATCCAATTTGATTTGATTTTTGTATACAGTGAGAGATAATGGTCAAGTTTTAATCTTCTGCATATGGATATCCAGTTTTCCCAGCACCATTTATTGAAGAGATTGTCCTTTCTCCAATGTATATTCTTGGTAACTCTGTCAAAAATGAGTTCACTGTAGGTGTATGAATTTAGTTTTGAGCTCTCTATGTTGTTCCATTGGTCTATGTGTCTGTTTTAATTCCAGTGCCATGCTGTTTTGGTTACTATAGCTCTGTAGTATAATTTGAAGTCAGGTAAAGTGATTCTTCTAGTTTATAACTAACTTAACATTCTAAATATGTGCCTCCACCATTCTTGCGCATGTCAGTCAATTGTATCACCCTGCACTTAGCCACTCAAACAAAACACCTGGGAATTATTCTACATTTCTAATTTTCCTTGCATCCTAAACCTTGAATCTATCAGAAAGTTTAGTTGTTGTTGTTGTTTTTTTTCCTTTTTTCATTTTTTAAAATTATACTTTAAGTTCTGGGGTACATTAGCAGAATGTGGAGTTTTGTTACTTGGGTATACAGGTGCCATGGTGGTTTACTGCACCCATCAACCAGTCACCTACATTAGGTGTTTCTCCTGATGTTATCCCTGCCCTAGCCCCCCAGCCCCCAACAGACCCCAATGTGTGATGTTCGCCTCCCTATCTCCATGTGTTCTCATTGTTCAACTCCCACTTATGAGTGTAAACATGCAGTGTTTGGTTTTCTGTTCTTGTGTCAGTTCGCTGAGAATGATGGTTTCCAGCTTTATCCATGTCCCTGCAAAGGACATGCACTCATCCTTTTTTAAGGCTGCATAGTATTCCATGGTGTGTATATACCACATTTTCTTTATCCAGTCTATTATTGATGGACAAGTGTTTGCTGTTGTGAATAGTGCCACAATAAGCATACATGTGCATGTGTCTTTATAGTAGAATGATTTACAATCATTTGGGTATATACCCAGTAATGGGATTGCTGGATCAAATGGTATTTCTAGTTCTAGATCCTTGAGGAATTGCCACACTGTGGCGATAGTTTATTTTGCTGTGCAGAAGCTCTTTCATTTAATTAGATCCCATTTGTCAATTTTTGCTTTTTGTGCCATTGCTTTTCGTGTTTTAGACATGAAGTATTTGCCCATGCCTATGTCCTGAATGGTATTGCCCAGGTTTTCTTCCAGGATTTTTATGGTCCTAGGTCTTAAGTTTAAGTCTTTGATCCATCTTTAGTTGATTTTTCTATAAGGTGTAAAGAAGGGGTCCAGTTTCAGTATTCTGCATTTGGCTAGCAAGTTTTCCCAACAACATTTTTTAAACAGGGAATCTTTTCCCCATTGCTCATTTGTGTCAGGTTTGTCAAAGATCAGATGGTTGTAGATGTGTGGTGTTATTTCTGAGGACTCTGTTCTGCTCCATTGGTCTATATATCTGTTTTGGTACCAGTACCATGTTGTTTTGGTTACTTTAGCCTTGTAGCATAGTTTGAAGTCAGGTAGCATGATGCCTCCAGCTTTGTTCTTCTTGCCAAGAATTGTGTTTGCTATGTGGGCTCTTTTTTGGTTCCATGTGAAGCTTACAGTAGTTTTTTTTTTTTTTTTCCCAACTCTGTGAAGAAAGTCAGTGGTAGCTTCATGGGGATAGCATTGAATGTATAAATTACTTCGGGCAGTATGGCCATTTTCAAGATATTGAGTCTTCCTATCCATGAGCCTGGAATGTTTTTCCATTTCTTTGTGTCCTCTCTTACTTTCTTGAGCAGTGGTTTGTAGTTCTCCTTGAAGAGGTCTTTCACATCCCTTGTAAGTTGTAATCCTAGGTATTTTATTCTCTTTGTAGCAGTTGAGAATGGGAGTTCACTCATGATTTGGCTCTCTGTTTGTCTGTTCTTGGTGTATAGGCGTGCTTGTGATTTTTGCATGCTAATTTTGTGTCCTGAGACTTTGCTGAAGTAGTTTACCAGCTTAAGGAGATTTTGTGCTGAGATGATGGGGCTTTCTAAACATACAATCTAAATATATAATCATGTCATCTGCAAACAGAGACAATTTGACTTCCTCTCTTCCTATTTGAATACCCTTTATTTCTTTCTCTTGCCTGATTGCCCTGGCCAGAATTTCCAATACTATGTTGAATAGTAGTGGTGAGAGAGGGCATCCTTATCTTCTGCCAGTTTTCAAAGGGAATGCTTCTTGTTTTTGCTCGTTCAGTGTGATATTGGCTGCAGGTTGTCATAAATAGCTCTTTTTATTTTGAGATACATTCCATCAATACCCAGTTTATTTAGAGTTTTCAGCATGAAGTGGTGTTGAATTCTGTCAAAGGCCTTTTCTGCATCTATTAAAATAATCGTGTGGTTTTTATTATTGGTTCTGTTTATTTGATGGATTACGTTTATTGATTTGCGTATGTTGAAACAGCCTTGCATCCTAGGGATGAAGCCGACTCGATCGTGGTGGATAAGCTTTTTGATGTGATGTGCTGCTGGATTTAGTTTGCCAGTATTTTATTGAGGATTTTCATATCGATGTTCATCAAGGATATTGGCCTGAAATTTTCTTTTTTTGTTGTGTCTCAGCTAGGTTTTGGTATCAGAATGATGTTGGCCTCATCAAATGAGTTAGGGAGGAGTTTCTCTTGTTCTATTGTTTGGAATAGTTTCAGAAGGAATGGTACCAGCTCCTCTTTTTACCTGTGGTAGAATTTGGCTGTGAATCCCTCTGGTCCTGGCCTTTGTTGTTGTTGTTGTTGCTGTTGGTAGGCTGTTAATTACTGCCTCAATTTCAGAACTTGTTATTGGTTTATTCAGGGATTTGACTTCTTCCTTGTTTAGTCTTAGAAAGGTGTATGTTTCCAGGAATTTATCAATTTCTTCTAGATTTTCTAGTTTATTTGCATAGAAGTGTTTATAGAATATCTGATGGTAGTTTTTATTTCTGTGGGATCAGTGGTGATATCCTCTATATCATTTTTTATTGCATCTATTTGATTCTTCTCTCTTTTCGTTTATTAGCCTGTCTTGTGGTCTATTTTGTTTATCTTTTCAAACAACTGGCTCCTGAATTCATTGATTTTTTGAAGGATTTTTCATGTCTCTATCTCCTTCAGTTCTGCTCTGATCTTAGTTATTTCTTGTCTTCTGCTAGATTTTTAGTTATCTTATCTGTCAAAAGTATTATGTTGTTGCAAATTTAATTGCGGTTTTGGTGTTGTTAAAATTTGCCATTTGATATTGGAATACATTCTCAAATAAATGTGGTTATGTTCTACATTATTTTAATGGGCAATTCTCACCTTATGCTTGTTTTTCTAATGACTTATTACTTGCTATTTATTTTATTTTATTTTAGACTATGGAAATAATGTTAGACAGAAAGCAAATTTCTGCAGTTTCCGTATTAGAGTTCCAAATGGGCAGTAAAGCAGCAGAGACAACTCGCAATGTCAACAACACATTTGGCCCAGGAATTGCTAATGAACACACAGTGCAGTGGTGGTTCAAGAATTTTGCAAAGGAGATGAGAGCCTTGAAGATGAGGAGAATAGTGGCTGGCCATCAAAAGTTGACAACAAGCAACTGAGAGCAATCATTGAAGCTAATCCTCTTACAACTACACAAGAAGTTGCTGGAGAACTCAACGTCGTCCATTCTGTGGTCATTCAGCATTTGAAGCAAATTGGAATGGTGAAAAAGCTTGATAAGGGGTGCCTCATGAACTGAGTGAAAATTTTTTTAAAATCATCACTTTGAAGTGTCGTCTTCTCTTATTCTATGCAACAATAACTTTCTGATAGATTCAAGGTTTAGGATGGAGGAAATATAGAAATGTAGGATAATTCTCAGGTGTTTTGATTGAGTGGCTAGGTGAAGGGTAATACAACTGATGGGCATTGACAAGACTGGCAGAAAATCGTGTTTAGAATTCAATTGAATTGTAACATGTGAAGAAAAGTGGATTTTATATGACAACTGGAGATGACCAGCTCAGTGGTTGGACTAAGAGGAAGCTCCAAAGCATTTCCTAAAGCCAAACTTGCCCCAAAATAAAAGGCATGGTCACTGTTTAGTGGTCTGCTGCTTGTGTGATCCACTACAGGTTTCTGAATACCGGCAAAACCATCACATCTGAGAAGTATGTTCAGCAAATCAAATTGATGAGATGCACCAAAAATTGCAACACCTGCAGCCAGCATTGGCCAACAGAAAGGGCCCAATTATTCCCCACAACAATGCCCAGCCACACATCACACAACCAATACTTCCAAAGTAAAATGGATTCAGCTATGAAGTTTTGCCTCTTTCGTCATATTCACCTGACTTCTTGCCAACAAACTAAACATCTTCAATCATCTCGAAAACTTTTTGCAGGGAAAATGCTTCCACAACCAGCAGGATGCAAAAAATACTTTCCAAGAGTTCTTTGAATCCCAAAGCATGGAATTTTATGGTACAGGAATAAACAAACTTATTTATCATTGGCAAAAATGTGTTGATTATGATGGGTTTCTGTTTTTATTAATAAAGTATGTTTGAGCCCAGTTATAATAATTTAAAATTCACGGTCCAAAACCGCAATTACTTTTGCACCAACCTGCAATGCTAGAGCCATTCAATTTTCCCCATATCCACTGCTACCACCAGTGGCCTAAGGCACTATTAGATAGACTATGAGAAAGAGACTCCTAACTGAGCTCGATGTTCCCAATTTTGCCAATCCCCAGCTTTTTAAATATTTTATACTGCAGCAATAGTGATCTTTTAAAACACATAAACTGGATCATGATACTCTTTGACATAAAACATTTCAAGTGCTTTAAAACAAACATTTGACCAATTTGTTTTGGCTTATGTATTCTGGATACTGACTATATCTGTACCTTCACCTCCTGCTACTTAGTCGTTGGATCAAAATGCTTTTGGTACTATGAGTTTTTTTCTGTTTCTTGGGAGTATGTAAAGCTTTCTCCCATTGCAGGAACTTTGCAAATGCTATACTATCTGACTGCAAACATTGGCCCTTAGACTTTGCAATGTTTTCTCCTTCTGTCATTCGAATCTCAGTTTAAATATCACCACCTCAGCAAAAGTAAAATGCTCCATCATCATGCTTGATATACTACCTTATTTTCTTTTTCTTAAGCACTTATTATTTGAAATGATTTTTTAATGCTCCACAGCCCAAACAGAATTGAAACACTTTGAAAATTGTACCTTGCCTATCATGTTCATTACTTTCTTTCCTGCACCAAGAACAGTGCCTGAAACATAATATGTCATATGTGCTCAATTATTACCAGTTAAATAAATGCCTTGCAGGCATTACCCCTGAGGTTCCAGGAAGGCTGTAAAAATCAACAAAATGAATAACAATATCACAGTTTTCCTCCCTTTCATTCATCCTGCTTGGGTTCCTCAGCATATGCTGTTATGGTACAAAGGTACAAAATCATCTTGAAGACACTGTCTTTTTAGATTGGATCTAATTCTTGTCAGAGTAGCCAACTGGGGATGGTATTATCCCATGGAAGTGCTACAGTCTGCTCTTCTTCTGCCCATTGGGGTTAAAACAAATCTAAATTTAGAGCGGGCTGAGCAACAGTCCTGTTCTGTAGCTGCTCTAATATTGTGAGCTGTCTTCCTTTAATTGTTTCTTTTTAAATCTTTTGCCAATCACTTTGAGTAGTATGGAAATTTTAACCATCATAAATCTTGCAATCCATAAACATTGGGTATACTTCCATTTGTGACCTCTTTAATTTATTTTGGCAATGTTTTGTCATTTTCAGTGTGAAAATCCTCTGCATAATTGTTAAGTTTATTTCTATTTTATTCTATTTTGTGTTGTTTTATTTTTTAAAATTTTTTCAAATTCTACTTTAAGTTCTGGGACACATGTGCAGAATATGCAGGTATGTTACATAAATATACATCTGCCATGCTGGTTTGCTGCACCAATCAACCCATCATCTACAATAGACATTTGTCCTAATGCTATCCCTCTGTTTGCCCCCCACCCCCTGATGGGCCCCAGTGTGTGATGTTCCCCTCCCTGTGTCCATGTGTTCTCATCATTCAACTCCCACTTATGAGTGAGAACATGCAGTGTTTGGTTTCTGTTCCTGTGTTAGTTTGCTGAGAATGATGGTTTCCAGCTTCATCCATGTTCCTGCAAAGGATGCAAACTCATTCCTTTTTATGGCTGCATAGTATTCCATGGTGTATATGTGCCACAGTTTATCTATCCAGTGTATCATTGCTGGACATTTGGGTTGGTTCCAAGTCTTTGCCATTGTAAACAGTGTTGCAATAAACATACATGTGCATATATCTTTATAGTAGAATAATTAATAATCCTTTGAGTATATACCCAGTAATGGGATTGCTGGGTCAAATGGTACTTCAGGTTCTAGAGCCTTGAGGAATCGCCATACTGTCTTCCACAAAGGTTGAACTAATTTACACTCCAACCAACAGTGCAAAAGGGTTCCTATTTCTCCGCATCCTCTCCAGCATCTGTTGTTTCCTGACTTTTTAATGATCGCCATTCTAACTGGCAGGGGATAGTATCACATTGTGGTTTTGACTTGCATTTTTATAATGACAAGTGATAATGAGCTTTTTTCATTTTTGTTGGTCACATAAATGTCTTCTTTTGAGAAGTGTTCATATTCTTTGCCCACTTTTTGATGGGATTGTTTGGTTTTGTCTTGTAAATTTGTTTAACTTCCTTGTAGATTCTGGATATTAGCCCTTTGTCAAATGAATTGATTGTAAAAATTTTCTCCCATTCTGTAGGTTCCCTGTGCACTCTGATGGTAGTTTCTTTTGCTGTACAGAAGCTCTGTAGTTTAATTAGATACCATTTATCAATTTTGGCTTTTGTTGCCATTGCTTTTGGTGTTTTAGTCATGAAGTTTTAGCCCATGCCTGTGACCTGAATGGTATTTGCATTTGCTAGGTTTTCTTCTAGGGTTTTTATGGTTTTAGGTCTTACGTTTTAGTCTTTAATCCATCTTGAATTAATTTTTATATAAGGTGTAAGGAAGGGGTCCAGTTTCAGTCTTCTGCATATGGCTATCCAGTTTTCCCAACACCATTAATTAAAAAGGGAATCCTTTCCCTATTGCTTGTTTTGTCAGGTTCGTCAAAGGTCTGATGGTTGTATATGTGTAGTGTTTTTTGTCAGGCCTCTGTTCTGTTCCATTGCTCTATATATCAGTTTTGGTACCAGTACCATGCTGTTTTGGTTACTGTAGCCTTGTAGTATAGTTTGAAGTCATGTAGCATGATACCTCCAGCTTTGTTCTTTTTGCTAAGGATTGTCTTGGCTATACAGGCTCCTTTTTGCTTCCATATGAAATTTAAAGTAGTTTTTTCTAATTCTGTGAAGAAATTCAATGGTAGCTTGATGGGAATAGCATTAAATCTATAAATTACTTTGGGCACTATAGTCATTTTCCCAATATTGATTCTTCATATCCATGAGCATGGAATGTTTTTCCATTTCTTTGTGTCCTCTTTTATTCGTTGAGCAGTGGTTTGTAGTGCTCTTTGAAGAGGTCCTTCACATTCCTTGTAAGTTGTATTCCTAGGTATTTTATTCCCTTTGTAGCAATTGTGAATGGAAGTTGACTCATGATTTGGCTCTCTGTTTGTTTATCATTGGTGTATAGGAATGCTTGTGATGTTTGCACGTTAATTTTGTATCCTGAGACTTTGCTGAAGTAGTTTACCAACTTAAGGAGATTTTGTGCTGAGATGATGGGGTTTTCTAAATATATAATTATGTCATCTGCAAACAGAGACAATTTAACTTCCTTTCTTCCTATTTGAATACGCTTTATTTATTTCTCTCACCTGATTGCCCTGGCCAGAACTTCCAATACTATGTTGAATAGTAGTGGTAAGAGAGGGCATCCTTGTCTTCTGCCAGTTTTCAAAGGGAATGTTTCCAGCTTTTGCCCATTCAGTATGATATTGGATGTGGGTTTGTCATAAATAGCTTTTTTTATTTTGAGATATGTTTCATCAATACCTAGTTTATTGAGTGTTTTTAGTATGAAGGGATGTTGAATTTTATTGAAGGCCTTTTCTGCATCTATTGATCTAATCATGTGGTTTTTGTCATTTGTTCTTTTTATGTGATGGATTATGTTTATTAATTTGAGTATGTTGAACCAGCCTTGCATCCCAGGGATGAAGCCAACTTGATCATGGTGGATCAGCTTTTTGATGTGTTGCTGGATTCAGTTGGCCAGTATTTTACTGAGGATTTTCATATCAATGTTCATCAGGGCTATTGGCCTGAAATTTTGTTTTTCGTTGTGTCTCCGCCAGGTTTTGGTATCAGGATGATACTAGCTTCATAAAATCAGTTAGGGAGATTTCTCTCTTTTTCTATTGCTTGGAATAGTTTCAGAAGCAAACTCCTCTTTGTACCTCTGGCAGAATTCGGCTGTGAATTCATCTGGTCCTGGGCTTTTTTTGTTTGTTAGGCTATTAACCACTTACTCAATTTCAGAACTTGCTATTGGACTCTTCAGGGATTCGACTTCTTACTGGTTTAGACTGTGGAGGGTTATGTATCTAGGAATTTATCCATTTCTTCTAGATTTTCTGTTTTATTTTCAGAGAAGTGTTTATAGTATTCTCTGATGGTAGTTTGTGTTTCAGTGAGATCATTGGTGATACCCTTTAACATTTTTTATTGTGTCTATTTGATTCTTCTCTGTTTTCTTCTCTATTAGTCTGGCTAACAGTCTATTTTGTTAATCTTTTTGAAAAACCACCTCCTGGATTCATTGCTTTTTTGAAGGGTTTTTTATGTCTCTATCTCCTTCAGTTCTACTCTGATCTTAGTTATTTCTTGTCCTACTGCTAGCTTTTGAATTTGTGTGCTCTTGCTTCTCTGGTTCTTTTAATTGTGATGTTAGGGTTTCAATTTTAGATCTTTCCCGCTCTCTGATGTGGGCATTTAGTGCTGTAAGTTTCTCTCTAAACACTGCTTTACCTACACCCCAGAGATTCAGGTATGTTGTGTCTTTTTCTCATTGGTTTCAAAGAACTTATTTAATTCTGCCTTAATTTCATTATTTACCCAGTAGTCGTTCGGGAGCAGGTAGTTCAGTTTCCATGTAGTTGTGTGGTTTTGAGTGAGTTTTTAAATCCTGATTTCTGATTTGTTTGCACTGTGGTCTGAGAGACTGTTTGTTATGATTTCTGTTCTTTTGCATTTGCTGGGATGTGTTTTACTTCCTATTATGTGGTCAATTTTAGAATAAGTGCGATGAGGTGTTGAGAAGAATGTATATTCTGTTGATTTGGGGTGGAGAGTTCTGTAGATGTATATTAGGTCTGCTTGCTCCAGAGCTGAGTTCAAGTCCTGAATATCTTTGTTAATTTTCTCTCTTTGATCTGTATAATATTGACAGTGGGGTGTTAATGTCTCCCACTATTATCATGTGGGAGTCTAAGTCTTTTTGTAGATCTCTAAGAACTTGCGTTAAGAATATGGGTGCTCCTGGCTGGGTGCAGTCACTCATGCCTGTAATCCCAGCACTTTGCGAGGCCTAGGTGGGCAGATCACCTGACATCAGGAGTTCAAAACCAGCCTGACCAATATATTGAAACCCTGTCTCTACTAAAAACACAAAAATTAGCCAGGCATGGTGTCAGGTACCTGTAGTCCCAGCAACTCAGGAAACTGAGACAGGAGAATTGCTTGAACCTGGGAGGTGGATGTTGCAGTGAGCCAAGATCATGCCACTGCACTCCAGCCTGGCCAACAGAATGAAACTCCATCTCTAATAATAATAATAATAATAATAATAATAATAATAAATAAAAGGATATGGGTGATCCTGTATTGGGTGCATATATATTTATGATATTTAGCTCTTCTTGTTGCATTGTTCCCTTTAACACTATGTAATGACCTTCTTTGTCTTTTTTAATCTTTGTTGGTTTAAAGTCTGCTTTATCAGAGACTAGGATTGCAACCCCTGCTTGCTTTTTTCTTTTTCCCCTTTCCATTTTCTTGGTAAACATTCCTGCATCCCTTTATTTTGAGCCTATGTGCATCTTTGCATGTGAGATGGGTCTCCTGAATACAGCACACTGATGGGTCATTTTTTTCTTTTTTTTTTTTTTTTTTTTTTTTTTTTGAGATGGAGTCTTCCTCTGTCGCCCATGCTGGAGTGCAGTGGCATGATCTCGGCTCACTGCAAGCTCCACCTTCTAGGTTCACGCCATTCTCCTGCCTCAGCCTCCTGAGTAGCTGGGACTACAGGTGCCCACCACCACGCCTCGCTATTTTTTTTGTATTTTTAGTAGAGACGGGGTTTCACCCTGTTAGCCAGGATGGTATCGATCTCATGACCTCGTGATCCGCCCTCCTTGGCCTCCCAAAGTGCTGAGATTACAGGCGTGAGCCACCGCGCCCAGCCAGGTCTTGACTCTTTATCCAATTTGCCAGGCTGTGTCTTTGAATTGGGGCATTTATCCTATTTGGATTGAAGGTTAATATTGGCCGGGCGTGGTGGCTCAAGCCTGTAATCCCAGCACTTTGGGAGGCCGAGACGGGCGGATCACGAGGTCAGGAGATCGAGACCATCCTGGCTAACACGGTGAAACCCCGTCTCTACTAAAAATACAAAAAACTAGCCGGGCGAGGTGGCGGGCGCCTGTAGTCCCAGCTACTCCGGAGGCTGAGGCAGGAGAATGGCGCAAACCCGGGAGGCGGAGCTTGCAGTGAGCTGAGATCCGGCCACTGCACTCCAGCCCGGGCTACAGAGCAAGACTCCGTCTCAAAAAAAAAAAAAAAAAAAAAAAAAAAAGAAGGTTAATATTGTAGTTTGTGAATCTGATCCTGTCATCATGATGCTAGCTGATTATTTTGCACATTAGTTGATGCAGTTTCTTCATAGTGTCATTGGTTCTTATTTTGGTATGTTTTTTCAGTGGTGGGTAACAAATTTTCCTTTCCATATTTAGTGCTTCCTTCAGGATCTCTTGTAAGGCAGGTCTGGTGGTGACAAAATCCCTCAGCATTTGCTTGTCTGTAAAGGATTTTTTTTCCCTTCACTTATGAAGCTTGGTTGACTGGATGAAATTCTGGGTTGAAAATTCTTTTCCTTAAGAATGTTGAATATTGGTTCCCATTCTCTTCTGGCTTGTAGGGTTTCTGTGGAGAGATCTGCTGTTAGTCTGATGGGCTTTCCTTTGTGAGTACCCTGACCTTTCTCTTTGGCTGCCCTTAATATTTTTTCCTTCATTTCAGTCTCAGTGAATCTGACAATTATGTGTCTTGGGGTTGCTTTTTCTCAAAGAATATCTTAGTGGTGTTCTCTGTATTTCTTGAATTTGAATGTTGGCCTGTCTTGCTAAGTTGGGGAAGCTCTCCTGGATAATATCCTAAATTGTGTTTTCCAACTTGGTTCCATTCTCCCTGTCACTTTCAGGTACACCAATCAATCATAGGTTTGGTCTTTTCACATAGTCCCATATTTCTTGGAGGCTTTGTTCGTTCCTTTTCATTCTTTTTCCTCTGATCTTGTCTTCATGCTTTATTTCATTTAGTTGATCTTTAATCTCTAATATCCTTTCTTCCACTTGATTGATTCAGCTACTGATACCTGTGTATGCTTCACAAAGTTCTCGTGCTGTGTTTTTCAGCTCCATCAGGTCATTTAAGTTCTTCTCTAGACTGGTTATTCTAGTTAACAGTTCCTGTAACCTTTTATCAAGGTTTTTAGCTTCCTTGCATTGCGTTAGAACATGCTCTTCTAGCTCAGAGGAGTTTGTTATTACCCACCTTCTGAAGCCTACTTCTGTCAATTCATCAAATTCATTCATTCTCCATCCAGTTTCATTCCCTTGCTGGAGAGGAGTTGTAATATTTTGAAGAAGGGGCATTCTAGTTTTTGGAATTTTCAGCATTTTTGTGGTGGTTTTTCCTCATCTTCATGGATTTATCTACCTTTGATCTTTGATGCTGAAGACCTTTGGATGGGGTTTTTGTGTGTGCATCCTTTTTGTTGATGTTGATGTTATTGCTTTCTCTTTGTTAGTTTTCCTTCTAACAGTCAGGCCCTTCTTCTGCAGGTGTGCTGGAATTCACTTGAGGTCCACTATAGACCCTGTTTGCCTAGGTATCACTAGCAGAGTCTGCAGAACAGCAAAGATTGCTGCCTGCTCCTTTCTCTGGAAGCTTCATCCCAGGGTGGCACCCACCTGATGCCAGCCAGAGCTCTTCTGTTTGAGGTGTCTATCGACCTCTGCTGGGAAATGTCTCCCAGTCACAAGACATGTGGTCAGGGACCCATTTGAGGAGGCAGTCTTTCCCTTAGCAGATCTCAAGCACTGTGCTGGGAGATTTGCTGCTTTCTACAGAGCTGGCAGGCAGGAATGTTTAAGTCTGCTGAAGCTGCACCCTCAGCTACCCTTTCCCCAGGTGCTCTCCCTTAGGGAGATGGGAGTTTTATCTATAAGCCCCTGACTGGGGCTGCTGCCTTTCTTTCAGAAATGCTCTGACCAGATAGGAGAAATCTAGAGGGGCAGTCTGGCTGCAGTGGCTTTGCCAGGCTGCAGTGGGTTCTGCCTAATCCTAACTTCCCAGCAGCTTTGTTTACACTGTGAGGGGAAAACCTTCTTTTCAAGCCTCAGTAATGGCAGATGCCCCTCCCCCCACCAAGCTCAAGCATCCCATATTTACCTCAGACTGCTGTGCTGGCAGCGAGAATTTCAAGTCAGTGGACCTTAGCTTGCTGGGCTTTTTGTGGGTGGGACCCGCTAAGCTAGACCACTTGGCTCCCTGGCTTCAGCCCCCTTTTCAGGGGAGTGAATGGTTCTGTCTTGCTGGTGTTCCAGGCACCACTGTAGTATGAAAAAAAAAAAAAAAAAAAAAACTCCTGCAGCTAGCTCAGGGTCTGCCCAAATGGCTGCCCGGTTTTTTTCCTGAAACCCAGGGACTTGGTGGTGTAGACACCTGAGGGAATCTCCTAATCTGGAGGTTGAAAACCCATGGTAAATGTGTGGTGTCTGGGCCAGATAGAACCGTGCCTCACGGCACACTCCCTCACAGCTTCCCTTGGCTAGGGGAGGGAGATTCCCGACCCCTTGCACTTCCTGGGTGAGGTGACACCCCACCCTGCTTCTGCTCACCCTCTGTGGGCTGCAACCACTGTCTATTCAGTCCCAAAGAGATGAGCTGGGTACCTCAGTTGGAAATGCAGAAATCATGCACCTTCTGTGTTGGTCTCGCTGGGAGCCGCAGATCGGAGCTGTTCCTATTTGGCCATCTTGCCAGATCCCCCCTTTTCTGTTATTTTAAGTAGAATTGTTTTCTTAATTTCCTTTTCAGATGGTTCCTTGTTAGTGCATAGAAATGCAGCTAATTTTTATATGTTTGTTTCCTATCATACAACACTACCAAATTCATTTATTAGTTCTAATAGTTTTTTGGGGAGCATCTTTAGTGTTTTCTACATAAGATTATGTAATTTGTGAACAGAGATAATTTTACTTTTTCTATATGATTTGGTTGCATTTCTTTCTTTCTTTTTTTTTTTTTTTTTTTTTTTTTTTGCCTATTTGCTCTAGCTAGGAAAACCATTACTATGTAAATAAAAGTGGCTAGAGTGAATATCCTTACCTTACTCCTGATCTTAGAGGAAAAACTTCAGCTTCATCATACAGTATGTTAGTTGTAAGCTTTTCCTATATGGCTTTTATGGTATTGAAGTAATTTCCTTCTATTTTAAGTTTGTTGAATGTTTCTATCATAAAAAGTGTTAAATTTTGTCAAATCCATATCAAAATCCCAAAGACATTTTTTGCACACACACAAAAAAAATCTTAAAATTTATATAAAACTACAAAAGAGTGAAGAGCCAAAAGACTCTTAAGAAAGAACAAACCTGGAAGCCTCACAATTCCTAATTTCAACACATATTACAAAGCTATAGTAATCAAAACATGCAGTACTGGCATAAAAATGGACACATGAATCAATAGAATAGAACAGATAGCCCAGAAACAAATCGATGCATCCATATGGTCAGCTGATCTTTGACAAGGGTGCTAGTTATACACAACAGGAAGAAAAAGCTAACCTTTTCTACAAATGGAACTGGGAAAACTTGATTTCTAAATGCCAAAAAATGAAATTTTACCCTAGTACCACACACAAAAATCAATTTAAAATGAATTAAAAACTTAAACATAAGACCCAAAACTGTGAAACTCTTAGAAGAAAACATAGGGGAAAAGTTTCATACCATTGATCTTAGCAATTATTTCATATCTATGACACCAAAAGCAAAGGCAAGAGAAGCAAAAATAGACCAGTGAGACTACATAAAAGTAAAATGGTTCTGCACAGCAAAAGAGAAAATCAGCAAGTTGAAATGGCAACCTTTAAACCAGAGAAAATATTTGCAAACCATGTATCTGATAATGGGTTAAACTTCAAAATACATAAGAAACTTTTATAACCCAGTAACTGTGTGTGTGTGTGTGTGTGTGTGTGTGTGTACAGCTCTTTAAAAGAAGGAAATTCTGTTATATTGACAACATGAATAAACCTGGAAGATATTAAGCTACATAAAATAATCCGGGCACAGAAAGACAAATACTGCATGATTCCACTTATATGGTGTACCTAAAGTAATTAAAGTAACAGAAGCAGAAAGTAAAATGGTGTTAGTCAGAGACTGGGAGGAGAGAAAAATGAGGAGCTACTTTTCAAGGGGTATAAAGTTTCACCACTTTACTTTCTAAAATAAAAAAGAAATTCCTAGAATAAAAATGTTCTAAAGGTTTGCTGTACAATATTGTGTTTACACTTTATGATAGTGTACACTTGAAAGTTTGTGAAGAGAGTAGAGCTTATGGGTGTTTTTTTACCACAATATTAAAAAAATTTTTTGCCCAGCCATATTGAAAAAGGTTATATATATATGTTTAAAAATATTTATGTTTAAATATGTTTATGCTTAAATATATATATGTTTAAATATATATTTAAACATGAATTATTTAATTGCTACTGAGGCAGAATAAATTTTAATAGTTTTTTTAGATAATAGTATTTCTTCTCTGAATTGTATCCTTATTTCATTTGCTCTTGTTTGTAGTGGAGTTAATTGTATTACTTTTATTGTAATTGTAATACTAATATATGATGATTTTTAAGTTTTTGGAAAACAAATAATTATTGAAAAACTAAAATCACCGTAATGCTTTATCTGTAAATTACCCTACCATTGTATCCTTAATATCTGTGATTATATCCCTAATTCCAGATATTTAATACATATTTTATGTAATTCTCAACATAGTGTATACTTTCCAGGATTTTTTTTTTATATCTACCCATATATTTTCATAGGGTTGTAATCATAGTAGAGAACAGTGAGCTGTATACTTTTTATATTTAGCACACTCTAAGTGTTCTCTTATTTTGTAAATGATTTGCCATAAATATTTTTCTAAATAGACTTTTTTGTGATTTGTAGAGTAATTTATGAGTTTGGTTTAAAACTTTAAAAACCTAGACCACTAAAACTAAAAGAAAATAATCTGGCCGGGCGCGGTGGCTCAAGCCTGTAATCCCAGCACTTTGGGAGGCCAAGATGGGCGGATCACGAGGTCAGGAGATCGAGACCATGCTGGCTAACACGGTGAAACCCCGTCTCTACTAAAAAATACAAAAAATTAGCCGGGCGAGGTGGCGGGCTCCTGTGGTCCCAGCTACTCGGGAGGCTGAGGCGGGAGAATGGCGTGAACCCAGGAGGCGGAGCTTGCAGTGAGCTGAGATCTGGCCACTGCACTCCAGCCTGGGCGACAGAGCGAGACTCGGTCTCAAAAAAAAAAAAAAAAAAATCTATATTTTCTCAACATATAGATAACTATTTGAACTATTTTTCCTAAATAATAACAACATGAATGTTTTATTTATTGTGATTAGAACCACACTATTTATATGGTTATACATATGGAGATTTTTAATTTTTTTGAGTACATAGTAAGTATATGTATTTATGGGATCCATAAGATATTTTGATGCAGGCATACAATGTGTGGCAGTCACATCAGGTTAAATGGGGTATCTCTCGCTTCAAGTATTTGTCATTTCTTTGTGTTATAAACATTTCAATTATACCCTTTTAGTTACTTTAAAATAGAAAATAAATTATTGTTGACCGCAGTCGCCCTGTTGTGCTATCAAATACTAGGTCTTCTTTATTTTATTTAAATATATTTCTGTACCCATTAACCATCCGCACATCTCCCCCCACCCTACTACTCTTTTTAGCCTCTGGTAACCTTCATTCTTCTGTCTTCGTAAGTTCAATTGTTTTAATTTTTAGTTCCCCAAAAATAAGTGAAAATATGTGAAGTCTGTCTTTCTTTTCCTAGTTTATTTCACTTAACACAATGTCCTACTATTCCATCCATGTTGCTACAAATAAAAATGTCATTCTTTTTGTATGGCTGACTAATACTCCATTTTGTATTTATAAAACATTTTCTTTATCCATTCATTTGTTGATGGATATTTAGGTTTCTTCTAATTCTTAACCGCTGTGAACAGTGCTGCAGTAAACATGAGAGTGCAGATATCATTTCAACATACTGTTTTCTCTTCATTTGGGTAAATACACAGTTGTGGCATTGCTGAATCATATGGTGGTTCTATCTTTAGGTTTTGTGAAGAAATTCCATATTATTCTCAATAGTGGTTGTACTAATTTACATTCTGACCAACAGTGTAAGAGGATTCCCTTTTCTCCATATTCTCAACAGCATACGTTATTGTCTGTTTTTGGTTAAAAAAGTGATTTTTACTTAGGTGAGATAACATTTAATTGTAGTTTTTATTTGCTTTTCACTAATGATAAATGTTTAGTACCTTTATATATACTTGATTGCAATCTATATATCTTCTTTTGAAAAATGTCTATTCAGATATTTTTCTCATTTTTTAATTGGATTATTTGACTTCTTCTATTGAGTTGTTTGAGCTTCTTATATATTCTGGTTATTAATCCCTTGTAAGATGGATAGTTTGCTAATACTTTCTTTCATTTTGTGGATTGTCTCTTCACTTTGTTGATTGTGTCCTTTGCTGTACAGCAGCTTTTTAACTTGATTTGATCAAATTTGTCCACTTTTGCTTAGGTTGCCCATGTCTGTGGTGTATTTCTTAATAAATATTTGTACAGACCAATGTCCTGAAGAGTTTCCCCAATGCTTTCTTGTAGTCTTATACTTTTAGGTATTAGGTTTATGTATGTCTTCAATCCATTTTTATTTGATTTTTGTATACAGCAAAAAACAGGGGTCTAGTTTTATTCTTTTGCATATGGATATTCAGTTTTCCCAGCATCAATTATTGAAGAAACTGTCTTTTCCCCAATGTATGTTCTCGATAACTTTGTTGAAAATGAGTTCACTCTAGATGTATGGATTTGTTTCTGAGTTCTCTATTTTGTTTCATTTGTCTATGTGTCTGTTTTTATGCCAGTACTGTACTGTTTTTTTTTTAATTTTTTTAAATTTATTTATTACTATTATACTTTAAGTTGTAGGGTACATGTGCATAACGTGCAGGTTTGTTACATATGTATACTTGTGCCATGTTGGTGTGCTGCACCCATCAACTCGTCATTTACATCAGGTATAACTCCCAATGCAATCCCTCTCCCCTCCCCCCTCCCCATGATAGGCCCCGGTGTGTGATGTTCCCCTTCCTGAGTCCAAGTGATCTCATTGTTCAGTTCCCACCTATGAGTGAGAACATGCGGTGTTTGGTTTTCTGTTCTTGTGATAGTTTGCTAAGAATGATGGTTTCCAGCTGCATCCATGTCCCTACAAAGGACACAAACTCATCCTTTTTATGGCTGCATAGTATTCCATGGTGTATATGTGCCACATTTTCTTTTTTTTTTTTTTTTTTTTTTTTGAAGTTTGAGGATTTTATTTTAATTTTATTTTATTTTATTTTATTTTAAATTTATTTATTATTATTATACTTTAAGTTGTAGGGTACATGTGCATAACATGCAGGTTTGTTACATATGTATACTTGTGCCATGTTGGTGTGCTGCACCCATCAACTTGTCATTTACATCAGGTATAACTCCCAATGCAATCCCTCCCCCCTCCCCCCTCCCCATGACAGGCCCCTGTGTGTGATGTTCCCCTTCCTGAGTCCAAGTGATCTCATTGTTCAGTTCCCACCTATGAGTGAGAACATGCGGTGTTTGGTTTTCTGTTCTTGTGATAGATTGCTAAGAATGATGGTTTCCAGCTGAATCCATGTCCCTACAAAGGACACAAACTCATCCTTTTTTATGGCTGCATAGTATTCCATGGTGTATATGTGCCACATTTTCTTAATCCAATCTGTCACTGATGGACATTTGGGTTGATTCCAAGTCTTTGCTATTGTGAATAGTGCCGCAATGAACATACGTGTGCATGTGTCTTTATAGCAGCATAATTTATAATCCTTTGGGTATATACCCAGTAATGGGATGGCCGGGTCATATGGTACATCTAGTTCTAGATCCTTGAGGAATCGCCATACTGTTTTCCATAATGGTTGAACTAGTTGACAATCCCACCAACAGTGTAAAAGTGTTCCTATTTTTCCTCATCCTCTCCAGCACATGTTGTTTCCTGACTTTTTAATGATCGCCATTCTAACTGGTGTGAGATGGTATCTCATTGTGGTTTTGATTTGCATTTCTCTGATGGCCAGTGATGATGAGCATTTTTTCATGTGTCTGTTGGCTGTATGAATGTCTTCTTTTGAGAAATGTCTGTTCATATCCTTTGCCCACTTTTTGATGGGGTTGTTTGTTTTTTTCTTGTAAATCTGTTTGAGTTCTTTGTAGGTTCTGGATATTAGCCCTTTGTCAGATGAGTAGATTGCAAAAATTTTTTCCCATTCTGTAGGTTGCCTGTTCACTCTGATGGTAGTTTCTTTTGCTGTGCTGAAGCTCTTTAGTTTAATGAGATCCCATTTGTCAATTTTGGCTTTTGCTGCCGTTGCTTTTGGTGTTTTAGACATGAAGTCTTTGCCCATGCCTATGTCCTGAATGGTACTACCTAGGTTTTCCTCTAGGATTTTTATGGTATTAGGTCTAACATTTAAGTCTCTAATCCATCTAGAATTAATTTTCATATAAGGAGTAAGGAAAGGATCCAGTTTCAGCTTTCTAGTTATGGCTAGCCAATTTTCCCAGCACCATTTGTTAAATAGGGAATCCTTTCCCCATTTCTTGTTTTTCTCAGGTTTGTCAAAGATCAGATGGCTGTAGATGTGTGGTATTATTTCTGAGGACTCTGTTCTGTTCCATTGGTCTATATCTCTGTTTTGGTACCAGTACCATGCTGTTTTGGTTACTGTAGCCTTGTAGTATAGTTTGAAGTCAGGTAGTGTGATGCCTCCAGCTTTGTTCTTTTGACTTAGGATTGTCTTGGAGATGCGGGCTCTTTTTTGGTTCCATATGAACTTTAAAGCAGTTTTTTCCAATTCTGTGAAGAAACTCATTGGTAGCTTGATGGGGATAGCATTGAATCTATAAATTACCTTGGGCAGTATGGCCATTTTCACGATATTGATTCTTCCTATCCATGAGCATGGTATGTTCCTCCATTTATTTGTGTCCTCTTTTATTTCACTGAGCAGTGGTTTGTAGTTCTCCTTGAAGAGGTCCTTTACATCCCTTGTAAGTTGGATTCCTAGGTATTTTACTCTCTTTGAAGCAATTGTGAATGGAAGTTCATTCCTGATTTGGCTCTCTGTTTGTCTGTTACTGGTGTATAAGAATGCTTGTGATTTTTGCACATTAATTTTGTATCCTGAGACTTTGCTGAAGTTGCTTATCAGCTTAAGGAGATTTTGGGCTGAGACAATGGGGTTTTCTAAATATACAATCATGTCATCTGCAAACAGGGACAATTTCACTTCTTCTTTTCCTAACTGAATACCCTTGATTTCTTTCTCTTGCCTAATTGCCCTAGCCAGAACTTCCAACACTATGTTGAATAGGAGTGGTGAGAGAGGGCATCCCTGTCTTGTGCCAGTTTTCAAAGGGAATTTTTCCAGTTTTTGCCCATTCAGTATGATATTGGCTGTGGGTTTGTCATAAATAGCTCTTATGATTTTGAGGTACGTTCCATCAATACCGAATTTATTGAGCGTTTTTAGCATGAAGGGCTGTTGAATTTTGTCAAAAGCCTTTTCTGCATCAATTGAGATAATCATGTGGTTCTTGTCTTTGGTTCTGTTTATATGCTGGATTATGTTTATTGATTTGCGAATGTTGAACCAGCCTTGCATCCCAGGGATGAAGCCCACTTGATCATGGTGGATAAGCTTTTTGATGTGTTGCTGAATCCGGTTTGCCAGTATTTTATTGAGGATTTTTGCATCGATGTTCATCAGGGATATTGGTCTAAAATTCTCTTTTTTGGTTGTGTCTCTGCCAGGCTTTGGTATCAGGATGATGTTGACCTCATAAAATGAGTTAGGGAGGATTCCCTCTTTTTCTATTGATTGGAATAGTTTCAGAAGGAATGGTACCAACTCCTCCTTGTACCTCTGGTAGAATTCAGCTGTGAATCCATCTGGTCCTGGACTTTTTTTGGTTGGTAGGCTATTAATTATTGCCTCAATTTCAGAGCCTGCTATTGGTCTATTCAGGGATTCAACTTCTTCCTGGTTTAGTCTTGGAAGAGTGTAAGTGTCCAGGAAATTATCCATTTCTTCTAGATTTTCCAGTTTATTTGCGTAGAGGTGTTTATAGTATTCTCTGATGGTACTTTGTATTTCTGTGGGGTCGGTGGTGATATCCCCTTTATCATTTTTTATTGCCTCTATTTGATTCTTCTCTCTTTTCTTCATTAGTCTTGCTAGCGGTCTGTCAATTTTGTTGATCTTTTCAAAAAACCAGCTCCTCGATTCATTGATTTTTTGGAGGGTTTTTTGTGTCTCTATCTCCTTCAGTTCTGCTCTGATCTTAGTTATTTCTAGCCTTCTGCTAGCTTTCGAATGTGTTTGCTCTTGCTTCTCTAGTTCTTTTAATTGCGATGTTAGAGTGTCAATTTTAGATCTCTCCTGCTTTCTCTTGTGGGCATTTAGTGCTACAAATTTCCCTCTACACACTGCTTTAAATGTGTCCCAGAGATTCTGGTATGTTGTATCTTTGTTCTCATTGGTTTCAAAGAACATCTTTATTTCTGCCTTCATTTCGTTATGTACCCAGTAGTCATTCAGGAGCAGGTTGTTCAGTTTCCATGTAGATGAGCGGTTTTGATTGAGTTTCTTAGTCCTGAGTTCTAGTTTGATTGCACTGTGGTCTGAGAGACAGTTTGTTATAATTTCTGTTCTTGTACATTTGCTGAGGAGTGCTTTACTTCCAATTACGTGGTCAATTTTGGAGTAAGTACGATGTGGTGCTGAGAAGAATGTATATTCTGTTGATTTGGGGGGGAGAGTTCTATAGATGTCTATTAGGTCTGCTTGCTGCAGAGATGAGTTCAATTCCTGGATATCCTTGTTAACTTTCTGTCTTGTTGATCTGTCTAATGTTGACAGTGGAGTGTTGAAGTCTCCCATTATTACTGTATGGGAGTCTAAGTCTCTTTGTAAGTCTCTAAGGACTTGCTTTATGAATCTGGGTGCTCCTGTATTGGGTGCATATATATTTAGGATAGTTAGCTCTTCCTGTTGAATTGATCCCTTTACCATTATGTAATGGCCTTCTTTGTCTCTTTTGATCTTTGATGGTTTAAAGTCTGTTTTATCAGAGACTAGTATTGCAACCCCCGCTTTTTTTTGTTCTCCATTTGCTTGGTAAATCTTCCTCCATCCCTTTATTTTGAGCCTATGTATGTCTCTGCGTGTGAGATGGGTCTCCTGAATACAGCAGACTGATGGGTTTTGACTCTTTATCCCGTTTGCCAGTCTGTGTCTTTTAATTGGAGCATTTAGTCCATTTACATTTAAGGTTAATATTGTTATGTGTGAACTTGATCCTGCCATTATGATATTAACTGGTTATTTTGCTTGTTAGTTGATGCAGTTTCTTCCTAGCCTAAATGGTCTTTACATTTTGGCATGTTTTTGCAATGGCTGGTACCGGTTGTCCCTTTCCATGTTGAGTGCTTCCTTCAGGGTCTCTTGTAAGGCAGGCCTAGTGGTGACAAAATCTCTAAGCATTTGCTTATCTGTAAAGGATTTTATTTCTCCTTCACTTATGAAACTTAGTTTGGCTGGATATGAAATTCTTGGTTGAAAATTCTTTTCTTTAAGAATGTTGAATATTGGCCCCCACTCTCTTCTGGCTTGGAGAGTTTCTGCCGAGAGATCTGCTGTTAGTCTGATGGGCTTCCCTTTGTGGGTAACCCGACCTTTCTCTCTGGCTGCCCTTAAGATTCTTTCCTTCATTTCAACTTTGGTGAATCTGGCAATTATGTGTCTTGGAGTTGCTCTTCTCGAGGAGTATCTTTGTGGCGTTCTCTGTATTTCCTGGATTTGAATGTTGGCCTGCCCTACTAGGTTGGGGAAGTTCTCCTGGATGATATCCTGAAGAGTGTTTTCCAACTTGGTTCCATTTTCCCCCTCACTTTCAGGCACCCCAATCAGATGTAGATTGGGTCTTTTTACATAATCCCATACTTCTTGCAGGCTTTGTTCATTCCTTTTCTTCTTTGTTCTTTTGGTTTCTCTTCTCGCTTCATTTCATTCATTTGATCCTCAATCGCAGATACTCTTTCTTCCAGTTGATCGAGTCAGTTACTGAAGCTTGTGCATTTGTCACGTATTTCTCGTGTCATGGTTTTCATCTCTTTCATTTCGTTTATGACCTTCTCTGCATTAATTACTCTAGCCATCAATTCTTCCACTTTTTTTTCAAGATTTTTTGTTTCTTTGCACTGGGTACGTAATTCCTCCTTCAGCTCTGAGAAATTTTAGGGACTGAAGCCTTCTTCTCTCATCTCGTCAAAGTCATTCTCCGTCCAGCTTTGATCCGTTGCTGGCGATGAGCTGCGCTCCTTTGCCGGGGGAGATGCGCTCTTAGTTTTTGAATTTCCAGCTTTTCTGCCCTGCTTTTTCCCCATCTTTGTGGTTTTATCTGCCTCTGGTCTTTGATGATGGTGATGTACTGATGGGGTTTTGGTGTAGGTGTCCTTCCTGTTTGATAGTTTTCCTTCTAACAGTCAGGACCCTCAGCTGTAGGTCTGTTGGAGATTGCTTGAGGTCCACTCCAGATCCTGTTTGCCTGGGTATCAGCAGCAGAGGCTGCAGAAGATAGAATATTTCTGAACAGCGAGTGTACCTGTCTGATTCTTGCTTTGGAATCTTCCTCTCAGGGGTGTACTCCACCCTGTGAGGTGTGGGGTGTCAGACTGCCCCTAGCGGGGGATGTCTCCCAGTTAGGCTACTCAGGGGTCAGGGACCCACTTGAGCAGGGAGTCTGTCCCTTCTCAGATCTCAACCTCCGTGTTGGGAGATCCACTGCTCTCTTCAAAGCTGTCAGACAGAGTTGTTTGCATCTGCAGAGGTTTAGGCTGTGTTTGTTATTTTTTACTGTGCCCTGTCCCCAGAGGTGGAGTCTACAGAGACAGGCAGGTTTCCTTGAGCTGCTGTGAGCTCCACCCAGTTCGAGCTTCCCAGCAGCTTTGTTTACCTACTTAAGCCTCAGCAATGGCAGGCGCCCCTCCCCCAGCCTTGCTGCTGCCTTGCCGGTAGATCACAGACTGCTGTGCTAGCAATGAGGGAGGCTCCGTGGGTGTGGGACCCTCCCGGCCAGGTGTGGGATATGATCTCCTGGTGTGCCTGTTTGCTTAAAGCGCAGTATTGGGGTGGGAGTTACCCGATTTTCCAGGTGTTGTGTGTCTCAGTTCCCCTGGCTAGGAAAAGGGATTCCCTTCCCCCTTGCGCTTCCCAGGTGAGGCAATGCCTCGCCCTGCTTCAGCTCTCACTGGTCGGGCTGCAGCAGCTGACCAGCACCGATCGTCCGGCAGTCCCCAGTGAGATGAACCCAGTACCTCAGTTGAAAATGCAGAAATCACAGGTCTTCTGTGTCGCTCGCGCTGGGAGTTGGAGACTGGAGCTGTTCCTATTCGGCCATCTTGCCCATAGTTTCAGTACTGTACTGTTTTGATGACAATCTCTGTGTAGTATAAAGTCAGGTAATGTGATTGCTTCCATTTTGTTTTTTGTTGTTGTTGTTCAATTTTGGGTCTTTTGTAGTTTCATATAAATTTTAAATTTTTTTTTTAATTTTTGTGAAGAATGTTATTGGTATTTTGACAGAGATTGTATTGAATATGTAGATCACTTTGGGTAGCGTGGACATTTTGGCAACATTGATTTTTCCAATGTATGAACATAGAATATATTTCCATTATTTTGTATCCTCTTAAATTTCTTTCATCGGTGTTTTATAGTATTCAGTTTAAAAATCTTTCACTAGTTCAGGGAAGTTTATTACTAAATATCTCATTTTTGTAGCTATTATAACTGTGAATACTTTTGATTTCTTGTTCAAATTGTTTGCTGTTGGCATATGCTGTTACTTTTTGTATGTTGATTTTGTATTTTGCAAATTTACTTAGTCTATCAGTTCTAATACTTTTTGGTGGAGTTTTTAGGTTTTTTCCAAATATAAGATTATATCATCTGCAAACAAGGATAATTTGAATTCTTCATTTTAAATTTGGATGACTTTTATTTCTTTCTCTTTTCTTATTGTTCCAGGTAGTACTTTCAGTTCTATGTTGAATAACAGTGGTGAAAATGGGCATCTTTGTCTTGTTCTAGATCTCACAGAAAACCCTTTTAGTTATTACCTATTCAGTATGGTACTAGCTATGGGTCTGTCGTATATGGCTTTTATTGTGTTATGGCATGCCCTGCCTTTACCCATTTTTTCAGGGTCTTGAAGGGATGCTGGATTTTATCAAATGCTCTTTCAGCATCAACTGAAATCATCATATGGTTTTTGTCCTTCATCCAAATTACATAAAGTAACACATTGATTGATTTGCATATGTTGAACCATGCTTGGATTCCCGGGATAGATTTCACTTGAACATAATAAATAATCTTTTTAACATGTTGCTGAAATCGGTTTGCTCGTATTTTCTTGAGAAAGTTTGCATTAATATCAGTTTTATTTTTTGATGTGTCATGTTTTGCTTTTGTATTAGGGTAATACTGGCCTCATAGTATGAGTTTTGAAGTATCTACTTCTCTGTTTTTTGGAACACTTTAAATAGAATTGGTATAAGTTCTTCTTTAAATGTTTTGTTGAATTCAGCAGTGAGGCCAATGGGTCTTGGGCTTCTGTCTAGTCAGTGACTTCTTATTGTGACTTCCATCTCATTACTTGTTATTGGTCTGTTCAAGTTTTTGCATTGCTTCATGGTTCAATATTGGCAGGTTTTATACATCTAGAAATTTATCCATTTCTTCTAGGTTTTCCAATTTGTTGCCATATAATTGCTTATAGCAATCTCAATCCTCTGAATTTCTGCAATATCAGGTGTAATGTCTCCTTTTTTTTTCTCTGATCTTAGTGAATTTGTTCTGCTCTCTTTTATTCTTACTCGCCTATAGGTTGCTAAATTTTGTGTATTCCAAAACCAAACTTTTTATTTCATTGATCTTTTGTATTTTTTGTTTAAATTTTATTTATTTCTACTCTGATCATTATAATCTCTTTTGTTTCCACTAATTTTGAGTTTGCTTGACTCTTGCTTTTTTAATTTATTCAGATGCATCATTATGTTGTTTACTTGAAGGTTTCTACTTTTTATATAGGCACTTACTGATATAAAGCATACTGTTAGTACTGCTTTCTTTGTATTCCATAGGATTTGGTATGTTGTGTTTCCATTTTCATTTGTTTTAAAAGACTTTCTAATTTTCTTAGTAATTTATTCTTTGAGGCACTGGTCCTTCAAGAGCATATTGTTTATGTGTTTGTTTAATTTCCAATGTTCCTCTTATTATTTATTTCTAGATTTATTTTGTTTTGAACAGAGAAGATCGTTGATATTCAACTATTTTAATGTTTTAAGGTTTGTTTTGTGACCTAACATATGCTCTACTTTTGAGTATGATTCATGTGCTGAGAAGATAAATGTGTTTTCTGCAACCATAGGATAAAATGTTCTATAAATATCTACTAGACTACTAGGCATATAGTACAGATTAGGTCTGATGCCTCTTTGTTGATTTTCTGTCTGGATGGAATGTCCAATGCTAAAAGTGGGGTGTTGAAGTCTCCAGCTATTAATGTATTAGAGCCTATCCTTCTTTTTAGTTATAATATTTGCTTTTTAGATCTGAGTGCTCCAGTGCTGGGTAAATATATATTCACAGTTATTCTCTCACTGAATTCACCCCTTTATTATTATATAATGACAGTCTTTGTCTTGTTTTATAGTTTTTGTCTCAAAATTGATTTTATCTTATATAAGTATAGCTACTCTTGGTCTTTTTTAAAATTTCTATTTGCATGAAATATCTTTTTCTGTCCCACCTCGGCCTCCCAAAGTGCTGGGATTACAGGCGTGAGCCACTGTGCCTGGCCTTGACTGTGTATTTTCAAGTAGTCTGTATTCAAGCTCACTAGTTCTTTATTCTGCTTGATAGCAATTCTGCTATTAATACTCTGATACATTCTTCAGTATGTCAATTGAATTTTCCAGCTCCAGATTTTCTGTTTGAGTTTATTTCAAAGTCTTTATTAAATTTATGTGATAGGATTATAAATTCCTTTTCTGTGTTATCTTGAATTTTTTGAGTTCCCTCAAAATAGATATTTTGAATTCTCTATCTGAAAAGTCACATATCTCTGTCTCTTCAGGATTGGTCCCTGGTGTTTTATTTAGTTCATTTGGTGAGGTCAAGGTTTTCCTGGATGATCTTGATGCTTATGAATGTTTGTCTATGTCTGGGAATTAAATAGTTAGGTATCTATTGTAGTCTTCACAGCCTGGCCTTGTTTGTACCTGTTTTACTTGGGAAGGCTTTTCAAGTATCCAAAGGAAATTGAGTATTACAATCTAAATCTTTGGTCACTTCAACTGTACATCCATTAGTGGACACCCCAAGTTCACAAACACTGTGACTCTTGCAGACTTACAGTTGTACTGCCGTGGTGTTCTTGAGTAGGATCTGAGAGAATTTCCTGGGTTAATGGGCAGACTCTTGTTCTCTTCTTTGGGATGAAAATCAGGAGACTATCACTCAAACAAATGGAATCTCTCTATATATGTATGTTGAGCTGCCTGGAGCTGGGAAAAGGGTGAAACAAGCACTCTTGCAGCCACCACCACTAGGACTGCTCTGGGACAGACCCAAAGCCATCACAGCAGTGGGTCTCACCCAGGGCCCATGGTGACCACTGCCTGGCTACCCCTCATGTTCACTCAATGTCTACTGGCTCCTAAATTAGCAGGTGGCTAATCCAGCCAGACTTGTGTCCTTCTTTTTAGGGCAGCAAACTCCCTTCTGGCCAAGAAATGCCATCTGGGAGCCAGGAACCTGAAGTTGGAAACCTAGGAATCTACATGGTGCTGTATTCTACCACTGCTGAGCTAGCACCCAAGCCACAAAACAAAATACTTCCTATTCCTTTCTCTCCTTTTGTCCTACAGGAGGGATCTCTCACCATGGTCACCACCACCCTAGGCACACATCAGGTAATACTAGGCTGCTGCTGATGTTCACTCAAGGTCCAAATGTTCTTCATTCACCTTGTGGCAAATACTGCCAGGCCTTGGTCTCTACCTTAATGGCAGCAGGCTCCCATATGGCCCAGGAAAGACTTAGACATGCCATCCATGAACCAAGGCCTGGAATCAGGTTCTCCAGGAACCTAGTTGGTGCTCTACCCTACTGTGGGTGAGCTGGTGCCCAAACTTGAAGAAAGAGATACCCTTTACTCGTTTCTCTTCTTTCCTCCAGCCGAAGTTGTGTCTTCATGTGGCCCCCAAACAGCCAGAAACATGCTGGGTCACACCTGAAGTCAGCATGGCCCTAAGTCTCATCCAAGGCTCAAAGCCAAGACTCCCTGGGACCTGCTTACATTTATTCAAGGACCGAGGACTCTTTAGTCAGCAGGTTATAAATCCTGCCAGGACCAGGTTCTTCTCTTCAAGGCACCAGGTTTCCCTCTCACCCAGGATGTGTCTAGAAATGTCATCTGGAAACTAGGGCCTGAAATTAGGGCCTCAGAACAGTGCCTGTTGCCCTGTCCAGTTATGGGTGAGCTGGTATCCAACTTGCAGATAAAGTCTTATTCACTCTCCCCTCTCCTCTGCTCTGCTGAAGCAGGAGTTTTTCTTGGAGATGTGATCTGTGCTTCCTAGGGTTGGGGGAGGGGTGATACATGCACTTCTTTGCCTGTCCTTGCTAGTATCTCCCTAGTTGGCATGTACTCCATGTCTACTGGCTCTGAGCCCAGCAAAGTACCAGAACTTGCCCAACTATTGCAGTACTTGTGGCCTAGACTGCCTTTCAAGTTTATGTAGGACCCTAGAGCACTTTAGCCCAAGGTGGTGAGGCTGGCCGAAACTCAGGTTTCAACCACTGGAATGGATGATTCCCCTCTGATCTAAATGTTCCCTGTGTGGGTGCTGGATGAGTTCTGCCCCATGTTGCTTTCTGCTGTGACAGGGAAGCAAAGAGTTCCAATGCAAAGACCCATAATCACTGTGCTCTGTCTCCACCAAGCACACAGATTCTCTCTTTGCCACATGGTTGCTGCCAGGGGATGGGGCAAGAGTGGTGTCTGCAATTCAAGACTGTCTTTTCTACCCTCTTCAGTGCCTTTTTCCTTAATATGATATTAAAACCAGGTATTGCCTGATTTTTCCTTCTTATGAAGGTGCTTTTTGTGGATAGTTGTTGAATTTGGTGTTCCTGTAACTGGGGTTGATCACTGGAGGGCTATATTTGATAATCTTGCTTCACCACCTCCTCCTTAGTCACCTGTCAATTTTAAAATTATTCCCATACAACTTTATTTAAACATTACTTGAGTAGTTTAATCCTTCATTTCACGATTCTCTTGCTGTTGAACATTTAGTTTTATTCCATTATGTCACTATTATTTAAAATACGATAAAATTTTAATGCAAAGATATTTTACTGGATTAAGGATTCCACTTGCAGGATGGTGCCACTAAAAACCTTGAATACCCTTCCCAGCAAAACGATTATAAGTTGTAAAAATTACAAAATAAAGAACCCTAAAGTTGATTGTGGTAATGACTATACATAAAAAAAGTGCAAATATATTAAAAGCCATTGAATTCTACACTTTAATGGGTAAATTTTATATCTAAATCATATCTCAATAAAGCTAGTTGCCAAAAACAATTTATTCATGAATGTTAATTGTAACATTATATGTAATAGCCAAAAGTGGACCAGTCCAACAGATAAATAAAATATCCTATGTCTACATAATGGAACATTATTCAGCTATAAAAACTGAAATTTTTGGCTGGGCATGGTGACTCATGCCTGTAATCTCAGCACTTTGGGATGCTGAGGTGGGTGGATCACCTGAGGTCAGGAGTTCGAGACCAGCCTGGCCAACATGGCAAAACCCTGTCTCTACTAAAAATACAAAAATTAGTCGAGCATGGTGGTGCATGCCTGTAATCCCAGCTACTAGTGGTACTGAGGCAAGAGGATCGCTTGAGCCTGGGCAACAGAGCGAGACTTCATCCCCCAACAAAAAAAATGAAATTTTAATATATGTTGTAAAATTGATGAATCTCAGAAACATTATGTTTAGTTTAAAAAGTCAGACACAAAAGACCACTTATTGTATGATTCCATTGACATAAAGTATTCCATAAAGGCAAATCTAGGGACATAAATTAAATGTAAATGAGATCTAGGTATCTTATTGGGAATAGGAAAATGTTCTATGATGTGATTAGGGTGATGGCTTTGACACTATGTAACTTTTCTAAAAATTACTATCCAAACTATGTAAAGAATATACAAATATTAAAACTTAATAATAGAGACAAATAACACAATTTAAAAATAGGCGAAGTATCCAAATAGATATTATCCAAGAAGATATACAAAGAAGTATTACTTTATACCCACTGAGATAGCTAATATCCAGAGACTGACAATAACAAATGCTGGTGTGGATGCAGTGAAATAAAAAGTCTCATTCATTGCTGGTGCAATGGTGCAACCAATTTGAAACAGTACTACAGTCTTTCAAAATGTTAAACATAGAGTTACCTTATAACACAGCAATTCCACTTCTAGGTAAACTCAAGAGAAATAAAAACATATGTCAGACTAGAATTTAAGAATGAATGTTTATACCAACATTATCCATAGTAAACAAAAAGTAGAAACAGCTCAAATTTCCATCAGCCAGTGAATGGATAAACAACTTGTAGTATATTCATACAGTGGAATAAGAAACAAAGTAATGATCTGTGCTACAACATGGATGAAATCAAAAAACATTTTGCTAAGTTAAAAAAGCAAAACACAAAACTCTACGTACTGTATGATTTTACATATAAGAAATCCTAGAAAAGGAAAAGTTATGGAGACAGAGAGCCAATCATTAGTCATTACTGGGCATTGGTGAAGACAAAGATTGACTAAATAGAAAAGAACTTTTGGGGGTGTTTTAAATCTGGTTATAGTGGTGGTTGCACAATTATATATATTTACCAAAACTCATTAATATATACATAAAATGAGTGGGTTTATTGTTTGTAAATTATACCTCAATACAGTTGTAAAACAAAAGTTTGTGGTCATAATACGAAATTATTTTTGTAGTGTTGTTATACAGGATTCATAACCTAAAAGGTTTAGGAATTTTTCCAGATTAAAAGACACCAAGAAGATATGAGATATTTGAAATATATGATCATGAACAGTACAAAGAATCTGTTATCAATATTATCGTCAGGTCAATTGAAAAAATAAAATACCATTGGTAATATAAAGTGTTAAATGTCCTAAAGTTGAAAACTGAACTGTGCTTATTATATAGTTGACTGCCCCTGTTTTTGAAAATAATAAAATTAGTTGAAAGTTATGAAGTCTGACGTACATAACTTAATCTCAAATGGTTCAGCAAAGATAGATAGATGATAGACAAAGAGAGAGATATAGCAATATGTAAATAGAAAATAATAAACAAATGTGGCAAGCTCTTAAACAGTCAGTATGAAAAAAGAGAATGAGAGTCATTTGTACTATTCTAGCATCTTTTCTGTAATATTTACATTACTTCTAAATAATAATACATAAAAAGTTTATGAAAATGGAATGTGTAATGACAAATTGGAAAAGGACTTACAATAGAGAATTTACGATGAGAAAGCACAATTGCTAAAAATGCATGGAAATGCTTAATCGCACTGTTAAAGATATGCAAATTAAAACAAAGAACATGAATTTATTTTTACCAAACACTCAAAGATTTTTTTAAAATAATAATCACCAATGCCAGCAGGGATAAAATGATCACATTCATACACCAATGGTGGAAGTAAATAGTTAATTGCTTCAAAATATACATTCCATAAAGATGGGAATTTTTGTTGATTTTGTCCACTTCTATACCTCTAGAGGCTAGAGCAGTTCCTAGCAAGTGATAGGGACTCCATAAATATTTGTTTAATAAATTAATAGTTTTTTCACAAGTTAAAGGATCAAGTAAAAAAATAAGAATGAAAAGGACTTCGGGCCGGGCGCGGTGGCTCACGCCTGTAATCTCAGCACTTTGAGAGACCAAGGCGGGAGGATCACGAGGTCAGGAGATCGAGACCACGGTGAAACCCTGTCTCTACTAAAAATACAAAAAAAAAAATTAGCCGGGCGTGGTGGCGGGTGACTGTAGTCCCAGTTACTCAGGAGGCTGAGGCAGGAGAATGGCGTGAACCCGGGAGGTGGAGCTTGCAGTGAGCCGAGATCACGCCACTGCACTCCAGCCTGGGCGACAGAGCAAGACTCCCTCTCAAAAATAAAAAAGAATAAAAAGGACTTCGATAAAATAATTAACAACCCTGGTTTAATAGCTACATGGAGATCTTGATACTAAATAAATACAGAATGCAAATTTAGACAACAAAAAATGTATGTGTATGTGTGCATTATGTATCTGCGTGTATGAATGCATAGAAAAACATAAAAATACACATTGAACTATTGAACTATCAACACTACTTGCCTGGATGGGGGTATGGAGAAGTGGGTTTGGTGAAGGAGAAACTTTCTTTTATGATTTATTCCCTAACTTTACATTTTTCTGTATTATTTGAATTATTTAGAAGAAGCATGTTTCCATGTATAATTGTACAATTAGAAACACAAACAAGAAAATACAGGAACACAAAAAGAGCCAGAAGGAAATATACCAATAGTTGGTATTAATGAGATTTGAGATCATGGACAATTTTTGTCTTCTTGTTTTCTTTTTGCTTTTATATATCGTCCAATGTTCCAACAATAAGCATGTATTACTTAAAAACATTTCCATAAAGTGTATAATGGATTACAACAGTAAGACATGTTAACCATTCCATTATATGAGGCAGTTAATGAGCCTTTATTTTCCTCATGCATTGTTAAATCACTTTCTAGTCACTATGAGGAAAATAGAAACTACTAGAAATATGTTTAAAAAGAAATATTCTGCAATCACATAGAACAAGTGGTGAAATATTACTGGATAATATAAAGAAGTTAAATCAATAAAGGAAAAAGCTACATTCTTGAATCAGAAAACTAATCATTTCGAAGATGTTACTTCTCAAATTAATATATAGATTTCAAACAACATGAGTTTTAAAAATCCTTAATGAGGGAAGGGTTGAAAAAGTAATTCAGAATTTAATCTGGCATTCCAGCCTGGGCGACAGAGCAAGACTCTGTCTCAAAAAAAATTTTTTTTATCTGGACAAATATAAAAATTATCAGTAATTTATAAAAATATTAGATATGCATTATCTTAAAAATTTTAATTGAGTTATTTTAAAGGATATTAAGAAAAGTATTTATTGAGATAGAGAGGGTCACAATACTAATTTAATTAAAAATTAAAAAGCAAAACTGGACAAAATATATAATTTTAACCTCAAAATGTCCCACCAAAACACCAGCATAGAATGGGGAGACATATCAAAATTTTAATAGTGGTAGCCTCTGAATGTTGCTTTCTCTTTTACATTTCTGAAATTTGTAATTTTTTTAATGTTATTTTTATAATGGCAAAAAATTATCTTTTAAAACTCCTAACAGAAAAATGAACAATAGAAATAAAAATATAAATTAGAGGGAAAAAACAGCCAATAAAAACATGTAAAGGTAAAGTCAAGCCAACAATTTTAAAAGACCTTTTTTTTATTTTTTATTTTTTATTTTTTATTATACTTTAAGTTCTAGGGTACATGTGTACAACGTGCAGGTTTGTTACATAGGTATACATGTGCCATGTTGGTTTGCTGCACCCATCAACTTGTCATTTACATTAGGTATTTCTCCTAATGCGATCCCTCCCCCAGCCTTTAAAAGACCATTTTTAAAAAAATATTAATCTTTTTCATCTCACAATTTGGCAAACACATTTTAACAGCATATTTTTCAAGGTAGGTTTCCAGCATTCAAAGCAGCAGAAATACTCCCACTCCTTTTTCATTCTTTTTTTTCTTTTCTTTTCTTTTTTTTTAACACAAAGGGTGGAGTAGGACTTTTTTTGTTTGTTTCTTTGTTTTTTGGGGGGGATGCTCTGCTGCCATCTACAGAAAACTATGTAAAAAGCAACTAGGAAATTATTTCCTTAACCTAAAATCCACTGCAGCAGATATGCCCCAAATAAACAAGAAGTTGAAAATACTTGAAATATTTCTCTTGGGACTTTGGTTTCTCTGTAGCTACAGAAATAAAATGGAGGAGGTGAGTCAGAAGAAGATGGCTGAAAAGAAGCCTCCACCATTCATCCACACAGATGGAACATCAAATTTAAAAACTGTCCACACAAAAATACACATTCATGACAGCAAAAAATCAGGTCCGAGCTTGGTCACAGTAGGATAGAGCACCAAGAGATAGAAGCCGGACACAGTGACTCACTCCTGTAATCTCAGCACTTTGGGAGGCCGAGTTGGGCAGATCAATTGAGCTTAGGAGTTAGAGACCAGCCTGGGTAACGTAATGAAACCCTGTCTCTACAAAAAATATAAAAATTAGCCAGGCATGGTGGTACATGCCTGTAGTCCCAACTACTCATGAAGCTGAGGTGCGAGAATCACCTGAGCCTGGGGATTTTGAGGCTACAGTGAGCCATAATTGTGTCACTTCACTTCAGCCTGAGTGACAGAATGAGGCCTTATCTCAAAAAAAAGAGGGCCCTCATCGTCCCAAATTCCAGACCTTCACTCTTAGACTGCATTTCTAGACCTTCTCTGGAACAAAGAAGAGCCCACTACCCTGATGGGTAAATCCCAAGGCTGGTAGCATTCACCACGAGGTCACTGAAGAGTTCTTGGGCCTTAAGTAAACATTGGTGGTCACCTGGCAGTACTCTCCATGGGCCTGTGGTGGTGACAGCCATGAGGAGAGGCTCCTCTGTCTGTGAAAAACAAAAGGGGAAAGTGAGGACTTTGTCTCATGGTTTCAGCGCCAGGTTAGCCACAGTAGAATAGAGCTCCAGATTAATTTCTGAGGTTTTTGGCTCCACACCTTGGCTCACAGACTGCATCTTAGGACCCAGTAGAGGCCCGGGAGAACTCACCACCCTGAAGAGAAAAACACAAACCTGGCTGTCTTCATCACCTGCTCATTGTAGAGGTCCAGAGCCTTGAGCAAACATAAGTGGTAGCCTGGCAGTTGTTACAGCAGGCCTTGGGCAAGTGCAATACTGGCTTCAGTTCTGACCCAGTGTATTCCAGTGGTGGTGGCCACAGATATGCTTGTGTCACCCCTCACCCACTCCAAATAGCTCAGCAGAGAGAGAGAGAGAGACACTACTTTTGTTTGGAAGAAAGTAAAGGAAGAGAACAAAAGTCTCTGCCTGATACTCCAGAAAATTCTTCCAGATCTTAACAAAGACCAACAAGGTGATACCTCTACAAGTCTGCAAAAAACACAGTGTCACTGGGCTTGGGGTTCCTCCTAATGCAGATACATCTTAGATCACAACATGCAAGTCTCTTCAAATACCTGGCAAACCTTCCCAAGAAGGATGGTACAAAGGAGCCCAGATTGTGAAAACTATAAGAAATACCTAACTCTTCAATGCCCAGACACAGATGAACATCTACAAGCATTAAGATTATCCAGGAAAACATTACTTCACCAAATCAATCAAACACAGCACTGGGGACCAATCCTAAAGAAATAGGGATATGTGATTTTCAGACCGAGTAATCAAAATAGCTTTTTTGAGAGAACTCAAATAAATTCAAGGTAACACACAGAAAAAAAATGTAAAAAAGAAATTGAAATAGTAAAAAACATATCCTGGAGTTGAAAAGTGCAAATGACAAAGAATGCATCAGAATTTCTTAAGAGAATTCATCAAGCAGAAGAAAGAATTAGTGAGCTTGAAGACAGGCCACTTGAAAATACAGTCAGAGGAGGCAAAAGAAAAAAGAATAAAAAACAACAAAGTATGCCTGCAGCATCCAGTAAATAACCCCCAAACAGCAAATCTAAGAGTCATTGGCCTTAAAAAGGAGGTAGAGAAGGAGTAAGAGTAGAACGTTTATTCAAAGGGATATCAGAGAACTTCCCAAACCTAGAGAAAGATATCAATATTTAAGAACAAGAAGGTTATAAACACCAAGAAGATTTAATCCGAAGAAGACTACCAAAGGCATTTAATAATCAAACTCCCAAAGGTTAAAAGTAAGAAAGGATCGTAAAAGCAGCAAGAGAAAAGAAACAAATAAGATACAATGGAGCTCCAATACATCTGATAGCAGACTTTTCAGAGGAAATCTTACAGGACAGGAGATAGTGGCATGACATATTTGAAGTGCTGGAGGAAAAAACCCTTATATTCTTGAATAGTATATCTGGCAAAAATGTCCTTCGAACATGAAGGACAAATAAAGACTTTTCCAGACAAATGAAAGCTGAAGGATTTCATCAATATCAGGCCTACCCTACAAGAAATGCTAAAAGGAGTTCTTTAGTGAGAAAGAAAAGGTCATTGGTGAGAAAATAAGAAATAATCTGAAGGTACAAAACTCACTGGTAATAGTAAGTACACAGGGAAACAGAATATTGTAACACTGTAATTGTGGCATGCAAACTCTTAAGTAGAAAGACTAAAAAATGAACCAATTGAAATAATAACAATAACTTTACAAAACAATACGAAAAGATATAAAAGAAACAACAAAAAGTTAAAAAGCATGGGGATTAAGTTAAAGTGTAGAGTTTTTTATTTTACTTTAAGTTCCGGGATACATGTGTAGAATGTGAAGGTTTATTTCATAGGTATACATGTGCCATGGTGGTTTCCTGCACCCATCAACCCATCATCTAGGTCTCAAGCGCTGCACGCATTAGGTATTCATCCTAATGCTCTCCCTCCCCTTGCCCTCCACCCCTCAACAGGCCCCAGTGAATGATGTTCCCCTCCTTGTGTCCATGTGTACTCATTTTTCAACTCCCTCTTATGAGTGAGAACATGCAGTGTTTGGTTTTCTGTTCCTGTGTTAGTTTGCTGGGAATGATGGCTTCCAGCTCCCTCTTATGAGTGAGAACATGCAGTGTTTGGTTTTCTGTTCCTGTGTTAGTTTGCTGGGAATGATGGCTTCCAGCTTTATCCATGTCCCTGCAAAGGACATGAACTCATAAAGTGTAGAGTTTTTATTAGTTGTATTTTCACATGTTTGTGTGTTTGTTTATGCAATTAGTGCAAATTTTTATCAGTTTTTATAAATTGGTTTTAAGATAACATTTGGAAGTCTTACGATAAACTCAAATCAAAAAACATACAAGGGAAACACAAAAAATAAAAAGAAATAAATCCTACCATCAGAGAAAATCACCTTTACTTAAAGGTGATCATAAAGGAAGGAAAAGAAGATCACAAAGCAACCAGAAAATAAATAACAAAATGGCAGGAGTATATTCTTACTTATTAATAATAACATTGGAGGTCAATGGACTAAACTCTCCAGTCAAAAGACATAGATGCCTTAACGGATTTGAAAAAACACTCAACAATCTGTTGCCTACAGGAAAAACACTTTACCTATGAAGACACACACAGACTTAAAAAAATAGAAAAACATATTTCATGCCAATAGAAACAAACAGAGAGCAGGAATGGCTATACTTATATCAGATAAAACAGATTTCATGATGAAAATTATAAGAAGAGATTAAAGAGAGAATAACACCAATAACATTATCACTATATAATGATGAAAGGGTCAGTTCAGCAACAGGATATCAAGTGTAAATATATGCACACCCAACACTCAAGTACCCAGATATATAATGCAAATGTGATTAGAGCTAAAGAAAGAGACTGACCCCACTACAATCATAGCTGAAGACTTTATCACCTCACTTTCACCTTTGGACAGATCTGTCAAACAGAAAAACAGAGATATCAGATTGAATCTGCACTATACACCAAAAGGACCTAATAGATACTTACAGAACATTTCACCCAACAGCCATAGAATACACATTCTTCTCTTCAACACATGAATTATTCTTAAAGACAGACCATATATTAGGTCACAAAACAAGTCTTAAAACATGCAAACAAATTTAAAATAGAAAGTCTTCTCTGACAATGACGAAATATAACTAAAAATAAAAGAAGAAGAATTTTGAAAACTATACCAACAAATGGAAATTAAACAATATTCTGAATGACCACTGGGTTGGTGAAAAAAATTTTCAATTTCCTTGAAGCAAATAATAATGGAAACACAATACATCAAAACCTATGGGATAAAGTGAAAGCAGTACAAAGAAGGAAGCTCCTATATCAAAAAATTTTGAAAAACTTGAAATAAACAGCCTAATACATCTTAAAGAATTAGAAAGGCAAGAGCAATCCAAACCCAAAATTGTAGAAGAAAAGAAATAATAATAAAGATGAAAGCAAAAGTAAAATATAAATGAAGAAAACAATACAAAAAAATCAATGAAAGAGAAAGTTGGTTTTTTGAAATGTTAAACAAAATTGACAAAACTATAGCCACACTAAGAAGGAAAGAGAGAAGACAAAGAAATAAAATTGGAGATGAAAAAGGAGACATTACAACTGATACTTCAGAAATTCAAAGGACCATTAGTGGCTTCTATGAGCAACTATATTCGAATAAATTGGAAAATCTAGAGGATATTGATAAATACATAGGCATGTACAACATACCAAGGTTGAACTAAGAATAAATTCAAAACCTGAACAAACCAATAACAAGTATTGAGAGAAAAGCCATAATAAAATGTCTCACAGCAAAGAAAGTCTGGGACTCCATGGATTCACTGCTAAATTCTACTATAAATTTAAAGAACAAATTATACCAATCCTACTCAAACTATTCTGAAAAATAGAGAAGAGACTACTTTCAAATTAATTCTCTGAGGCCAGTGTTGTGGTTTTGTTTTGTTTGTTTGTTTGTTTGTTTTGAGACAGAGTCTTGCTCTGTCACCCGTGCTGGAGTGCAATGGCGCGATCTCAGCTCACCGCAACATCTGCCCCCCTGGTCAAGCGATTGTACTGCCTCAGCCTCCCCAGTAGCTGGAATTACAGGCGCAGGCCACCATGCCCAGCGAATTTTTATATTTTTAGTAAAGATGGGGTGTCGGCATGTTGGCCAGGCTGGTTTCAAACTCTGACCTCTGCCGATCCCCCACCTCAGCCTCCCAAAGTGCTGGGATTCCGGGTGTGAGCCACCGCACGCGGCCAAGGCCAGCATTACTGTGATACCAAAACCAAGAAAATACACATAATAAAAAGAAAACTACAGGCTAATATTACTGATGAATATTGATGCAAAAAATCCTCAACAAAATACTAGCAAACTGAATTCAACGACACATTAAAATGATTATTTATTATGACTGAGTGAGATTTATCCCAAGAATGCGAGCATGGTTCAACATATGCAAATCAATCAATGTGACACATCATGTCAGCCTAATGAAGGACAAAATTCATAGGATCATTTCAGTTGATGCTGAAAGAGCATCAGCATCCCTTTATGATTTGAAAAACCCTCAGAAGTCCAGGCGCGGGGGTTCAAGCCTGTAATCCCAGCCGAGACGGGTGGATCACGAGGTCAGGAGATCGAGACCATCCTGGCTAACTTGGTGAAACCCCCGTCTCTACTAAAAAATACAAAAAACTAGCCGGGCAAGGTGGCGGGCGCCTGTAGTCCCAGCTATTCGGGAGGCTGAGGCAGGAGAATAGCGTAAACCCGGGAGGCGGAGCTTGCAGTGAGCTGAGATCCAGCCACTGCACTCCAGCCTGGGCGACAGAGCGAGACTCCATCCAAAAAAAAAAAAAAAAAAAAAAACAACAACAACAAAAAAAACAAAACAACAACAACAACAAAAAAAAACAAAAAACAAAAAAAACCCTCAGAAAACTGGGTATAAATGGAATGTGCCATAATAAAATAAAAGCCATATATAACAGACTAGTATCATACTGAATGGGTATTAACTGAAAGCCTTTCCTGTAAGATCTAGAACAAGACAAGAATGACCACTTTAACCACTGTTATTTAACATACTACTGGAAGTCTCAACTAGAGCAATCAGACAAGAGAAAGAAATAGGCCTGGCGCGGTGGCTCAAGCCTGTAATCCCAGCACTTTGGGAGGCCGAGGCGGGCAGACCATGAAGTCAGGAAATCGAGACCATCCTGGCTAACACGGTGAAACCCCCTCTCTACTAAAAATACAAAAAATTAGCCAGGAGTGGTGGCGGGCGCCTATAATCCCAGCTAGTCAGGGGGCTGAGGCAGGAGAATGGCGTGAACCCAGGAGGCGAAGCTTGTAGTGAGCCGAGATCGCGCCAGCCACAGCACTCCAGCCTGGGCGACAGAGAAAGACTCCACCTCAAAATAATAATAATAATAACAACAAAATAAAAATAAAAGGCATCCAAATTGAAACGGAAGAAGTCAAAATATCCTTGTTTGCAGATGATATGATCTATTATTTGAAGAAACCTAAACACTCCACCAAAAAGTATTCGTTCTGGTACACAAACTCAGTAAAGTTGCAGGATACAAAATCAACATATAAAAATCAGTAGCATTCCTATATGCCAACAGCAATCAGAGAAAGAAATCAAGAAAAATTCACATTTACAATAGCTACAAATAAAATTAGATACCTAGCAATAAACTTAACCAAAGAAGTAAAAGTTTTCTATATTGAAAACTATAAAACACTGATGAAAGAAATTGAAGACAATACAAAATAATAGAAAAAATATTCTATTGTTTATGTAATGGAAAAATCAGTGTTGCCAAAATGTTCCTACTACTCAAAGCAATCCACAGATTCAGTGCAATCTCTATCAAAATACCAATGGCATTCTTCACAGATATAAAACAAAATAATTCTAACATTTATACAAAACTACAAAAGAATTAGAATAGCCAAAGCAATTTTGACCAATCCTGAGCAAAAAGAACAAAATTGAAGGAATTACATTTTCTGACTTCAAATTATACTTCAAATTAACTTCAGATTAAACCAAAACAGTATGTTACTGTCATAAAAACAGATACATAGAAAAATGGAACAGAATACCGAACTCAGAAACAAATTTGTACATCTACAGTGAACTCATTTGCAATGAAGTTGCCAAGAACATACATTGGGAAAAGAACAGTTTCTTCAATAATTACTGCTGAGAATACTGAATATCCATATGCAGAAGAATAAAACTACACCCCTATCTCTCACCACATACAAAAATCAAATCCCAATGCATTGAGGACATAAATCTAAGACCTCAAACTGTGAAAGTATACAAGAAAATACTGGGGAAGCTCTTCATGACATTCGCCTGGGCAAAGATTTCTTGAATAGTACCCCACAAGCACACACAACCAAAGCAGAAATGAACAAATAGAATCACACCAAGTTGAAAAGCTTCTGCATGATGAGGCAAACAATCAACAAATTGAAGAGACAACCTTCAGAGTGGGAGAAAATATTTGCAATCTACCCATCTTACAATGGATTAATAACAATAACATATAAGAAGCTCAAACAACCCTATAGGAAAAAATTAATAATCTGATTTTAAAATGGGCAAAAGATCTGATTAGGCATTTTTCAAATGAATACATACAAATGGCAAACAGGTATATGAAAATGTGCTCAACATCCTTAATCATGAGAGAAATGCAAATGAATACTACAATGAGATACCATTTCACTCCAGTAAAAAATGGCTTTCATATAAAAGACAGGACAATAGAAATGCTGGCGAAGATATGCAGAAGAAAGAACCCTCATAGACCCTTAGTGGGAATGCAAATTAGTATATCCCCTACAAAGAAACAGTTTGGAGGTTCCTAGAGCTGCAATATAATCTAGGAATTCCAGTGTTATGTATATACCCAAAAGAAAGAAAGTTTGTTTATCAAAGTGATATCTACACTCACATTTTTATTGGAGCATTATTTATAATACCCAAGATTTGGAAGCAACATAAGTGTTCATAAAGTTAAAAATGTGGTACATATAAACAATTAAGCCACAAAAAAGAAGGATATTCTGTCATTTGCAACAACATGGATAGAACTGGAGGACATTATGTTAAACAAAATAAGTCAGGCACAGAAAAAGAAACTTCACGTGTTCTCACTTATTTGTTGGAGCTAAAAATTGAAACAATTTAACTCATGGAGATAGAGAGAAAATGGATGGCTACTAGTGGCTGGGAAGGGTGTTTGGGGTGTGCAGCCGAAGTGGGGATGGTTACCAGATACAAAAAATGGTTAGAAAGGATAAATAAGACCTAGTATTTTATAGCAAAACTGAGTGACTATGGTCAATAATAATTTAATTTTATATTTTAAAATAACTGAAAGAGTATAATTGGATTTTTTGTAACACAAAGGATAAATTATTGAGGTAATAACCTATTTCTGCTGATGTTATTATTACATATTACATGCCTGCATCAAAATGTTTCATGTGTCCCATAAATATATACACTTACTATGTACCTACAAAAATTAAAAATAGAAACATTTAAAAATAAAATGGAGATGGTGAGGTAGGAGGTCTTAGACCTACATTGCAAATATTCAGTTCTCAAATTAATGCAGGATGGGTATTGATAAAAGTAGGAAAAAGTCCATGAAGAATATAAATCAGCTCCTGGGCCATAAAACAAAGTTCAATAATTTTGAAAGAATTGAAATTATACAGAGCACATTGTCTAATCAGAATGGAAAAAAAACTAGAAAACAACAGATAGAGAAAAAGAAAATCCCTCCGAGCTTGGAAAATAGACAACACACTTACAAATAACCAATGATCAAATAAAAAAATCTTAAAGGAAATCAAATATGAGGAGAACTGAATGAAAATATAGATGCGGCATATCAAAATATATGGGATTCAACTAAAGTCGTTCTGAGAAGACAATTTACAGCACTAAATCCTTATATCAGTAAATAAGAAAGTTCTCAAATCTATAATCTAAGTGTCTAACTCCAGAAACTGGAAAATCAAGAGCACAATAAACACAAAGAAAGCAGAAGAAAGCAAATAAAGAGCAGAAATTAATAAAATTGAAAACAGACTTAGCTGTAAAAAAAAAAAAAAAAAAGAAATACTGTCATTTGCAGCAACAGGGATAGGATTGAAGGTCATTATGTAACGTGAAATAAGCCAGGTGCAAAAAGACAAATGTCACATGTTTTTTTCTTATATGTGGGAGCTAAAGATGTGCATCTCATGGGGATAGAGAGTAGAATGGTCATTACCAGAGGCTAGGAAGGGACGGAGGGAAGAAAAGATGAAGAAAAGTTGTTTAATGGGTACAAAAATACAGTTACATAGAAACAATAAGTTCTGGTATTCAATTATATGGTAGGGAAAATATAGTTAACAAGAATGTATTGTATATTTCAAAATAGCTAGAAGAGAAGAATTGTAATGTTTCCAACAGAAAAAAAAAAGATAAATGTTTGAGGGATGAATATTGCAATTATCCAGATTTGATCATTACACATTGTCTACAGGTTTCAAAATATCACATGTACTCCCAAAATATGTACATCTATTATATGTCAATAAAAAAGAAAATATAAAGGAAATCAATTTTAAAAGGCTACTCCTTCAAAAAGATGCTTTATATTTATAAATCTATTGCAAGACTGACAAAAATTAAAAGAGAAAAGATAAATTATCTTAGACATAATACAAAGGATATCACTACAGATACTAGAACCATTATAAATATAATAGAGGTAATACTATGATTAATTTTAAACACAAAATTTGATAATTTAAAACAAATGAAATAATTCCTCAAAAACCACAAACCATAAAACTCAATAAAGATGAAATAGACAACTTGAATAGTTCAGAGCTAAGGGTAGCCATTTGTCATGAAAACCATGTTTCACTAAATGCAGAATATTAACAAAGAGATAGAAAGTATGAAAAAGGAACCAAAAAGAAATTCTGGAATTTAAAAGTAGAGTAATTAAAACGAAAAATACACTAGATGGCCTCAACAGTGGATTTGAGCCACTACAATGTGAATGAACCTTGAAACACTTATGCTAAGTGAAAGAAACAAGACACAAAAGGAAACAGCTTATAAGAGTCTATTTATATTATACATTCAGAAAAAGCAAGTCCATAGAGGCAGAAAGCAGACTGGTGGTTGACAGGGTGTAGGGACAAAGAAGAATGAAGAATGACTATGATATGAATTGGGTGTTTTGTCTCCTCCAAATCTCATGTTGAAATGTGACCTCTAATGTTGGAGGATCACGGGGAATCAATGTTTGAAACATGGGGGTGGATCCCCCATGAATGACTTAGTGCCATCTCCTTGGTAAGGAGTGAGTTCTCGCTGTTAGTTCACATGAGATCTGGCTGTTTAAGACTGACACCTCACGCTTCTCTTTGTTGCCCCCCTCTCTTGTCCTTCTCTTGCTATATGATTCTCTGGCTCTCCCTTCACCTTCTGCCATGATTGTAAGCTTCCTGAGTCCCTCATCAGAAGCTGAAGAGACGTTGGTGCCATGCTTGTACAGCCTGCAGAACCATGAGTCAAAATAAACCTCATTTCTTCATAAATCACCCAGCCTCAGGTATTGCCCTATAGCAATGCAAATAAACTAATACAGAATACTAATGGGTATTGGATTTCTTTTAGTGGTGATAAAAATTTCTGAAATTAGATAGTGGTAATAGAAGGACAACCTTGTAAATATGCTAAACACTCTACTGAATTGTATACATTAAAATGGTGAATTCTATAGTATGTGAACAATATCTCAATAAAAGAGAAATACCACTATTGAAATAGCTGGCATAAAATTAGTGATAACATATGTTGATGAAGATGTGGAAAACTGGATCACTCATACATTAGTAGTTGGAATGTAAAATGCCCCAGTAATTCTTGAAAATTATTTGGCAATTTCTTATAAAACTAAATACATGACAACTATATGACCCAACAATTGCACTATGGGGCATTTATTTTGAAGACAATAAAACGTTTTTCCCCACAAAAACCTGTACACAAATGTTTAGAGCAACTCTATTCCTAAGAGCCCTAAACTGGAAACAACACAGATTGCTTCTTCGATGAGTGAATGCTTTTTTTAAAAAAAACTATGGTACACATACCAAGGAATACTAACCATCAATAAAAACAATAAACTATTGATATAACCAACTTGGTTGAATCTCAAGGCTACTATGCTGAGTGAAAAAGTCAACTTCCTAGTGTTACATACTGATATGGTTTAGCTCTGTGTCCCCACTCAAATCTCACCTTGAATTGTAATAATCCCCATGTGTCAAGATCGGGACCAGTTGGAGATAGTTAAATCATGGAGGTGGTTTCCCCCATGCTGTTCTCATGATAGTGAGTGAGTTATCACGAAATCTGATGGTTTTATAAGAGGCTTCCCCTTTGCTCAGCGCTCATTCTCTCTCCTGCTGCCCTGTGAAGTGGTGCCTTCCACCATGACTGTAAGTTTCCTGAGCCCTCCCCAAAACTGTGAGTCAATTACACCTCTTTCTTTTATAAATTACCCAGTCTTGGGTATGTCCTTATTGCAGCATGAAAATGGACGAATACACATACTGTATAACTCCATTTATATAACACATTTGACATGTCAAATTTATAGAGACGGTGAAGAGATTTGTTGCTGCCAAGTGTTAGGGACAGGGGCAGGAAGTAAAAGGAATGGAGGCAATTATGGTTATAAAAAGTCAACACTTGGGGAATCTTTGTGGTGATGGAACTGTTCTATATCTTGACTATGGTGGTGAATTCACAAGCCTACATATGATAAAAGTGTTTAGAACTAAATAGATACACATTCACAAATGAGTACTATACATATATAATTTTAAAAATCTGAATTAGATTAGTGGATTACATTAACATCAGTTTGCTGGTTGTGATATTGTACCATAGCTTTGGAAGATGTTATCATTAGGGAAATCTGGATAATACATGTTCTCATAAAACTGCATATGAATCTACAATTGTCTCAAAATTTAAAAATTGTAGAAAAATTACGCATAACTTAAGAGATTCCTAAGCAAGTCAGGTTATAATTCATTGGAGAAAAAAAAGTTACATTCAATTCCATAAAATTAATAATTTTAAATGGCAAAATATTCAACCCAATTTTTAAAATATACGAAGGGTATCAATTATCCATTCACAGATTAACAAATTCAAAACGCCCAGGAAGCATATGAAAAGGTGCTCATTCTCACTAATAGAGGAATACGAATTAAAGCTAAACTTAGATGTTCTTTCTAACCCTTATTATTGGCAAAACGTTTCAAGTGTGATAATATTTAGCTCTGAAGGTAAGGTGGGTCTTGGTGAAAATGAGTATTGTTACATCTTTGTGTATGTATATGTAAATAATCTGGTAATGTTAAATACTAATACTATAAATACTCTTCCACATAGCAACCCTGTGACTTGGAATTTATCAAAAAAAATGAAGAATGTTTATTGTAACATTATGAGTAGTAGAAAAACAAAAAAGGTAGAAACAAAGTGAATGTTAATAAATGGGGAAAGGATTGAATTAAACTGAGGAATAGCCATACCGTGGAGTATTTTCTGTGGCTATATGATGACTTTGAGAAATTGCTAAGAAAGCAAGGCAAGTCATGGACACAGCTCAGATTATAAAAATAGCTTATAAGAATTTTGTGGCTATTTAAAAGAGTGAATACTCTTATCAGTTGACTTTGAGAAAATTCTAAGAGAGTAAAGGAAGTCATGGACACAGCTCAAGTTATACTAATGGTAACCTGGAACTTCCTGAAGACAGGAAGCAGTAGCAGAACATTTGTAATTTCTTGGCTCATAGACCAAATGTAAAGCTTTAAGTATAGAATAACTCTGGCTTGCACGAGTTGGTTTAGCAACACATACTTATTATATTCCTACTTTCCTAGAAATTAGTTCTCACCCACAGATAATTATAAGGCATAACTTAGCATTTTTATAAGACATGCCACTCTGCTGGTGTTGGACTTCCTGTGGCAGATTTGGGGAAACCCATTTACTATCTGTGTGGCCCTGGGCTAGATACTTAACCTCTCCCTCACGTGTAACATAGGGACAATAGCAGTATCTATCTCATAGGGTTCTTCTGAAGATTAAATTAGTCAATATGTGCAACATGCTTAGAATCGTGCCTGAGACAAAGTAAGCACTAAATAAATATTGATGTCTGTTTTATTATTATTTCCACCCAGATGATTAAAATAGGATTTTTACTCAATTGCCTTCCTTTTGGAAGGAAGCCTCTCCTTCCTTCAATCTCTGGTCATATCTGGTAGGGTCTATGTAATGAGGATAGTATTGTTAAGGGGAAAGAGACCAGCAGTTACAGATTCCAAGGGAGACGCTGGACCCCTAGTCCAAAGCCTGCTTGGTTATTCTTCTTTGTCTGATTGTCTATTTAATTGATATCCCTTCCCTTCTATTTCCTATGAGATTTCTAATGTGTACTGTGTAGTAGGAGAAAAAAGGTGTCCTAACAGTGAAGGATCAAGGGGTCTAGTTCCAATTCAACAAACATATGGACTGATAAAGAGAAAGATAGCACAAATTACCTACAATATAATTTCTAAAGCAGAGAGGGAATTAGGGGTTTAGGAAAGTCTAGCAGAAGTGAAGTCTACAGCTTTAAATATTTTCCCCATGTTGCTGATCTCCTAAGCAACCATAAGCCCCACACTCTGGGATGTATTATAAGATTGGTATAGTGGTTTCAAGGATGGAATTGGGAAAATTTCTTGTGATGCAAGTCTGACTATTCCTGGGTGGTCTAGGTAGGCAGGTTTGTTCTTTGAATGTATACAGAGACTAACATTTTCTTTCCCTCGTTATTCATTTTAGTCTTGCCCCTTACCAATATCCTGATATAGGGACCTAAAGTATAACAGGCAAAACACAAATTTCCTAGCATTTGAAAACTAAAAAAAAATTGTTTTCTACAGATATGTGAAGTGCTCTAGAACTGAAGGCTCTATTAATCATTCTACACAGTGTTGACTATTGCCTTTGTTAAAATTTTTAATGATTAACAAATAAAAAAGCATTATTCTATTACAGCTTAATTTGTCATTTTAAAAAATTACTTCTGAGATTAAGCATTTTCTTCCACTGCTTATTGTCTATTTGGCTGTCTTTTTAATTGAAATGCCTACTTTTATCCTTAGTCAATTTTTCTATTAGGGTTTTTATGGTCTAATAAAATTTATTACCTCCTCCACATTAAACTAACATGTCATTATTGTTGAGAATTTGAAAAATTCACCAACGCAGAAGCTAGAGTGAAAAATAACTCATGATCACTCACTATTATTATTTTGGTGGATTTCTTTTTTTTTTTTTTTTAACTTAACAAACTCTTAAATTTAATTTTCTAGAAAATTACAAATAAATAACTGGAGAGAATTTTCTACTGTAAGATGTAAAATATAGGTCTAACTAAGAGTGTTATCCTGAAACCCAGAAGATAAAGTAATCATTTATATAATTAACTACAACAAAACTAATAAGTAGAAAATTTAAGTTTATACTAGTACTAGTTAATGTCTATTTATTTTTTTTGAACATTACTTCCCATTTTAGACAATGTGTATATTTAAATGTCATTCTATTGTTATTTCTCCCTAAATGGTTATAAAAACTCCTCATAAGGAATGACCCAAAAATAACAAGGTAATATAAACCACTTAGGGTTAAGACAATGTATCATAATGATATTATATAATATTATTGATTTGTTGTGACTCCACATCTTCTACATTTCAATTACTGTAAAGTTGTGTCATCAGGTTTTTAATATTTTGCATGAGAGGTGTTGATAATAAGCACTGGAGTGTTTCTAAATATCTCTAGATGAATAGATTGTCTTCTTTCTATTTCACTCTTTAAACAACAATTTAAATAAATCAATTTTTTTTATTATTATTACACTTTAAGTTCTAGGGTACATGTGCATAACGTGCAGGTTTGTTACATATGTATACTTGTGCCATGTTGCTGTGCTGCACCCATCAACTCGTCAGCACCCATCAACTCGTCATTTACATCAGGTATAACTCCCAATGCAATCTCTCCCCCCTCCCCCCTCCCCCCTCCCCATGATAGGCCCCGGTGTGTGATGTTCCCCTTCCCGAGTCCAAGTGATCTCATTGTTCAGTTCCCACCTATGAGTGAGAACATGCGGTGTTTGGTTTTCTGTTCTTGTGATAGTTTGCTGAGAATGATGGTTTCCAGCTGCATCCATGTCCCTACAAAGGACACAAACTCATCCTTTTTTATGGCTGCATAGTATTCCATGGTGTATATGTGCCACATTTTCTTAATCCAGTCTGTCACTGATGGACATTTTGGTTGATTCCAAGTCTTTGCTATTGTGAATAGTGCCGCAATGAACATACGTGTGCATGTGTCTTTATAGCAGCATGATTTATAATCCTTTGGGTATATACCCAGTAATGGGATGGCTGGGTCATATGGTACATCTAGTTCTAGATCCTTGAGGAATCACCATACTGTTTTCCATAATGGTTGAACCAGTTTACAATCCCATATTTTGGTGGATTTCTATGGTGTTTTTTTAATATAATTTTCTCTATTGGCATATAGTTCAGATAATTACACATACATGCACCCATATACATAATGAAATGGTGGCCATATTTTATAGATTTGTATGTGATGTTTTGAATTAATGAACATTTTTTCATCTCTTAAAAAATTCTTCCAGAACATACCTCAACATAATAAAAGCCATGCATATATGGCAAACCAACAGCCAACATAATACTGACTGGTGAAAATTTGAAAGAGTTACCCCTCAGAACTAGAACATGACAAGGATGCCCACTTTCACCACTTCTACTTAACATAGTGCTGGAAGTTCTAGCCAGAGCAATCAGACAAGAGAAAGAAATAAAGGGCATCCAAATAGGAAGGAAGGAAGTCAAACTATCTCTGATTGCTGATAATATTATTCACAGAATTAGAAAAGAGCAATCCTAAAATTTAATGGAATCAGAAAAAAGCACAAATAGCCAAAGCAAACCTAAACAAAAAGATCAAATCTGGAGGCATCACATTACCTGATTTTAATTATATTACAAGGTTACAGTAACCAAAATAGCAGGGTACTAGTATAAAAGTAGATACAGAGAGCAATTGAACAGAAAAGAGAACTTAAAATAAATCTAAATACCTGCAACCAGATGATCTTCGACAAGGCATACAAAAACATAAATTGAGGAAACAATACCCTATTAAATAAATGGCGCTGTGAAAACTGGATAACCACATGTAGAAGAATGAAGCTAAATCCCCATATCTCACCATATACAAAAATCAACTGAAGATATATAAAACATGTAAATCTAGGATCTGAAACCATTAAAATTATAGAAGAAAACCTAGGAAAAACTCTTTTGAATATTTGCCTAGGCAAAACATTTATGATTAAGACCTCAAAAGCAAGAGGGTCCAAGATGACTGATTAGAAACAGCTGTGGTACATGGCCCTCAGGGAAAGGAATAAAAGGAGCAAGTGAATTTAGCACCTTCAACTGATATATCCGGGTTCTTGCATTGGGACTGACTAGGCAAACAGCTCGATCCATGGAGAGCAAAGAGAAGCAGGGTCGGGTGATGGTCCACCCAGGAGCAGCATAGAGCCAAGTGAACCCTCAACCCCAGCCAAGGGAAGTGGTGAGTAACTGAGCGATCCCACCCGAGAAACCATACTTCTCCCATGGATCTTTGCAACCCACAGATCAGGAGATCCCCTTGTGAGCCCACACAACCAGTGCCTTGGGTCCAATACAGGAGCTGTGCAGAGTCTCGCCAAAGTGGCCACTCGGGCACACACAGAGACCCAAAAGTTTTGCACACACCAGCCCCAGGATCCACGGCAATGTGGGAGATCCATCCATGCATGTTCCCAGGAAGGGGTCTAAATCTAGGGAGCCAAGTGACATTGTTCTGCAGTCAGCTCATGAGTTGAGACTCACTGGCTTGGAATTCTGGCCAGCCGGTGGCAGCAGGCTGGAGTCTGCCTGAGTTGGGACCAAGCTCCTGGGGGGAAGGGCAGTCGCCATCTCTGCAGTTCAGTAGACTCAGTCGTTTCAGCCCACCAGCTTTGAAGAATACAGGCAGTCTGGACAAATACGTGTCCCCCCAGCACAGCACAGCTGCCTTGCCAGATTGTGGCTAGACTGCTTCTTTAAATGAGACCCTGATCCATCCCTCCCCAGTGGGCGAGACCTCCTTGCAGGGGCTTAGCCACTCCAGCAAGGGTTCTAGAGACAGAGCTCTGAGCCCTAGTGGACAGGAGCAACCACAACCTCTGTAGTTCAGTAGACTCAGCCATTTCAGTCTGCCAGCTTTGGAGAATACACACGATCTGGATGAGGAACGGTCCCACCCAATGCAATGCACCTGCTCTACCAAAGGGCAGCCAGACTGCTTCTTTGGAGGGGTTCCTGATCCTGTTTCTCCTGGCTAGGTAAGACCTCCCAGCAAGGGTCTCCAGCACCTTCTAGAGGAGAGTTCAGGCCAGCAACAGGTCAGTTCTCCTCTAGGTTTGAGCTGCCAGAAGAAGAAGCAGGCTGCTATCTGTGCTGTTATCTTTGCCTTCACTAGTGATAGCAAGCTGTTATATTTGCTTTCACTGGTGATAACTCCAGGTATGAGAAAAACTGAGGCAAGCAGGGTCTGGAGCAGACCTCAAGCAAACCACAGCAGCCCTATGGAAGAGGGGCCTGACTGCTAAAAGAAAACCAAATAAACAGAAAACAACAACAACATCAACAATAAAGACTTCACAAAAACCTCATTCAAAGGTCAGCAACCTCAAGGATCAAAGGGAGAGAAGCCCACAAATATGAGAATCAATGCAAAAGCTCTGAAAATGCAAAAAGTCAGAGGGCCTCTTCTCCTCCAAATGACCACAACACCGCTTTAGCAAGGGAACAAAACTGAGCTGAGGATGAGATGGCTGAATTGAAAGAAGTAAGCTTCAGAAAGTGGGTAATAATGAATTTTGCTGAGCTAAAGGAGCATGTTGCAATCCAGTGCAAAGAAGCTAAGAATCATAATAAAACAATGCCAGAATGGATAGTCAGAATAGCCAGAGTAGAGAGGAACATAACTGACCTGGTGGAGCTGAAAAACACATCATAAGAACTTCACAATGCAATCACAAGTATTATTAGCAGAATAGACCAGGTGGAGAAAAGAATCTTAGGGCTTGAAGACTATCTTTCTGAAATAAAACAGGCAAACAAAGAATACAGTAAAAAGAATAAAAAGGAATGAACAAAACCTCCGAGAATTATGGGATTATGTAAAGAGACTGAACTTACAACTGACTGGAGTACCTAAAACAGATGAGGAGAATGGAACTAAGTTGAAAAACATACTTCAGCATTTCATCGTGGAGAACTTCCCCAACCTAGCAAGGCAGGCCAACATTCAAATTCAGGAAATGCAGAGAACACCACTAAGATACTGCACGAGAAAATCAACTGCAAGACACATAATAATCAGATTCTCCAAGGTCGAAATGAAAGTAAAAATGTTAAGAGAAGCCAGAGAGAAAGGCCAGGTCACCTAAAAAGCCTATCAGACTAACAGCAGATCTCTCAGTGGAAACCCTACAAGCCAGAAGAGATTGGGGGCCAATATTTAACATTCTTAAAGAAAAGAATTTTCAACCCAGAATTTGACATCCTGCCAAACTAAGCTTCATAAGTGAAGGAGAAATAAGATTATTTTCAGACAAGCAAATGCTTAGGGAATTTATCACCACCAGGCCTGCCTTGCAAATGCTCCTGAATGCGGCACTAAATATTGAAAGAAAAAACCATTACCAGCCACAGCAGAAACATGCTGAAGTACACAGACCAGTGATACTATGAAGCAACCACATAAACAAGTCTGCAGAATAACTGGCTAACATCATGATGACAGGATTACGTTCACACATAACAATACTAACCTTAAATGTAAAATGGGCTACATGCCCCAATAAAAAGAAACAGGATGGCAAGCTGAATAAAGACATACATAGGCTCAAAATAAAGGGATGGAGAAAAATTTACAAAGCAAATGGAAAACAGAAAAAAGCAGGGGCCACAATCCTAGCTTCTGACAAAATTCTTCAAACCAACAAAGGTTAAAAATGACAAATAAGGGCATTATATAATGGTAACAAGTTCAATTCAACAAGAAGAGCTAACAATCCTAAATATATATGTACCCAGTACAGGAGCACTCAGATTAATAAACCAAGTTCTTAGAGACCAACAAAGAGACTTAGATTTCCAGAAAATAATAGTGGGAGACGTCAACATCCCATTGTTAATATGAGACAGATCACCATGACAGAAAATTAACAAAAATATTCAGGACCTGAATGCAGCTCTGGATCAAGTGGACCTGATAAATATCTACAGAACTCTCCACCCCGAAACAAGAGAATACATATTATTCCACATGGCACTAATTCTAAAATCGACCACATAATTGGAAGTAAAACACTCTTTAGCAAATGCAAAATAATGGAAATCATAACAAACAGTTTCTCAGACCACAGCACAATCAAATTAGAACTCAATATTAAGAAACTCACTCAAAACCACAAATGTACATGGAAATTAAGCAACCTGCTTCTGATTGACTCCTGGGAAAATAATAAAAATCAAAAAGTTCATTGAAACCAATGAGAACAAAGAGACAATGTAGCAGAATCTCTGGAATGCAGCTAATGCAATGTTAAGAGGAAAATTTATAGCACTAAATGCCCCCATCAAAAAGATAGAAAGATCTCAAGTTAACAGCCTGACATAACAACTAAAAGAAATAGAGTACCTAGAGCAAACACACCCCAAAGCTAGCAGAAGACAAGAAATAACCAAGATCAGATTGGAACTAAAGAAGATAGAGACATAAAAACCCCTTTAAAAATCAATAAATACAGGAGTTTTTAAAAAAATTATAAAATAGACCACTAACTAGTCTAATAAGGAAGAAAAGAGAGAAAAATCAAACAAAAACCATCAGAAATGATAAGGGGTTTATCACCACTGACCCTGCAAAAATACAAACAACCACCTGAAAATACTATAAAAACCTCTATGCACATAAACTAGAAAATCTAGGAAAAAAAATGGTTAAATTCCTGGACTCATACACCCTCCCAAGACTAAATCAGAGATAAATTGAATCCCTGAATAGACAAATAACTTGTTCTGAAATTGAGGCAGTAATAAATAGCCTACCAACCAAAAAAAGTCCAGGACCAACAGATTCATAGCTGAATTGTACCAGCGGTACAAAGAAGAGCTGGTACTGAGAGACAAGACTAGCTGGATTTCCTAGACCAACTAAGAATTCCTAAGCCTATCTGGAAAAGGTGACCACACCTACCTTTAAGCACAGTGCTTGTAACTCAGCTCACACCCAACCAATCAGGTAGTAAAGAGGGCTTACTAAAATACAAATTAGGCCAAAGCAGGAGGTAAAGAAATAGTCAAATCATATATCGCCTGAGAACACAGGGGGAGGAACAACAATTGGGATATAAACTCAGGCATTAGAGCAGGGAGGGGCAACCCCCTTTGGGTCCCCTCCCATTTTATGGGAGCTCCATTTTCACTCTATTTAAATCTTGCAACTGCACACTCTTCTGGTCCGTGTTTGTTATGGCTTGAGCTGAGCTTTCACTCGCCATCCACCACTGCTGTTTGCCACCGTCACAGACCTGCCACTGACTTCCACCCCTCCGAATCCAGCAGGGTGTCCACTGCACTTCTGATCCAGAGGCGGCGCCCATTGCTGGTCCCAATCGGGCTGGAGGCTCGCCATTGTTCCTGCACAGGCTAAGTGCCTGGGGTTCATCCTAATCGAGCTGAATAGAGCTGTAACACTCACCGCATGGCCCAAGATTCCATTCCTTGGAATCTGTGAGGCCAAGAATCCCAGGTCAGAGAACAAGAGGCTTGCTGCTATGTTGGAAGTGGCCCACGACCATCTTGGGAGCTCTAAGAACAAGGACCACCCCCGGACCAACCCCGGTAACAGTACCATTTCTACTGAAACTATTCCAAAAAATTGAAGAGGGGGAACAACTCCCTGACTCATTCTATGAGGCCAGCATCAGCCTGATATGAAAACCTGGCATAGATACAACAACAAAAAGAGGAAACTTCAGGCCAATATCATTGATGCATATCAATGCAAAAATCCTCTATAAAATATTGGCAAACTGAATCCAGTACCACATCAAGGAGCTTATTCACGACCATCAAGTTGGTTTCATCCTGGGATGCAAGACTGGTTCAACATATACAAATCAATAAGCATAATTCATCACATAAGCAGAACTAAAGACAAAACCACCTGATTATCTCAATAGATGCAGAAAAAGCTTTCAGTAAAATTCAACCTCCTTTCATGTTAAAAACTTTCAATAAGCTAGGTATTGATGGAAATATACCTCAAAATAATAAGAACCATTTATGACAAATCCACAGCCAATATCATACTGAATGGTCAAAAGCTGGAAGCACTCTCCTTGAAAACCAGCACAAGAGAAGGATGTCCTCTCTCACCACTCCTACTCAACATAGTATTGGAAGTTCTGGCCAAAGCAGTCAGGGAAGAGAAAAGAATAACGGGTATTCAAATAAGAAGAGAGGAAGTCAGATTGCCTCTGTTTGCAGATGACATGATCCTATATCTAGAAAAACCCATCATCTCATCCCGAAAGCTTCTTAAGCTGATAAGCATCTTCAGGATACAAAATCAATATGCAAAATTCACTAGCATTCCTATACATCAACAATAGGCAAGCAGACAGCCAAATAATAAATGAACTCTAATTCACAATTGCTACAAAAAGAATAAAATACCGGCTGAGGTTGGGGGCTCACTCCTTTAATCCCAGCACTTTGGGAGGCCGAGGTGGGTGGATCAAGAGGTCAGGAGTTCAAGACCAGCCAGGCCAAGATAGTGAAACCTATCTCTACTAAAAACACACACAAAAAAATTACCAGGCTTGGTGGCAGGCACCTGTAATCTCAGCTACTAGGGGGACAGAGGCAGAGAATTGCTTGAACCCAGGAGGCGGAGCTTGCAGTGAGCCGAGATCGCGGCACTGCTCTCCAGCCAGGGCGACAGACCGAGACTCTGTCAAAAAAAAAAAAAAAGGAATAAAATACCAAGGAATATATTTGACAATTGAAGTGAAGGACCTCTTCAAGAACCACAAACCACTGCTCAAGTAAGTCAGAGAGGACACAAACAAATAGAAAACATTCCATGCTCATGAGGAGGAAGAATCAATATCATGAAAATGGCCATACTGCCTAAAGTATTGTATAGATTCAATGCTATTTCCATTGAGCTACCACTGACATTCTAGACAGAATTAGAAAAAACTATTTTAAAATTTAGATGGGACCAAAAAAGAGCCTAAACAGCTATAAACAATTCTAAGCAAAAAGAACAAAGCTGGAGGAATCAGACTGCCTGACTTCAAACTATTCTACAAGCTACAGTAACTAAAACAGCATGGTACTGGTACAAGAACACATAGACCAATGGAACAGAATGCAGAACTCAGAAATAAGACTGCACACCTACAACCATCTGTTCTTCAACAAACCTGACAAAAGCAATGGGGGAAATGTTGCCTATTTAATAAATGGTGCTGGGAGAACTGGCTAGCCATATGCAGAAAATGTAAACTGGACCCCTTCCTTACATCATATACATAAATTAACTCAAGATAGATTAAAGACTTAGATGTAAAACACAAAACTATAAAAACCTAGAAGAAAATCTAGGCAAGACCATTCAGGACATAGGCACAAGCAAAGGTTTTATAATAAAAATGCCAAAGGCAATTGTAACAAAAGCAAAAATTGGCAAATGAGATCTAATTAAACTAAAGAACTGCTGCACAGCAAAAGAAACTGTCATAAGAAAGAGCAGACAGCCTACAGAATGGAAGAAAAGTTGTGCAATCTATGCACCTGACAAAGGTCTAATATCCAGAGTCTACAAGGAACTTAAACAAATTTACAAAAAAAAAAAAAAAAAACTAAAAAGTGGGCAAAGGACATGAACAGACACTTCTCAAAACAAACATGTGGCCAAGAATCATGGAAAAAAAGCTCAACATCACTGATCATTAGAGAAATGCAAGTCAAAAATGAGATACCATCTCATGCCAGTCAGAATGGTGACTATTAAAAAGTCAAAAGAAACAGATGCTGGTGAGGTTGTGGAGAAAAAGGAACACTTTTACACTGTTGGTGGGAGTGTAAATTAGTTCAACCATTGGGGAAGACAGCGTGTGGCAATTCCCCAAAGACCTAGAGGCAGAAATACCATTTGACCCAGCAATATCATTACTATCTATACACTCAAATGAATATAAATCATTCTGTTATAAAGATACATGCACATGTATGTTTATTGCAGCACTATTCACAAGAGCAATACATGGAATCAACCCCATTGCCCATCAATGATAGACTGGATAAAGAAAATGTGGTACATATATACACCATGGAATACTATACATCCATGAAAAGGAAGGAGATCATGTCCTTTGCAGTGGCATGGATGGAATTGGAAGTCACTATCCCCAACAAACTAATCCAGGAACAGAAAACCAAACACTGTATGTTTTTACTTATAAGTGGGAGCTGAATGATGAGAACACGTGGACACATGGGTTGGGGGGAAATACACATCTGGTCTGTCAGAGGGGGTGTGAGGGGAGGGAGAGCATCAGGAAGAATAGCTAATGGATGCCGGGCTTAATACCTAGGTGATGGGATGATCTTTGCAGCAACCCACTGTGGCACACGTTTACCTACGTAACAAACCTGTGCATAAGGCACATGTACCACTAAACTTAAAATAAAAATTGAAGGAAAAAAGAAAAGAGAAATTAAAAAGACCCCAAAAGCAAATGCAACAAAAAGAAACATAAATAAATGGGACCTAAATTAAACTAAAAAGTTTCTGCCCTACAAAAGAAATAATCATCAGAGTAAACACACAACCCACTGAATGGCAGAAAATATTTGCAAACTATGCATCCAACAAAGGACTGATATCTAAAATCCACAAGGAACCCACACAAATCAGCAAGAAAAAAAAACCCCAAATAATCCCATCAAAAAGTGGGCAAATGACACAAATCCTATCAAAAATTGGGCAAATGACACGAATAGACACTTCTATAAAGAAGATATACAAATCACCAATAAACATATAAAAAATGTTCAGCATCACTAATTATCAGGGAAATGAAAATGAAAATCACAATTAGATACCACCTTACCCTAGGTACATTGAATATTATTAAAAAGTCAATAAAACAATAGCTGTTGGCATGGATATGGTGAAAAGCAAACACTTTTACCCTGTTGGTAAGAATGGAAATTAGTACAACCTCTATGGAAAACAGTATGGAGATTTCTCAAAGAAGGAAAAGTAGATCTAACATTCAATCCAGCAATCCCACTACTGGGTATCTACCCAAAAGAAAAGAAGACATTATATCAAAAAGACACTTGCACATGTATGTTTATCACAGCACAAATCACAATTGAAAACATATGGAACCAACCTAAGTGCCCATTAACTGATGAGTGAATAAAGAAAATGTGGTATATATACACACACACAAACAAACACACACGATGGAATACTACTCAACCATAAAAAAATAATAATAATAATGTATTTTGCGGCAACATGGGTGGAGCTGGAGGCCATTATTCTGAATGAAGTAACTCAGGAATGGAAAGCCAAATACCTTATGTTCTCAATTATAAGTGGATACTAAGCTATGGGTATGCAAAGGCAGACAGAGTAGTATAATGGACACTGGAGACTCAGAAGCAGAGATGGTGGGAAGGTGTAGGGAATAAAAAACTACATATTTGGTACAATGCACACTACTCAGGTGTTAGGTGCACTAAAATCAGACTTCACCACTATACAATTCATGCATGTAACCAAAAACCACTTGTGCCCCAAAAGCTATTGAAATAATATATAATAATAAAATTCAAAAATTCTTCCAGAACAGTATTTCTAAAGGTTGTCAAATAATTCACCTGCCGAAGATTCATATCCTATCATTTATTTGCTCACTGTCTTATCACACATTTAGCTATTCGTATTTCATTATTATTAATAAAGTACAATGACTATCATTTTCTACATAATTATTTGGGAATGTACTTTAGTTGGTAAGATCAACTACACAATAAGGATATCAATTTTGTATCACGTATATTGCAAAGTTTTCCAACTTTATCATTGTCTTTTTATTTTATTTATTTATTTATTTATTTATTTATTTATTTATTTATTTATTTTTGAGACGGAGTCTTGCTATGTCACCCAGGCTGGAATGCAGTGGCGCTATCTCGGCTCACTGCAAGCTCCGCCTCCCAGGTTCACGTCATTCTGCTGCCTCAGCCTTCCCAGCAGCTGGGACTACAGGCGCACCCCGCCACGCCTGGCTAATTTTTTGTATTTTTAGTAGAGACGGGGTTTAACCGTGTTAGCTAGGATGGTCTCGATCTCCTGACCTCGTGATCCGCCCACCTCGGCCTCCCAAAGGGCTGGGATTACAGGCATGAGCCACTGCGCCCGGCCCATTGTCTTTTTAACATAAAACTTACTGAAAAGGTAATATATTTCATGTATCAGAAACCAAATAGAAGAAGTATAAAGTATCTCTTCCAACTTAATCTCCCATATACCCATTTTCCACCTTCTCCACCCACACAGTTAACTATTTTTATTCATTTATTCTGTAAACTTTGTGTGTGTTTACATAAGGAGATAGTCCCCACCCACTTTTTCTTACAATTTGTAGCATATGATATACACTTTTTAAAATTTTATTTTGTTTTTTATTTTTATTTTTATTTATTTTTTTTAAGACGGAGTTTCCCTCTCGTTGCCCAGGCTGGAGTGCAGCACGCGATCTCGGCTCACCGCAATATCCGCCTCCCCAGGTTCAAGCTATTCACCTCCCTCAGCCTCCCGAGTAGCTGGGATTACATGTATGCGCCACTATGCCTGGCTAATTTTGTATTTCTTTTTTTAGTAGAGACAGGGTTTCACCATGTTGGTCAGGCTGGTCTCAAACTCCCGACCTCAGGTGATCCACCCGCCTCCACCTCCCAAAGTACTGGGATTACAGGCATGAGCCACTGCGCCAGGCACAATATACACTTCTTGAGTCACTTAAAATATATCTTATTGGTCTTTCCATGTCAGTACATCGAACACTTCCTTGTTCTTTTTTATAACTTCATTGTATGGTTGTACCATAATTTATTTAATGTGTCGCTCTGATGATCGACATTAAGGTTTTGCTCTTACAAACAATGCTGCAGTAAACAACCTGGCACATATTTTTTAAAAAATATATATAAATACCGGCATGTCTGTGGGATAAATTTCCAGAGGTTAATTTGTTTTGTTAGAACCTTATGCATTCATAATTTGATAGACTCCCTAAATTGCCTTCAACACGTGTGCCAAATTATACTGTCACCAACAATGTGTGAAAATTTCCCATAGCCTTGCTAACAGTATTTTATCAAACTTTTGGGTGAATTCTTTTGTAATTACAATTGGTGAAAAATTAGTCACATAATCTTTGATTTTTATTAATGGGTTTCCAGCTTAAAATGGTCTTTAATAAGCAGTCTTGATGTTGCCTTTCTCGGTTTCTGACTAACATACAAAAGATCCAGAAGAGGAGGAAAGCTTGCAGTAACTCTGAAAAGTAAGACTGAGAAGGAACCCATTGCCAGAATATATGAAATATTCCCATAAATTCTAAAGTAAGTGATGTAGTACTCAATTATTGAATACTCACTATATGTGGAGGAACATATATCTGTTTGTGTACATACACACACACGCACACACACACACACACTTCACTCATTTCTCCCTTGGGACTCTTCACAATGATCCTGTGAGTATGTGAAATTATGAGCCATATTTGACAAGTGAAGAAACTTTGTCTCGGAAAACTGAAGTGACTGACTTGCCTAAGACCATGTAATAAGAGGCACATCTGAGGTTCAAACACAGGCCTGCCAGACTCCAAAGTATAACAGAACTCTTTTCAGTATTTCACAGGCTTTATCCCACTCACACTTTGATTCCTGGCTCAGCAACAGAAAAGTTATACCAGTTAGAAAATTTGCCATCTCCCTCAAAACTTTGTAAGCACTGATATCTGAGGTAGTTCAAAATACCTTTCCTTTTTCTATTCCTTCCCACAGATAGTATCTTCCTTTCTATATCAATAAAGAAACTAGAACTTGGAAACTCCAAGTGTATGTGCAAGATAGGAGGATAGATGCAGAAGTGACAATAGGGTTGCAGCTGACAGCCCATTGCATTCTGGCAAGTGGAGAAGATAACCCAATATAATAATAATAGTTAATATAGATTGAGCTTTTACAGTGGTCAGGGACTTTGCTAAGTGTTTTCCAGGCATTAGTTTATTACAACAGCTTCTTGGGGTAGGTACTATTATTATCCCCTCATTCTAGATGAGGAAATGGAAGCTTGAGTAAGTGAAATTACTTGCTGGGATGTTTGTAAAAAGATCTTCCCTCTGGAAGTCAGGAGGCTTCTGTGATACTGCTGCTAGTTTTCTTTATAATTTTGTATAAATGTCTGTCCCTTTCCTTGCTTCAGTGTCTGAACCTGGAATTTTTTTATGTGGTTTCTGAGACTCTAAGGTCATTGGGGTGGAATTTGGAAGGGTGGTCAAGTATGAATAGGACTAGAAGGGAACACAATTTTTTTTTGCTCAAGACATTAGTCTCAGCTGTACCTCCATATGTCTTTGCCCTGCTTTATCCCTTCTTACTTGTTCTCCTGCTCATGGCACTCATTCTCTTCCCTAGTTGTAGATTTAAGTTAAGTCCAATAGGAACTTGACACACTCAGAAAATGGAGGAAAACCCAAGGGGTTGCTACTTTTGGGACCATTGTCTGAGCTTTTTTTGGTTATTGCCACCTATCACAGTTTAAGAGATGTGGAAAGCCACTCATGACTGTCAGAGGCTGTGTCAAGGAAACAATATTCTGGTAATGATTTTTATTTACCATGAATGAGGGTTTGGTTTCCTCTTCTGGTGTCTACTTGGACTTCCCTAAGAATTAGTTACCTTGGTTCTTGGGCTTGGCATCAACCCACAGGGCATGGAGCCAATCAAGTACCATAAGTCCTGTAGAGATTTAAATTTCCTGCTGGCAGCATTTCTGGCACGGGCTTATGTTTTCCTATGGTTACTTAAGCCCTTTATTAATACACTCTGAGTTTCTCTCATGGTTTGGCTCCTCAAGAAGCCAGGCAGTAGTGTTCAAGATACGGAGAAGGTATCAGGTCAAGACAGAAATATTTGGCAGCTTTGGGGATTTTCTGTTTCCACTCTTAAGGTGTTCCCTGAATAAGAGCTGTAGAGTCATCTGGGGCTGACTTCTTTGAGGCCCCAAAGAGTCTGACCTGGGCTTCAAGGAATCTGAGACCTATAGTGTGCTCAGCCATGAACTACCTGGGTGACCTTAGGCAGACGACTTCACTTCCCTGAATCTCTGTTTCCTCAAACCTCTTCCATCTCAAACATTCTATAATTCATGAAAGCTGAATAGTAGTGGAAATTCTGCTCAGGATGATAATGATTTGAGCAGAGAAATGAGCAGGCTGGGTAAAGTGTGACCTTCCCAGGGTACATAAAATGTTTTTCCAATTAAAAGCACATTTCCTAAATCAGTTCCCAATTAGTAGAGCTGCTGTGTGTTAGCCTTGTGATGGGGCTGCATAAATAGCAATTCAGAATACAGGAAGAAGGTGGCCAATAGGCCCACTCTGCTTCTTACCTGTAAGGAGTATGGTGCTCAGAGCTGAGCTTCACATTTTAGAGAGGACACCATGAGGCTGGAACTATTTCAGGGCCATAGCTAAGTTGATGAGGGAACTCTGAACTATGCCATATGAGGAAGAGCAGAATAGCCTGAGGATAAGTAACCAAGAGAAAACCTCCAGCAACATCTAGGCCCCTGTTTTTGGCTGCTATGGGGAAGAGGGTGTATGAGTTTGTTTTCTGTTGCCTATCAAAGTGCCTGAAATTGGATAATTTATAAAGAAAAAGAATTTATCTCCTACAATTATAGAGGCTGAGAAGTCCAAGGTTGGGGGCTCTATCTGGTGAGGGCCTTCTTGCTGGTGGGGACTCTCTGCAGAGTCCTGAGGTAGCATTAATGAAGGGCATAAGGAACCCCAGAAAAACATCACATGGTGAGAGGGCTGAGTGTGCTTGCTCAGGTCTCTCATCCTCTTCTTATAAAGCTACCAGTTCCACTGCCATGATGATCCATTAATCCATTAATCCATTAATGGATTAATCCATACATAAGGGCAGAGACCTCATGACTCAAACACTTCTTAAAGGTCCTATCTTTCCATACTGCCACATTGAAGATTAAGGTATAATACATACAGTTTTGGGGATACATTCAAACCATAACAGAGGTGTGTTGTGGGGAAAATGGGGAGACTTCAAACCTGACTCAATAGCTATAGTGCAGGTTCAGTAAATAGATGCTACCAAGCGACAGATTTCACACCAAAGTGTAGGAAAATTTTCAGAGTAAAATCAAAGTTTTATGTGGAATTAGATGGTTATAGATATATAAACCAGAAGAAGATAATCTGAATTTCAGCTGGAGGAAATTTTGGACAAAAGCCTGGATCTGTCTAAGGGCATGGTCCTTGCACTGTTTGACCTCTAGGGAGAAATACAACTGAATTTGTACAAATGGTGGGTGCACCAGGTAGCAGATGAGAGTGTTGTGACAAAGTGAGCTATGTAACCATGTATGGGAGTGCTAATGCATCTCTCCCTTAAGTATGTGAAAGCCCTAAGAAAACTTCAATAAATACTCCTGAGACTTCATTGGGAGGATAGAGATCGAGGTCTTCAAATATTGCATGGGAGAGAAATAAGAGGGATATTACATTTTCAGAGACCTCTCCAAAATTCCAATAATATAAACTTTTATGTTTAACTTATGGGTTTAATTAATCTCCACATCTCAAATATCATTAATTCTAGAATACAGCAAGGCATGTCACTTCACAGTTAGTACAAAAGTGCCTATCAAATCACATCAAATAGAAAATCCCAAATGATTGTGTCTCAGTGATATTCAGCATTGTTATGGCATACAATAATCCCTCAGGCTACTTAGGTAGTTCTTTCACTAGAAATACATATCACAAGCATGTCCTTGTGGACTTATTTAGTGTGGCTGCCATTAGTTTTGTGTCCAACACATAAAACTTATGTGTTGCCTTACCAGCCTAGATGAATAGAACACTTACTGACATATTACTGATCTGCTTGACTTCTATGCAAGGCCTTCTTGGGAGACTCTGGAGTTTTTAGTTGAGCTGTTCTACATATGGGCCTGGGTTTTGCCCATGTTCACCTCAGCTTACCTCTAAGCAGAACATAAGGATCACAGTTCCCACATAGGGAATACCCTGGGGAAAGAACACATATTCTAGGACCTGGGACTCAGGATACTGAGACAGACTCTTCACTCAGATGCCTAGAACACAGGAGATGGCAAACTTAGGCTGAAATAAGGCAGCCTACATTTTTTTGGTATGACCTCATTCTGCATCTGTTAAAACTTCTTTTGGCTACAGTGACCAAATGGATGGTCATTGACCTGCAGGCCTGTATTAGACAGTTCAGGCTGCTATAACAAAGCAAAGTGGGTGACTTATAAGAAACAGACATTTATTTCTCACAGTTCAGGAGGCTAGAAGTCCAACATCAGTGTTTTGGTGAAAATCCTCTTCCAGGTTGCAGACTGCTGACTTCTCATTGTATACTCACATGGTTGCAAGAGAGAGCTAGCTAGCTCTCTGGCCTCTTCTTATAAAAGCAGTACTCTCATTCACAAGGGTGCCACCCTCATGACGAAATTACTTCCCAAAGACTCCACCTACAAATACCGTTACACTGAGAATTAGATTTTAGCATACAAATGCTGATGGAATATAAAAACTCAATCCAAAACAAAACCTCATCAAAGTATTGCTGCTGAGTCACTTAGAAAACCTTTGTCTGACTGAGTTCACCTTTTTTATTCTTTCTGCAAACTGGGTAGTAATTTGGAATGTTGTAGAGATATGCATATTAGTTTTTGCCCAGAGCTAAGGTGTGAGATAGATCACCCAAAGTAAAAGAAGAATTTAGAATAAAAGCAAGATGCTCAAGTACTCCAAGTTCATGAGCCACATATTTCAGAAGAAAAATTGCAAGGTCATTCCAACACAAAGAGAAACCTACACCGCATCTGAATCAGGAGACATGCAGCTAAATTCCAAAACTAGTTTAACGATAATGGAAAGCAAGGCAAAGATAAGCTGTCCCTAGACTGATTAGGCTGATAAATCAGGCTTGTCTTGAATAACAAAGCTAAAGGAAAGAAGACGAGAAAGAAACATACCTAAAGTGATTTAAAGCCAGGATGTGATATAAAACAATTTATATACACTTATTGATAAATCAAATAGGAGACGTTTCCCAGGTAGTAAAAGGAAGAGTAGAGAAGAAAGTATATATATATATATAAGTATATATAAGTCAATTGTAGTTGGTGCCCACTAGGACTTGCTTTGGATAGAAATAAATAAGAAGGCAAACACTGAGAGGGTTCAAACTGATCAGGCTAGAGAAAGATGCAAAAAAAAGTTTCACAGATTCTCATTAATACAGGACATGTAAGATGAAAATAAACAAAGATAATCATTTTTGTGAAAAGACCCAGTAGATAATCTCACAGCTTCTTTTTCTGGCAGAAAATATGGATGTGCTAGGATTGAAGGTACTTGTCATCACCAATCTAATGGGCTCAACTGGGACAAGTGATTGCATTTTTTTCTCAGATGGTGGGCTACATAACAAGAATTTAGCATTAAACAGACAGGTGTGCCAGTGTTGCTGCTAGTGGAAAGTGCACCAATATACACGCTACTTCAGGATAAGATTGGCAGACATGCTTTGGTCCACCATTGGCATGCAAAAGGGACGAACAAACGTAGAGAACCATCATATCTTGCCACCAAGAACAAGATTTAAGGAAAGATCTGTGGCCGTGGTCATGTATGATGTAGCTCAATCACCCCAGAAACAGAAGATGTTATGAAAAGTGTAAGCTGATTCCAGTTTGGCTCTGGCAGAGTGAGGGCAGAAGAGAGGACAGCATGTTGGAAGGGAATCCAGAGAGTTAACCAGAGATTAAATCCTGTTGGATCTTACCAGACAAGGACTGGGCTTTTACTCTGACTGAGATCAGAAGCCATTGCTGGGCTGGGACCGGAGGAGACACACGGCTCACAAAACACGTCTATACAGAGAATTCAAACTTCTGAACAACATATTGGATGAAGGAATCAAGTCCAAATTAAAATGAGGAAGTCTAATCAGATGACGAACTTGAAAACAAAGAGCATGCCATTGAGCACTAGTTGGCCACAGATGTGGATTTAAGTTTTCTAGCTGCCAAAATGTAAAGAAGGAAACATGATCTGCTGCAGGACTCAATAGTATCCCTGAGATCGTATCTGACAAACTGCTCAGAAGGGACACCTGTGCTTTTCCCCGAGATGACTGTCTCCCATCGTCAGATGTCAGATTCTGGATCTATTTTGACAAGAGAGCTCAAAGGATTTCTTCACAGATGGAAATGAGGGGTGAGTAAAACGGTGGTGTGAAGGATCACCCTCAAGTCTATAGCATGAACAATTGGAAGGATAAGAGTGGCCTTAACTGTGAGGGATGGGGTGAGGGGGGATGCTGCAGTGGGAGGAGGTTTCTAGGGGAAGATGGGAGAGTTCGATTTTTGACTTGTTAATTTGGGTTGACTCTTAGGCAATTTTCTCAGCGAATTAGAAAGGAAGGTCAGAAGCCAAATGTGAGGAGTGGGGAGGCAGTGTTGGAGGCTTGCCGAGAGAAAATAAGTTGTGAAATGGAAGGGTGAACGGAGTAGTAACTGGAAGATTTGGACTACAAACCTGGCAGAAAGATGTTTTGGTTTAAATAGATAGAGACACTGAGTGTTTCCAGATCAGACAATGTTCATTCTTTATGATCCAGCCAGAAAACTGTGGCTTTTGCTAGCCTTTCCCACCTCAGAACACAGGTTTCCCCTTGCTGGTGAGGGTGGCGTGGAGAGATCCGAGTGAGGAAATAAGTTATCAGTGTTAACGCTTATTTCTTCAGTCATGCCGAAGAGGCACAGATAGGCCTAACACGTAACAGGATAGAACACAATCCACCCGGACTTCCGCCTTATGCACAACTGCACTTTGAGTTTTGCTCATAGAGATAGAGCTCACACAATTAGGTAATTGGGCCCAAATCTGAAAGTGAGAAACAAGCCAGAAAGGACACTCAGAGGATGAAAAGGGAAACCAGTAAGTCCCACTGTTTTATATGCCAATGTCATCATGGTTTTACCTTCATGCTGAGCCATAGAATTCCTTAAACTATCACAGCCCTGGTCACTTGTGCCAATTCTATAAGGCCTCCAAAACTACATAGGAGATACTGTATCGTGGGCCCATTCCAAACTCTTATTCGGAATTAAAATTCCACGGGCTTTCCATTGATAGCACTGGAGGTCTGTCTGTGACACGCTGCTCCATTACAGCAAAGCAAAGCCCCATAATGACCTAATAATCTGGAAGGATAAGATCCCAGGACCCATAGAACAAGGAGGCCATAGGGAAGGCAGATCACAAAGAAGGAAACCAGACTTCCCCACCCCTCTGGGCTCCTGGGGGGGGGGGGGTCAGTGGAAAAAGCCCTTTAACCTAAGTGCTCAAGGCCCTAACCTAACAGCTTTTGTTGTTCACGCTGGAGCGCTGGCACTTCCTGACCCCGCTTAGCACTTCTATTAGAATTTTGTACTCTGATGCTAGTTTTCAGAGTATAGGAGCAACTGCAGGGAATGAAGCAGCAGACCTATCTATATTTTGTGGTGATCTAAGTCTCTGTTAATAAGCCTGAGACAAGGCAAAACCAGGAAGAAGCCCTGACCCTTATCAAGGTCATCAAAGCCACACAGGACCTTTCCTAATGTCTTCAACTGTCATTTTTGAAAGAAGCCGAATCTGACCACCAAATATAAATGGGTATAACATCCACCGCATTTCTTTGTCATATTGTTACAGGAAAGGGGTCTTGATCCAGACCCCAAGAGAGGGTTCTTGGATCTCCCGCAAGAAAGAATTCAGGGGAGTTCACAGTGCAAAGCAAAAGCAAGTTTACTGAGAAAGCACAGTGGTGAAAGGACAGCTACTCCATAGACAGAGCGGGACGTTCCCAAAAGTAAGAGGAGGAACGCGTCCACCCTAGGTACAATGCTTGTTATATGAGGAGATGTGCTCTGCTCCAAGGGTTTGTGATAGAGGATTAATTTTCTTAATTACTATGTTTTGCAAGAATCGGTGTTATTATCTTTAAAGCAAAGTTAGGAATGCCTTTCTTCTCCAGATATCGGGATATCTGGACACTCCAAGTCTGGGTCTGTTTAGTAAACGTTATTAATTTGTTCCCTTAACCGTCAACATCTAGAGGCTGGGAATACCTAACTTTCTGGGAATGCAGCCCCGGAAGCCTCAGCTTCATTTTCCTAGCTCTCACTCGGAATGGAGTCGCTCCGGTTCAAACGCCTCTGACAATATCACCCCCATTTTCTTTTCTCACTATCACTTACCACTATCTGAAATTAAGTAGCTAATTTATTTGTTTACTGTCTGTCCCCACCCACTAGAATGAGAACACCGCCCTCGCATCCTTACGTGTGTCTGGCACATAATGGGTGCTCAGTGATTATCTGTTTCATGGATGAACGGATTTATGGATGGCTGGGTGGATAACGCCCTTAGAATGGCTGCCAGGGCTAGCTGGCTTTCTGTTTCTTCCACTCAAGCACCCAAGCCCTGACCCACAAAGTAAAGGAACAGGCGCAACTTCTGGCCAAATAGCTTCAAGGCAGAAACTACGCAGCTGGCTTGGGAATTCCGTACAACGCGAATGCGCATGCACAGGCAGGACTGAGGTGTCCATCTTCGCATTACTCCCGGAGGTGACTCCCCCAAAGGGTCCGAGGACTAACGTCTTTCTCTTCCTCGCCCTCATTCCTCCCAGTAACCGTCCGCTACCAAAGAAACCGTGCACAAAATAAACTCGGGCGGCGGGTAGAAAGGAGCGAGCCGAATTCCGTACACCCATGATCAACACGCCCACACCTCCCATCAGGCACGGCGCTGCCGCCTCCCCGAAGAGGCGATGGAAGCGGGGGGACGGGGCAGGGGCGGGGGCACCGGGGCAGGAGGAGGGGAAAGGAGGGGGGCGGGAACGTCCTGCTGTTACTGCTGTGGCTTCCGGGGCGGGACTTCGGAAGACCGCCCGCCTCCCAATTGCAAATCGACTTCCGGGGCACCCCCACCGGCCGCGCTGTGGGTTCTCTGCTCCGACTTCTGTCGCTTTTCCCTTCCCGTTTATCTTGTTCAGGTCCCTCAGTGGGCTGCTCCGGATCTAAAGAGCAGAAATTGGGCCGCAAAGAGAACGTCCTCCCAGACTTTCTCCGTCGCGGTGAAATTATGTCCGCTTGGTGGCAGTATGTACTCACAGATGCCTGCAGCTCTGCTCTTACCCCGCCCTTCGCGTTTAGAAAAAAAGCGCTTTCCTCAGAGTCAAAACAAAGTTTCTTTCCGCTGTGGAGACACAGCTTTTAAGGTGGCCTGCTAACTCCCGCTTTTTCTTTTCAGAAATCTCTGTGCCAATCTGATGGACAGAAGAGCGACAAAAAATATTTTTAACGTGAGATTCTTTGGTGACTAGCCTGCTTGTAAATTTTCTGACATATGCCCTTTTTTTCCCCCCCATAGGGCTGTGAACCCCTGATATGTGAGACGTGTCCCTGTCAATTTAGAAAGTTTATTTTGTCAACGTTAAGGACGCGCCCATGACAGCCTCAGGAGGTCCTGAAGACATGTGCCCAAGGTGGTCAGGGCACAGTATGCTTCCATACGTTTTAGTGAGACATGAAACATCAATCATTTTATATAAGATGTACACTGGTTGGGTCTGGAAAGGACCTTGTACTGTGAGAGGATTTGATCTTGGCGTGTGTAATGGTAGATGAGAGCTACAAAATTACAAGTGGCTGAAGACAGTTTACAGGAAGCTGCCCCCCCCCCCCTTTTTTCCCCTCTCAGGAAGTTATTGTTTAGGATCCGAATTGTAATTCGGCGATGCATTGTAAAGTGTCTTCTCCATTGCTTTTCCTTCCCAAATTAATCTTGTTTTCTGTGTGCTTCCGCGTGAGGAGCTGTACTATTGTTTTCATACATAAATGAGAGACTGAGTTTCCTGACCTCCAAAGAGAAAGGGCATTTTACTCCTCCCAGCAGAAAGGCACCCCTGGGTGACTGGGGGCTGAGTGGGAGTGTCTGGAGGTATTGACCCCCGTGACAACCAGCAGCCCTACAGGGAACCTACAACAAAATAGTTTTAAAAAGCTCATCCAGGAATTGCCTATTAGAGCTCGCCACTCTGCTTTGACCCCTCCCTTAGGTGCTAGACCTCCAGAGAGAGAAAATGAGACACATAAGGCGGAAATTACTGCTTGGTGACACACTGTGGAGTCCCGCCCACAACCAGGATACTTGGACCCAGGCCACTGAAACCTTAGGCCACATCTAAGTTCCTTCCTTCAAAAAGTAAATTTAAGAAAAAGGAAAAACAGGAATGACCCCCTTTCAGGCACTTCGTTGGTTTTATGGCGCCTCTTCTTGCAAGTGTTTGTGTAAAATTGACATACTGTGGTCCTTTTGTGCACAATTATAGCAAGGAAAATTCAGTTCCCAAAGGTCCGCCTGCGAGTATAAACTTCCTAAGTTCTCTGTGTATGGCTCTGCTTTCTTTTCTGCCTGCATTAAGTGTGCTGTTACGTTTCTACTGAGATAAAATCCACCATTTGCATCCATCCATTTCATTTTGTTATTGTTTTTGTAAACCAATGAGTTTGTATTAATATCTCATGACTAGAGTTCTGAAGTAAAAGCTATAGGATTTTTGGTTGTGTGGCACGCCAGGTCTCACTAACAGCTGAACAGGGAGGCCTCCTTAACAACTGTTTCAACACTGACTGACTGGTTAAATATTAAAAGCTGAAAGTGCCCTTATACAAAGGCTGGGATTCAACAAAAGCCCAGCAAGAGTTTTGCCTAGGTCCTCCTGGGTCTTGAAGCATGACAAGATAAAGGAATTCTTAAGAGGATCCCTTTAGGATTAAACAAGTTTTTATTGGAGGTCTGAAGAAACTCCCCAGACCTCCACAAACAAGCCTTACTGGTGGTCTAAAGGAACTTCTAAAACCTCCATGATTTAGCAGCAGACAAGATAAGGGTAATTACCCCAAACACCTGGACCCATCTAGATTAAGTAAATTTATTGAGGCTTCAGAGGAAGGTTTCCAAAACTGAGAACTTAGTTGTAGATTAGAAGTTAGTAACTTACGTCTTTAGATGAATGCACAGTTACACGTAAACATAACGCTTAGAAGGTATATAACTTCTGGAAAACTTTGTAATTTTGAGTTGGTCTGACGATAGTCTCTCCACAGGGAGGTGGTCTCAAAAATATCGCCAGACCAACTCAAAATTACAAAGTTTTCCGAGCTTATAAAAATGCTCTTCTTTCCCAGTTCATCTGCATCTCATTACTGAGTCGCAAGAATAAGTAGGCTGACCCTCAGTTTAGACCGGGAACAGCTGTATAAGTGTGTGTGTGTGTATGTGTATGTATATGTATTTTGTTGTGTTTCTGGCCACAAGGTACCACACTGTACTCATAAACAATAAGCCCAAATGCTTTTCATGTTTACATGACTTAAGTAAAATCTATCATATGCTTGCTTAAAAATTATTGGTAAACTAATAACACAAATTTCTTAAAAATTGCCAGCATACATTTTTGCCTGCATTTATTAATCAAGCAATTTCATACTTATCAAAATTTGGCATGAGGGTTACAAAACTATAAATCCGGCAAAAACAGAATTTTTGCTTGTGTAATTTCTGATAAAAATACACTAATATTGGATTAATGAAAATCGCTAAATATCCAATTATTCAGTAAAATAACCATATATTTAATCTTAAGGTTCTTAGGCAAACACCTGAAATTCAGTCTATAAAATGGTTGAAAATAAAATGACTATCGCAGTTTCATAAATAATCTAGGTAAACTATTAAGTAGGTAAACGTAATGAGATAAATGATTTTAAACGAAACTTGTTATAATTTAGAATCTAAAGTTATGGCAAACTAAATAACAGTTATGACATTAACTGGGTATTTTCCAATTTGAAAACTATGGAAGGCTAATCAGAAACTGAAAAGAATGCAACCAGTGTGTCTTTATGGACCTATAACCAGGAAGTCCCCTCCCCAATTCAAGTTGTCCCACCTTTAGAGACCCAACCAGTGTACATCTTATATAAAATGATTGATGTTTCATGTCTCACTAAAACGTATGGAAGCATACTGTGCCCTGACCACCTTGGGCACATGTCTTCAGGACCTCCTGAGGCTGTCATGGGCGCGTCCTTAACGTTGACAAAATAAACTTTCTAAATTGACAGGGACACGTCTCACATATCAGGGGTTCACAGCCCTATGGGGGGGGAAAAAAGGGCATATGTCAGAAAATTTACAAGCAGGCTAGTCACCAAAGAATCTCACGTTAAAAATATTTTTTGTCGCTCTTCTGTCCATCAGATTGGCACAGAGATTTCTGAAAAGAAAAAGCGGGAGTTAGCAGGCCACCTTAAAAGCTGTGTCTCCACAGCGGAAAGAAACTTTGTTTTGACTCTGAGGAAAGCGCTTTTTTTCTAAACGCGAAGGGCGGGGTAAGAGCAGAGCTGCAGGCATCTGTGAGTACATACTGCCACCAAGCGGACATAATTTCACCGCGACGGAGAAAGTCTGGGAGGACGTTCTCTTTGCGGCCCAATTTCTGCTCTTTAGATCCGGAGCAGCCCACTGAGGGACCTGAACAAGATAAACGGGAAGGGAAAAGCGACAGAAGTCGGAGCAGAGAACCCACAGCGCGGCCGGTGGGGGTGCCCCGGAAGTCGATTTGCAATTGGGAGGCGGGCGGTCTTCCGAAGTCCCGCCCCGGAAGCCACAGCAGTAACAGCAGGACGTTCCCGCCCCCCTCCTTTCCCCTCCTCCTGCCCCGGTGCCCCCGCCCCTGCCCCGTCCCCCCGCTTCCATCGCCTCTTCGGGGAGGCGGCAGCGCCGTGCCTGATGGGAGGTGTGGGCGTGTTGATCATGGGTGTACGGAATTCGGCTCGCTCCTTTCTACCCGCCGCCCGAGTTTATTTTGTGCACGGTTTCTTTGGTAGCGGACGGTTACTGGGAGGAATGAGGGCGAGGAAGAGAAAGACGTTAGTCCTCGGACCCTTTGGGGGAGTCACCTCCGGGAGTAATGCGAAGATGGACACCTCAGTCCTGCCTGTGCATGCGCATTCGCGTTGTACGGAATTCCCAAGCCAGCTGCGTAGTTTCTGCCTTGAAGCTATTTGGCCAGAAGTTGCGCCTGTTCCTTTACTTTGTGGGTCAGGGCTTGGGTGCTTGAGTGGAAGAAACAGAAAGCCAGCTAGCCCTGGCAGCCATTCTAAGGGCGTTATCCACCCAGCCATCCATAAATCCGTTCATCCATGAAACAGATAATCACTGAGCACCCATTATGTGCCAGACACACGTAAGGATGCGAGGGCGGTGTTCTCATTCTAGTGGGTGGGGACAGACAGTAAACAAATAAATTAGCTACTTAATTTCAGATAGTGGTAAGTGATAGTGAGAAAAGAAAATGGGGGTGATATTGTCAGAGGCGTTTGAACCGGAGCGACTCCATTCCGAGTGAGAGCTAGGAAAATGAAGCTGAGGCTTCCGGGGCTGCATTCCCAGAAAGTTAGGTATTCCCAGCCTCTAGATGTTGACGGTTAAGGGAACAAATTAATAACGTTTACTAAACAGACCCAGACTTGGAGTGTCCAGATATCCCGATATCTGGAGAAGAAAGGCATTCCTAACTTTGCTTTAAAGATAATAACACCGATTCTTGCAAAACATAGTAATTAAGAAAATTAATCCTCTATCACAAACCCTTGGAGCAGAGCACATCTCCTCATATAACAAGCATTGTACCTAGGGTGGACGCGTTCCTCCTCTTACTTTTGGGAACGTCCCGCTCTGTCTATGGAGTAGCTGTCCTTTCACCACTGTGCTTTCTCAGTAAACTTGCTTTTGCTTTGCACTGTGAACTCCCCTGAATTCTTTCTTGCGGGAGATCCAAGAACCCTCTCTTGGGGTCTGGATCAAGACCCCTTTCCTGTAACAATATGACAAAGAAATGCGGTGGATGTTATACCCATTTATATTTGGTGGTCAGATTCGGCTTCTTTCAAAAATGACAGTTGAAGACATTAGGAAAGGTCCTGTGTGGCTTTGATGACCTTGATAAGGGTCAGGGCTTCTTCCTGGTTTTGCCTTGTCTCAGGCTTATTAACAGAGACTTAGATCACCACAAAATATAGATAGGTCTGCTGCTTCATTCCCTGCAGTTGCTCCTATACTCTGAAAACTAGCATCAGAGTACAAAATTCTAATAGAAGTGCTAAGCGGGGTCAGGAAGTGCCAGCGCTCCAGCGTGAACAACAAAAGCTGTTAGGTTAGGGCCTTGAGCACTTAGGTTAAAGGGCTTTTTCCACTGACCCCCCCCCCCCAGGAGCCCAGAGGGGTGGGGAAGTCTGGTTTCCTTCTTTGTGATCTGCCTTCCCTATGGCCTCCTTGTTCTATGGGTCCTGGGATCTTATCCTTCCAGATTATTAGGTCATTATGGGGCTTTGCTTTGCTGTAATGGAGCAGCGTGTCACAGACAGACCTCCAGTGCTATCAATGGAAAGCCCGTGGAATTTTAATTCCGAATAAGAGTTTGGAATGGGCCCACGATACAGTATCTCCTATGTAGTTTTGGAGGCCTTATAGAATTGGCACAAGTGACCAGGGCTGTGATAGTTTAAGGAATTCTATGGCTCAGCATGAAGGTAAAACCATGATGACATTGGCATATAAAACAGTGGGACTTACTGGTTTCCCTTTTCATCCTCTGAGTGTCCTTTCTGGCTTGTTTCTCACTTTCAGATTTGGGCCCAATTACCTAATTGTGTGAGCTCTATCTCTATGAGCAAAACTCAAAGTGCAGTTGTGCATAAGGCGGAAGTCCGGGTGGATTGTGTTCTATCCTGTTACGTGTTAGGCCTATCTGTGCCTCTTCGGCATGACTGAAGAAATAAGCGTTAACACTGATAACTTATTTCCTCACTCGGATCTCTCCACGCCACCCTCACCAGCAAGGGGAAACCTGTGTTCTGAGGTGGGAAAGGCTAGCAAAAGCCACAGTTTTCTGGCTGGATCATAAAGAATGAACATTGTCTGATCTGGAAACACTCAGTGTCTCTATCTATTTAAACCAAAACATCTTTCTGCCAGGTTTGTAGTCCAAATCTTCCAGTTACTACTCCGTTCACCCTTCCATTTCACAACTTATTTTCTCTCGGCAAGCCTCCAACACTGCCTCCCCACTCCTCACATTTGGCTTCTGACCTTCCTTTCTAATTCGCTGAGAAAATTGCCTAAGAGTCAACCCAAATTAACAAGTCAAAAATCGAACTCTCCCATCTTCCCCTAGAAACCTCCTCCCACTGCAGCATCCCCCCTCACCCCATCCCTCACAGTTAAGGCCACTCTTATCCTTCCAATTGTTCATGCTATAGACTTGAGGGTGATCCTTCACACCACCGTTTTACTCACCCCTCATTTCCATCTGTGAAGAAATCCTTTGAGCTCTCTTGTCAAAATAGATCCAGAATCTGACATCTGACGATGGGAGACAGTCATCTCAGGGAAAAGCACAGGTGTCCCTTCTGAGCAGTTTGTCAGATACGATCTCAGGGATACTATTGAGTCCTGCAGCAGATCATGTTTCCTTCTTTACATTTTGGCAGCTAGAAAACTTAAATCCACATCTGTGGCCAACTAGTGCTCAATGGCATGCTCTTTGTTTTCAAGTTCGTCATCTGATTAGACTTCCTCATTTTAATTTGGACTTGATTCCTTCATCCAATATGTTGTTCAGAAGTTTGAATTCTCTGTATAGACGTGTTTTGTGAGCCGTGTGTCTCCTCCGGTCCCAGCCCAGCAATGGCTTCTGATCTCAGTCAGAGTAAAAGCCCAGTCCTTGTCTGGTAAGATCCAACAGGATTTAATCTCTGGTTAACTCTCTGGATTCCCTTCCAACATGCTGTCCTCTCTTCTGCCCTCACTCTGCCGGAGCCAAACTGGAATCAGCTTACACTTTTCATAACATCTTCTGTTTCTGGGGTGATTGAGCTACATCATACATGACCACGGCCACAGATCTTTCCTTAAATCTTGTTCTTGGTGGCAAGATATGATGATTCTCTACGTTTGTTCGTCCCTTTTGCATGCCAATGGTGGACCAAAGCATGTCTGCCAATCTTATCCTGAAGTAGCGTGTATATTGGTGCACTTTCCACTAGCAGCAACACTGGCACACCTGTCTGTTTAATGCTAAATTCTTGTTATGTAGCCCACTATCTGAGAAAAAAATGCAATCACTTGTCCCAGTTGAGCCCATTAGATTGGTGATGACAAGTACCTTCAATCCTAGCACATCCATATTTTCTGCCAGAAAAAGAAGCTGTGAGATTATCTACTGGGTCTTTTCACAAAAATGATTATCTTTGTTTATTTTCATCTTACATGTCCTGTATTAATGAGAACCTTTCATCTTAGCATATTTATATTGCCTGCTAGAAAAAAAATCTGTTAAACCACCTACTTGTTGCCATTCATCTCTGCTTTTGTCTTTGCATCTGATTCCAACACACTTTCATGTTATATGTAGTTAGACACGCATGAGAGGGACAGGAGAGTGCTTTCTCCCCAGCATCCACCAGGAATGTCACGTGATTGGGTGATGGTTCAACAATTATCACATTGTCTGTCTAAAAATGGTAATTTGGCACCTGGAGTCAGGGAGAGATAATCTCCTGCTGATCTACAGCTGTTAACATTAACGTGGTTAACTGAATGCCAGGGAGAAACAAAAAGGGCTTCCAATAAAATCAGGTATTGTGGGAGTGAGCTCAAGCATGTGAATTAAAAGACAAAATGACAGAGTATGACCTTCCTATTGACACTTCACCAGAAAGGTGAAGAAAGCCTCAGGCGGGAATCCGTATAACTTCCTAAACCCACTGTGCATGCTCGCCTCCCAAGGGTAAGGAGGGTACTGTGCATGGGGCAGCCTACCCTAAGGGAAGAATCATGGGAAATGAGCCAGTCTATAAAGTTCTAGGATCAAGGTTAAACACCACACTTGACGTTCATTTGCCTGCTTGGGCCTCTTCCAAGTGTACTTTCTTTTATGTTCTAAACGCTTTTTAAAAAAATTTCCACTCCTGCTCTGAAACTTGCCTTGGTCTCTTTTTCTGCCTTCTGCCTTCTGCCTCTCAGTGGAATTCTTTCTTTTGAGGAGGCGAGAAATGAGATTGCTGCAGACCCGTATGAATTTGCTGCCGGTTGTAGCTCAGATACCTTACCCCAGTCACATTCACGGTTCCTTTCTCCTGACTAAACTGTTTTGGCTGTCTACTCCCTGTTTGTAATATCTCCAGCAACCTTATCTGGGTTTTAGAAATGCAGTATCAAATGTACCAATGGCTAGACTTTCAGCGGCACTGTGACACTTCTAAGACATCGCTATCTTGAAAAATCCAACCTATTGATATCACACATCTACAATTATCTGATCTTCGACAAACCTGACAAAAACATGCTATGGGGAAATGATTCCCTATTTAATAAATGGTGCTAGGAAAACTGGCTAGCCATATGCAGAAAACAGAAACTGGACCCCTTCCTTATACTTTATACAAAAATAAACTCAAGATGGATTAAACACTTAAATGTGAAACCTAAAACCGTAAAAACCCTAGAAACAGACCTAGGCAATACCATTCACGATACAGGCCAGGACAAAGACTTTATGACTAAAATGCCAAATGCAATTGCAACAAAAGCCAAAATTGACAAATGGAATATAATTAAACCAAACAACTTCTTCACAGCCAAAGAAACTATCATCGGAGTGCACAGGCAACCTACACAATGGGAGAAAATTTCTGCAATCCATCCATCTGACAAAGGTCTAATATCCAGAATCTACAAGGAACTTAAACAAATTTAAAAGAAAAAAACAAACAAACCCATCAAAAACTGGGCAAATTATATGAACAGACACTTCTCAAAAGAAGACATTTATGCAGCCAACAAACATATGGAAAAAAGCTCATCACCACTGGTCATTAGAGAAATGCAAATCAAACCACGATGAGATACCATCTCATGCCAGTTAGAATGATGATCATTAAAAAGTCAAGAAACAACAGATGCTGGTGAGGCGTTGGAGAAATAGGAATGCTTTTCCACTGTTGGTGGGAGTGTAAATTAGTTTAACCATTGTGGAAGACAATGTGGCGATTCCTCAAGGATCTAGAACCAGAAATACCATTTGACACAGCCATCCCACTACTGGGTATATACCCAAAAGGATTATAAATCATTCTACTATAAAGACACATGCACACATGTGTTTACTGCAGCACTGTTCACAATAGCAAAGACTTGGAACAAACCCAAATGCCCATCAACAATAGACTGGATAAAGAAAATGTGGCATATACACACCATGGAATACTATGCAGCCATAAAAAAGAATGAGTTCATGTCCTTTGCAGGGACATGGATGAAGCTGGAAGCCATCATTCTCAGCAAACTAACACAGGAACAGAAAACCAAATACCATATGTTCTCACTCATGAACTGAGCCCATGGTTTTTCTGTCTATAGTCACTGTTTTCTCCTTCCCTTCATTGGCTTTGTTTACTCTGTCTCAATGCTCCCTTTCTTCTTTCTTTCTTGTTTTACTTTCTTGTAGTCACAGAGCAGTTTTTCATAGAAACATAAAACATTTTTAAATACTATTTAAAATGAACAATGAGAACACATGGACACAGCGAGTGGAATATCACACACCAGGGCCTGTCGGGGGGTGAGGGACAAGGGAAGGGAGAGCATTAGGACAAATACCTAATGCATGCGGGGCTTAAAACCTAGACGAGGGGTTGATGGGTGCAGCAAACCACCATGGCACATGTATACCTATATCACAAACCTGCATGTTCTGTACATGTATCCCAGAACTTAAAGTAAAATAAAAAAATAAAGAAAGAAAAAATAAAAGGAAAGAAAAATCCTGCCTATTGGGCTCATTTATAGAACCACTTAAAAACCGCCCTTGTCAAGTAAAAACTTTCCAATAAGTAACCCCTTAGCAATGCAGGCTTCTGGTATACACATTATAGGATTTCATCAGTGTACAGGTGCACCAGGTAGCCTTGGGGTAAAGATAGATTAAAGATCATGAATAATTACCTGCATTTCAGTGATAAGGCCCAGAAAGCTTCTCTTGCTTCCTTTTACCTCAGTGAATGCCCTCAGGCAATGCTTCTGGAGCCAGCTTACTCAATCTTTTCTCACCAGTAATGCCAGCCCTTTATTCCAGATTTTGTTGTTATATTTAACCCATCATATGCACTTGAAATCTTGAGAAAACTTGGAAAGTAGGGGAAGGTTTTCACAATAAATGAAAAGGTTGCCATAATTCTACAACCAATATATAATGACTCTTAGTTCTTTAATTTACTTCCCAATTGACTATTTTCTATCGGAGTAAAATAATGTTGTATGCATGCTACTATGATGATATTAAATGGTGTCACTTGCTACATTTCAGGTATTGTTGGGTATGTGTGGTTACTATCATAAATGACTTTCCTGCTTTCTTTCACTCACCCATCTTTCACAGAAAAAGATACTTAATATCAAAGTTAATCAGGTAATAAAAATTTTAATCATGGTGAGATACTATTTCTTTTCTGTCAGATAACTCTTTGATTTGGGAACTAAAAAGGGTACTAGAAAATGACATCCTTAGGAAGTAATATCCAGGAAGCTCAGCTTGGCCCACTACATAATACTGTGGCTGTTTGAGGAAAGTGATGATTTTTGAAGAGAGGACTACATTGCCTTCTCAGGTGTGTCTCCTTTGCCCAGCTCCCATGGGATCAAATATGAATCCAGTGAGGGCTACAAGTTATATTTATGAGTTCAGAAACAGTGCAAGTCACTTGGCACAGCCTAAATAACTCCATCTCAAAGCAGTTGGTCAGTGCAACTGGTGGGCCTGTGGTCAAAACAAAGGTTACTCTTGTGCCACCAGCACGAAGGAGCCATTCTTAGAGAAGTCTGGTTATTCCTTGGTCCAGAGCCCTGAATTATCCTGTAGATGTGTCTGAATCAGAACAGAGTAAATACCAAGTCATCAGGAAAAGCTCATCACTACTCTCATTCCTCTCTCTCCTCTGGCTGCTCACCTAGTGAGCTCTGCAGCAATATACTTAGTAGCCCCAGCCAGGGTGTGATGGCCACCAATGTTATCACCAGGCTTAGACAGAGGAAGGCTTGATGTTATATTCTGACATACAGTGCCATATCTTTACCTGAGAATGGAATGGAATGACAAAGGAGATCTGAATTATGGGTGTGAGAAAAGTTTCAGACAATTCTGAGTGAAAAATTAGTCCAATTCCTAAATGACCAAATTGTTCTGATTAGTTCGAAAAAAAGCACAACTGAGGCAGAAACTTTTCTGCATTTCTAGCTGAGAAAATTTAAAGATGGGGCTTGAATTACCAAGTGTTAATAGTATTTCAAAATGTTTTATGTTTCTATGAAAAATTGCTCTGTGACTACAAGAAAGTAAAACAAGAAAGAAGGAAGAAAGGGAGCATTGAGACAGAGTAAATAAAGCCAATGAAGGGAAGGAGAAAACAGTGACTATAGAGAGAAAAAACATGGGCTCAGTTCATTTTCCTCTTTAAAATCCAGAGCTGCCTGCCTCTAAAATTCAAAGTCTTGTCTATAACATCCTGGTGTTGTGCTTTCTGAGTGGGGCTTTCAGAACGTCCCTTGGGGAAAGCCTATGATGCACTGCAAAGAGATGGGCATGTCTGGGGTCAATGCGCATCCAATGTGATAGTCCCAACTCACCACAGTATCAAGGAGTTGCAGCTAGACCCACAAGTACTAGGCTAACATATGCCTATTTCTCCCCCATGCTCAACCCAGGTATCTCCCTTCACAGATGTGGAACAAAATAACCTTTGCAGAAAATAATATTAGAGCTTAAACCTGACCTATGTCTGGAAAGTCCATGGCATTCTGAGTGATCTATAATTTACTGAGCATTTGGTATATTCTAGTCCCTGTGCTAAGAGCCCATACATTCATGTCTTATATAATTCCATCATTAAAATAAGCACATAAGTCAAGTGTGTCTGTAATCTTCACTTTCAAAGTGAGGAAGCCAAGACTCTGCATTTAAGAGACTTGCCTAAGGCCACATAGATAATAAAACTCAGTTGCCTCTGAAATAAAAGATGACATAACTTTAACCACAAACCATCATGGCCCTAAGACTGAGTATGAGAGTCAGGTTGGTAACTTCCAAGGAGGAAGTGAATTTAAATCTATCCTGATTCCAGATCATTTGTACTGCCCCTGGTATAGTTGGAGAGGTGTCACTCTTTTTCTTTTCTTTCTTTTCTATTTCTTTTTTCTTTTTCTTTTTCTTTCTTTCTTTCTTTTTTTTTTTTTTTTTTTTTTTTGAGATTGGGTCTCACTCTGTTACCCAGGCTGAAGTGCAGTGGCATGATCTCGGTTCACTGCAACCTCCACCTCCCGGACTCAGGTGATCCTCCCACCTCAGCCTCCCAAGTATCTGGAACCACCACACCCAGCTAATTTTTTGTATTGTTAGTAGAGATGGAGTTTTGCCATGTTGCCCAGGCTGGTCTCGAACTCCTGAGCTCAAGTGACCCACCCGTCTTGGCCTCCCAAACTGCTGGGATTACACTCTTTTTCTTAAGTGCATTCATGCATATGTGCACACACATACTCATATACTAACACAGACTGGTATGGGACAGTCTGAGTCTCATGTGATCCATAGTCAGCAGTTAACAATAGTTATTTCTGTACCCTTACCTATGGAAGATATTCAGTCAAAAGTGATACCTGCTAAGGTTTTCATGGGAACTTAACGTATCAGGAGCTTTTAACCTTAACCTTAAGATGTATTCACTTCAGGAGTCAAGCGTGTTCCAGAATGCTTACAGGGTAGGTTTCATGTCTTTGTCTTCCAGTAATGCTTTGAATGTATTGTCATTAATCCATTCATGCCACAAAAAGTCATGGCACTCCTCTAATATGTGTCAGCCACTGTGCTATTCCTTGGAATCGCTATCATTATAATTACTACTGTCTTTTTTTTTTTTTGTAATGGTCAGTTTTAGTATAACAATATATCTCACTAGGATGAGTGCATTATGAGAGGGTACTGTACATTTTTCATCACTACATGTCTAGGTCTTCGACACATATGGGCATAGCTCTGAGTAGGCAATCAACAAATATTGGGGATTGAATGACAAATTTAATGGGGTATATAGTGTATGTAAGAAATAAGGAAAACAGGAGCCCTGGCTGGCAAGATGGCTGAGTAGGAACAGCTCCAGTCTGCAGCTCCCAGTGAGATCAATGCAGAAGGTGGGTGATTTTTGCATTTCCAACTAAGGTACCTGGTTCATCTCACTGGGACTGATTGAACACTGGGTGCAGCCCAAGGAGGGTGAGCCGAAGCAGAGTGGGGTGTCACCTCACCAGGGAAGTGCAAGGGGTCTGGGAACTCCCTCTCCTAGCCAAGGGAAGCCATTAGGGACTGTACTGTGCACTTCCGCCCAGATACTGTGCTTTTCCTACAGTCTTCACCACCCACAGACCAGGAGATTCACTCTGGTGCCCATGCCACCATGGCCCTGGGTTTCCAGCACAAAACTGGGCAGCCATTTGGGCAGACACTGAGCTAGCCGCAGGAGTTTTTCAAACCCCAGTGGTGCCTGGAATGCCTGCAAGACAGAACTGTTCACTCCCCTGGAAAGGAGACTGAAGCCAGGGAGCCAAGTGGTCTGGCTTGGTGGGTCTCAACCCCACAGAACCCAGCAAGCTAAGATCCACTGGCTTGAAATTCTCGCTGCTACCACAGCAGTCTGAGCTCGACCTGGGATGCTCCAGCTTGGTGGGGTGAAGGGTGTCTGCCATTGCTGAGGCTTGAGTAGGTGGTTTCACCCTCACAGTGTAAACAAAGCCTCCTAGAAGTTCCATCTGGGAGGAGCCCAGCACACCTCACTCAGCAAGGCCACTGCAGCCAGACTGCCTCTCCAGATTCCCTCCTCTCTGGAGGGCGCATCTCTGAAAACAAGGCAGCAGCCCCATTCAGGGACTTATAGATAAAACACCCACCTCCCTGAGACAGAGCACCTGGGGGAAGGGGTGGTTGGGGGCACAGCTTCAGCAGACTTAAACGTTCCTACATGGCAGCTCTGAAGACAGCAGCGGATCTCCCAGCACAGCGTTCGAGCTCTGATAAGGGACAGACTATCTCCTCAAGTGGGTCCCTGACCCCCATGTATCCTTACTGGGAGGCACCTCCCAGTAAGGGCCGACAGACACCTCAAACAGGAGAGCTCTGGCTGGCATCTGGCAGATGCCCCTCTAGGAAGAAGCTTACAGAGGAAGGAACGGACAGCAATCTTTGCTGTTCTGCAGCCTCTGCTGGTGATAACCAGGCAAAAAGGGTCTGATGTGGACCCCCAGCAAACTCCAGCAGACCTGCAGCAGAGGGGCCTGACTGTTAGAAGGAAAACTAACAAAGAGAAAGTAATAGTGTCATAGTCAACAAAAAGGACGTCAATTCAGAGACCCCAGCCTAAGGTCACTGACTTCAAAGACCAAAGGTAGATAAATCCACGAAGATGGGGAGAAATCAGCACAAAAAGGCTGAAAATTCCAAAAACCAGAATGCCTCTTCTCCTCCAAAGGATCACAACTCCTCTCCAGCAAGGGAACAAAACTGGATGGAGAATGAGTTTGATAAATTAACAGAAGTAGGCTTCAGAAGGTGGGTAATAACAAACTCCTCCAAGCTAAAGGAGCATGTTGTAACCCAATGCAAGGAAGCTAAGAACCTTAAAAAATGTTAGATGAATTGCTAACTAAAATAACCAGTTTAGAGAAGAAAATAAATGACCTGATGGAGCTGAAAAACACAGCACAAGAACTTTGTGAAGCATACACAAGAATCAACAGCTGAATGGATCAAGTGGAAGGAAAGATATCAGAGATTGAAGATCAACTCAAAGAAATAAAGTGAGAAGACAAGATTAGAGAAAGAAGAGGGAAAAGAAACAAACAAAGCCCCCAAGAAACATGGGACTATGTGAAAAGACCAAATCTGTGTTTGATAAGTGTACCTGAAAGTGACAGGAAGAATGAAACCAAGTTGGAAAACACTCCTCAGGATATTATCCAGGAGAACTTCCCCAACCTAACAAGGCAGGCCAACAATCAAATTCAGGAAATACAGAGAACACCACAAAGATACTCTTCAAGAAGAGCAACCCCAAGACACATAATCGTCAGGTTCACCAAGGCTGAAATGAAGGAATAAAATATTAAGGGCAGTCAGAAAGAAAGGTTGGGCTATCCACAAAGGGAATCCCATCAGACTAACAGTGGATCTCTTGGCAGAAACCCTGCAAGCCAGAAGAGAGTGGGGGCCAATATTCAACATTCTTAAAGAAAAGAATTTGCAACCTAGAATTTCATATCCAGCCAAACTAAGCTTCATAAGTGAAGGAGAAATAAAATCCTTTACAGACAAGCAAATGCTGAGAGATTTTGTCACCACCTGGCCTGCCTTACAAGAGCTCCTGAAGGAAGCACTAAACATGGAAAGGATCAACCAGTACCAGTCACTACAAAAATGTACCAAATTGTAACGACCATCGACACTATGAAGAAACTGAATCAACTAATGGGCAAAATAACCAGCTAGGATCACAATGACAGGATCAAACTTACACATAACAATATTAACCTTAAGTGTAAATGGGCTAACTGCCCCAATTGAAAGACACAGACTGGCAAATTGGATAAAGAGTCAAGACCTATCAGTGTGCTGTATTCAGATGCATCTCACGTGCAAAGACACACATAGGCTCAAAAGAAAGGGATGGAGGAATATTTACAAAGCAAATGGAGAGCAAAAAAGAAAGCAGGGGTTGCAATCCTAGTCTGATAAAACAGACTTTAAACCAACAATGATCAAAAAAGACAAAGATGGGCATCACATAATGGTAGAGGGATCAATGAAACAAAAAGAGCTAACTATCCTAAATATATATGCACCCAAATACAGGAGCACCCAGATTCATAAAGCAAGTTCATAGAGACCTACAAAGAGACTTAGATTCCCACACAATAATAGTGGTAGACTTTAACACCTCAGTGCCAATATTAGAAAGATCAATGAGACAGAATATTAACAAGAATATCCAGGACTTCACTCAGCTCTGGACCAGGCAGACCTAATATATATCTGCAGAACTTTCCACCCCAAATCAACAGAATATACATTCTTCTCAGTACCACATTGCACTTATTCTAATACTGACCATATAAATGGAAGTAAAACACCCCTCAGCAAATGCAAAAGAACATAAATCATAACAAACAGTCTCTCAGACCACAGTGCAATTAAATTAGAAGGTAGGATTAAGACACTCACTCAAAACCACATAACTACATGGAAACTGAATAACCTGCTCCTGAATGACTACTGGGTAAATAGCAAAATGAAGGCAGAAGTAAAGATGTTCATTAAAAACAATGAGAACAAAGACACAACGTACCAGAATCTCTGGGACACAGTTAAAACAGTGTTTAGAGGGAAATTTATAGCACTAAATGCCCATAAAAGCAAACAGGAAAGATCTAAAACCAACACCCTAACATCACATTTAAAACAACTAGAGAAGTAGGAGCAAATAAATTCAAAAGCTAGCAGAAGTTAAGAAATAACTAAGATCAGAGAACTGAAGGAGATAGAGACACGAAAAACCCTTCAAAAAAAATCAATGAATCCAGGAGCTGGATTTTTGAAAAGATAAAAAATATAGACCACTAGCCAGACTAATACAGGAAAAAAAAAAAAGAGAAGAATCAAATAGATGCAATAAAAACTGATAAAGGGGATATCACTGCTGATCCCACAGAAATACAAACTACTATCAGAGAATATTATAAACACTGCTATGCAAATAAACTAGAAAATCCAGAAGAAATGGCTACGTTCCTCAAAGCATACACCCTCCCATGACTAAACCAGGAAGAAGTCGAAACCCTTAAGAGACCAATAACAAGGTCTGAAATTGAGGTGGCAATTAATAACCTACCAACCATAAAATGTCCAGGACCAGACACATTCACAGCCAGATTCTACCAGAGGTACAAAGAAGAGCTGGTACCATTCCTTCTGAAACTATTCCAAACAATAGAAAAGGAGGGACTCCTCCCTAACTCATTTTATGAGGCCAGCATCATCCCAATACCAAAACCTGGCAGAGACACAACAAAAAAAGAAAATTTCAGGCCAATATCCCTGATGAACATCGATGCAAAAATCCTCAATAAAGTACTGGGAAACCAAATCCAGCAGCACATCAAAAAGCTTATCCAACACAGTCAAGTCAGCTTCATCCCAGGATTGCAAGGCTGGTTCAACATAAACAAATCAATAAACGTAATCCATCACATAAACAGAACCAAAGACAAAAACCACATGATTATCTCAATAGATGCAGAAAATACCTTCCATAAAATTCAACAGCCCTTCATGCTAAAAACTCTCAATAAACTAGGTATTAATGGAAGATATCTCAAAATAATAAGAGCTATTTATGACAAACCCACAGCCAATGTCATACTGAATGGGCAAAAACTGGAAGCATTCCTGTTGAAAACCGGCACAAGATAAGGATGCCCTCTCTCACCACTTCTATTTAACATAGTATTGGAAGTTCTGGCCAGGGCAATCAGGCAAGAGAAAGAAATAAAGGGTATTCAATTAGGAAAAGAGGAAGTCAAATTGTCCCTGTTTGCAGAGGACATGAATGTATATTTAGAAAACCCCACCATCTCAGTCCAAAATCTCCTTAAGCTGATAAACAACTTCAGCAAAGTGTCAGGATACAAAATCCATGTACAAAAATCACAAGCATTCCTATACACCAATATAACAGATCAACGGAGAGCCAAATCATGAGTAAACTCCAATTCACAATTGCTACAATGAGAATAAAATACCTGGGAAAACAACTTACAATGGATGTGAAGCACCTCTATAAGGATAACTAAAAACCACTGCTCAAGGTAATCAGACAGGACACAAACAAATGTAAAAATATTCCATGCTCATGGCTAGGAAGAATCAATATCATCAAAATGGCCATACTGCCCAAAGTAATTCATAGATTCAATGCTATGCCCATCAAGCTACCATAGACTGTCCTCACAGAATTGGAAAAAAACTACTTTCAATTTCATATGGAACCAAAAAAGAACCCGTATAGCCAAGACAATCCTAAGAAAAAACAACAAAGCTGGAGGCATCACACTACCTAACTTCATACTATACTATAAGGCTGCATTAACCAAAACAGCATGGTACTGCTACCAAAACAGATATATAGACCACTGGAACATAACAGAGGCCTCAGAAATAACTCCACACATATACAACCATCAGATCTTTGACAAAACAAGCAATGGGGAAAGGATTCCCTATTTAATAAATGGTGTTGGGAAAACTGGCTAGCCATATGCAGAAAGCCGAAACTGGATCCCTTCCTTACACATTATACAAAAATTAACTCAAATGATTTAAAGACTTAAACGTAAGACCTAAAACCATAAAAACCCTAGAAGAAAACCTAGGCAATACCATTTAGGAGATAGGTATGGGCAAAGACTTCATGACTAAAACACCAAAAACAATGGTAACAAAAGCCAAAATTAACAAATGAGATCTAATTAAATTAAAGAGCTTCTGCACAGCAAAAGAAACTATCATCAGAGTGGACAGGCAACATACAGAATGGAGAAAATTTTTTGTGATCTACCCATCTGACAAAAGGCTCATATCCAGAATCTACAAAGAACTTAAACAAATTTACAAACAAACAAACAAAAAAACCAACTTCGTCAAAAAGTGGGCAAAGGATATGAACAGACACTTCTCAAAAGAAGACATTTATGCAGCCAACAAACATATGAAAAAAAGTTGATCATCACTGGTCATTAAAGAAATGCAAATCAAAACCACGATGAGATACCATCTCATGTCAGTTAGAATGGCGATCATTAAAATGTCAGGAAACAACAGATGCTAGAGAGGATGTGGAGAAATAGGAATGCTTTTCCACTGTTAGTTGGAGTGTAAATTAGTTCAATCATTCTGGAAGACAGCGTGGTGATTTGTCAAGGATCTAGAACTAGAAATACCATTTGACCCAGCAATCCCATTACTGGGTATATACGCAAAGGATTATAAATCATTCTATTGTAAAGACACATATGCATGTATTTTTATTTTAGCACTATTTCCTACTTTTGCTATCTCTCTTCATTCATGAAGTTTCTTTGGAGATAGACCTAGCTTATCCTCCAGGAAAGTATTTTGCATAAGGTCAGTTACTCAGTACTCTTAAGTTTCTCTAAACTGAAAATAATTTTTAAAGTGCCTGGGTTCCCTAAAACATTAAAAATAAGACCCATTAACCATATGATTAATTATATGATCCAGTGATCCTAATTCTGGGTAAATATCCAAAAAAAAAAAACCAAAAAAAACAAAAAACAAAAAACAAAACCGAAAGCAAGGTCTCACAGTGATATTTGTACACTCATGTTCATAGCAGCATTATGCACAATAGCCAAAAGGTGAAAGTAACCCAAGTGTTTATCAATGAATAAATGGATAAACAAGATGTGGTATTTACATACAATCTTTTTTTTTTTTTTTTTTTTTTTGTGAGACAGTCTCACTCTGTCACCCAGGCTGGAGTGCAGTGGTGTGATCTCGGCTCACTACAACCTCTGCCTCCCAGGTTCAAGCAATTATCCTGTCTCAGCCTCCCAAGTAGCTGGGATTACAGGCACCCGCCACCATGTCTGGCTAATTTTTTTGTGTGTTTTTAGTACAGATGGGCTTTCACTGTGTTAGCCAGGCTGGTTTCAAACTCCTGATCTCAAGTGAGCCGCCTGCCTCAGCCTCCCAAAGTGTTAGGATTACAGGCATGAGTCACCGCACCCGGCCTTAATGGAATATTATTCAGCTTTAAAAATGTAGGAAATCCTGTCATATGCTACAAAGTGGATGAAACTTGAGGACATTATTCAGTCCCCAAAAGAAAAATACGGTATGACTCCAGTTATATGCAGTGTCTAACGTAATTAAATTCATAGAAAATAGAATGGTGGCTACCCGGGGCCAAAAGGAGAGGAAAGTGGAGAATCGTTCTTTAATGCATACGGAGTTTCAATTTTGCAAAATGAAAAAGTTCTGGAGATCTGTCACACAACAATGTAAATATACTTAACACTACCTAAGTGTACACTTAAAAATGATTAAAATGGTAAATTTTTATATTATCTGGTCTTTACCCCGATTTTTTAAAAAAGTCCCTAGACCTCATGTTTCTTTCTAGCTGCACCTGTTTTGGAAGAACTTTCCATGATCACTAACATCTCTTTTTTATCTCCCACTCCCTCTTCAACCCACTACCATCTGACTTCTGCCCTTGTTCAGGTTGTCAATGACCATTCTACTAAACCTGCTCTTGCTAAGGTTGTCAACCTCCCTATATGTTTATGCTTAGTATACTCAACTGAGAGTACTGGGTTCTGCTCACCACTTATTTCTAGAAGCTCTTACATCCTTTGGTTTCTGTGAGGCTTCGCCTTGTTCTTTGACAGACAACTGACAACTTTTTTTTAAGTCTTTTTTTTTTTTTTTCTGCCTTTTTTCCTTCATAAATGCTTGACCTGCTGCTTTTTGTGTCTTTACAGTTCTTTATAGATTTCTTATGAAAGCTCAACTAAACCTGAAGTACCAACTATCAAATTTATCTCCGATCAGATCTCCCTCTGCCTGGTCAATTCTATCTGAATGCCCCATAGGCTCTTCTAAACTTAACTTCTCAAATTAAACTCATCATCTCTCCTCTGTGTTCCCTTGCTCAACGATATTTATCCCCAAATCCTATTCTGAAATCTGGGAGTCATAGTAGAATCCTAATTCTCCTTTATGCTCTACATGAAATTAGTCAAAAAGTTCTATTGATTATAAGCCCCATTAATTCTCAAAATTCATCTCAACTGTCACTGCTTTAGTTTAGATTTTCATCACCCACTGCCTTCAAGCTGGTGTCTCTGTCTCCAATTTCGTCTTCCTCAAATTAATCTTCCATGTTGTGTTACAGAGATCAGAAAAGTTAAGTCTGACCATGAAGCTGGCCTACTTAAAAATCTTCAGTAGCTTAGTGTTGCTCTAAGGGTAAACTCTCTACTCCCTAACATTCAGCATACCAAAGGCCCTGTGCTCCCTCGATGACTCCACTCTGGATTCAGCTATACTGTTTTTGTAATTCCCAGCAAGGTGCCATTAATGGCTTTGTTTGTGCTCTTCCCTCTGCCTGGACTGTCTTTCCCTGTCTGCTTGGCTAAGCTCCCTTCATAATTTGGCTTAGGTATCCCCCATTCATGCTCCCACAACATCCGATGCTATGCTGTGAGCACTACTGTGTCCGGTCCCTCACTATATCTAGTTCTTCCAAGGCAGGTACTAAATTCTTCATCCCTGCACTCCGCCCCCTAGCACCATGCCTTTTCGTGAATCACTCCCTGGTTGTGGGTACTGGGGTGTATGTGTATGCGCATGTGCGTATATGCGCACTTGAATGGAGAGTGAATTTGAATTTTGGCTGAGCACACGGCACAGTGAAGACACGAAAGGGGCACTATTTTAACTCAGCCTTTTCCCGTGATCACCACCGAAATTACTGATCAGTCAATCACCTCAGATCTCTCAAGCAGTCCAGCCTACGCACCAGTACTCCACCTCTGCGCCTGCGCGGGGAGGGTAAGGCGGGGCCAGCAACTTCCTCGCGGGGAGGGAGAGTGCACAGTGGAGCCGCCAGTTGAGAAAGACTCTGATCCGGCTCAGCTTTCCAATCAGCTGCGGAAGGAGCCACGCTTTCTGGTTTGCAACATGGCGGCCACCAGTGGAACTGATGAACAGGTGAGACGCTGCTCTGGGGTCGGGTGAGTGGGGAGGTCGAGCCAGGTGGAGCCTTTTTTTTTTTCTTTTTTGAGACAGGGTGTCACTCAGTCGCCCAGGCTGGAGCGCAGTGGTGGGATCACGGCTCACTGCAGCCTCGACCTCCGGGATTCAGGTCTTCCGCCCACCTCAGCCTCCCGAGGAGCTGGGACTACGGGCCCGTGCCACCACGCCCAGCTAAATTTTTTTTGTATTTTTTGTAGAGACGGGGTTTCGCCATGTCACCCAGGCTGGTCTTAAACTCCTGGGCTCAGGCGATCCGCCCGCCTCCAGCCTCCCAAAGTGCTGGGATTACAGACACGAGCCACCGTGCCCGGCCTTGGGTGGAGCCTTGAACTCTTTTTCCCCCTTTCTAGGTTTCCGGGGAGTTGGTGTCTGTGGCACATGCGCTTTCTCTCCCAGCAGAGTCGTATGGCAACGATGTGAGTATGACTCACCCACAGCTCCCACCCACTCAGCTAGCCTGGGATCTCTGCAGGACCTGCCGCTAAGTTACAACTTCATGTCCTGATAATCTACCGCAGACCCTCTCCGCTTACACCAGAAACCGCACCTGCGTTCAATTCGTTTTAATCTTAGTACGCAAACGCAGGACTAACGCCTGTGAAAGTGGTTCCCCAAGTTGGCCACGCTTTAGAATTACTGGGGAGCTTTTAAACATCCCGCTGCCTAGATTGCTGTTCATACCATCTAAATCAGAATGTCTGGGGAATGAGAGCCAAGAATCAGTATTTTTAAAGGGTCTCTGAGGGATTCCATTGTGCAGCAAAGTTGGACTGGCTTATGTGTGTCTGGTTTAGAAAATTACTGAGAAAGTATATGACGTATTTTCCAAAACAAGACAAGGGGATGTGAGAATAGTAAAAACACCCAAATAAGAATGTGATACATATAATGAGTGGGTCAGGCCATAAGATCCAAATAATTTAGCTGAAGGAGAAATCCCTAAGGGGTCAAGGAAGTAGAAGACTTGACTGAGGAAATGGAGCTTTAACTGTATCCTCCAAGTGTAGGTGGACAAAGGACATGGACTGGCAGGTAGGAAAAGTGCATGGTCTAAGGCATGGAGATAACAAATGCAAATGGCTTTTTTCTGGAGTCAGTGAAATAGCTCGGTCTCGTTGGAATGGGAGATTCCAGTGGAACAGGTGGGTGCTTGGTAAGACTTACTGTAACCTTGATCTGTTTCATGTGCTAATTCATTTCTAGGTGTTACAGTATGGGGAATTGGCTGGCAAACAAAAATGATTACGACATGCTTCAATCTTAAAAATGAAAAGTAATTTTCATCTTGATTCTTTGTTCACCCAACAACTCAGTGGAATTGATGGGTGTATTATTTCAGTTTTACAATGATTTAACTCAATCCCGAGAAGGTGATTTGTCTACTGCTTTATTTAGTCTCCCAGCTTTCACTAGCAGCTGGGAAGAGATAGGCAGTGGCTCACTGTGTTCATTACACTGTGTAGGTAGCTTCTTTTGGTTGTCATACGGACAAAAGAATTATTGTCCAAATTTATTACTCCAGTTTTTATCATTTGACAGTAACATCAAGTTTGGTAGCCCTCTTGAGCATTAACTAGACATCCACATACTTCCTTAATTTGTTATTCAGTAGTAGGATGGGGAGATTTATGACCTGGCATTCTTCACTCCTTTGCAGCCTGATATTGAGATGGCTTGGGCCATGAGAGCAATGCAACATGCTGAAGTCTATTACAAGGTGAGTTGTCTGTCTTCATCATTAAACAGAATTAAACATGTAATTATAGCATATGATGCTCTGCTTATCACTATTCTCAGCAAGTTAAACAGTTGTGTTTTGGAGATAGTTTTTATTAATGTAAGTTCTTACCCACAGACAACAGAGGAGTGAAGGCAAATTTGTTTCTACAATGAGTTCTGCTGCTTTACCCAGTGTTGTAATGCTAACTGACAAGAGGGCGTCTGGCCCATACATAGTAGGCACTTAATAAATGTTTGTTGAATGAACGAGCAATCCATGGAGGGCAATAGCCAGGCAGTACTATGGTTAAATAAGCCAACTGCCAAATTGGTGGAAGGGATTGTAATAATATGTTATGGCCTTAAACTGTCATGATTTCATCCAGGATGTAGGCTGTCGACACTTCTTGAAGAGATCTTCTGCCCTGAGAATCATAAAGGTTTTCTGGCGGGAATGGGGAAGATAGAAGTATAGTAAATTACAAACTAGCATCTGTATGTTGTCTTACTGTTTGGCAGCTGATTTCATCAGTTGACCCACAGTTCCTGAAACTCACCAAAGTAGATGACCAAATTTACTCTGAGTTCCGGAAAAATTTTGAGACCCTTAGGATAGATGTATTGGACCCAGAAGAACTCAAGTCAGAATCAGCCAAAGAGGTAAAAATTCTCTTTCTTAAATATTACTTAGCATTTAACCAACAATTTTTGATTGTGAATATGTTTTTTTACATTTAAGCTCTTTTTTTGTTTAAGAAAAATATGTCAAGAACCAGAACTACTTTTCTAGTTTTAATCAACTAAGTTAGGAAATGAATGTTTTTCCAGTTTATGGACTTTTCATGTTGTTGAGTCTATTTTTTTCTCCTTTTTGTCTTAGATATTTTAAATCTCCACCCATCAGCCCTTTCAGAGGAGGATGGATCAGTTTATTTAAGTCGTATAGCCAGAAGACTTGGATGGGGAGTGGCAAATAGGGTATAGGAAGGTGTTTGATTCTCTGGATTTAAGTTCATGTGATTACAGGCCATGGATAACTGGAAAACTTTTGTTTTTCATTGCTTATGTGATTATCCTATACTTTGATAGGATACTAACACTTTTACAGTTAGGAAAAAAAATTTTTCCTTGAGAGTAAACCCTTGGCTAATGAAGAATCTAAAGTTTTTTTTTTTTTTTTTTTTTATTTTTATTTTTTTTTTTTTTTGATATAGGGTCTCACTCTGTTGCCCAGGCCATCTCAGCTCACTACAACCTCCACCTCTCAGGCTCAAGCAGTCCTCCTGCTTCAGCTTCCCTAGTAGGTGGGACTGCAGGTATATGCTACCATGCCCAGCTAATATTTTGTATTTTTTGGTAGAGGCGGGGTTTCACCTTGTTGACCAGGCTGGTCTTAAACTCCTGAGCTCAAGCGATCTGCCTGCCTCGGCCTTTCAAAGTGCTGGGATTATAGGCGCGAGCCACCGCACCCAGCCAAGAATCTACACTTTTAACTTCTAGCAGGCAGTTAGTGATCTTTGTCTTTGGAAAATTGTCACTACTGAATGGACTTCTTTATTAAAATCATTTGTGTTTTAGTGGGGATAGATGACCATTTTGGGCTGAACTGACCAGTAACTTCAAAACAAAACAATTTACTTAAGAAATCATATTTTAATTCTGCAGCAAAGGATTTATGTATTTTTCAAGTAAAATATTGTTCATCTTGGGAAATACCAGTCTAAAGACACAGTAGGTAGCACAAAAACGCATTGCTAGTTTCACTGTGAAACCAACAATCACCTCATTCCTAGTCTCACTGTGATTATTTTCCTTACTGGGGAAATGGAAGTCCCTCTCCTGGCCTTAGTACATCAACCTCTTGCATTTGTCAGCTAAAGCATTGTATTTGCCTTTATAGAAGTGGAGGCCATTCTGCTTGAAGTTTAATGGGATTGTTGAAGACTTCAACTATGGTACTTTGCTGCGACTAGATTGTTCTCAGGGCTATACTGAGGAAAACACCATCTTTGGTGAGTTTCTTCCCTCTGGAATTGTTTCTCTATAAGGAGACTGAACAGTCTGGTTTTACTGATGAATCAGTGACACGTATAGTTAGGTCACCTTATCTTGTTTCATCTTTAAAGATCTTGTTGCTATTTTTTACGTAACTTGAAGATAGTTAAGTATTTTCAATCTCATTAATATGAGATTGGAATTAAAGGTCTCTGAAGTTTATGACTATACTCGAATGGTTTGCATGTTATTTCAATTTTGTCCGATTTCCAGCATATTTAGGGAGCAGGCCAGGCACAGTGTCTCATGCCTTGTAATCCCAGCACTTTGGGAGGCTGACATGGGCGGATCACTTGAGCTGAGGATTTTGAGACCAGCCTGGGCAACATAGGGAGATCCCATCTCTACAAAAACATTTAAAAAATTAGCCAGGTGTAGTTGTAGTGGTGAGTGTTTGTAGTTCCAGCTATTCAGGAGACTGAGGCAGGAGGATTGCTTGAACCAGGGAAATTGAGGCTGCAGTAAGCTGTGATTGTGCCACTGCAGTCCAGCCCTGGTCATCAGAGTGAGACCCTGTCTCAAAAAAAAGAGATTTAGGGAATAAACTGAGAGTAGGATGATAATCAATTCTGTTCATTTTTCAGCCCCCAGGATACAATTCTTTGCCATTGAAATTGCTCGGAACCGGGAAGGCTATAACAAAGCTGTTTATATCAGTGTTCAGGACAAAGAAGGAGAGAAAGGAGTCAACAATGGAGGAGAAAAAGGAGCTGACAATGGAGAAGAAGAGAACACCAAGAATAGAGGAGAGAAAGGAGCTGATAGTGGAGAAGAAAAAAAGGAAGGAATCAACAGAGAAGACAAAACTGACAAAGGAGGAGAAAAAGAGAAAGAAGCTGACAAAGAAATCAACAAAAGTGGTGAAAAAGCTATGTAAGGTATACAGGGAACAGCACTCTAGAAGCTTTGACTTAATTGAGTCTACAAGTGCCACGGTGCTACTTGCATAGACCCCTTTGGTAAAATGTAAATTCATGTACAATTGAAGGATACTCAGGAGGACATCTTTCTAGTCTAACAGTCAGGAACTGATCTGGTCATTCCCTTGTATGAACTGTTCTAAAGACTATTAGTGGGGTGTTAATTGATTTTTCCTGGTATACTGTTGCTTGGATGACACCACTGGTCAAGTAAGAAATTTGTAAATAAATTTCTTTTGGTTCTTATTATCTATATCTGTGACTGATTTTAAAAAGGTATTTGACACTTGAAATTTTTTTCAAATATATAATCTCATCACCATGTCTTATATATAATAATTTACTCCTGTTTCTTACTGCATCTCACTGTTTCCTGTAGTAAAGTTCTCTAAACTTGTTAAGTTATACCCGGTGTTGGGATTAGAAGTCCTTATGTAAGAATTGACTCTTAATCTCTGAGTGACTATAACTCCCTGATTTCTTTGCTATATATGACTAAAGATTTGATAAATATCTGCAACCTGAACCTGTCAGACTAGTGAATGCAGCCCAGTTCATATTAGAAGAATTAGAAGAGCAAGAGACTGGACATGCTTCAGTATTTGCTTTTCTTTTGGTAGCCAGAATGTTGCCTGAAAGCTAGCAAAAAAAAAAAAAAAAAAGAGGAAAACCAGAGTGGCTACGCTTTTTTTTTTTTTTTTTTTTTTTTTTGAGACAGAGTCTCACTCTGACTTCCAGGCTGGAGTGCAGTGGCGCGATCTCAGCTCACTACAACCTTGGCCTCCTGGGTTCAAGTGATTCTCCTGCCTTAGCCTCCCAAGTAGCTGGGACTACAGGCACGTGCCACCACACCCAGCTAATTTTTTGTATGTTTAGTAGAGACGGGTATTCTGTGAAGAAAGTGGATGGTAGCTTGATGGGGATAGCATTAAATCAAGAAATTACTTTGAGCAGTATGGCCATTTTCACTATATTGATTTTTTTCTCTCCATGAGCATGGAATGTTTTTCCATCTGTTTGTGTCCTCTCTTATTTTCTAGAGCAGTGGTTTGTTGTTCTCCTTGAAGAGGTCCTTCACATCCCTTGTAAGTTGTATTCCTAGGTATTTTATTCTCTTTGTAGCAATTGTGAATGGTAGTTCACTCATGATTTGTCTGTTTGTCTATTTTTGGTTTATTGGTGATTTTTGCACATAGATTTTGTATCCTGAGACTTTGCTGAAGTTGCTTATCAGCTTAAGGAGATTTTGGGCTGAGATGTTCGGGTTTTCTAAATATACAATCATGTCATCTGCAGACAGAGACAATTTGACTTCCTGTCTTCCTATTTGAAAATGCTTTATTTCTTTCTCTTGGCTGATTGCCCTGACCAGAGCTTCCAATACTACGTTGAATAGGAGTGGTGAGAGAGGGCATTCTGGTCTTGCGCCGATTTCCAAAGGGGATGCCTCCAGCTTTCATCCATTCAGTATGATATTGGCTGTTGGATTATCATAAATAGCTCTTATTATTTTGAGATATGTTCCATTTCCATCAATACCTAGTTTATTGAGAGTTTTTAGCATGAAGGAGTGTTGAATTTTATGGAAGGTCATTTCTGGATCTAATGAGATAATCATGTGTTTTTTGTCATTGGTTCTGTTTATGTGATGGATTACGTTTATTGATTTGCATACATTGAACCAGCCTTGCAACCCCGGGATGAAGCCGACTTGATCGTGGTGGATAAGCTTTTTGATGTGCTGCTGTATTCGGTTTGCCAGTATTTTATTGAGGATTTTCCCATCGATGTTCCTCAGGGATATTGGCCTAAAATTGTCTTTTTTTGTTGTGTCTCTGCCAGGCTTTGGTATCAGGATGATGTTGGCCTCATAAAATGAGTTAGGGAGGAGTCCCTCTTTTTCTGTTGTCTGGAATAGTTTCAGAAGGAATGGTACCAGTTCTTCTTGGTACCTCTGGTAGAATCTGGCTGTGAATCTGTCTGGTCCTGGACTTTTTTTGGTTTCTAGGCCATTGATTACTGCCTCAATTTCAGACCTTGCTATTGGTCTATTCAGGGATTCGACTTCTTCCTGGTTTAGACTTGGGAGGGTGTATGTGTCCAGGAATTTATCCATTTCTTCTAGGTTTTCTAGTTTATTTGCATAGAGGTCTTTTTAGTATTCGCTGATAGTAGTTTGTATTCCTGTGGGATCAGTGGTGATATCCCCTTTATCATTTTTTATTGCGTCTATTTGATTCTCTCTCTTTTCTTCTTTATTAGTATGGCTAGCAGTCTATTTTGTTGATCTTTTCAAAAAACCAGCTCCTGGATTCATTGATTGTTTGAAGGGTTTTTTGTTTCTCTGTCACCTTCAGTTCTGCTCTGATCTTAGTTATTTCTTGTCTTTAGTTATCTTTTGAATTTGTTTTATCTTCTCTAGTTCTTTTAATTGTGATGTTAGGGTGTCGAGTTTAGATCTATCTATCCTGCTTTCTCTTGTGGGCATTTAGTGCTATAAATTTCCCTCTAAATACTGTTTTGGCTGTGTCCTAGAGATTCTGGTATAGTTGTGTCTTTTTTCCCATTGGTTTCAAAGAACATCTTTATTTCTGCCTTCTTTTTGTTATTTTCCCAGTAGGCATTCAAGAGCAAGTTGTTCAGTTTCCATGTAGTTGTGTGGTTTTGAGCGAGTTTCTTAATCCTACCTTCCAATTTGATTGCACTGTGGTCTGAGAGACTGTTTGTTATGATTTTCATTCTTTTGCATTTGCTGAGGAGCTTTTACTTCCAATTATGTGGCCAATTTTAGCATAAGTGTGATGTGGTTCTGAGAAGAATATATTTTCTGTTGATTTGGGGTGCAGAGTTCTGCAGATGTCTATTAGGTCTGCTTGTTCCAGAACTGAGTTCAAACCCTGAATATTCTTGTTAATTTTCTGTCTCATTTATCTTTCTAATATTGACAGTGGGGTGTTAAAGTCTACCAGTATTATTCTGTGGGAGTCTAAGTCTTTGTAGGTCTCTGTGAATTTGCTTTGTGAAACTGAGTGCTCCTTATTGGGTGCATATCTATTTAGGATAGCTAGCTCTTTTTGTTGCATTGATCCCTTTACCATTATGTAATACCCTTCTTTGTGTCTTTTGGTCTTTGTTGGTTTAAAATCCGTTTTATCAGAGACTAGCATTGGAACCCCTGCTTATCTTTGCTTTCCATTTGCTTTGTAAATATTTCTTCATCCCTTTATTTTGAGCCTATGTGTGTCCTTGCACGTGAGATGGGTCTCCTGAATTACGCACACTGATGGGTCTTGACTCTATCCAATTTGCCAGTCTGTGTCTTTTAATTGGGGCATTTAGCCAGTTTACATTTAAGGTTCATATTTTTAATGTGTGAAATTGATTCTGTCTTTATGATGCTGGCTGGTTATTTTGCCCGTTAGTTGATGCAGTTTCTTCATAGTGTCGATGGCCTTTACAATTTCGTATGTTTTTGCAGTGAGTAGTACCGGTTGATCCTTTCCATGTTTAGTGCTTCCTTCAGGAGCTCTTGTAAGGCACGCCTGGTGGTGACAAAATCTCTCAGCACTTGCATGTCTGTAAAGGATTTTTTCTTTTTCACTTATGAAGCTTAGTTTGGCCGGATATGAAATTCTGGGTTGAAAATTCTTTTAAGAATGTTGAGTACTGCCTCTCTTCTGGCTTGTAGCGTTTCTGCAGAGAGATCCAGTGTTAATCTGATGGGTTTCCCTTCGTGGGTAACCTGACCTTTCTCTCTGGCTGCCCTTAACATTTTTTCCTTCATTTCAACCTTGGTGAACCTGACGATTATGTGTCTTGGAGTTGCTCTTCTCGAGGAGTATCTTAGTGGTGTTCTCTGTATTTCCTGAATTTGATTGTTGGCCTCTCTTGCTCGTTTGGGAAAGTTCTCCTGGATAATATCCTGAAAAGTGTTTTCCAACTTGGTGCCATTTTTCCCATCACTTTCAGGTACACCAATCAATCATAGGTTTGGTCTTTTCACATAATCCCATATATCTTGGAGTCTTTGTTTACTTCTTTTCATTCTTTTTTCTCTCATCTTGTCTTCACACTTTAAATTGATCTTCAATCTCTGATAGCCTTTCTTTTGCTTGATCTATTTGACTGTTGATCCTTGTGTATGCTTCACGAAGTTCTCGTGCTGTGTTTTTTAGCTCCATCAGGTCATTTATGTTCTTCCCTAAACTGGTTATTCTAGTTAGCAATTCCTCTAAACTTTTTTTCAAGATTCTTAGCTTCCTTGCATTGGGTTAGAACATGCTTCTTTAGCTCAGAGGAGTTTATTATTACCCACCCTCTAAAGCCTACTTCTTTCAGTTTGTCAAACTCATTCTCCATCTAGTTTTGTTCCCTTGCTGGGGAGGAGTTGTGATCCTTTGAAGGAGAAGAGGCATTCTGGTTTTTGGAATTTTCAGCCTTTTGTGCTGGTTTTTTCTCCTCTTTGTGCATTTATCTATCTTTGCTGTTTGATGTTGGTGAGCTTTGGATGAGGTTTCTGTCTAGACGTCCTTTTTGTTGATGTTGATGCTATTCCTTTCTGTTTTTTAGTTTTCTTCTAACAGTCAGCCCTCTCTCCTGCAGGTCTGCTGTAGTTTGCTGGAAGTCCACTCCAGACTCTTATCTGCCTGGATATCACCAGCAGAGGCTGCAGAACAGCATAGATTGCTGCCTCTTCCTTCTTCTGGAAGCTTCATCCCAGAGGGCACCCGCCAGATGCCAGCCGGGGCGCTCCTGTATGAAGTGTCCATCAACCCCTGCTGGGAAGTGTCTTCCCAGTCAGGACGCAAAGGGATAAGGGACCCACTTGAGGAGGTAGTCTGTTTCTTAGCAGAGCCTGAGCGCTGTGCTGGGAGATCCACTGCTCTCCGGAACTGTCAGGCAGGAACTTTTAAGTCTGCTGAAGCTGCACCCACAGTTGCTCCTTCCCTCAGGTGCTCTGTCCCAAGGAGATGGGAGTTTTATCTATAAGCGCCTTACTGGGGCTGCTGTCTTTCTTTCAGAGATGCCCTGCCCCGAGAGGAGGAATCTAGAGAGGCAGTCTGGTTACAGTGACTTTGCTCAACTTCAGTGGGCTCCACCCAGTTCAAATTTACCGGAGGCTTTGTTTACCCTGTGAAGGGAAAACCACCTATTGAAGCCTCAGTAATGGCAGATGTCCTTCCCCCCACCAAGCTTGAGAGTCCCAAGTCGACTTCAGACTGCTGTGCTGGTGGTGAGAAATCAAGCCAGTGGATCTTAGCTTTCTAGGCTCTGTGGGGGTGGGATCTGCTGAGCTAGACCACTTGGCTGCCTGGCTTCAGTCCCCTTTCCAGGGGAGTGAACGGTTTTATCTCACTGGTGTTCCAGGCGCCACTGGTGTTTGAAAAAATACTCCTACGGCAGCTGCTTGTGTGCCCAAAAAGTATTCCAGTTTTGTGCTTGAAACCCAGGTCCCTGGTAGTGTAGGCACTGGAGGGACTCTCCTGGTCTCCAGGTTGCGAAGACCATGTGAAAAGCATAGTATCTTGGCCTGAGTGTACCATTCCTCAGGGCACAGTCCCTCATGGCTTCCCTTGGCTAGGGGAGGGAGTTCCCCACCCCTTTCCCTTCCCAGGTGAGGCAATGCCCCGCCCTGCTTCGGTTTGCCCTCCACGGGCTGCACCCAATGTCTAACCAGTCCCAATGAGTTGAGCTGGGTACCTCAGTTGGAAATGCAGAAATCAGCTGCCTTCTGTGTTGATCTCGCTTAGAGCTACGGACCGGAGCTGTTCTTATTCAGCCATCTTGCCAGCCACCATCTAATGGCTTTTAAGAGTACATGCTTCAGTTATCTCCACATGTATATAAAAGTTTATTCATTACCTCATAGACACACTGAGCTTGATTGTTGAAACTGGTTAGAAGAAACCACAATATTTATAGTACATACAGTAAATACAAGGCTAACCACAGCATCATGATGCAAGAAAGGATTTACCAAGCAGAGAAGGGAAAAATGAGGCCTTTTTATTCCAGTGAACACAGGGAAAAAATAAAAATGAAAACTAATTGACAAGTTATGCCCTAGGCAAGAGCTGAACTGTAGATGCATATATCTAGCAGCAACAATTGTGCACAAAGCAAATAGGTTTCTCCATTAATTGTCTTTGGCAAATTCTTAAAAATATTTAAAACATTTGTTAGAGTCTTCATTTTATGAAAATGTCTTTTTTAAAAGGGGTAGGACAATGTTAAATACTTCATACTAGACAGACTTTGTTATTAAGAACTTTTACTGTATTAACTTTTTCTAGTTCATATGTTACTAAATATTCACAAAAGTGCATACATATACATTGCTTGAGGCTGAGGAAGAATAAAGATTATTGGTCACATACAGCTGTGCCCCTGATGGCCTTTTCCAGGTAGCTCACCAGTAAGAAAATGTGCCTATTGACTTCTCTCTGATTGGTTTTAGAGAATAAGAAACATGCAGTTGAAAGTCAGAGTGCTTTAAAGCAAGAGGCATCTGTCCAAAGACTGGGTGATGAAATCTGGGGAAAGGGAGGGAAATACACAGAATACTGCAGCTGCACTGTAAGGGGCCAGGAATTCAAGGCAGTATCCAAAGTTAGAGGTGAAGGAGTGGGCAGAATGGTGCTCTGGTGTGGTAGGCAATTGTTAAGATGGACTTAAGGTAACCACCGCTTGGCATACATGTTCTTTATAATTCCCATCTGTTTCAGTGTGGGCATGACTTGTGAATTTGAAGAAATTTTATTCCTGTGATTAAGTTACTAATCATTTTATTTTGAGTTAATCAAAGAGGAGATTATCCTGAGTGGATCTTGCCTAATCAGGTGAGCTCTTAGACAAGTGGCCACAGCAGATGTTCTCATGTTGGCCTTGAAGAAGCAAACAGCCATGTTGTGAGAGGAGGGTACTTTGTGGTAAGGACGTGAGAGTGGCTCTCTAGGACCTGAGATTGTTCCCTGTCTGACAACAAGAAAACAGGATTTCACTCTTAAGTTGCAAGTAATTGAATTCTGCCAACAACCAGTGAGCTTGTAGAAGACCTCAAGCCTCAGATGAAATTGATACCATGACTTCAGCCCTGTGAAATCCTGAACAGAGGACTCAGTTAAACTGTACCTGGACTCCTGACCCATAGGACTGTGAGATAATAAATGGGTGCTGTCTTAAGCCACTAATTACATGGCAATTTTTTTACAGAGCAATAGAAAACGACCACAGACTTTGGTACTTGGAGTGGAGTGTTGCTGTAACAAATGCCTAAAATGTGAAAGGGAGCTTTGAAATCAGGTACTGAATCGAGGCTGGAAGAATTTTGAGGAGCATGATAGAGAAAGCCCCAATTGTCTTAAACAGACTTGCAGTAGAAATAAGGACTTTAAGGATGCTGCTGATGAGGGCTCAGAAAGAAGTAAGGAACAGATTATTGGAAAGTAGAGGAAGGGGGATTGTAGCATTGTAGTTAGAGAGCAGGAAATTCGAGATTTGAGCCCTTGTTCTGAATTATTTGAAAGATGTTATTTGGGCTTACCATAAGTGTGCAAACAACTATTTATTCAGAATGTGGTAGCATTCCAATAAGACATCTTTTGGAGGCAGGGAAAAGGCAAAGACTAACTTTTACACTTGCAGAAGGGAAAACTGCAGCCATATTTAAGTTTTAAGTCACAGAATTTGTGACAATTTGTTACATCAATAATAGGAAATTAATAAAGACATGCTGAGCACTACCCCAAAAGTAGAGACATTGACTGAACTGTCTTTGTTTATTTTGAAACTATAAACACAGGGATATGTTGTACCAGAGGACTGAAGGCATAACCTGCATACAAAGTGAGCTTGAATGATTGTAAACCATTTTTAACTTACTCTCCACAGGAACTCCCATAGCTGAGTTTGTGTGTGTCGGGTGGTATTGATATAACTGGAAGTTCTCTAAATTTACCTTTATGGACAATAGGATTCTTATTAAAGAGAATGTGCTAATTTGAAGCTTATATATACATATTAATAAAACTCAACAGTAACTTCATCAATTGTATAGAACTTGGACCAGGAAAATATTTTTCTGGGGAAAAATATTTTATCATTAACATTGTTTAAAATTGCCAGAGCATGATGAAAATTTAAGCAGACAAGGTTTTTGTTGGTTTTTCTGTTTTTAAATTTTCTACAGAGAATACACCTTTTTTATAGCCTGCACTCAGTGTGGACAATTCTCATTACCCAACTTTGCTACATCATTATTGTTTTCACAAATTCGTCATTCAGATAAATAGCATCGTAACTGATTGTTCAAAAATAAAGACATGTATGTATGTTATGTAAATGGTCATTTTGCCTTGCCTAAATGTTTCTATCTCTAGAATTGTGAAAATATTACAACTGTCAATATGTTGTTGGTTTCCTGAATTACACTGCTGCCACTTGACTATATAACTGGCTAGTTTTTGAAATGTTTTAAATTTTGGATTCAGGGGACACATGTGCAGGTTTGTTACCTGGGTATATTGCATGATGCTCAAGTTTGGAGTATAGATAGTCCCATCACCTGAATAGTGAACATAGTACCCAATAGGTAGTTTCTCAGCACATAACCTCCTCTTTTACTCTCCCCCTCTAGTAGTCCCCAGTGTCTGTTCTCATCTTTATGTTTAGCTCCTGCTTACAAGTGAGACCACATTGCTGCAAAGGACATGATTTCATTCTTTTTTATGGCTGTGTAGTATTTCATGGTGTATATGTGCCACATTTTCCTTATCCCCACCACCATTGATGGGCATATAGGTTGATTTTACATCTTTGCTATTGTGAATAGTGCTGCTATGAACATGAATGCATGTGGCTCTTTGATAGAATAATTTTTTTTTGAGACAAGAGTCTTACTCTGTTGCCCAGGCTGGAGTGCAGTGGCATGATCTTGGATCACTGCCATCTTCACCTCACAGGTTCAAGTGATTCACATGCTTCAACCTCCTGAGTAGTTGAGATTACAGGCATGCACCACCACGCCCGGCTAATTTTTGTATTTTCAGTAGAGATTGGGTTTCACCATGTTGGCCAGGCTGATCTCAAATTCCTGGCCTCAAGTGATCCACCCACCTTGGCCTCCCAAAGTGCTGGGATTACAGGTGTGAGCCACCAAACCTGGCCTAGAACAATTTATTTTCCTTTGGTACATACCCATTAATGGAATTGCTGTGTTGAATGGTAATTCTAAATTCTTTGAGAAGCCTCTAAGCTGCTTTCCACAATGACTGAACTAATTTACGTTCCCACCAGCAGTGTATACATATTCCCTTTTATCCACAGTCTTACCAACATCTGTTATTTTTTTACTTCTTCACAGCCATTCTGACTGGTGCGAGGTGGTATCTCATTGTGATTTTCATTTTTCTGATGATTAATGATGAGCTTTTAAAAATATATTTGTTGGCTACTTGTATGTCTTTTTCTGAGAAGTGTCTGTTTGTGCCTTTGCCCACTTTTTCATGAAGTTACTGGTTTCTCGCTTGTTCAATTGTTTAATTTCCTTATAGATTCTGGATATTACACCTTTGTCAGATGCAGCTTGTGAATATTTTCTTCCATCCTGTAGGTTGCCTGTTTACTTTGTTAATAGTTTCTTTTGGTGTGCAGAAACTCTTTAATTAGGTCCCAATTGTTAATTTTTGTTTTTGTTGCAATTGCTTTTGAGAACTTAGTCATAAATTCTTTACCAAAGCTGATATCTAGAAGGGAATTTCCTAGATTTTCTTTTAGGATCTTTATAGTAAGAGGTCTTAAATTTAAATGTTTTATCCAACACGGTTAATTTTTGTGTATGGTAAAAGGAAGGGGTTGTTTCATTCTTCTGCATAAGGCTAGCCAGCTATTCCAGCACCATTTATTGACTAGAAACTTCTTTCCCCATTTCTTGTTTTTATCAACTTATTGAAGATCAGTTAGTTGTAGGTGTGCAGCTTTATTTCTGGGTTCTCTTATTCTGTTTCATTGGTCTATGTGTCTGTTTTTGTACCATTACCATGCTATTTTGGTTACTGTTGCCTTGTAGTATGGTTAGAAGTTGTGTCATGTGATGCCTACAGCTTTTTTATTTTTGCTTAGGACTGCTTTCACTATTCAGGCTCTTTTTTGGCTTCATTTGGAATTTTTTTCTATTTTTGTGAAAAATGATGTTGCTGTTTTGATAGTGTTGAATCTGTGGATTGCTTTGTGTAGTATAGCCATTTAAACAACATTGATTCTTCTAATCCATGAGCATGTAATGTTTTCTTCTTTGTGTCATCTATTCTTTCTTTCAGCAGTGTTTTGTAGTCTCCTCCTTGTAGAGATCTTTTCCTTTCTTAGATAGGTGTATTCCTAGGAATTTTATATTTTGTGGCTTTTGCAAATGGGATTGCATTATTGATTTGGCTCTCAGCTTGAATGTTATTGGTATATAGAAATGCTACTGGTTTTTGTACATTGATTTTGTATCCTGAAACTTTACTGAAGTAATTTATCAGTTCTGGGAGGTTTTGGGCAGAGTCTTTATTGTTTTCTAGGTATAAAATCGTATCATCGGTGAAGAGAAGTAATTTTACTTTTTCTTTTCCTATTTGGATACCTTCTTTTTATTTCTCTTGTCTAATTGCCTGTGGAGGATTTTACATGGGAGATTTTTATTGGCCAGTCCTAGAACTGATCTGTATCTTCTACTCACATTCTTTCAAATATAACTCAGTCCCCTGCAAGAAGACTGAAGAGGAGAGGGGGAAATTTATTCTAGGCACGTGCCCAGGAAAATGAGGAGAAAAATGTTTTGATGATTACCTACCCAGTCACTGTTACAGTAGGTAGTTATTCTTATCTCCCATGCATATGATTGATTTCAGCTAATTCATTGATCAAATTCTAGAAACAGGTTCCCATTGTTACTCTGTTACCCAATGAATTTCTAATTGCACACTTCTTTTTTTAAGCCAGCTTTACTGAGGTATAATTGTGAAATGAAATTGTATATATTTAAGTTGTAAAACATGTTTTGATACGTATATACAATATGTTATGAATGGATTACCACAATCAAGCTAATTAACATACCTATCACCTCCCATTATTACCACTTAGTTTTTTCTGGTGAGAATATTAAAGATCAACTCTCTTAAATTTCAAGTATACAATACTTTATTAACTATAGTCACCATTTTGTACATCAGGAGTCCAGAACTCACTCATTCATCTTACAATTGAAGGTCCGTACCCTTTGAAAACTATCTCTTCATTTCCTTCACTCCAGCCACTGGCCATCACCCTTCTACTCTCTGCTTCTATAAGTTGAACTGTTTCAGAGTTTACATATAAGTGAGATCATGCTGTAATTGTCTATCTCTACCTGGCTTATTTCACTTTGCATAATGCCCTCCAGGTTTATATGTGTTGTAACAAATAACAGAATTTTCTTCATTTTTAAGGCTGAATATTATTTTATCATATATATATGGTGTGTGTGTATATATATATATGGTGTGTGTACATATATACACCATATTTTCTTTATTCATTTACCCATCAATAAATATGTAATTTGTTTTCTAGGCTATTGTGAATAATGCTCCAGTGAGCACTGGAGGTGCAGTATCTCTTTGAGAAGTGATTTTATTTTCTTTGTATATATACTCAGAAAGTGAGACTGCCTTATAATATGGTTGTTTTATTTTTAAGATTTTGGGAAACCTCCATACTATATTTCATAATGACTTTACCAATTTATAATACATTCTCAACAACAGCATACAAGGGGTTCCTTTTCTTCTCGTCCTCACCAACACTTATCTTTTGACTTGTTAATAATAGCCATTCTAACAGGTGTGCAGTGATATTTAATTGTGGTTTTCATTTGCATTTGTCTGGTGATTAGTGATGTTGGACATTTTTTCATATACCTGTTGGCCATTTGCATTTCTTTGAAAAAATTTCTATTCAGGTTCTTTGACAATTTTTTTTCTTTTTTTTCTTTTTTTTTTTTTGCTATTGAGTTGTATGAATTTCTTATATTTTTGGATATTAACCTCTAATCAGATATATGACTTGCAAATATTTTTTCTCATTACCTAAGCTTCCATTGATTTCATTTTTTTCTTTGCTATGGAGAAACATTAGACTGATGAAGTACCTCTTGTGTATTTTTCCTTTTGTTCCCTGTGCTTTTGGTGTCATTAAAAAAAATTATTGCCAAGACAAATGTCATAAAGCTTTGGCCTTATTTTCTTTTGGTAATTTTATGCTTTCAAATCTTACATTTGAATCTTTGATCTATTTTGAGTTGATTTTTGTATATGAGGTGAATAAGGATCTAATGTCATTCGTCAGCATGTGGATATCCACTTTTGCCAACAGTATTTATTGAAGAGACTGTCATATCCACCTTGTGTTTTCTTGGCTGTTTTTTAGATCAAATTACCATAAACTATTGGGTTTATTTCTGATCTTTCTCTTTTCTTCCATTGATCTATGTATCTGTTTTTATATCAGTACCATGCTGTTTTGATTTCTGTTGCTTTGTAATATAATTAGAAACAGTTTTTAAATTTTTGCTCAAGATTGCTTTGGCTATTCAGATCTTTTGTGGTTCCATGTGAATTTTAAAATTTCTTTTGCTATTTCTGTGAAAATTTCATTGGAGTTTTGACAGGGATTATGTTGAATCTGTAGACCACTTTGAGTAATATGGACATTTTAACAATGTTAATTCTTCCAATCCATGGACATGGTGTATCTTTCTATTTGTTTGAGTCTTCAGTTTCTTTCATCAATGTCTTATAGTTTTGGGTGTAGAGATCTTTTACCTCCTTGGTTAAATTTATTATTAGACATTTTATTTTTTACAGCCATTGTAAATGGGACAGTTTTCTGGATTACTTCTTCAGATAGTTCATTTTTAGTTTATAAAAATGCTTGTAATTTTTTATGTTGCTTTTGTGTCTTACAACTTTACTCAATTCATTCATTCATTCCAATAATTTTTTGGTGGAGTACTTAGGGCCTTCTATATATAAGACAGTGCTATCTTTAAATAGATAATGTTACTCCTTTCCTATTTGGATACTGTTTATTTCTTTTTATTTTCTATTTGCTCCTGGGGCTTCCAGTGCTTTTAAATAGAAGTGGAAAGAGTGGGCATTTTTCTTCTTCTCTTTCTCAGAGATAAAACTTTCAGCTTTTTACAATTAAGTATGATGTTAGCTATAGGCTTGTCATATAAAACCTTTTTAAAAATTTAAATTATTTTTTAACATTTTTGTGGGTACATGGTGTATATAGTTTTGGGGGACATGAGATGTTTTGATAAAAGCATGCAATGTGAAATAAGCACATCATAGTAGGAAATAGGATATCCATCACCTCAAGCATTTATCATTTGAATTACAAACAATTGGATTATATTATTTTATTTATTTACAAATATATAATTAAGTTATTATAACTATAATCACCCTCTTGTACAGTCATATAGTAGATCTTATTTATTCTTTCTATTTTATTGGACGCATTAACTCTCCCCACCTCCTCCCCCACTCAACCTCCCACTACCCTTCCCAGCCTCTGGTAACCATCCTTCTACTCTCCATGTCCATGAGTTCAATGTATTGGACTTTTAGATCCCACAAATAAGTGAGAACATTCAATGTTTGTCTTTCTGTGCCTTACTTATTTCACTTAAAATAATGATCTCCAGTTCCATCTATGTTGTTGCAAATGATAGAATCTCATTCTTTTTTATTGCAGACTTTATTGTGTGTATTTAGCACATTTCCTGTATCCATTCATTTGTTGGTGGACACTTAGGTTGCTTCCAAATGTTACCTATTGTAAACAGTGCTGCAACAAACATAGGAGTGCAGATATCTTTTTGATATACTGATTTGATATACTGATTTTTGGGATATCAAAAATATCCCAAAATATTTTTGATATTTTGGCAGCAGTGGGATTGCTGGATCATATGGTAACTCTATTTTTAGTTTTTCGAGGAACCACCAAACTGTTCATAGTGGTTGTACTAATTTACATTTTAATCAGCAGTGTACAAGGGCTTCCTTTTCTCCACATTTTCACCAGCAGTTGTTACTGCCTGTCTGTTGGATGTAAGACATTTTAACTGGGGTGAGATGGTATCTTACTGTACTTTTTATTTGCATTTACCTTATGATCGGTGATGTTGGGTACCTTTTCATATGCTTGTCACTTCTATGTCTTCTTTTGATCAATGTCTATTCAGATTTTTTCCTCACTTTTTGATTGGATCATTATATATTTTTTTCTTTTGAATTGCTTGAGCCCCCTATATAGTCTGCTTATTAATCCCTTGTCAGAGGGGTAGTTTGCAAATACCTTCTCCCATTCTGTGGGTTGTTGATTGTATTTTTTGTTGTGCAGAAGTTTTTTAACTTGATGTAGTCTCATTTGTCCATGTTTGCTTTGATTACCTGTGCTTGTGGGGTATTACTCAGAAAATCTTTGCCCAGATCAATGTCCTGGAGATTTCCTCCAAATTTTTCTTGTAGTAGTTTCATAGTTTGAGGTCTTAGATGTCTTTAATGCATTTTAATTTGATTTTTGTATATGGTGAAAGATACAGGTCTAGTTTCATTCTTTTGCATATCAATATCCAGTTTTGTCGGCGTCATTAATCTAAGACTGTCTTTTTCCTCGTGTATGTTCTTGGCTCCTTTATAAAAATAAGTCAGGTGGCTCACACCTATAATCCCAGCACTTTGGGAGACTGAGGCAGGTGGATCTCTTGAGGTCAGGAGTTTGAGACCAGCTTGGCCAACATGGTGAAAACCTGTCTCTACTAAAAATACAAAATAGCTGGGCATGGTGGTACACACCTGTAATCCCAGCTACTTGGGAGGCTGAGGCAGGAGAATCAGTTGAACCCAGGAGATGGAGGTTGCAGTGAGCCAAGATTACACCATTGCACTCCAGCCTGGGCAACAGAGCAAGACTCTGTCTCAAAAAAAAAAAAAAAAGTTCACTCTAGATATATGGATTCATTTATAGGTTCTCTATTCTGTTCCATTGGTCTGTCTGACTCCTTTTTATTCCAGTGCCATGCTGTTTTTGTTACTGTAGCTCTGTAGTATAATTTGAAGTCAGGTAATGTGATTCCTCCAGTCTTGTCATTTTTGCTTAGGATAGCTTTGGCTATTCTAGGTGTTTTGTGGTTCCATATAAATTGTAGGTCTGATTTTTCCATTTCTGTGAGGAATGTAATTGGTATTTTGTTGGGGATTGCATTGAATCTATAGATTCCTTTGAGTAGTATGGACATTTTAACAATATTGATTTTTTTCTGATTTATAAACATAAAATTCCTTTCTATTTTTTAATGTCCTCTTCAATTTTCTTTATCAGTGTTTTTTAGTTTTCATTATAAAGATTTTAAATTCTTTAATTTCTAGGTATTTAATTTTATGTGTAGCTATTGTATATGAGATTATTTTTTAATTTATTTTTTACATTGTTCACTATTGGCAAATAGAAATGCTACTGATTTGTACATTGCTTTTGTATCCTATAAGTGTACTGAATTTGTTTATCAGTTCTAATAGTTTTTTGGTGATGTCTATAGGTTTTTCCAAATATAAGATTATATCATCAGCAAACAAGAATAATTTGACTTCTTCCTTTCCAATTTGGATGCTCTTCATATCTTTCTCTTGTCTGATTAGTCTAGCTAGGACTTACAGTACTATATTGAATAACAGTAATGACAGTGGGCATCCTTGTGTTCCAGATTTTAAAGGAAAGACTTTTAGTTTTTCCCCATTCAGTATGATACTTACTGTGGATCTGTTGTATATAAATTTTATTATGTTGGGGTATGTTTTTTCCTATACTCAGTATTTTGAGGGTTTAAAAAATGATGGATGTTTAATTTTATCAAATGCTTTGTAAGCATCAATTGAAATGATTATATGGCTTTTATCCTTCATTGTCTTCATATGATGTATCATGTTGATTGACTTGCAATTGTTGAAACATTCTTGCATCCCAGAATTAAATCCCACTTGATCATAATGAATAACCCTGCTAATATATTGTGGAACTTAGTTTGCTAGTATTTTGTTGAATATTTTTGCGTTAATATTGTTGTATTAGTCTGTTCTCACACTGCTAATAAAGACATACTTGAAACTGGGTAATTTATAAATGAAAGAGGTTTAATTAACTCATAGTTCCACATGGCTGGGGAGGCCTCACAGTCATGGTGAAAGGCAAAGGAAAAGCAAAGTCACGACTTGCATTGTGACAGGCAAAAGAGAGTATGTGCAGGAGAACTTCTTTTCATAAAACCATCAGATCTTGTGAGACTTATTCAGTATCATAAGAACAGCATGGGAAAGACCTACTCCCATGATTCAGTTACCTCCTACCAGGTCCCTCCCACAACTTGTGGGAATTATGGGACCTACAATTTAAGACAAGATTTGGGTCGGGATACAGCTAAACCATATCAATTATTCAGGGGTATTGGCTTGCAGTTTTCTTTTGTTGGTATGTTCTTGGTATCAGTGTAATACTGGCCTCATAGAAGAAATTTGGAAGTATTCCCTCCTCTATTTTTTAGAATAATTTGAGTTGGATTAGTATTAGTTCTTCTTTAAGGGTTGGTAGAATTCAGCAATGAAGACATTGGGTCTTGGGCTTTTTTCTTGAGAGATTTTTTTCTTAATCCTTTGACTTTCTGCAGTATCAGTTGTAATACATTTTTAAAAAATTTTGACTTCTCTCTTTTTTTCTTACTCAGGCTAAAGGTTTGTCAATTTTGTTTAACTTTTTACAAAACCAACTTTTGTTTCATTGATCTTTGTATTTTTAAATTTCAATTTCATTACTTTCTTATCTGATCTTTATTATTTCTTTTCTTCTACTAATTTTATTAGGTTTGGTTTGCTCTTGCTTTTCCAGTTCATGATGCATAAATGGTTTTTTTTTTGAAATTTTTACTCCTTATTATGTAGCCACTTATAGCTATAAACTTCACTCTGAGTACTGCTTTGTTGTATTCTATACGTTTTGGTATGCTGTGTTCCCATTATCATTTGTTTCAATATATTTTTTAATTTTCTTCTTAATTTCTTCATTTACCCACTGGTCATTCAGAAGCATATTGATTAATTTCCATGTATTTGTGTATTTTCTTTTTATTTATTTCTGTTTTATTCTTGCATAGGTATTGGGGTATGGTTGTTTTTTGTTACATGAGTAAGTTCTTTAATGGTGATTTGTGAGATTTTGGTGCACCCATCACCCGAGCAGTATACACTGCATCACATTTGCTGTCTTTTATTTCTCACTCTTCCCATCCTTCCCCACTGAGTCCCCAAAATCCATTGTATCATTCTTATGCCTTGCATCCTCATATGTTAGCTCTCACATTTCAGTGAGAACATACGATGTTTGGTTTTCCATTCCTGGGTTACTTCACTTAGAATAATAGTCTACAATCTTATCTAGGTTGCTGCAAATGCCATTAATTGATTCCTCTTTATGGCTGATTAGTTATTCCATGATATATATACATATATCATATATATATGATATGTATATATGAGATATATATATATGATATATATATCACAGCTTTTTTATCTACTCATTGACTGATGGGCATCTGGGTTAGTTCCACAATTTTGCAATTGTGAATTGTGCTGCTATAAACGTGTGTGCAAGTATCTTTTTCATATAATGACTTATTTTCCTCTGACTAGATACCCAGTAGTGGGATTGCTGGATCAAATATTCTACTTTTAGTTCTTTGAGGAATCTCAACACTGTTTTCCATAGTGGTTGTACCAGTTTATATTCCCACCAGCAGTGTAGAAGTGTTCCCTGATCACTGCATCCATGCCAACATCTACTGTTTTTTAATTTTTTGATTATGACCATTTTTTGCAGGAGTAAAGTGGTATCGCATTGTGGTTTTGATTTGCATTTTTCTGATCATTAGTGGTGTTGAGTATTTTTTCATGTTTGTTGGTCATTTGTGTATATTCTTTTGAGAATTATCTATTCATGTCCTTAGCCCACTTTTTGATGAAATCATTTGTTTATATCTTGCTGACTTAACTTTGTTGTAGATTCTGGACATTAGTTTTCTGTCAGATGTATAGATTGCAAAGATTTTCTCCCACTCTGTGGGTTTTCTGTTTACTGTTCTGACTGTTCTTTTTTTCGTACAAAAGCTCTTTGTTTTAAGTCCCACCTCTTTATCCTTGTTTTTATTACATTTGCTTTTGGGTTCTTGGTCATGAAATCCTTGGCTAAGCCAATGTCCAGAAGGGTTTTTCCAATGTTATCTTCTATAATTTTTATAGTTTCGGGTTTTAGATTTAAGTCCTTAATCCATCTTGAGTTGATTTTTGTATATGGTGAGAGATAAGGATCCAGTTTTATTCTCCTACATGTGGCTGGCCAGTCATCCCAGGAGTATTTGTTGAAAATGGTGTCCTTTCCCCACTTCATATGTTTGTTTGTTTGAAGATCAGTTGGATATAAGTATTTGGGTTCATTTCTATGTTGTCTATTCTGTTCCACTGGTCTATGTGCCTATTTTTATACCAGTATCCTGCTGTTTTTGTGACTATGGCCTTATAGTATAGTTTGAAATCAGGTAGTGTCATGCCTATAGATTTGTTCTTTTTGCTTAGCCTTGCTTTGTCTATGTGGATTTTTTTTTTTTTTTTTTTTTGGTTTATATGAATTTTAGAATTGTTTTTTCTAATTCTGTGAAGAATGATGGTGGTATTTTGATGGGGATCGCATTGAATTTGTAGATTGCTTTTGGCAGTATGGTCATTTTCAGAAAATTGTTTCTACCTGTCCATGAGCATGGGATGTGTTTCCATTTGTTTGTGTCGTATACAATTTCTTTCAGCAGTGTTTTGTAGATTTTCTTATAGAGGTCTTTTGACTCCTTGGTTAGGTATATTCCTAAGTATTTTATTTTTATTTTTGGCAGCTATTGTAAAAGGGGTTGAGTTCTTTATTTCATTCTCAGTTTAGTTGCTGTTGGTGTATGGAAGAGCTAACAATTTGTGTACATTAATCTTGTATCTGGAAACTTTGCTGAATTATTTTATCAGTTCTAGGAGCTTTCTGAAAAAGTCTTTAGGGTTTTCTAGGTATACAATCATATCATCAGCAAACAGTGACAATTTGGTTTCCTCTATACTGATTTGGATGCCCTTTATTGTTTTCTCTTTTCTGATTGCTCTGGCTAGGACTTCCAGTACTCTGTAGAAGAGGAGTGGTGAGAATGGGTGTACTTGTCTTGTTCCTGTTCTCAGAGGAAATGCTTTCAACTCTTTCCTCATTCAGTATTATGTTGGCTTTGGGTTTGTCATAGATGGCTTTTATTTCATTGAGGTATGTTTCTTGTATGCCAATTTTGCTGAGAGTTTTAATCATAAAGGGATGCTAAATTTTGTTGAATGCTGTTTCTGCATCTATTGGGATGGCTATTTGATTTTTATTTTTAATTATGTTTATGTGGTGTGTCACATTTATTGACCTGGATATGTTAAACCATCCCCGCATCCCTGATGTGAAACCTACTTGATCATGGTGGATTATCTTTTTGATATGTTGTTGGATTTGGTTAGATATATATATTTTTAAGGATTGTAGCATTTATGTTCATCTGGGATATTGGTCTGCAGTTTTCCTTTTTGCTTATGTCCTTTCCTGGTTTTGGTATGAAGGTGAAGCTGACTTCATAGAATGAATTAGGGAGGGTTCCTTCTTTCTCTATATTGTCGAATAGTGTCAATAGAATTGGTACCATTTCTTCTTTGAATGTCTGATAGAATTCTGTTGTGAATCCATCTGGTCCTGGACATTTTTTTTGTTTCTATTTTTTAAATTACCATTTTAATCTCACTGCTTGTTATTGGTGTCTTCAGGGTATCTGATTCGTCCTGATTTAAGCTAGGAGGGTTATATTTTTCCAGGAATTTATCTATGTCTTCTAGGTTTTCTAGTTTATGTGCATAAAAGTGTTCAGAGTAACCTTGAATGATCTTTTTTATTTTTGTGGTGTCAGTTGTAATATCTCTCATTTTATTTCTTATTGAGGTTATTGGATTTTCTCTCTTCTTTTCCTGGGTAATCTTGCTAACGGTTTATCAACTTTATTTTATCTTTTCAAAGAACCAGCTTTTTAAAAGCAAATTATCTTTTGTATTTTCTTTTGTTTTATTTTAATTTCATTTAGTTCTACTCTGATCTTGGTTGTTTCCAAACTTCTGCTGGCTTTGGGCTTGATTTGTTCTTGTTTCTCTAGTTCCTTGAGGTGTGACCTCAGATTGTAAGTGTCTACTCTTTTAGTCTTTTTGATGTAGACATTTAGGGCTATTAACTTTTTTATTAGTACCACTTTTGCTGTATCCTACAGGTTTTCAAAGGTTGTGTCACTATTGGCATTCAGTTTGAATAATTTTTTAATTTGTATTTTAATTTTGTTTTTGACCTAATGCTCATTCAGTAGCAGGTTATTTAATTTCCATGCATTTTCATGGTTTTGAAGATTCATTTTACAGTGGATTTCCAGTTTTATTCCACTGTGGTCTGAGAGAGTGCTTTGTATAACTTCAATTTTCTTAAATTTATTCAGGCTCATTTTGTGGCCTATCATATGGTTTACCTTGGAGAAATTTCCATGTGCTGTTGAACAAAATGTGTATTCTGAGGATGGATGGGATGTTCTGTATATATCTGTTAAGTCCATTTATTCAAAAGTATAGTTTAAATCCATTGTTTCTTTGTTGACCTTCTGTCTTAATGTCCTGTGTAGTGCTGTCAGTGGAGTATTAATTCCCCACTGTTATTGTGTTGCTGTCTATCTCATTTCTTAGGTCTATTAGTAATTGTTTTATAAATTTGGGAGCTTCAGTGTTAGGTACATATATGTTTAGGATTGTGATATTCTCTTGTTGGACAAGGCCTTTTACCATTATATAATGTCCTTTGTCTCTTTCAACTGCTGTTGCTTTAAGCTTTGTTTTGTCTGCTGTAAGAATAGCTACCCCTGATTACTTTTGGTGTCCATTTGCATGAAATGCCTCTTTCAACTCCTTTACTTTTAAGTTCATGTGAGTCCTTATGTGTTATGTGAGTCATTTGAAGACAGCAAATAGTTGGTTGGTGAATTCTTATTTCTTCTGAAATTCTGTATCTTTTAAGTGGAGCATTTAGGCCATTTACATTCAATGTTAGTATTGGGATTTGAAGTACCATTCCATTCATCATGCTGTTTTTTGCCTGTGTACCTTTGTTATTTGTTTTTGCTTTTTAACTTGTATTTTGTTTTATAGGTCCTGTGTGATTTATACTTTATAGAGGTTCTGTTTTGATGTGTTTTCAGGATTTGTTTCAAGATTTAGAGCTCCTTTTAGCTGTTCTTGTAGTGGTGGCTTGGTGGTGGTGAATTCTCTCAGCATTTGTTTGTCTGCAAAAGACTGTATCTTTCCTTCATATAGGATGCTTAGTTTTGCTGGATACAAAATTTTTGGCTGATAATTGTTTTGTTTGAGGAGGCTGAAATAGGGCCTTAATCCCTTCTAACTTGTAGGGTTTCTTTTGTGAATTCTTCTGTTAATCTGATATGTTTTTCTTTATAGGTTACCTAGTGCTTTTCTCTAATGGCTTTTAAGTTTATTTTTTCTTCTTAACTTTAGAAAGCCTGATGACAATGTGCCTAGGCAATGACATTTTGTGATGAATTTCTTTGTGCTTGTTCTTTATGCTTCTTGTATTTGGGTGTCTAGGTCTCTAGCAAAGCCAGGGACATTTTCCTCAATTATTCCCCCAATATGTTTTCCAATCTTTTAGAATTCTCTTATTGCTCAGGAACACCAATTGTTCTTAGGTTTGGTCATTTAACATATTCTCAGACTTCTTAGAGACTTTTTTCATTTCTTTAAAGTTATTTTATCTTTGTCTTTGTTGGATTGGTTTAATTCAAAGACCTTGTCTTTGAGTTCTGAATTTCTTTCTTCTACTTGTTCAATTCTATTGCTGAGACTTTTCAGAGTATTTCCCATTTCTATAGGTTTGCCCAATTTTCTGAGAAGTTTTGATTGTTTTTTATTTATGCTGTCTATTTTCTTATTTCTCCCTTCACTTCTTGTATCATTTTTTGGGATTTTCTTGCACTGGGCTTTGTCTTTCTCTGGTGCCTCCTTGATTAGCTTAATAGCTAACCTCCTGAATTCTTTTTCTGGTAAATAATGAATTTCTTCTAGGTTCGGATCCATTGCTGGTGATCTAGTGTAATTTTTTGAGGGTGTTAAAGGGCCTTTTCTTTTTTGTCATATTACCAGAGTTGGTTTTCTGGTTTCCTCTTATTTGGGTAGGCTCTGTCAGAGGGAAGGTCTAGGGTTGAAAGTTGTTGTTCAATCCTAGACCCACGGGGTGTTCCCTTGATGTAGTAGTCTTCCCCTTTTCCTATGCATGTGGCTTCCAGAGAGCTGAGCTATAGTGATTGTTATCTCTTCTAGATCTAGCTACCCAGCAAGTCTACCAGGCTCCAGGCTGGTACTGGGGGTTGTTTGCACAGTCCTGTGATATGAACTGTCTATGGGTCTCTCAGCTGTGGATACCAGCACCTGTTCCAGTGGAGGTGGTGGTTGGCGGGGGTCTTGAAATGGACTCCGTGCGGGTTCTTAGCTTTGGTGGTTCAATGCTCTATTTTTGTGCTGGTTGGCCTCATGCCAGGAGGTGGTGTTTTCCAGAGAGCATCAGCTGTGATAGTATGGAGTGGTAGTGGTGGTGGGTGGGGCCCTAGAACTCCCAAGAGTATACAGCCTTTGTCTTCAGCTACCAGGGTTGGTAGAAAAGGACCATCAGGTAGGGGCAGAGCTAGACCTGTCTGAGCTCAGACTCTCTTTGGGTGGGTCTTGCTGCGGCTGCTGTGGGTTATGTGGGTGAGGTTCTCAGGTCAATGGATTGATGTACCTAGAAAGATTATGGCTGTCCCTGCTGAGTCCTTCAGGTTGTCAGGAAAGTGGGGGAGAGCTGGCAGTCACAGACCTCACCCAACTCCCAGACAATTTGAAGGGCCAGTCTCACTTCCACCATGCCCCCCATAACAGCACCAAGTCTGTTTCCAGGGAGTGGGCAAGCAGGACTGAGAACTTGCCTCAGGCTACCCATCTCCCAGCTCTAAAAGAAAAGGGCTTTATTTCTTCTCCTGCCTGTGGAGTCTGCATGCCAGATTTGTGCCCTCCCTGAGTTTTGACCAGGAGGCTTCTTGACTGGTTCAAATTGTTACAAAGTTTAGCTGGAGACTTCCTTCTCCCTGTGGTGTTTTTCCTACATCTCTGGCTGCCTTCCCAAAGGATTCCTGTGATGTGAGGCAGGAGTGGCCTACTTGGGGACTCAGCAGGCTCCCAGGGCCTTTTGTGCTGCTTCCTCTACCCCTGTATTTTGCTCAGCTCTCTAAATTGACTCACCTCCAGCTAAGGTCGAAATATTTTCTCACAAAGTAGACCTTCAACTTCCCCAATGAAGGTTTGTGTTCAGAGGTGGAGGATCTCCCTTTCCTACTTCCACAGTTTGGGCACTCACAGTATTGGGAGTGTCTCCCGGGTCCTGCAGGAGCAGTCTGCTTCCTTCAGAGGGTCTATGGGTCCACTCAAGATACCTGATTCATTTCTGTAGTTGTTCTGGAGCTAAAATTCACAGTGCAAGCCTCTGCATGCTGCTCTGTTTGTCTGAGTTGAAGCTGTAATCTAGTCCTGCCTCCTGTACACCCTGATGATCCTGAGTCTCCATTTGTATATTTTCCAAAATTCTTATTATTAATTTCTAGTATTATTCCACTGTAGTCAGAGAAGATGCTTGATATTATCTCATTTTTGAAAGATTTAATATGTGTTTTATGACCTAACATGTGGTCTATCTAGAGAATGATCTGTGAGCTGAGGAAAAGAATGTTTATGCATAGTTGTTGAATGAAATATTCTGTAAATTTCTATTAGATCCATTTGGTCTATAGTGCAGATTAAGTCTGATGTTTCTTTGTTGATTTTTTTGTCTGAAAGATAGTCCATTGCTAACAATGAGGTGCTGAAGTTTCTAGCTATGATTGTATTGAGACCTATCTCCCTCTTGAGCTCTAAAAATTTTTCCTTTATATATATTTGTTCTCCAGTGTGGGGTGCATATATGTTGAAAATTGTTATATCCTCTTGCTGAATTGACCAGTTTATCATTATATAGTGACCCTCTTTGTCTCGTCTCATAGTTTTTGTCTTGAAATCCATTTTGTCTGATATAAGCTTAGCGACTCTTGCTTTCTTTTTTTTTCTCCATTGGTGTGAAATTTTTTTTATCCTTTTTTTCAGTCTATGCATATGTTTATAGGTGAAGTGTGTTTCTTGTAGGCCACATATCAATGGGTTTTGTTGTTTTATCTATCTAGTTATTCTATGTTTTTTAATTGGAGAGTTTTGTCCATTTTCATTCAATGTATTTTTGATTAGTAAAAACTTATTCTGGCTATTTTGTTACTTGTTTTCTAATTGTTGTATGGTCTTCTTTCCTTCCTTCCTTCCTTCCTTCCTTCCTTCCTTCCTTCCTTCCTTCCTTCCTTCCTTCCTTCCTTCCTTCCTTCCTTCCTTCTCTCTCTCTCTCTCTCTCTCTCTCTCTCTCTCTCTCTCTCTCTCTCTCTCTCTTTCTCTTTCCTTTCTGTCTTCCTCTAGGGAATAATATTTTATCTGATAATATAATTTAGTTTTTGCTTTTTGCTTTTTACTTTTTGTATATCCATTTTGTTTTCTGGTTTGAAGTTACCATGAGGCTTGCAAATACTATCTTGCAACCCATTATTTTAACCTGATAACAACTTAACACTATTTGTATAGACAAATAAAAAGAAAACACTGTGCCTTAACTTCATCCCCCTATTTTTTAACTTTTTGTTGTTTATATTTGTTATTGTCTTTACTGTGTCTTGAAAAGCTGTTTTAGTTATTATTTTTGATTAGTTCATTGTTTAGTTTTTCTAGTTATGATAAAAGTAGCTTATACACCATATTTACAATGTTATAATATTCTGTGTTTTTGTGTGTACTTACTATTACTTGTGAATTTTATATGTTCAGGTGATTGTTTATTGCTCATTAATGTTTTTTTTTTCTTTCTGATTGAAGTACTCCCTTTAGCATTTCTTCTAGGACAGGCCTGGTATTGATGAAATCCTTCAGCTTTTGTTTGCCTGGGGAAGTATTTATTCCTCCATGTTTGAAGAATATTTTCACTGGATATACTCTTCTAGGGTAAAAGTTTTTTCCTTTCAGCACTGTAAATATATTATGCCACTCTCCTTTAGACCGTAAAGTTTCCACTAAAAAGTCTGCTGCATTGTATATTATTTGTTTCTGTTCTCATATTGCTTTTAGAATCCTTTCTTTATCTTTGATCTTTCAGAGTTCAATTATGTCTTGACATAGTCTCCTTTAGGTTAAATCTGCTTGGTGTCCTATTATCGTCTTGTACTTTGAATATTGATGTCTATTTCTAGGTTTGAGAAGTTCTCTACTATTACTTATCTACCCCCATCTCTTTCTCTATGCCCTCTTTAAGGCCAATAACTTTTAGATTTGCCCTTTTGAGGATATTTTCTAAATCCTGTAGGCCTGCTTCATTGTTCCTTATTCTTTTTTTGTTTGTGTCTTCTGTGTATTTTCAAATAGCCTGTCTTCAAGCTCCCTAATTCTGCTTGATCAATTTTGCTGTTAAAGAACTCTAGTGCATTCTTCAGTATGCCAATTGCATTGTAAATCTCCAGAATTTCTGCTTGATTCTTTTAAATTACTTTAACATATTTGTTAAATGTATTTGATAGAATTCTGAATTTGTCCCCTGTGTTATCTTGAATTTCTTTCAGTTTCCTCAATATAACTGAGTTATCTTTCTGAAAGGTCAGATATCTTTGTTTCTTCAGCATTGATCCTTTGTGCCTTATTTAGTTTATTTGGTGGGGTCATGTTTTCCTGAATGGTGTTGATACTAGTAGATGTTCTTTGGTGTCTGGACATGGAAGGGTTAGGTATTTATTGTAGTCTTCACTGTCTATGCTTATTTGTAGTCATTCTTCTTAGGAAGACTTTTCAGATATTTCAGATAAACTGGTTGTTATCATCTAAGCTGTATATGCTTTAGGGGGCACCCCAAGCCCTGTAATGCCGTAGATCTTGCAAACTCATATATGTACTGCCTTGATGGTCTTGGATAAGATCCAGGATAATTCTCTGGGTTTCTAGGCAGAGACTTTTACTCCTTTCTTTTACTTTCTCCAAAATATACAGAGTCTCTCTTTTCTGAGCCCCCTAAAGCTGGGGGTGGAGTGATATTATTGCCATTACCGCTATGACTGCACTGGGTCAGACCTAAAGCCAGCACAGTGCTGGGTCACCTCAAGGCCTGCTGTCACCACTCTCTGGCTACTGCCTATGTTCGCTCAAGTCCTTGGGGCTCTAGAAACAGCAGCTGGCAATGCCAGCCAGACGTGTGTCCTTCATTCAGGGCATTGAGATCCCTCAATTACCAGGTGGGTTCAGAAATGCTATTTGGGAGTCAGAAACCACAGTCAAAAATTTTAGAATTCTGCATGGCATTCTATTGTGTTGTGACTGAGCTGGCACTCAATTCACATGATGCAGTCCTTTCCACTGTTCCCTGTCCAAAGGCAGAGAAGCCTCATCCTGTAGCCATTGCCTTCACAGATCACGAAGAGTACTGCTGGACTACTGAGAATGATCCTTTAAGGTCCAAGGTCTTTCAAGGCAGTTTGTTGTGAATGCTACCTAGTTTAGGAGTCAAATCTCAGGGCAGTGGACTCCCCTCTGGCCCAGGGCAGATCCAGAAATGCCATCCAAGAGTCAAATCCTGAAATTGGTGTCCCCAGGAGCTTACTTGGTGCTCTACCCACTTGTGATGGTTATGTGCTGAATCTTACCTGGAGCCAGCAAGTCTCAGAGGCTCACGCAAGCCCATGATATAGTACCAGGGTATTGTGGCTGGTTATTCAGGACTCAAGGGCTCTTTAGCTAGCATATGATGATTACTGCCAGGACTTCATCCTTTACTTCAAGGCAACAGGTTTCCTTTTGGCCCTGGATGTGTCTTGAAATGTCATCTGGGAACTTGGACCTGGAATGGGATCCTCATGACTCTGACTGGTGCCCTATTCTGCTGTGGCTGGGCTGATATCCTAGACATAAGACACAGTCCTTCTTACTATTCCTTCTCCTCTCCTCAAGTGGAAGGAAAGGGTCTATTTTGGAGCCACAAGCTATGGAGTCTGGGTTTAGGGGAGGAATGATGCCAGGATTCCCTTGGCTGCCCCAGCTGGAGTCTCAGTATGTCATGTCCCCCACCCCACCCCCAGTCCACTGTCTCTGGGTCTAGTTCTGCAATAGGACTCACCTAATAATTGTAGTTCTTATGGCCTAGACTGCCTTTCAAGTTTACTTGGAGATACAGAGCACTGTAGCCCTTGGTTTGCAAGCATTCAACTTTGGATCCTGGGATTAGCAATTCCCTTCTGACTAGGGCTGATTTAAATGCTCCCTCTGTGGGCGGGCATAAGCTGAGTTTGTTCTGTTTTTCCTTCTCTAATAGGAAAGCACTGAGTTCAGTGCCTCGCAATTGCTGTGTTCTCCTTCCCCAGCACCCTGAGACACTTTCCGCACCATGCTGCTGCTCCCCAGGGTTGGGGAGGGGTGGCGTCAGAGATTCAGGACTGTTTTTTTAAATCTCTTCAGTGCAAATTTTAGCAACATGAGGTTAAAACCAGGTGCTATGAGTGCTCACATAATTTCTTGTTGTTATGAAGGTATTTTTTTCTGTGTAGATAGTTTTTAACTTGGTGTCCTTGTGGGGTAGGGTTGGGGAGTCAATCAGTGGTGCTTTCTATTCCACCATCTTGCTCTTCCCTTTTCATATATGACCTTTATTGTGTTTAGGTACTTTTTTTGTACATCATTTTTTGAGCGCTCTTTAAAATGAAAGTTTGTTGAATTTTTTCAAATGCTTTTTCTGCATCAATTGAGATGATTATATGATTTTTATCCTTCATTCTGTTAATGTGGTATGTCACATGTATTGATTTGTGTATTTTTAACCTCCCTAGCATCACAGGGATAAATCCTACTTGATCATGATGTATGACCCTCTTAATGTGATGTTCAGTTTGGTTTGCTAGTATTTCATTGAGGATGTTTGCATCTATGTTCATCAGGGATATTGGGACTATAGTTTCTTTTCTTGTGGTATCATTGTCTGGCTTTGGTACTGTGGTAGACTAATTCTCCCTGATGATCACACAGACTGGACTGCATAACACTTTAGTTATACAGACAGATTTCCACAAAGCTGTCTTAACATTGAGCAAATAGTTAAACCTGGGGAAATCAGGGCTCAGACATCAAAGCTAGAAATGAAACATATGGTCAGCAGGAGCCTTTCATGGACTTCTCCCTAACCTGGAGCAAGCCAAAATAATAGAGACAGACAGTCTTACATTCCTAGTGCCAGGACCTGTCTCAGGTCAAAGAAATCTGAGATGAGTCAAGGTAATAGAGGCAGCTGTTTGAATAGATTCATTGGCGAGTCTAAGGCATGTCTCCCGACCAAGCTGTAAAGGAGATAAAACAGAAATAATCACTCCAGTACCACAGTAAACAGGACTTGAAGGTACTAGGGCCCTTTAATCAGTCTTAGCAAGCATTTTTTTTTTTTTTTTTTTTTTTTTGCCTCTGACCTTCTAGTTGAAACAAAATTAATTATCAATAGACTTAGGCGAATGCTATACTGCACGTAGACACATAACCCCAACCTATATAAGCACTAAGAAAACTTTAACATTTTGAGTTGGTCTGGTGAAATTATCTGCAGCCTTCTCCCTACATCCAGTAATAGCAATAAATTCCCTTCTTTCCTAGTTTGTCTGCTTCTCGTTACTGGGCCTCGAGAAAACACAGCTGGATCCAGCTTGGTTCCAGGAACATTATCAGGGTAATGCTGGACTCATCGAATGAGTCTAGAAGTATTTCCTTCTCTTCAGTGTTTTGGAAAAAGTTTTAGGATTGTTATTAATTCTTTAAATGTTTGATAGAATTCACCAGTTAAGCCATATTTTGCCTTTTTTTCTTGTTGAGAAATTTTTATTCATCGATTCAATCTCTTATCCTGATATTAGTCTGTTCAGATGATCTATTCCTCATGATTTAGTTTTGACAGTTTGTATGTTTTTGAAAATTTATCCATTTCTTTTTGGTTATCAAATTTGTTGGTTATAATTGTTCATAGTAGTTTCTTTTAATCCTTTATATTTCTGTGGTATGAGTTCTGAAAACCTAAAGTATTGGAGACAAGTCTCAATGAATTTATAAAGCTTATTTTGACAAGATTAAAGACACACCCATTACACAGCCTCAGGAGGTCTTGACGACATATGCCCCAAGTGGTCAGAGTACAGCTTGCTTTTATACATTTTAGAAACACATAATGCATCAGTCAGTACATGTAAAATTTACATTTATTCAATCTGGAAGAGTGAGATGACTGGAAGTGGGGGCTTCCAGGTCATAGATAGATTAATTAATTAATTTTTATATATTTTTAAAATTTTAATTTTTTTTCTTAAGTTATTGTGGTACAGGTGGTGATAGGTTACATGAGTAAGTTCTTTAGTGGTGATTCGTGAGATTTTGGTGCACCCATCACCTGAGCAATATACAATACACCACATTTGTTTGTAGTCTTTTATCCCTCACTCCCCTCCCACTCTTTCCCCCAAGCCCTCAAAGCCCATTATATCATTCTTATATCATTCTTATGCCTTTGCGTCCTCAGAGCTTAGCTCCCATATACCAGTGAGAATATGTGATGTTTGGTTCTCCACTCCTGAGTTACTTCAGTTGGAATAATAGTCTCCAATCTCATCCAGGTCACTGCAAATACTGTTAATTCATTCATGTTTCTGGCTGAGTAGTATCCTATCTCATATATGTGTGTGTGTGTGTATATATATATATATATATGTGTATATCTCACAGTTTCCTTAACCACTCATTGACTGATGGACATTTGGATTGGTTCCACAATTTTGCAATTGTATATTATGCTGCTATACACATGAGTGTGCAGGTATCTTTTTCGAATAATGACTTATTTTCCTTGCAGTAGATACCCAATAGTGGTGGCTTGGTAATGGTGAATTCTCTCAGCATTTGTTTGTCTGAAAAAGACTGTATCTTTCCTTCATATATGATGCTTAGTTTCACTGAATACAAAATTCTTGGCTTATAATTGTTTTGTTAGAGGAGGCTGAAGATAGGTCTCCAATCCCTTCTAGCTTGTAGAGTTTCTACTGATAAATCTGCTGTTAGTTTTTCTTTACAGGTTACCTGGTGCTTCTGTCTCACAGCTCTTAAGATTTTTTCCTTTGTCTTAATTTTGGATAACCTGATGACAATGTGCCTAGTCAATGATCTTTTTGTTCTGAAATTTTCAGGTGTTCTTTGTGCTTCTTATATTTGGATGTCTAGGCCTCTAGCAACACCAGTGAAGTTTTCCTCTATTATTTCCCCAACTATGTTTACCAAGTTTTTAGAATTCTCTTCTTCCTCGGGAACACCAATTATTATTAGGTTTGGTCATTTAACACACTCCCAGACTTCTTAGAAGCTTTGTACATATTTTCTTATTCTTTTTTCTTTGTCTTTGTTGGATTGGGTTAATTCGAAGACCTTGTCTTTGAGATCTGAATTTATTTCTTCTACTTGTTCAATTCTATTGCAGAGAGTTTCCAGAGCATTTTGTATTTTTAAAAGTGTGTCCAAACTTTCCTGAATTTTTTATTGTTTTTTAATTTAAGCTATCTTTTTTTTAATATTTCTTTTTTCACTTCTTGTATTGTTTCTTGGATTTTCTTTCATTGGGCTTTGCGTTTCTCTGGTGCCTCCCTTATTAGCCTAATGACTAACCTCCTGAATTATTTTTTCAGATAAATCAGGGATTTCTTCTTGGTTTGGATCCAATGCTGGTCAACTAGTCATATTAACATAGTAGTGCCCTTTCCTGTGGAGGTGGTGGGTGGATGCAGTGGACTTCCTGAGCATTCTTAGCATTCTTAGCTTTGGTGGTTTAATGCTCTATTATGTGCTGATTTGCTTCCTGCCGGGAGGTGGTGCTTTTCAGAAAGCATGAGCTGTAGTGGTATGAAGAGGGACCGGTGTCAGGCAGGGCCCTAGAACTTTTAAGATTTATATTCCCTTTGTCTACTACTACCAGGGTGGGTAGGGAAAGACCATGAGGTGGGGACAGGGATAAGCATGTCTGAGCTCAGACTCTTTGGTCAGGTCTTGCCACAACTGCTGTGGGAGATGTGGATGAGATTCCAAGGTCTGGATTTGTGTACCTGGGAAGATTATGGCTGCCTCTGCAGAGTCCTGCAGGTTGTCAGCGAAGTGGAAAGATGGCAGTCACAGGCCTCATCCAGCCCCCATGCAAACTTAAGGACCAGACTCATTTTCATCGTGAACCCCTAACAGCTCCTGAGTCTGTTTCTAGGTGGTAGGCAAGACAGGCTTTGAAAACTTGCCGCAGAGTACTCACTTACCAACTGCAAAAACAAACAAAAAAAAGAGCTTGGTTCTTCTCCTACGGGTGTAATCAGCACACTGGATTTGTGCCCTCCCCCGAGTTCTGGCCAGGAGGCTTCTTGCTTTGTTCAAGTTACAAATTTCGGCTGGATACTTCCTTCTCTCTGTGGAGTTTACTCCCTGCTTCTCTGGCTACCCTCTCGATGGATCTCTGTGGTGCCAGGCAGAAATGGCCTGCTTGGTGACCCAGCTAGCTCCCAGGGCCTTTCCACTGCTCCCTCTATCCCTGAGTTTCACTTGGCTCTCTGAATTGACTCAGCTCCAGGTAAGGTCAGAAACGTCTCCCACAAACGGACCTTCAGTTTCTCCAGTGGGTGTGTGTGTTTCGGAGAGAAGTTTCCCACTTCTGCAGGTGGAGCACTCACAGTATTTGGTGCGCCTCCTGGGTCTCGCAGGAGCAGTCTACTTCCTTCAGAGGGTCTGTGAGTCCTGTCAGGATTGCTGGATTGTTCTTGCTCAAATTCATAATGTGAGTCTCCGCATGCTGCTCTGTCTGGAGCTGCAGTCTGAGCAGCAGTCTGGTCCGCCATGGTCCAATGTTCTCAAGTCCTTCTGGTTTAGATACTCAAGTTGTTTTTCTTTCTTCGATTAGATTTTTTTTAATGTAGTCTTTCTCTGTCACCCAGGTTTGAGTGCAGTGGCATGATCTCAGCTAATTGCAACCTCCGTCTCACAGGTTGAAGTGATTCTCCTGCCTCAGCCTCCGGAGTAGCTGAGATTACAGGCCCATAGGTAGACCATAAGTAGATTTAAACTTATTCTGATTGACAATTGGTTGAAAGAGTTATTATCAGTAGAAAGGAATGTCTGATTATGATAAGGGGTTGTGGAGACCTAGGTTTTGTCATGTAGATGAAGCCTCCAAGTAGCAGGCTTTATGGAGAATAGACTGTAAGTGTTTTTAATCAGACTAAAGGCTTGTGTTAATGTTAATGCTGGAAGGGTGTAATGAGGCATGTCCAACCTTGACTTTCCCACATGATCCAAACCAGTCTTTCACTTTGAAAACGCCAGAGTAGAGTGTGCAATCCAAGCTTGTCCAGAATTGCTGTGAAGAGATTTTGAATCATTATTTCCAGAAGTGGCTAATAGCAAACTAATAATTCTGACTATAACACCACAAAACCAAGAATGATATGATAGTTTGACATGAAGAAGTAGAAATTGAAAGAGAAAGGCTCTTGGAAAAGCTTATCAATAGTGCTAAAAAATTTGCTCCGCACTTCAAGCTGAGTGATATTGGGTTTGGCATTTTTTGGACCATGTATAAACAACACTCTTTTTTTTAAGACAGATGAAAGCTACTAACATTTAAGATTATCTGTTGATGATCTTGGATAATGTGAAGCGATTTATCATAGTCTCTGGGGCACCCATATAGTTGTGGGAAGTATGTTCACTAATGCAACACCAGACAGCCATATTATAGAGAAATTAAAGGGAAATTAGCAGTAATATTAATTCATTTGCTGTACTATTTGTATGTAACCTTGGGGTTAATATATAGGCACTGTCAAACTAAAGTCTCTAAAATATACTTATTTGTAAGTATTTATTTCAACATTTATGAATTTACAACATTGACAAGTAATATGGGATTTTAAAATTTCAAATGTTCATTATTCATATTATCATTGACTACATGTTGAGCACAACCACATTGTATAGGGTGTGGTAATTAGCTTGTAACCAGGATATAACCTGTTATTGTTATTTCTCTTCTTTGTTGAAAAAAACCCCTCATTTTAATTATTTTTATCAAAAAAAAATCACACATTTGGTTTTTGACGGCTGGATATGGTGACTCATGCCTGTAATCCCAGTACTTTGGGAGGCAAGTGGATCACTTGAGGTCAGGAGTTCAACACCAGCCTGGCCAATATAGTGAAACCCTGTCTCTTCTAAACATACAAAAATTAGTCAGGTATGGTGGCAGGCACCTATAATCCCAGCTACTTGGAATGCTGAGGTAGGAGTATAGCTTGAACCTGGGAGGTGGAGGTTCTAGTGAGCCGGGATCATAGCATTGCACTCCAGCCTGGGTGACAGAGCAAGACTCCATCTCAACCAAAAAGACTAACAAATGAACAAAAAAACTATTCTATGAATCTTAAACTGTGTTGTGGCCTAATATATGATCTATCCTGGAGCATGTTCTAAGTCATTTGAGAATGTATATTCTGCAACTATCGAATGGAATGATCTTTATATGTATGTTGGGTCTATGTGGTCTAAAGTATAGTTCAAGCCCAATGTTACATATTGATTTTCTGTCTGCATGATCTGTCTATTTTTGAGAGTGGGGATATTGAAGTCTCTTTCTGTTATTATATTGCTGTCTATTTCTCCCTTTGCATTCATTATTTGCTTTATATATTTAGGTGTTCTTATATTTGGTGCATACATACATACTATTGTTATATCTTCTAAACAAATTGACTTATTTGTCATTATATAGTTACCTTCTTTGTCTCTTGCAACAGTTTTTGACTTAAAGTTTATTTTATCTGATATAAATATAACCATCTCAGCTATCTTTTGGTTACCATTTTCATGGAATATCTTTTTCCATCTCTCTATTTCAGCCTATGTGTATGTGGCCTTTCACTTTTATTGCCTTCAAAATTCTTTTTTTGTCTTAATTTTTTTTTTTTTTTTTTTTTTTTTTTTTTTTTGAGACAGAATCTCGCTGTGTCACCCAGGCTGGAGTGCAGTAGTGTGATCTCAGCTCACTGCAATTTCCATCTCCCAGGTTTAGGTTGCTATTGGATTGCAAACCACAATGGCAGTGCTATTCTTATTTTGCTGTGTATTTACTTTTACTAGTGGGTTTTATACCTTTAAATGTTTTCATTTTGCATGTTACTGTTTTTATTTTCTTTCAGATTGAAGAATTCCCTTTGCCATGTTTTGTAAGTTGGTTCTGGTGGTGATAAATTCTGTCAGCTTTTGCTTGTCTGGAAAATACTTTATTTCTCCTTCATGTTTGCAGAATAGTTTTGCTGGGTAAAGAAAAACTACTTGGTTGGTAGTTTTTTTCTTTTAGATACTTGAATATGTCATCCCACTCCCTCCAGTCCTATATGATTTTCACTAAAAATAAAATCCAGATGAAAATGAGCTCCAGATGAATTGGAGTTTTTTGTATGTTATTTGCTTCTTTTCTCTTGCTCCTTTTAGAATCCTCTCTTTGTCCTTTACCTTTGAGAGTCTGATTATTATGTTGCTGTAGTTGTATTTGGGTTGAATCTCTGTGCTGTTCTCAGACTTCCTGTATGTGGACATTTATATCTTCCTCAAGTTTTTAAGTTTTCTGTTTTCTTTTTTGTTTGTTTGTTTGTTTTATTTCTTTGAATGAGGTTTCTACTCCTTGCTCTTGCTCAGTTCCCTATTGAACATCAATAATTCTTAGATTTTCTATTTTGAGGTAATTTTATGTATCTTGTAGGCATTTTTTATTTATTTTCTTTTTTCTTTTCTGACTGTGTATTTTTTGTTTTCTTTTTTACAATTATTATACTTTAAGTTCTAGGGTACATGTGCACAACATGCAGGTTTGTTACATAGGCATACATGTGCCATGTTGGTTTGCTGCACCCATTAACTCATCATTTACATTAGGTGTTTCTACTAATGCTATCCCTCCCCTTGTCCCCCACCCCATGACAGGCCCCTGTGTGTGATGTTCCCCGCCCCATGTCCAAGTGTTCTCATTGTTCAATTCCCACCTATTAGTGAGAACATGTGGTTTTTGGTTTTCTGTCCTTGTGATAATTTGCTCAGAATGATGGTTTGCAGCTTCATCCATGTCCCTGCAAAGGACATGAACTTATCCTTTTTTATGGCTGTGTAATAGTCCATGGTGTATATGTTCCACAATTTGTTAATCCAGTCTATCATTGATGGACATTTGGGTTGGTTCCAAGTTTTTGCTATTGTGAATAGTGCCACAATAAACATACGTTTGCATGTGTCTTTATAGTAGCATGATTTATAATCCTTTGGGTATATACCCAGTAATGGGATCACTGGGTCAAATGCTATTTCTAGTTCTAGATCCTTGAGGAATTGCCACACTGTATTCCACAATGGTTGACCTAATTTGCCCTCCTACCAACAGTGTAAAAGTGTCCTATTTCTCCACATCCTCTAAAGCATCTGTTGTTTCCTAACTTTTTAATGATTACCATTCTAAATGATGTGAGATGGTGTCACATTGTAGTTTTGATTTGCATTTCTCTGATGACCAGTGATGATGAGCATTTTTTCCTGTGTCTGTTGCTGGCATATATGTCTTCTTTTGAGAAGTCTGACTGTGTATTTTCAAATAGTCTGTCTTTCAGCTAACTGATTATTTTCTCTCTTTGACCCATTCTGCTGTTGAGAGCCTCTATTAAGTTTTTCACATCAGCAAACTAATTTCTCAGTTCTAGGATTTCTGTTTGAGTTTTAACAAAATATTTTAATATCTTTGTTGCATTTCTCTAATAAATTTCTGAGTTGCTTTTTTGCATTGTATATAATGCTGAGTTTTCTTAAAACTTTTATTTTTTATTTTGTGTGTTTTTTTAAAATTCAACTTTGTGCATTCAGAGGGTACATGTGCAGTTTTGTGACATGAGTATATTGCATGATGCTGAGGCTTGGGATACAGATGTTAACATCACCCAGGTAGTGACGACAATGCCAAACAGGTGAAAACAGCTGTTTTAAATTCTTAATCAGGGAACTTTCCTATTGCCATTTCACTACAATTGGTCACTGGCTCCTTGTGTTGTCTCTTTGGGGAGGCCATGGTTCCCTGATTGCTATTGTTTCTTTTGTACATATGTCTGCATCTTCACATTGAAGGATTAGTTACTTCGCTTCTCTCCCTGGCTTGTTTAAATTTTTATTGTAAATGTTTACTTTGATATTTCCTTGCAATATAACCATTGAATATACTTTTTTTGCTAGGTCATTGCCTCCTATTTGGCACTAGATGACCCCTTATGTCCAAGTTTGTCTGGGCTCTAGTAAATGGCCCAGCTACTGGTCGCAGATGGGGAAGGCTCCAAAGGGCATATGACAGCAGTGTGGGATGGCTGGTTAGAGGTTTGCACCCAGGGGACATGTGGAATGCACATCTTACAGTATGGTGCTGCTGAACAGCCATTCTGATTTGACCTCTCTTTTGGCTTAGAAACAGAGCAGATCCTGCCTCTACCATTTTTCTCTGGCTATTTTCAGGACTTTTTCTCCATTCAGGTACTTGCAATGTTTTCTGTGGATTGAGGCAGAAATAAATCTTGGGATCCCAAGATTGCACAGAGGGTCGTTGTCAACATCAATTTCACTTTTTCTAGTATAGTAACTGAGTCATGGAAAAATTTTCTGCATGCTTGGTGTCTGGCAGAATGTAAGATGGGCATCACAGCTATAAAAGGTTCAATTATCTTACTATCTGTATGAAGTTTTTTCACTTCTACTTGACCACAACATCTATTTCATCCTCATATTTGAGTTGTGGAATTTTGCTGTTGGTAAGCTTGGCACTGCATATTTGGTTTTGATTTTCTGGTAGTGGGGAGAGAAGCCTGCTAGCTTCTACTCTACCATTTTGGTGATGTCTCTGCATAAAAGCATTTGACAAAATTTAACATCCTTTCTATCATGATAATAAGAAATATCTGAAAGTTTTTATTCTCAGATTTAGTACCAGGTAAAGATGATTCTTCTCACCTCTTTTATCCAATGTAATACCAGAAATCCAAGCCAGAGTAATCAAGCAAGAGAATAAAATAAAATTCATCCAAGTTTGAAATGAAATCAAATTATCATTGTTTGCAGATGACATGATCCTGTAGTTGGAAAATCCTAAAGACTCCACTAAAACATTGTTAGAGCTAATAAACAAATTAAGTAAAGTTATAAGCAACACAGTTAACATACAAAAATTAGTAGCATTTCTATACATAAGAAATAATTTAATGAAACAATCTTATTTACAATAGCATAAAATACCTTGGAATAACTTTAACCAAGGAGGTGAAAGACTTGTACACATAAAACTATAAAACTTTGTGAAAAAAATTGAAGATGACACAAATAGATGAAAAGTTACTGTGTGTTCATGAACCAGAAGTATTAATATTGTTAAAATATTTATACTACCCTAAGCAATATACTTATCTTTGTGGGAACCATAGAGAAAATGGAACAAGTATAATGTTGACCTGAAATACTAGCAATGTCTATCTATCTGTTGCCAGATGGAAAACAAGACATTTCCATGGAAATTGCACAGTAAGTACCAACAGTGTCTATCCAAAAAAGATATATTAACCTACATTTCCATGGAAATTGCAGAGTAAGTACCACAAGTGTCTATCCAGAAAAGATATATTAACATAAGGAAAAGTTATTGAGACATATGGTTCACCAGTTTTTATTTCCAAGATTTTTTTTTATCTATCAGTTTTGAGCCAATTGCAAAGTTTTCTTAGCTGAGGGTTTTATCCTTCTATAGGCTCTACTAGTTTTCTTATTCCTGAAATTTCTTCATCCTGTGGTATTTTTATCTATAGATTTTCCTAAAATGTTCTTTTAAAAAAAAAAAAAAAACATATAGTTTTCTTTCTTTCCTCCCTTTATAAATTGACAAATATAGTAATTACTTCTGTTAGTAAAAAGTTCTAATTGAGTGGTTAAAACAATAGCTTTGCATTTCTTCTTTATATTTCTCTAGATTGTCCCCAAACTGAGTAGCTGCTGAGTAATAGTCTGTCCTTGTCATACTGCCATTTTTTACTCAATCTGAATTTGGATAGTTGTCAAGATAGCTAATACTAAGTTTGCTAAGACTAGAGTGCAATTTTGGTCCTCCACCGTGTCCATGCCAGTGATTTTTCAAAAAGCCTCAACAAACCACTTGTAGAAATCAGTGGAGACACTCACTCTTTTCTCGGTACAATGCTATAACATTTTCTAGCTTACCTTTGTAGAAAACCTTCAAGTACAGTCACCAAGAAACCCCTTTAGTGGGCTGCTAGTGCACTTAATTCTTCCGTAGTTGTAGGTGGTGGTGGATAATAGGCCTCTCTTGGTCACAGTGACTTTTTATGTAGGGGACCTGTTTTTAGACTGTCTGCTTGTTGCTAGAAAGTCTGCTGGTTGCAAAATTTTCTGCAGCAACCAGGGTAAGTAACCATGCTTGGGTCTGTAAACTGAAAACATGCTGTGCAGTATTTCTGCAAACTTCTATGAGTCTTTCAGGTCACAGAAAATGAAGTCTTTAGATAATTGATACCAACCAGTGAGAAAAGCATGTATATTCTTTTCCTTTTCTTTCTTTCTTTCTTTTTTCCTTTTTTTCTTTTTTCTTTTTTTTTTTTTGAGACAGAGTCTCACTCTGTTGCCCAGACTGTAGTGGAGTGCAGTGACATGATCTTGGCTCACTGCAACCTCTGCCTTCCGGGTTCAGGTGATAACCCTGCGTCAACCTCCCAAGTAGCTGGGATTACAGGCACCTGCCACCACGCCGCACTATTTTTTATTTTATTTTATTTTTAGTAGATACTGGGTTTTATCATGTTGGCCAGGCTGATCTCAAACTTCTGACCTCTGGGGCTGGGCGTGGTGGCTCACGCCTATAATCCCAGCACTTTGGGAGGCCGAGACAGATCACGAGGTCAGAAGATCAAGACCATCCTAGCTAACAGGGTGAAACCCCATATCTATTAAAAAATACAAAAAAATTAGCCAGGCATGGTGGCGGGCGCCTGTAGTCCCAGCTGCTCAGGAGGCTGAGGCAGGAGAATGGCGTGAACCCGGGAGGCGGAGCTTGCAGTGAGCCGAGATTGCGCCACTGCACTCCAGCCTGGGTGACAGAGCGAGACTCTCTCTCAAAACAAACAAACAAACAAACAAAAAACTTCTGACCTCAAGTGATCCACCCACTTCGGCCTCTTAAAGTGTGGGGATTACAAATATGAGCCACCGTGCCTGGCCACACCTGTGTATTCTTAATTAATTTGCCCCTCATGGGTGTGGGTGGCCTCTCAATGGCATAAGCTTTATTGGTGATCTGAATACAATGGACTGATTTATTTTTTGTCTAGAGAAAGAAAAAATATAGAGTTATATGGCACTTTGGTCTCCTTTTCTGTATTAGTGAGCAGTCTAATAGCTTTTCTTTTTCTTTTTTTCAAGTGACTAATAAAAATACTCTCCATCATTCTGCCTTTATATGAAGACACAGTCTGATCTTCAAATTATCAATTATTCTGTGGTCATGTCTATTTTTTTTTTATGTCTGTTTTCCTAGCTGTATGGTGTGTGGATGAGAACAGACTCTTGGAGGTGCAGTCTGGGCTCAGACATGAAGTGGACTTGGCTAGGTCATAAAGCACACAAAACCATGTCCTCAAACAGAGCAGACAATTTACTACCAGTGAAATAATTTGTGCCCTCATTTATTTTTTTTTTTTCAAGGAAATGCACTAATGAAGAGAAGTAGCTATCTGAAAGATTAGCATCTCTCTCTATTTTTTAAAGTAGTCAGATTAATGCAGGGACATCATAGAAGAAACGGCAGAAAAAAGTACAAAGGTTTTTTTTTTTGTTTGTTTTTGTTTTTTTTTTTTTTTTTTTAAAGGTGCCTTTAATTTTCATATATACTTTCCATTTTCTTTAACTTTTTTCTGGCTATCGAAATGATTTTTAACTTCACTCTTAGAATGGTAGCAATCCCATAAATACTAGTAATTTATTTACTTGAATATTTACTTGAAATGAGAACCTGCCAAGAACCTCCACAAATATGTTAATTTATACCAATCAAAAGAACTATTCTTGGGCCATTGCAAGATTAGGTTATCACATGTATACTCATTCCAACCAGGACAGAGCTATTTTAGTTCTTAAACAGAAATAACTGGAAGTAACCTTTCTGGCTTCCAGTACTTTTCCATGATCAAAACTAGTGATGACCTTGATGAGATTTTAAAGGCTATTTTACCATGCTTTTTCAATAGCAAAATACTGAATTTGGAAGGGTCGATTCATTCAGCTAGTATTCTAAAAAGTATGGAAATAGAAGGGAGATTTTTTAATATATACAATTAAGGCTCTACCTGACTTTTATGTAATCACAAAACTTTCAATTGTTCTGCTAAATTCAATGACTGCCAATCTCATTCTCATCACTAAAATTTTGGGGAATACATAATTTAAAACAAAACTTGCCCTCAACCTGAAAACCTCTTCACAAAGGTAGAAAAGAAGAACACTTTTTAAAATTAAATAAGCATTGAACCAGGCTATGATACACATATCAGGCAATTCACTTGAGATACTGAAGACAGAATGAAAACTTACTTGTATATAGCAAAGTGGATACAACCCATTACATTCATGCTTTCAAAATAAAATTGTTAGTTTTATACTATTTTTATGATATAAGTAGAGCTTGCAGTTTGGAGTCAGGTGACAGCTAAAATTGGGCCCATTATCTCCCAGAAGACTGAGAGATCGGGCATTATTTTATACTTCAAAGAGTTGGCTATCAGGTCCTAAGTTATGAAGTCCATGACAGGCTTATTTAATATTTGACTTTATTGTGGTTTCTTATTTTCTGGGATTTTGCCATATCACTTTTCAGCCACCGTGGTAGCCACAAGTTCCATCATTGCAGTTTTGTAATGGAGTTGTAGGTATTTTGGGCCACAAGGGCTGGGATGTGTCCTCAAGCAAAAAGCAAAAGTCTCTCTAAACATAAATTTGTATCCTCTTTACTTCTTTGCTGGTAGCCCTCCAGTTCCATTGGAGTTGCTGTCATTTCAAGAATATATTTTGTGTAGATTTTATAATGTTTATCTGCAGGCAGGTCATTCCTATACAAGCTACTCTGGCATTTATTAAAAACTTAATTCTTCTCTTTTCAGCACCCAATATTATAACATTATTTCTCAATCTTATCTTTTGTTTTTCTGATGTGTTGCTTCTTATCAAAGACTATCCTGATGCAACATTATAATTTTTCTGACGTTTTGCCATTTATTTAAAAATCTTGTATACTCAGATTCCTAATCTAGAAAAGATTCAATTATATATGTGCTATCAAACAGAAATCTAGTTTTATTTTTCCATATAGGTAGCAAAGTTTCTAATTTTATTTATTGTATAGTCCATTATTTTTCCTCTCAACTGAAAAACCATTTTTGTCATGAAAAACCTTCCATATATTCACTGATCTTTAAATGGGCTTTTCATATAGTTTTTCTAATCAATTTAATTATTAGAATTTTAAGAGAAGTATTAGCTGAGGCTCCAGAACCACATCTATAAATCCATGTTCCAGGTCAGCCCCTGCAGCCCCAGACACCAGGCTCACTTCAACTGAATCTGGTTCCAGGTGAACCCCAGCAATAGTATAACACAGTCATTGTGGTGTGTAAACTACTGTTACCTTAAGTAGAAATACTAAATAATGAACCAATTCAAAAAAATAAGTACAATTTTTCCACCATGGAGAATACAATGAGATATAAAAGAAAACAACAAATAATTAAAAAATGGGGGGGATAATATTAAAGTGTAGAGTTCCATTAGTTTTATTTGTGTGTGTGTGTGTGTGTGTGTGTGTGTGTTTAGACAATAATTGGTAGGTTGTTATCAATTTAAAATGATGGGTTATAAGACAATATTTGTAAGCCTCAAGGTAACCTCAAATTGAAAAATAAACAGTTGATACATAAGAAAAGAAATAGTAAAAATGTATATCATACCACCATATAAAATCACCTTCACTAAAAGAAAGACAGGAAGAAAGAAAACAAAAGAAGAAAGAGGAGGCTTCAAAACAACAGAAAACAAATGAAAAATGGCAGAAGTAAGCCCTTACTAGCAATAATAACACTAAATGTAAATTGACTAAACTCTCCAAAAACATAGACTGGATGAGTGGATAAAAAACAAGACCCTATCATCTGTTGACAAAAAGAAACACACTTTACTTATAAAGCTTTACATAGATTTAAAATAAAAGAATGGAAAAAGATATTTCATGTCAATTGAAACAAAAAGAAATGCAGGTATAAGTATATTTCTATCAGGCAAAATTTATTTCAAGACAAAAATTGTAAGAAGAGATAAAGAAGGTCATTATATAATGATGAACAGGTCAATTCAGCAAAAAAAACTAATTGGAAATATATATGCATTCAATAATAGAGCACATAGGTATATAAAGCAAACCTTATTAAGGCTAAAGAGAGGGATAGACACCACTACAATAATAGCTGGAGACCTCAACGTCTCACTTTCAGCATTGGACAGATCTTCCAGAAAGAAAATTTGAAAGACATATCAGACTTAATTTGCACTATAGAAAAAATAGAACTTTTTTTTTTCAATGGCTGCGGAATACACATTCTTCTTCTTGGTACGGGGATTATTCTTGTGGATGGACCATATACTAGGTCACAAGAAAACTCTTAAACCATTTCAAAAATGAAATAATATCAAGCGTTTTCTCTAACCACAATGAAATAAAACTAGAAATCGAGCACAAGAGGAATTTTGAAAACTATGCAAACACATGGAAATTAAACTATACTCTTGAATGATGAATGGGTCATAAAGAAATTAAGATGAAAAAATTTAAAACTATTGAAACAAATGAAAATGGAAACACAACATACCAAAACCACTGCATCAGATACAGTGAAAGCAGTATAAAGAGGAATACTTATTGCTATAAGTGCCTACATCAAAGTAGAAAAACTTCAAATAAATCACTTAACAATGTATTTCAAAGAATTAAAAATGCAAGAACAAACCAAAACAAAAATTAGTAGAAGAAATAATAAAGATTGAGCAGAAATAAATGAAATAGAAATAAAACAATACAAAAATCAATAGGAATGAATAGTTGGTTTTTTTGAATAGATAAAATGTATAGAATTTATTCTGACTAATGAAGAAGACCCAAATAAGTGTAATCAGAGATGAAAAGGAAACATTACAACTTACACTACGGCAATTTAAGAAATCATTAGTGGCTACTATGAGCAACTATATGTCAATACATTTGAAAATCTAGAGGAAATGGATAAATTCTTACACACAGAACAGATCTGGCAAGATGGCCAAATAGGAATAGGTCCAATCTGCAGCTCCCAACAAGACCAACACAGAAGGAGGGGGGATTTCAGCATTTCCAAATGAGGTACACAGTTCATCTCACTGAGACTGGTTAGCCAGTGGGTGCAGCCCACAGAGGGTGAGTAAAAGCAGGGTGGGGCATCACCTCACCCAGGAAGTGCAAGGACCCAGGGAGCTCCCTCCCCCAGCCAAGGGTAACCATGAGGGACTGTGCTATCCTGCCCAGATACAACACTTTTCCCACGATTTTTGCAAATCTACAGATCAGGAGATTCCCTTGTGTGCCTACACCAACAGGGCCCTGGGTTTCAAGCACAAAACTGGGCAACTGTTTGGGAAGACACTGAGCTAGTGCAGGGTTTTTATTTTATTTTATTTTTATACCCCAGTGGTGCCTAGAACCCCTTTTAGACAGAACCATTCACTCCCCTGGAAAGGGGGCTGAAGCCAGGGAGCCAAACAGTCTCACTCAGTGGATCCCACTCCCATGGAGCCCAGCAAGCTAAGAACCACTGGCTTGAAATTCTCACTGCCAGCACAGCAGTTTGAAATTGACTTGGGATGATTGAGCTTGGTGGCATGAGGGACGTTCATCATTACTGAGGCTTTAGTAGGTGGTTTTCCCCTGACAGTGCTAAGTAGGCCTGTAGGTTTGGATTAGGTGGAATTCACCACAGTAAGGCAAAGTAGCTGTGACCAGACTGCCTCTCTAGAGTCCTCCTCAGTGAGCAGGGTATCTCTAAAAGAAAGACAGGAGCCCCAGGCAGGGGCTTATAGATAAAACTCCCATCTCCCTGGGACAGAACACCTGGGGGAATGGGCAGCTGTGAGTGCAGCTTTGGCAGACTTAAACATTCCTGCCTGCTGGCTCTGAAGAGAGCATCTGATCCTGACAAGATTCTCCCAGCATAGCACTCAAGCTCTGCTAAGGGACAGACTTCCTCCCCCAAGTGGGTCCTGGACCCCTGTGTCTCCTGAATGGGAGAGACCCCCCCCAACAGGGGTCGACAGACACCTTGTACAAGAGAGCTCTGGCTGCATCTGGTCAGTGCCCCTCTGGGACAAAGCTTCCAGAGGAAGGAGCAGGCAACAGTCTTTGCTGTCCTTCAGCCTCCACTGATGACACCCAAGCAAACAGGGTCTACAGTGGACCTCCAGCAAACTGCAGCAGACCTGCAGAAGAGGGGCCTGACTGTTAGAAGAAAAACTAACAAGCAGAAAGCAACAACATCAACATCGACATCAACAAAAAGGACTTCCACATAAACATCCCTTCTAAAGGTCATCAGCCTCAATGATCAAAGGTAGATAAATCCATGAAGATGAGGAAAGACCAGTGCAAAAATGCTGAGAATTCCAAAAACCACAATGACTTTTCTCCAAATGATCAAAACTCCTCTCCAACAAGGACACAAAACTGAACAGAGAATGAGTTTGATGAATTGACAGAAGTAGGCTTCAGAGGTGGGTAATAACAAACTCCTCTGAGCTAAAGGAGCATGTCCTAACTCAACACAAGCTGAGAGCCTTCATAAAATGTTACAGTAACTGCTAGCTAAAAAAAAAAAAAAAAAAAAAAAAAAAAAAAACAGTTTAGAGAGGAACACAAATGACCTGATGGAGCTGCAAAACACAGCACAAGAACTTTATAAAGCATACACAAGTATCAATAGCCAAATTCATCAAGCAGAAGAAAGTATATCAGAGATTGAAGATCAACTTACTGAAGTAAGGCATGAAGACAAGATTAGAGAAAAAAAAAGATAAAAAACAAACCAAGCCTCCAAAAAATATGAAACTATGAGAAAAGACCAAACCTACAATTTATGTATGTGCCTGAAAGTGACGGGTAGAATGGAACCAAGTTGGAAACACACTTCAGGATATTATCCAGGAGAACTTCCTCAACATAGCAAGATAGGCCAACATTCAAATTCAGGAAATACAGAGAAAACCACTAAGATACTTCTCGAGAAGAGCAACTCCAAGACACATAATCGTCAGATTCTCCAAGGTTTAAACGAAAGAAACAATGTTAAGGGCAGCCAGAGAGATAGGTCAGGTTACCTACAAAGGGAAGCCCATCAGACTAACAGTGAATCTCTCTGCAGAAACGCTACAAGCCAGAAGAGAGCTGGAGCCAAAATTCAACATTCTTAAAGAAAAGAAATCAACCCAGAATTTCATATCCAGTCAAACTAAGCTTCATAAGCAAAGAAGAAATAAAATCCTTTCCAACCTGCCACTGCAAAAATACACTGAAATATAAAGACCAATGACACTATGAAGAAACTGCTTCAACTAATGTGCAAAATAAGCAGCTAGCATCATGATGACAGGATGAAATTCACACATACCAATATTAACCTTAATTGTAAATGGGCTAAATGCCCCAATTAAAAGACACGGACTGCCAAATTAGATAGTCAAGACCCATTGGTGTGCTGTATTCAGGAGACATATCACGTGCAAAGACACACATAGGCTCAAAATAAAAGGATGGAGGAATTTTACCATACAAATGGCAAACAAACAAACAAAAAAAACAAACAAAAAAACAAAAGCAGGGGTTGCAATCATGGTCTCTGATAAAACAGACTTTAAACCAACAAAGATCAAAAAAGACAAAGAAGGACATTATATAATGGTAAAGCCATCAATTCAACAAGAAAAGCTAAGTATCCTAAATATATATGCACTTAATACAGGTGCACCCAGATTTGTAAGACAAGTTCTTACAGACCTACAAACAGAGTTAGACTTCCATATAATAACAGTGGAAGACTTTAACATCCCACTGTCGATATTAGACACATCAATTAGACAGAAAATTAACAACGATATTCAGGACTTGAACTCAGCTCCAGATCAAGTGGACCTAATAGACAACTACAGAACTCTCCACCCCGAGGTAAACAGAATACACATTCTTCTCAGTGCCACGTAGCATGTATTTTAAAATTGACCACATAATTGAAATTAAAACACTCCTCAGCAAATGCAAAAAAAATGGAAATCATAACAAACAGTCCCTCAGACCACATGCAATCAAATTAGAACTCATGATTAAGAAACTCACCCAAAACCACAAAATTACAAAAAAATTGAACAATCTGCTCCTGAATGACTATGGGGCAAATAATGAAATTAAAGTAGAAATAAAAAAGTTATTTGAAACCAATGAGAACAAAGACACAGTGTACCAGAATCTCAGGAACACAGCTAAAGTCATGTTAAGAGGAAAATTTATAGCACTAAGTGGCCACATCAGAAAACTGGAAAGATCTAAAATTGACACCCTATAGTCACATTAAAAGAAGTAGAAAAGCAAGAGCAAACAAATTCAAAAGCTAGCGGAAGACAAGAAATAACTAAGATCAGAGCAGAACTGCAGGAGATGGAGACAGGAAAAACCCTTCAAAAAATTAATGAATCCAGGAGTGGGTTTTTTAAAAAGCTTAACAAAATAGATGGACCACTGGTTAGACTAATGAAAAAGAAAAGAGAAGAATCAAAGAGACACAATAAAAAATGATAAAAGGGATATCATCACCGATCCCACAGAAATACAGCCTAGCATCAGAGAATACTATAAACACCTCTACACAAATAAACCAGAAAATCGAGGAGAAATGGATAAATTCCTGGACACATACACCCTCCCAAGACTAGACCAGGAAGAAGTTGAATCCCTGAAGAGACCAATAACAAGTTCTAAAATGTAGGCAGTATAGGCAGTAGTTAATAGCCTACCAACCAAAAAAAAAAAAAAAAAAAAAAGCTCGAGACCGACGAATTCACAGCCAAATTCTACCAAAGAGGAGCTGGTATCACTCCTTCTGAAATTATTCCAAACAATAGGAAAAGAGGAAATCCACCCTAACCCCTTTTACGAGGCCAGCATCATCTGGATACTAAAACCTGGAAGAGACACAACAACAACAAAAATATTTTAGGCCAGTATCCCTGATGAACATTGATGTAAGATTCCTCAATAAAATACTGGCAAACTGAATCCAACAGTATACCAAAAAGGTTATCCACCATGATCAAGTCAGCTTCATCCCTGGGATGCAAGGCTGGTTCAACATACACAAATCAATGAATGTAACCCATCACATAAACAGAACCTATAACAAAAACTACAGGATTATCTCAATAGATGTAGAAAATGTCTTTGACAAAATTCAACACCTTTTCATGCTAAAATCTCTCAATGAACTAGGCATTGATGGAACATATCTCAAAATAATAAGGCCTACTTATAACAAACATATAGCCAATATCATATTAAATGGGCAAAAGCTAGAAGCATTCCCTTTGTAACCCAGCAGTAGAAAAGGATGCCCTCCCACACCACTCCTATTCAACATAGTATTGGAAGTTCTGGCCAGGGCAATCAGACAAGAGAAAAAAAAAAGGGGTATTCAAATAGGAAGAGAGGAAGTCAAATTGTCTGTTTGCAGATGGCATGATTGTATATTTAGAAAACCCCATCATTGCAGCCCCAAAACTCCTTTAGCTGATAAACAACTTTAGCAAAGTCTCAGGACACAAAATCAATGCACAAAAATCACAAGCATTCCTGTACATTAATAATAGACAAACAGAGAGCCAAATCATGAGTGAACTCCCATTCACAATTGCTACAAAGAGAATAAAACACCTAGGAATACAATTTACAAGGGAGGTGAAGGACCTCCTCTAGGAGAACTACAAACCACTGCTTAAGGAAATAAGAGAGGACACAAACAAATGGAAAAAATTTCATGCTGGTGTATAGAAAGCATCAATATTGTGACAATGGCCATACTGCCCAAAGTGATTTATAGATTTAATGCCATTCCCATGAAACTATCATTGACTTTCTTTGTGGAATTAGAAAAAACTACCTTAAATTTCATATGGAACCAAAAATGAGCCTGTATTGCCAAGACAAACGTAAGCAAAAAGAACAAATCTGGAGGCTTCCCGCTACCTGACTTCAAACCATACTACAAGGCTACAGTAACCAAAACAGCATGGTACTGGTCCAAAGCAGATATACAGACTAATGGAACAGAACATAGGCCTCAGAAATAACACCACACATCTACAGCCATCTGATCTTCAATAAACTTGACAAAAAACAAGCAAAAAGAACAAATCTGCAGGCATCATGATACCTGACTTCTAACTATACTACAAGGCTACAGTAACCAAAACAGCATGGTACTGGTCCAAAGCAGATATATAGAACGATGGAACAGAACGTAGGCCTCAGAAATAACACTACACATCTACAACCATCTGATCTTCAACAAAGCTGACAAAAAAAGCAATGTTTATTTAATAAACAGTGCTGTAAAAACTGCCTAGCTATATGCAGAAAACTGAAACTAGATCCCTTCATTACAACTTTTACAAAAATTAACTCAAGACAGATTAAACACTTAAATGTAAAACCTAAAACTATAAAAACCCTAGAAGAAAACCTAGGCAATATCATTCAGGACATAGGCATTGTGACTAAAACACAAAAAGCAATTGCAACAAAAGCCAAGACTGGCAATGGTGTCTTATTAAACTAAAGAGATTATGTAAAGCAAAAGAAACTGTCAGCAGAGTGAACAGGCAACCTATAGAATGGGATAAAAGTTTTGCAGTCTATCCATCTGACAAAGGTTAATATCCAGAATCTACAAGGAATTTAAACATATTTATAAGAAACAAACCACCCCATCAAAAAGTGGGCAAAGGATATGAATATACACTTCTCAAAAGAAGACTTTTATGTGGCCAAAAAACATATAAAAAAGGCTCATCGTCACTGGTCATTAGAGAAATGCAAATCAAAACCACAATGAGATACAATCTCACACCAGTTAGAATGGTGATCATCAAAAAGTAAGGAAACAGTCGGGCGTGGTGGCTCAGGTCTGTAATCCCAGCACTTTGGGAGACGGAGGTGGGTGGATCATGAGGTCAGGAGTTCAAGACCAGCTTGGCTAACATGGTGAAACCCCATCTATATTAAAAATACAAATAAATTAGCTGGGCATGGTGGTGCATTCCTGAAATCTCAGCTACTCAGTAGGCTGAGGCAGAAAAATTGCTTGAACCAGGACCCAGGAGGCAGAGGTAGCAGTGAGCCAAGATCATGCCACTGCACTTCAGCTTGGGCTACAGAGCGAAACTCTATCTCAAAAATAAATAAATAAATAAATACAGTACGGAAACAACAGATCTTGAAGAGGCTGTGGAGAAACAGGAATGCCTTTACACTGTTGGTGGGAGTGTAATTAGTTCAAGCATTGTGGAAGACAGTGTGGTGATTTCTCAAGGGTCTAGGACCAGAAATACCATTTGACCCATCAATTCCATCACTGGATATATACCCAAAGGATTATAAATCATCCTACTTTAAAGACACATCCACACATATGTTTGTTGCAGCACTATTTACAATGGCAAAGAATTGGAACAAACCCAAATGCCCATCAGTGATAGACTGGATAAAGAAAATGTGGCACATATGCCCCATGAAATACTATGCAGCCATTAAAAAACCAAATACTGGGGGTGGGGGGGCGGTGCCCAAGATGGCCAAATAGAAACAGCTCCAGCCTCCAGCTCCCAGTGTGAGTGACACAGAAGCTGGGTGATTTCTGCATTTTCAACTGAGGTACAGGGTTCATCTCACTGGGGCATGTTAGACAGTTGGCACTGGTCCGTGGGTGCAGCCCGACCACCGAGAGCTGAAGCAGGGCGAGGCATGGCCTCACCTGGGAAGCACAAAGGGGAAGGGAATTCCTTTTTGTAGCCAAAGGAAATTGAGACGCACAACACCTGGAAAATCGGGTAACTCCTACCTGACAGAGTCAAGATCCGTCAGTTTGCTGTATTCAGGAGACCCATCTCACATGCAGAGACACACATAGGCTCAATACAAAGGGATGGAGGAAGATATATCAAGCAAATGGAAAACAAAAAAAAAGCAGGGGTTGTAATCCTAGTCTCTGATAAAACAGACTTTAAACTGTTGGGGTCCGTGCCGGGGGTGGTGGAGAATGAAAGAACACACAAGAGACAAAGACACACAGAGAACATGGCGGCCGCGCTCAGAGCCTCTGCCTCACTTTATTTATACTCCATAAACCCCACGTCAGCAGAAAGAATGCAATGCAAAACAAACTTTCTTTTCCCAGATATAACCTTCTACTCAGTTCTTTGTTTCTATGCTCTTCCTTATCTGCCCGCCTTCTTGGCGCCTACGGGAGTTCATTAAAAGTTCAATTGGAGATACTGTCCTTGAGCCCTATCTATTCTCAGCATACTGTTTTCAAAGGCCACTGCATTTCCCCCCCCTTTTTTTTTGTTTTGCCTCAATCCTAAAAAGGTAGCCCATATTTGTTCTTGTGTTTTCTTTTGTTTTTGGAGGCGACAGAGGGAGCATCGGATCACCAAAAGAAGTAGACCCAATCCGAGTGCCCAAAACAATATACTTCCAGAGATTGTAGAAATCCATGTTTTCATTTGGGTCCATGGGTTAAAGGCAGCAAGGCGCTGACCCAGCTCTTGCAGGGTTACGGTTCCAGACAACACATGTAATTGTTGTCAAAATGCTTCAGAAATGTTCTGAGTGAGCTCTTGGATGTCCAAACTAATATTTTTATGGCCTACTAATAATTTTTGGATTACGGTCCAATTTTGAGAGATGTTAAAAGGCACAGGCGTTACACAAAATTGAGTGGAGTTCCAATCACATTGTAATGTTATCCCAGTATTGAGTACAGTGAGCTGATCTCCAAGCTATGTCAATGCCTGCTCCATGTTGTCCAATCTTTCAGCAAGTTGATAATCAATGTTTCGTTGTTGAAGCCAAAACCGGTGAGATTGCTCGTGCCATTGCTGCACAAATTCAGCATTTTGTATGCTTTGATAAAGAGCGAGTCCTGCTACGGTCGCAGTGGAGATGATGGCGACAAGGCTCATCACCGAGGCAATTATAAGTCCAAGGGCATGGCGGGTTCACTGGAGATAAGTCCAAATATAAGTTTCAAGAGGTGATGCCCCCCACAGTCGCGTAAGGTTAACAGGTAGCCAAATTTCCTTACGAGCCCTGAGGATATAAATATCCCCAGTAAAGTTGTGCCACCAGGAATGATTGAGGCAAGACAAAAATGTACACATATCTGTACAATTAACAATCCCCATATCATTATCCCATGTCAAATTCCCTGCTAATAATAGGTAGGGCTTATGGACACAAGCAATAATATATCAGGAGGTATTTCGATATAACTGAATATGAAAGGAGTTAGTTGGGTTAGAAAGATTAAGGGACATATTCCCCACAAAAGTGCTAATGGCATCGCCTGCAGCTAACAACTTCCAAAGATGACTCTGTACTTCAGGCCTCCTTCACGCCATACCAAGGTTTCATTACTGTTAGCAGCAATACTTTTATTTACCCAGTGTCATTTCAAAGGTATGTGACTAAATTTTATTTGAAAATCACCGTGCACACTCCAATCAGTTATTTACATTCCATTGTATTCTAATAAAATCCGGGGTTTAGTTCCCCGACATTGTTGTCACTCCAGCACCTCAATATTAGGAGAAACCTCTAGAATAGGACAAAAAAGTAAAGAACTAGGAATAGTTTCATTACTATATATAGTATGATTATATTAAAAGCTTCTAGTTACAATAATAACAGTATTAGCAGCCCCATGACTATGATTATAATGAACAGCCCAGGCTTCATGCGATTTTCGGAGACAATGAGAACTATTTCCCATACATATTGGAAGTCCTTCCACTCCAAATTGATATGTGTTGTTTATAATTCCCATTTCCCATTCTATATTGTCTTTGTCTATATAGGGGGACGGCATCCAAGTAGTGTCATTGGTGAAAACCTTAATTTCCTCCTCCCCCCAGGTGGCTCCCTGATACAAGTGTGGAAAGGGAATATAAGTCCAATATTCATACAAAGCCTCACTAAGAGAAATAAGCCCCCCTTCGAGGCACATCCAACAAAGGAAGAAATGCATGCTGAATCCAGTTTTCTTTTCAACAGGGTTTCAATCATCTTGTAGGAAACCACTCAGGTCCGCTCCCTGTAAGGACAAGAGCATAGCCCCATCCCTGTTTTAGAACTTGCCCTTGAATATACTTACCTTCTTCATTAGGATACCAAACCTTTAAATTGTCAGTGGGGACTATCACCGAGGGAGGTGAGGAAAGATGGGTTACGGCAGCGGAATCTTGCAATTGTCTTCCTTGATTCAAAAAAAGTAAAAAGAACCTTCAAAATCTGGTTTCTGGGGGGCTCATTTCCCCCTTTTTGTTTTGTTTTAATAGTTGAGTTTTTAAAGTTAAATTTGCGCACTCAATGATGGCTTGACCTTGACTGTTGCCCGGGATACCGATGATATGTTGAATATTGTATTGCTGTAAGAAAACTTGTAATTTACGAGAGACATAGGCAGAGGCATTATTAGTTTTAAGTATAAGAGGAATGCCCATGATGGCGAAACAAGTTAAGAGATGAGTAATAACAGAAATGAGAAAAGGTACCAATGGTATGATGAACATACTTTAATCATCCAAAAGAAGGGACACCTCGTGGATTAACCCCAGGATGGAAGGATGGAATGCTCAAAGGAGCACAGGAAGGACAAGCTCGAATAAGAGAACGAGCTTGTTTATAAGTTAAATGAAACCGTCGTTGAAGGCCAGAACTATTAGTGTGATGTAGAGTATATTTTTGTTCTGCAGCATGTAGGTGGCCTATTAAAAGGGAATCAATCTGAGTATTACCATGAACTAATGGTCCAGGAAGTTGAGAATGAGAACGAAGATGAGTGATGAATAAAGGAGCTCGACGTTGGCTCAAAGTAGAAGATAACAAGGAAAAGAATTTTTGAAGAGAAGAAGTAGCACAAAGAGGTAAAGTGGCCTGAGAAATATAAGAAGTAACATAAACGGCGTATTGAGAATCACTAACAATGTTACAACCAGTAGTAGGGAAATCAAGTAAGATCATCAGAACAGCAAGCAATTCTCTCTGTTGCACCGAGGGATAAGGATAAACTGTAACTCGAGATTGATGAACACTCCAATATCCAGCCTTACCATTGCTACTAGCATCAGTAAAAAAGGTAGGACCTTGAACAGGAAATACAGAAATTGGTGAGAAAGGCAACACAGAATGTTGCCTAAAAAAATGAAAAGATCGGAGACTTAGGAGATTGGGTAGAAAATTGTCCAACAAAAGAAGCGCAAGCAACTTGCCAAGAATCAGAAGTTGCAAGAAGATAAGTGATCTGACTATGAGTGAATTGAGAGATAATTAAGGAAGGATCTCCTCCCCAAAGTTGTCGACAGTGATGCCGTCCTTTGATGATCAGTTCAGCTAAACGATCGATATAAATAGCCAAGCGTTTAGATATTTTGATCCATTTTAGTGGTCGATTAGTTTGATGAATCATTCCTGTGGGAGAATGTAAAGTATGAAATAAACAAAAGGAAGGGCCTTTTGAAGTTGCTGTTCAACAAGCTGGAGTTCCTGTAAAACCAAAGGAGTTAAATGGCGTGAGTTGTCCAAGTGACTGTCTCCTTCTAGAATAGAAAAAAGATGTTATAACTGATATGTTGGTATTCCTAAAACAGGACGCATCCAATTAATGTCTCCTAGAAGCTTTTGAAAATCATTTAATGTTTTTAAATGATCACGTCGAATTTGAATTTTTTGGGGTCAAATATTTTGTGCCCCCAAGGTATAACCTAAATATTGAATAGGAAAATCCAGTTAAATTTTTTCTGTGGCAATATTAAGTGAGTAGAAAGAAAGCTGAGTTTGTAATGATATAAAAGCATCTTGCTGCTTTTCTCTGGTAGGTGCAGCAAGAAGAATGTCATCTATATAATGATATAAAAGAACAGAAGGATGACGCTTTCGAACAGGATCCAAGGCCCTATGGACAAATTCTTGACACAAGATAGGGCTGTTTAACACACCTTGAGGTAAAACTTTCCATTGATATCGAGGGCTATTAAGTATACCCTGAGAAAGCTTCTACTGATATTTTTGAATAGTTTGTCCATTATTATTTTTAGGAATAATAAAAGCAAACTTTTTACAATCTTGAGGTTATAATGGAATAGAGAAAAAACAATTTTTGAGATCTATGACCATTAATTTTTAACTTTGTGGAATAAGGGCAGGATTAGGAAGACCAGGCTGTAAACTTTCCCTAGGTTTAATGTAGACACTTATAGTTTTAAGACAAGACAAAGACGGGAATTCCATGCAGAAATACGTGGCTTTATATTCCTCTCGGCCATTTGTTTTTTGACTTACTCTTTTAGAGTCCTAAGTATTTCTTTAAATAATGGTCACTGTTTCACCTAAATAGGAGTGGTGGCTATGAGTTTAAAGGATTGTAGCCCATTCTGAACATCATATTTTTGGCAGCTGAGGAAATATGAGGAATGTTTAAAAAAGCAGCAAATTGTTGTGAAAGATCTTGTTCCCAAAAATTAATATTGATAGGAACAATATAAAAATAAAAAAAAAACACTTGACCTTGTTGACCTTTAGGACCGACACAGGTTAAAGGTTCTACATTTTGATAAATCACAGAAGCAGCACCCAAGCCAGTGAGTATAACTGAAACTTGTCTTTTTTCCCATTGTATAGGCCACTAATTTAAACAAATAATAGACATATTCACCCCCGTATCAATTAACCCCTTAAAAACTATTTCATTAATGTGCAATGAACATAAGGGCTTTTGATTAGAAACTAAAGTTTCCCAAAAAACAGTTTTTTCTGTGCTACCAAACCCTCCCTATTGAGAATACATTCCCCTGCCTCTAGGCATATAAATTGTGAGACTTGAACCATAATAAGAATTTTATTAGTAACATCATGTCCTTTTGGCAAAGGGCCACACACTCTAATAGCTAATTTATATACTCCTCTATTAGGAGACAAAGTATAAGGCTGAGTAATAGCTAAGTCAGCAGCGGCGCTCTGCTTAGTTGCCGCATAAGGCTGAGAAACTGGGGTAAGGTGTGGGATCCTTAAGGAGGACTTGAATTTATTCCTTGATGTTGTAGGTCATTGCTCACTGGGTATTGTAGTAGACTTGTATTGTAATTTTTGGGGCCCCAAGTCTGTGGGCCCCGGCTCCCATTTCCCAGGAGAGGAGACAGTAAATTTTCACTTTTATCAGTTTTGGAACGACATTTATTTGTCCAATGTCGACCTTTTATCACAACATTTGTACACCTCTGAAGGCAGCTTTTTGCCTTGAGGAATAAAAGTATTCAATTTTTATGACATTCTTTTTTGAAACGTCTAGGTTTACCACACTGCAAGCAAACACCTTGTTTGTTATTTCCTTTTAAGGCTTTAGACAAAGCTCCAGCAAATAATTGAGCATTATAAATAGCCCCTCCAACATTAACACAAGTTTTAATATATTTATCTAAATTGGCCCCATTGGCCTTTAATGATTTTAACAATTTTTAACAGTCAGCATAAGCATTTTTAAAAGACAATGTTTGTAACAAAATTTTTGAAGCAAGGCCAGCACCCACAATTTTGAAGACAACATCCTGAAGACGGGCTACGAAATCTGGACATGATTCATTTGTGCCCTGTAAAATCTTCACAGAGGAAAGGGAAGATTTTCCTGTTATCTCTACCTTATTTTAGGCCCTTAAAAACAAAGTCTTGATTTGAGTAAGGGCAACATCATCTAGACCAGCCTGAACATTAAGAGTAGCATATTGGCCCGTGCCTGTGAGTTGTTCCTCAGTGGCTCCTGGGGGATCACACATAACATTTTTTCTAGCCTGTACATGCACCTTGTTCATTTACCAGCTGTGCAATTGTAACCACTGAGAACGATCAAGAAAAGCCTTCCCCAAAGTCTTCCAGTCTATAGGAATCATCAAATTTTCTGATGAAAAAACATCAAGAAGACCAAGGATAAAAGGAGATTGAGGTCCATAGTTAGAAATGGCAGCTTTCACTTCTTTTAAAAATTTAATTTGTAAGGGATTAAATTGGACATTATTGCCACCATTTAAAAACTGAGCATTAGGAGCAAAAGAAGCACAAATAATTGGAAACAGATCCAGCTCCTTAAAATTTTTTTTTAATTAAAAGTATATATAATATATAATAATACTCATATCCCCAAATATAAAGAATTCCAACATATTAATAGGAAAAGGCAAATAACCCAACCAAAAGTAGCAGAACAAAGAAATGACAATAAACCTATATGTCTAACATCATTACTCACTAGGAAATATGTATATTAATACCAAATTGAGAATCATTACATACACAATACAATGGTTAAAATTTAAAAACACAGAAAATATCAAGAGGTAGTTAATGTGTTAAGCAACTCGAATACTCAACTTCTATTTGGAGTGTAAATTGGTGGAACCTATGCACCCCTATAACATAACAATTTCCTAGAAAAATTGTGTGCACATTGTTGGGGTTATTAATACTATAGTAATATTAATAGTTAATATTAATGTGCTTATTTATTGACTATTGAAATACTCATAATATTTTAACAAACAATAAGATATACATATACACTGGTTTTGACATATTAAACAGGTGTTTAGTATAAATTTAAAGTATGTCTGATGTGAACAGGGCTTCAACTTTGCCAAACAAAGGTAAAGATAAGGAAGCCGGGGGGTTGGAGGCTCTGGAAAATCCTCTTTTAACAGGGCAGAAGGAAAAGAAACAGGGAAAGCTCACAAAGGTGAATTAGAAGAATATATCTGTAATATTTGTTGAAGCATTTCCATAATACACTGCATGTCAGAATTTCCCTTAGAAGAAGGAAGAGCTGGCTTTTTCTCTTCTCCCCCTTTTTGCTACCCACCCCCATCCTGTGTTATCCTGGCACAAATGGGCTCCATTTCAGATTTATTTATTTATTTTTTTTCCAAATCCTCAGATACCTTTCCTCCTGTGGCTACATTACCACACTCTGAATCAGTCTCAAGTAACTCTAATGTCTGAGTGATAGAGTCACACAAGGTCCACAATTTTAGAGGCATAATATCCCCTAACTGGAGAGCTCTAAGCAGAGCTTTTACTACCTGTAACCATTTTCTCCGATTCAGCTGCACTTTAGTCTGATACTGAAACCAGTAACAATGTTGTTCAACATGGGCAAACAATCGCTTCAAAGTCTTTTTCTTTCACTTCTACTCCCATAGACAGCAACAGTCCTTGAAACAGCCATAAATATTCTGAGGCCAGAGAGATGGAATTCCCATAATAAAAGCTTAAGAAGGTTCCCCTTAACAATATCCGGGCCTTACCCGCCCCTAGGGGGTTCCCCTTCTTGTTCTCCCCTACTCACCCGTGCTGACCCTGCTCGCTGCGCCACTTGTTGGGGTCCGTGCCGGGGGTGGTGGAGAATGAAAGAACACACAAAAAACAAAGACACACAGAGAACATGGCGGCCGCGCTCAGAGCCTCCGCCTCACTTTATTTATACTCCATAAACCCCACGTCAGCAGAAAGAATGCAATGCAAAACAAACTTTCTTTTCCCAGATGTAACCTTCTACTCAGTTCTTTGTTTCTATGCTCTTCCTTATCTGCCCGCTTTCTTGGCGCCTACGGGAGTTCATTAAAAGTTCAATTGGAGATACTGTCCTTGAGCCCTATCTATTCTCAGCATACTGTTTTCAAAGGCCCCTGCATTAAACCACCAAAGATCAAAAGACACAAAGAAGGCCATTACATAATGCTAAAGGGATCGATTCAACAGGAAGAGCTAACTATCCTAAATATATATGCACCCAACACAGGAGCACCCAGATTCATAAAGCAAGTCCTTAGAGACTTACAAAGAGACTAAGACTCCCCTACAATAATAATGGGAAACTATAACACCTCTCTGTCAACATTAGACAGATCAACAAGACAGAAAGTTAACAAGGATATCCAGGAATTGAACTCAACTCTGCACCAAGCGGACCTAATAGACATCTACAGAACTCTCCACCCCAAAGCAAGAGAATATACATTCTTCTCAGCACCACATCACACTTATTCCAAAATTGACCACATAGTTGGAAGTAAAGCACTCCTCAACAAATGGAAAAGAACAGAAATTATAACAAATGTTCTCTCAGACCACAATGCAATCAAACTAGAAAGAAGGACTAAGAAATTCAATCAAAACCGCTCAACTACATGGAAACTGAACAACCTGCTTCTGAATGACTACTGGGTACATAACAAAATGAAGGCAGAAATAAAGATGTTCTTTGAAACCAATGACAACAAAGGTACAACATACCAGAATCTCTGGGACACATTTAAAGCAGTGTGTAGAGGGAAATTTATAGCACTAAATGCCCAGAAGAGAAAGCAGGAAAGCTCTAAAACTGACACCCTAACATCACAATTAAAAGAACTAGAGAAGCAAGAGCAAACACATTCAAAAGCTAGTAGAAGGCAAGAAATAACTAAGATCAGAGCAGAACTGAAGGAGAAAGAGACACAAAAAAACCCTCCAAAAATCAATGAATTCAGGAGCTGGTTCTTTGAAAAGATCAACAAAATTGATAGACTGCTTGCAAGAATAATGAAGAAAAAAAGAGAGAAGAATCAAATAGATGCAATAAAAAATGATAAAGGGAATATCCCCACTAACCCCACAGAAATACAATCTACCATCAGAGAATACTATAAACACCTCTACGGAAATAAACTAGAAAACCTAGAAGAAAAGGATTTTTCCCTGGACACTTACATTCTCCCAAGACTAAACCAGGAAGAAGTTGAATCTCTGAATAGACCAATAGCAGGCTCTGAAATTGAGGCAATAATCAGTAGCCTACCAACCAAAAAAAGTCCAGGACCAGACGGATTCACAGCCAAATTCTAGGAGAGGTACAAGGAGGAGTTGGTACCATTCCTTCTGAAACTATTCCAATCAATAGAAAAAGATGGAATCCTCCCTAACTCATTTGATGAGGCCAACATCATTCTGATACCAAAGCTTGACAGCAGTAGAAGAGAATTTTAGACCAATATCCCTGATGAACATCGATGCAAAAATCCTGAATAAAATACTGGCAAACCGAATCCAGAAGCATATCAAAAAGCTTATCCACCATGATCAAGTGGGCTTCATCCCTGGGATGCAAGGCTAGTTCAACATATGGATATCAATAAATGTAATCCAGCATATAAACAGAACCAAAGACAAAAACCACATGATTATCTCAATAGATGCAGAAAAGGCCTTTGACAAAATTCAACAGCCCTTCATGCTAAAAACTCTCAATAAATTCGTTATTTATGGGACGTATGCCAAAATAATAAGAGCTATTTATGACAAACCCACAGCCAATATCATACTGAATGGGCAAAAACTGGAAGCATTCCCTTTGAAAACTGGCACAAGGCAGGGATACCCTCTCTCACCACTCCTATTCAATATAGTGTTGGAAGTTCTGGCTAGGGCAATCAGGCAAGAGAAAGAAATCAAGGGTATTCAGTTAGGAAAAGAAGAAGTCAAATTGTCCCTCTTTGCAGATGACATGATTGTATATTTAGAAAACCCCACTGTCTCAGCCCAAAATCTCCTTAAGCTGATAAGCAACTTCAGCAAAGTCTCAGGATACAAAATCGATGTGCAAAAATCACAAGCATTCCTATACACCAGTAGCAGACAAACAGAGAGCCAAATCATGAAAGAACTCCCATTCACAATAGCTTCAAAGAGAATAAAATACCTAGGAATCCAACTTACAAGGGAGGTAAAGGACCTCTTCAAGGAGAACTACAAACCACTGCTCAGTGAAATACAAGAGGACATAAACAAATGGAAGAACATACCATGCTCATGGATAGGAAGAATCAGTATTGTGAAAATGGCCATATTGCCCAAGGTAATTTATGGATTCAATGTCATCCCCATTAAGCTACCAATGACTTTCTTCACAGAATTGGAAAAAACTACTTTAAAGTTCATATGGAATGAAAATAGACCCCGCATTGCCAAGAAAATCCTAAGCCAATAGAACAAAGCTGGAGGCATCACGCTACCTGACTTCAAACTATACTACAAGGCTACAGTAACCAAAACAGCATGGTACTGGTACCAAAACAGAGATATAGACCAGTGGAACAGAACAGAGCCCTCAGAAATAATACCACAGATCTACAGCCATCTGATCTTCGACAAACCTGACAAAAACAAGAAATTGGGAAAGGATTCCCCATTTAATAAATGGTGCTGGGAAAATTGACTAGCCATAAGTAGAAAGCTGAAACTGGATCCTTTCCTTACTCCTTATGAGAAAATTAATTCAATATGGATTAGAGACTTAAATGTTAGACTGAAAACCATAAAAACCCTAGAAGAAAACCTAGGTAATACCATTCAGGACAGTCATGGGCAAGGACTTCATGTCTCAAACACCAAAAGCAACGGTAACAAAAGCCAAAATTGACAAATGAGATCTAATTAAACTAAAGAGCTTCTGCACAGCAAAAGAAACTACCATCAGAGTGAACAGGCAACCTACAGAATGGGAGAAAATTTTTGCAATCTACTCATCTGACAAAGGGCTAATATAGAGAACCTACAAAGAACTCCATCAAGTTTACAAGAAAAAAACAAACAACCCCATCAAAAACTGGGCAAAGGATATGAACAGACACTTCTCAAAAGAAGACATTCATACAGCCAACAGACACATGAAAAAATGCTCATCATCACTGGCCATCAGAGAAATGCAAATCAAAACCACAATGAGATATCATCTCACACCAGTTAGAATGGCAGTCATTAAAAAGTCAGGAAACAACAGGTGCTGGAGAGGATGTGGAGAAATAGGAACACTTTTACACTGTTGGTGGGACTGTAAAGTAGTTCAACCACTGTGGAAAACAGTGTGGTGATTCCTCAAGGATCTAGAACTAGAAATACCATTTGACCCAGCCATCCCATTACTGGGGATATACCCAAAGGATTATAAATCATGCTGCTATAAAGACACATGCACACATATGTTTATTGTGGCACTATTCACAATAGCAAAGACTTGGAATCAACCCAAATGTCCATCAGTGACAGACTGGATTAAGAAAATGTGGCACATATACACCATGGAATACTATGCAGCCATAAAAAAGGATGAGTTCATATCCTTTGTAGGGACATAGATACAACTGGAAACCATCATTCTTAGCAAACTATCGCAAGAACAGAAAACCAAATACCGCATGTTCTCACTCACAGGTGGTAATTGAACAATGAGATCACTTGGACACAGGAAGGGGATCATCACACACTGGTTCCTATTGTGGGGAAGGTGGGGGAGGGATAACATTAGGAGATATACCTAATGTAAATGACGAGTTAATGGGTGCAGCACACCAACATGGCACATGTATACATATGTAAGAAACCTGCATGTTGTGCACATGTACCCTAGAACTTAAAGTATAATAAAGAAAAAAAAAAAAAACCTGCATGTTCTCACTCATAACTGGGAGTTGAACAATGAGAACACATGGACACAGGGAGAGGACCATCAAACACTGGGTCTTGTCGGGTGTGTGGGAGAAGTGGAGGGAGAGCATTGGTACAAATTTTTAATGCATACAGAGCTTAAAACCTAGATGACACATTGATAGGTTCAGCAAACCACTATAGCACATATTTACCTATGTAACAAACCTGCATGTTCTGCACATGTATCGCAGTACTTAAAAAAATTCATTGACGCATACAGGCTATCAGTATTGAACCATGAAGAAATACTTAACTTGAACAGACCATTAACAAGTTATAAGATGGAAGCCATTCTATAAAGTCCCTTAGCAAACAAATCTGGTTATCCTATGGCTTCACTGCTGAATTTAATTGTACCAAGCATTTAAGGAAGAACTAGTAGTAATCATGCTGAAAATGTTCTGAAAAAATAGGAATACTTTCACCCTCAGTCTAAAAGGCCAGTGTAACCCCAATACCAAAAGTAGACAATGACTTATCTAGAAGACACAACAGGCCAATATCATTGATGAATACTGATGCAGAAATCTTCACCAAGATACTAGTGAAATGAATTCAGCAATATATTAAAGTGATCAGTTATTATGACCCAGTGGGATTTATCCCATTGATGAAAGGATGGTTCAACATATGGAAAACAGTCAATATCATACATCATGTCACAGAATGAAGAAGAAAAAGTTATATAATCCTTTAAAATGAGTCTGAAAAAGCATTTGTTAAAATTCAAAATATCTTCATGTTTAAAAAACTTTCACAAATGTATATATGGAAAAAAACATACATCAGGATAATTAAAACTATATATGACAACCCACAGCTAGTATCATACTTAATGGGAAAAAACTGAAAGTCTTGCTAGAACAATCAGACAACAGAAAGGCATAAATGGCTTCCACAATGGAAAAGAAGAAGTCAAAGTATCCTTGTTTGCGGAAGATATAGCCTTATATTTGAAAAAACCTAAAGACCCCACAAGAAAACTATTAGAACTGAAACAATTTCAGTAAAGTTGCAGGATACAAAATCAACATAAAAAATTAGTAGCATTTCTATATGCCAATAGTGAACAAAGTGAGAAAGAAACAAAAAGTAATCTAATTTAGACTCACCTAAAATTAAATACCTAGGAATTAACTTAATCAAATAAGTGAAAGATCTCTATAATAAAAACTATTAAAAAACTGATGAAAATAATTTAAAAGGACACTCAAAGATGGAAATATATTTTATCTTTATGTTTTGGAATAATATTGTTAAAATGTCCATCTACCGAAAGCAATCTACAGATGCAATGCAATCCCTATGAAAATATCAATGACATTCTTCAGGGAAATATAATAGCAGAAACAATCCTGAAGCTTCCATGGAATCACAAAAGTCCCAGAATGGTCAAAGCTATCCTGAGCACACACACACAAAAAAAACAAAACTGGAGGAATCTCATTACCTGATTTCAAACTAGACTACAGAGCTCCAGTAACCAAAACAACATGGAACTGGCATATAAATAGGTACACAGAATAATGGAACAGAAAAGAACCCAGAAACAAATCCATACACCTATAGTTAACTCATTTTCAAGAAAGTTGCCAAGAACATACATTGCAAAAAGACAGTCTCGCCATAAATGATGCTGGGAAAACTGAATATCTATGTGCAGAAGAATTAAAATAGACCCCTATCTCTTGACATATGTGAAAATGAAGCAAAATATTATTAGACCTGATAGTTGGTATATCAAATATCAAAATATTATTAGACCTGATATTTGATAGCATGACAGTGTGACTATAGTCAATAATTATGTAATTGTCCATTTAAAAATAACTAAAGGAGTACAATTGGGTTTTTTGCAACACAGAGGATAAGTATTTGAGGTGATGAATACCTCATTTAGCAGGAAGTGATTATTACTTATTTCATGCCTGTATCAAAGCATCCTATGTACCATATAAATATATACACCAATATTTATCCACACAACTTAAAAATTTAGAAAGAAGAAATAACATTATAAACATTTCCAAATCTGGGAAAATATATATGTAACTGAACAATCTCCTATTATGTTCAATCCAAACAAGACTACACCAATCATGTTACAATCATGCTATCAAAAATCAAATGCGAGAGTGAATCATGAAAGGAGGAATAGTTACAAAAATCACACAGAAAGAAATGTTAATATGCTGATTTCTGCACAGAAACCTTACAAGTCAGTAGAGTTGGATGATAGATTCATGATACTGAAAGAAAACCCTGCCAACCAGGAATGATTTACCCCAAACTGCTGTTCTCCACAAGTGAAGAAGAGATAAAGACTTTCTGAGACCAGACATGGTGGCTCATACCTATAATAACAGCACTTTAGGAAGCTGAGGTGGGTGAATTGCTTGAGTGCAGAAATTCAAGCCCAGCCTTGGCAACATAACAAAACCCCTTCTTGACAAAAGGAAAACATGGAAAAATGTACTGCACATGGTGGAGCATGCTTGTAGTCCCAGCTATTCAGGATGCTGAGGTGGGAAGATCACCTGAGCCTGGGAGGTTAATGATGCAGTAAGCTGTGATTGCACCACTACACTCCAGCCTGGATGACAGAGGGAGACCTTGTCAAAAAAAAAATATATATATATCTGAGACAAATGCCTAGTTAGGTCATTCCCACTATACCTGCCTTGTAGGAAATGCTAAAGGGAGTTCTTCAGGCTGAAAGAAACTACTGAGAAACTTTAAAGCATGAAAATGTAAAACTCATGAGTAAAAGTAAGTATATAATCAAATTCAGAATACTCTAATACTGCAATGGTCTGTGTAAATCACTTATATGTTTAGTATGAAGGTTAAAAAGACACAATTATTAGAAAAATAATAGCTACAGTTATTTGTAAGAGATCCACAATATAGATACAAATTGTAACATCAAAAAGAAAACGTGAGAGTAAAAGTGTAGTTTTGTATGCTAGTCAATTCAGTTGCCATTAGCTGAAAATGATCTGTCATAGTTATAAATTAGTTTACATTTGCCTCATTGTAACTGCAAAGCAAGATCTATTGTAAGTACAAAAAGAGAGAAATTAAGGAATGAAAGCACTACTGCAGAAAATTATCTAATCACAAAGGAAAACAAGAGTACAGAAACAAAATAGCAAAAGATTTACAAAACAACCAGAAAATATTTAATAAAATGGTAGTAATACATCCTTATTATCAATAATTAACTTGAGTTTAAACGGATTAAATTCCTCAATCAAAAGATACACAGTGGCTTAATGGATTAAAGAAGAAAATAAGAATGCTGCCTACAACAAACTTTCTTCATCTTTAAGGATACACATGTACTGAAAGTGAAGGGATGGAAAAAGACTCCATGCAAATGAAAACAAAAAGAGATCAAAGATATATATATACTCACATCAAATAAAATAGACTTTAAGTAAAAAAGATTAAAAAGATGCAAAATACATCATTATATAATGACATAATTCATATAATTCATAAAGAAAATATAAAAATTATAAATATGTATGCTCACAACATCAGAGAACCAAAATATGTAAAGCTGACATTAGTAGATCTAAAGGATGAAACAGGCTGCAATAAAATAATAGTAGGGGGATTCAATACCCCACTTTAAGAGATGGACAGATAGTAGCCAAGTGGAGTGGCTCACGCCTGTAATCCCAGCACTTTGAGAGGCCGGTGTGGGCAGATCAACTGAAGTCAGGAGTTCTAGACCAGCCTGGCCAACATGTAAAAACCCCATTTCTCCCAAAAATACACACACACACACACACACACACACACACACACACACACACACACACACAATTAGCTAGGCATGGTGGCACACGCCTGTAGTCCCAGCTACTCAGGAGTCTGAAGCGCAAGAATTGCTTGAACCTGGGAGGCAGAGGTTGCAGTGAGCCAAGATCATGTCACTGCACTCCAGCTTAGGTGACAGAGTGAGACTCTGTCTCAAAAAACAAAACAAAACAAAACAAAGAAAGAAAAAGAAACAAAATAGATGGAGAAACCAAACAGAAAAATCAATACGTAGTCAGCACGCTTGAACTACTCTTTAGACCAAATGAATCTAACAGATATATGCAGAAAATTCTATCCAGTTGAAGAATAAAACACATTATTTTCAAATACACCTAAAACATTCTCCAGGATAAATTATATAGTAGTCCACAAAATAAGTCTTTTTTTTTTTTTTCTTTTTTTCTTTCTTTTTTATTTTATTTTATTTTTCTGAGATGGAGTCTGGCTCTGTCACCCAGGCTGGAGTGCAGTGGCATGATCAAGGCTCAGTGCAAGCTCTGCCTCCCGGGTTCACGCCATTCTCCTACCTCAGCCTCCGGAGTAGCTGGGACTACAGGCGCCCGCCACCACGCCTGGCTAATGTTTTGTATTTTTAGTAGAGATGGGGTTTCACTGTGTTAGCCAGGATGGTCTCCATCTCCTGACCTCATGATCCGCCCACCTCGGCCTCCCAAAGTGCTGGCATTACAGGTGTGAGCCAACGCGCCCGGCAACGTGCTTCTGAACAACCGATGTATCAAGGTAGAAATTAAAAAAGAAACGTAAAAATATCTTGAGACGGCTGGGCGCGGTCGCTCACGCCTGTAATCCCAGCACTTTGGGAGGCCAAGGCGGGCGGATCACGAGGTCAGAAGATCGAGACCATCCTGGCTAACACGGTGAAACACACGAAACACAGTGAAGACAAAGAAAACTTACAGGGCCATATACCAAAACTTTCGAAAGGTTGCAAAAGGTGTTCTAAGAGAATTTATAGCAATAAATTTCTGCAATAAAAGATAGCTTAAATAAACCAGCTAACATTACATGTTTTAAGGAACTAGAAACAGAAGAAAAAAACTACTCTCAAAGTTAGTAGAAGGAAGGAAATAAAGAATATAGCAGAGTGCTCACTTCAGCAGCACATATACTAAAATTGAAAAGATACAGAGGACTTTAGCATGACCCCTGTGCAAGGATGACATGCAAATTTTTGAAGTGTTCCATATTTTATAAAGAGAACAGAGCAGAAATAAATTAGAGGCTGGAAAAAAATAAAAAAGATGAATGAAATTAAGAGTTTGTTTTTTGAAAAGATAAACAAAATCAACAAACATTTAGCTAGACTAAGAAAAAATGAGAGAAGACTCAAATAAAATTAGAAAAGAAAGAGGAGACATTACAATGGATCCCACAGCAATACAAAGAATCATAAGAGAATGTTATGAATAATTTTACATCAACAAATTGAATAACCTAGAAGAAATGTGTAAATTCCTAGAAACATACAGCCTGCCAAGACTGAATCATGAAGAAAAAGAAAACCCAAATAGAGCAATAATGAGTAAGGGGATTGAATTGATTGTAGTTTCCCATTAATATAACTACCTTATATGAGGGTTTGGAGGTAAGGGTATAAGGGTATAAGCTTGGAGGTGAATGTAAAGATGATGGAATGGATGGAATAATTACATATGCATATAATCTCTGAGAGTGGCTCTTTCCCAGTTGAAGGGTTCTGCCATCCCACACTATCATCAAAATTTGAAACTCTCATCTTATATGGCAGAAATGTCATAAGTTTTGAAGAAAATAAAATGGGAGTGATTTGTTTTCTAGTGCTTTACTCTCTGGTGCTCTCCTTTTCTTAAGCTAAGGACTAAAAACAAGTTTGAACAAGAAGTCCCATTTCCTCTAGTAATAACTGTGAGAGGAATCTTTATTGAGCTTCGCCTCACAGATTCCTGCCTACCATGATTTGTTACATGGAGTGCAATACACTTTCCCATGCTTCAGAAAAGGCCTGCTGTTTATCTAAAAAGTAAAACATGAGGTGTTGGCTAACAGGGCAGCGGGGTTCTTGTGTTTGGGACTGGGTGAAGCCCTAGTAGAGGATGCTAAATAGAATGTCTTTGTGAGTGTCTAATAAGAACATGATTACATCTCACAGGATGCTAATATATGCAGGTTTCGGCTCCTAATAATCTGTCACAATAACCAAAGCAATAGGAATGCAAATATAATAGCAAATACCAACCAGTGTTGTAGTAGGACCCTGATCAAAATCTGACTCTTTGACTCTGTATAAGTGAATACAGAGCTTCGCTGGAGCTCAGGGGAGAAGGAAGAAAATCCTGAGTTGTTTTAAACCAGAAATGACTGAGAAAACACTAAAATCAATTTATTGAACTGAAGTTGATTTTATTAAGTTTTTAGTCCATGGCTGATATGAGTACTTTAAGTTGAGTTGCATAAAAATACAAATGCTTTCTACTGAGGAATTTAAGGTTTAACCTTTCAGAAATTTATTGTTTAAGAAAATGTTCTAATTAACAGTATTGCTTTTGTTGCCAATCCTGTGTGCTGTCACACATATTTTTCCCTTTGTGCTAACTTAGCACGGTTATCATCCACTCATATTTTAGATAGACACTTTACATAGATTCTGGTTAAGGTCCCCAGATTAACTCCTACGAGCACCCAGTTGTACAAAGAAAATATAACTTTTTCATTTTCTGTGAAGTGGCCACATTTTATTTTAGAGTCCTAGTTTTCCTCTGGGGAAGATAAAGTGGGGAGAGTAACTGTGAATAATGGCTTCTCATCCTTTTCTCAGAAGTGCTCCTTAATGTTTCACTGGTCAATTCAAAGTTAAATTCCCTAGTTATAATCTGTTTTCCCCTTACTCTCTTCCAGAATTTTGTCTCAATATATGAGAAGGCTTATTATTATTTAAGGTTCTCAACATTTTTATGCATTTATTTAAATTGACAGATTAATTTTTATGTATTTACTATGTGCAGCATGACATTTTAAGTATATATGTATATATACTGTAAAATGGTTAAATCCAGACAATCAACAAATGCCAAAGTTTTTATGGTGAGATACCTTAACATCCAATTCTTGTGTGTTTTTTAAAAATACAATATATCATCACCACTATAATGACCACGTTGCACAGTAGATCTCTTGAACTTATTTCTTTTATGTAACTATAGCTGCGCATTCTTTGACCACCATCTCTCAAATTCCCACTGCCCGCTAAATACCCCTGCCTTTGGGAACCACCATTCTACTCTCAACTTTTTAAGATTCCACATATGAATAAGATCATGTAGTATTTTTCCTTCTGTATTTGGCTTAGTTGATTTAAAATAATGCCTTCCAGTTCATCCACATTGTCGCAAATATCAGGATTGCCATCTTCTTCATGGATGCATAGTATTCTATTGTGTTGTTTTAAAATTTGTGTTTCAGATTGTTCACTGTTGGAATATAGAAATGCTACTGATTTTTGTAAATTTTTTTGGTACCCTCTAACTTCACTGAAATTATCAGTCCTAATAGTTTTTTATTGAGTCTTCAGGTTTTTTTCAAATATAAGATTATATCTTTTGCAAATAAGGAAAATATGACTCCTTTCCTTTCAATTTGGATAACTTTCATTTCATTCTCTTGTCTGATTTTCCAGCTTGAACTTTCAATACTGTGTTGAATAACAGTGGTGCAAGTGAGCATCCTTGTCGTGTTCCAGATCTTAGAGGAAAGGCTTTCAGTTTTTCCCCATTCAGGATAATACTAACTGTGGGTCTGTCATATATGCCTTTTATTATGTTGAAGTATATTCCTTCTATACCAAGTTTTTTAAAGGGTTTTTATTATAAAAGGGCATTTGATTTTATCATATGGTTTTTCAGCATCAATTAAAATGATCATATGGTTTTATCCTTCATTTGACATGATGTTTTACATTGATTTACATATGTTGAACCATTCTGACATCCTGTGAATAAATCCCTCTTGCTGGTGATAATCTAACTAATGTATTTTTGAATTCCACTTGCTCATATTTTGTTGAAGATTTTTACATCAGTATCATCAGTATTCATCAGTGATATTGGCCTGTAATTTCCTTTATTCCATGTGTCTTTGGTTTTTGTATCAGGATAACATTGGCTTATAGTTTGGAAGTATTCTCTCCTTCTCTATTTCTTGGAATGGTTTGATTAGAATTGGTATTAGTTCTTCTTATAATGTTTGGTAGATTTCAGCAGGTAAGTCATTTAGTCCTGGGCTTCTCTTTACTCAAAAACTTATTATTATGGCTTCGATCTTGTTACTTGTTATAGGTCTTTTCAGGTTTTGGATTTCTTTCTTGTTCAATCTAGGTAGGTTGTATGTGTATAGAAATTTGTCAATTTCTTCTGGGTTTTCAAATTTATTGGCTTATAGTTACTCATAGTAGCCACTAATGGTTTTTGAATTTCTGCAGTATCTGCTGTAATGTCTCCTTTTTCATTTCTGATTTTATTTACTTGGATCTTCTTTTTTTCTTTGTTAATCTATCTAAATATTTTTCAATTTTGTTTAGCTTTTTTAAAAAACAAACTTTTTGTTTCATTGATGTTTTGTATTTTTTCATTTAATTTTATTTCTGCTCTGATATTTATTACTTCTTTTCTTCTACTAACTTCGCATTTTCTAGTTCTTTAAGATGCATCACTAAATTGCTACTTTGAAGTTTTTCTTTTTTTGATGTTGCCACTTACAGCTATAAATTTTCATCTTAGTCCAGCTTTTGCTATATCCCATATATTTTGGTATGTTTTGTTTCCATTATCATTTCCTTTAATAATTTTTTTTCATTTTTTTCTAAATTCCCCCATTGATGCCCCAGTAATTCAGGAGCATATTGTTTAATTTTTATGGATTTTCATAGTTTTCAAAGTTGTTCTTGTTATTAATTTCTAGTTTTATTCTGTTGTGGTCAGAGAATATGCTTAATATTATTTCAATTTTTTAAATGTTTTAAGACTTGTTTTATAACCTAACACATGGTCTATCCTTAAGAATGATTAATGTGTTGAGACAAAGAATGTGTATTTTTTAGCCATTGCATGAAATATCTGTAAATAATTATTAGATCCATGTGTTCTATAGTTCAAATGAAGTCTGATATTTCTTTGTACATTTTTTGTCTGAAAGATCTGTCCAGTGCTGAAAGTGAGGCATTAAAGTCTCTAGCTATTATTGTATTATTGTATTGGACTCTATATTTCTCTTTAGCTCTAATTACATTTTGCTCGATTTTCACATATCTGGGTGCTTCAGTGTTGGGTGTGTTACCAGCGGTGGGTCTGCAACTGGCGGCATTTCCACAGCAATTCCAGCCCTTGTCTTCTTAGAAAAAAGAATTCAACTGAGAGATGGAGGCAAATTTTAAAGCAGAGGCAGGGTTTTGTTCAAAGAAGCAAAGTACATTTGGAAGATGGCCAAGAGGGGGAGTTCAGAGATCAAGTGCCATGCTCAGTCTGTGGCTTGGGATTTTTATATCCTGTCTTGGTTCCAGGTTTTCTTTTATCTTCCCTTGATTTATCCCTCCTGTGGGCTGAGATATTTCTTTGATGCATGCACAGTGATGTGCCATCACTTTCGAGGGGCCACATGTGCAGTGTGTTTACTGAGATTGTGCCCATGCTCACTTGGGGCATTTCTTTTACTGATTGAGTGCCCCCAGAGGAAGGCCATATACCAGTCAAACTCTGTCATTTTGCCCCCTACTGTGCATATTTAAGACCTTATCAAGGAATTGTGGTTTGCTGGCTCCAGATATCTCCTATCCTTTGGGAACTTCTCTACCTCTTAGTGCCAGTTGTGGCCACTTATCATTTCAGAGAAACAGTTTTATGATTGCCTAACCATCATCTGACGAGTGCCTACATTTCTGGGGCCCTCACTTATTATCCCAGAGGAAGAAGTTGTATAATCACCTGATTATCACCCAATGAGTGCCTGCCATTTTGGCAGGGCCCTCTCTCGCTCCGCTCATATCTGTATAACTACCTACTCTAATATTCTGCCTTCAAAAGTCTGAGACCCAATTCTTTGGGATAATGGGTGAAGGCCAGTCTTGTGTAACTGCTTCTTGCTGACAGAGGGGCAGTGTTTGGCTTATGGGTCTCAGACTCTTGCTAGCTGTCAGGGAAGGGTGGCTCCGTAGGCCAGCAACAGTGGTGCCCAACCAGGTTCAAGGAACACAGGTAGGGTTTTGCCTCTGTCATATTATGCTGATGGACAATCCAGTGGTCCCCTATAGAAGGCTGACTCATGAGTATTGAGAGGACAATATCCTTTAATTATCCTTCACTGATGATCTTCTGGAGCTTGACAGCTTGAATGCAAGAGGAGAAAAATTGGGTTATTACATTGAGAAGATATGGACCAAAAATAATAAAATAAAAAGATGGCCTAAAAAGGGAAAAGTCCAGAAAAACCATTTCAGGTTCCTTCTTAATTTCTCATAAATTGTTCTCATAAATGGGAGGCTTGATTTTTGAGTTGTCTGTTGCTGTCTTGCATTTTTCCTAATTGATTTACCCAGAAACAACATTTTTCATCTAGGGTTAAACAAATTCTTCCCTGTCCTGCCATTAACATATCTAGCTCTCGGCATTTCTGGAGGACTATGGCTGTGAAAGAGTCAATTTTTTCTTGCATGGTTGCTAAGGTTTTAGCCATGGCATCAATACTGTCAGTTATTTCTATTGAGAGTTGGCTATAGGTTAAGGAGGCATGTGTGATTCCAGCAATTTCTGTTCCTGTACTGGCTGTGATGTCGAGTCCCACAAGAAGGGGTATCAATTGGATAGCCTCCTCAACCTGGGCAAGATGGAATGCCCATAGATTGGTATTGGAAAGGAGTGATTTCCAGGAGATATGAAGATGTCCAGGGATACATATAGCATATAGTACAAGTTCCAGTTCATTCAGTGGGGAGGCATTGGTAAACTGAATGACCACCAATATGAAAGACTTCTCAGGTTTTAAGACAAATAGAGATGTCAAAACCAAATAAGGGGTGTAAAAATAGGTATAGAAAATCCTGAGGCTGCTGACATACTCAGATCGCTGGTGGATATGGTCATGCCCACCAAGATTTGGGTGCATGAGGTGTGGCTCTGATTAGCTCCCTTGTTTCTATTCTCCCCAAAAAAGAGAATTTTGAGTTTGTTCCAATAGAACCCATTCTTCTGTAGCACTGATATTGGCGATTTGCATACATGGGTGTAATCAGTAGGCTGGAACCACGAATTTTGAGTACTCAATGTGTTTGGGCATTCCTGGCAAAACTGAGTGGATTTCTCTTGCAGTGTCCATTGAGGAAAGGTAATACTTGGAGGTTTGTGAAATACTGGTTGATGTTGGACCTGGCTGTGGGGATATGTTTGGTAGATCTGTTGGCTAGAGTCTGTGGTGATAGTGACATTATAGACTTTACTGGGAAGAGCACTTACATCCATTCCATTTTCCTTTTTGATTATAACGCAAATAGGGGCTGTCCCCACTAACACGATATTAGTAAAGAGGGGCTCAAAAATGGGAGACTTCTCACAGTTACCAGGGAAATCTTGCTTTACTTTTGTAAGAAGCCTATTTGAAGACCTGATTATTCCTTTTAGATTATGATGCCATTGATAGAAAATGTGTAATTCTGCCTCTATGCTCATCCAATCTCTGGGCGACATAGGATAAGTTATCTTTGGTGTTTTAGCAGAAGAACTAGTGCATAACCAGCAGTTGTTGGAGTAAGGAAATTCTGTGCTTTGAAGCAACTGTTGTGCTTTTTCCAATTAAGAAAAATCAAGATGGTAGTGTGCTGCTACATGAGAATGAGCAGGAGTGGGTCCATTGTGCCATAATGAGATTGTGAAGAAGAGAAATTAGTAACAAATCAAGTTTTAAAGGGAATTTCCTGAAAGTAAGTTAAGGTGAAGAAACATTAGCAACAAAGTAGTTTCTGTTGGGACTTTGGGGGCATACAGGTTCGGGCTAAAATAAGGTGAATAAGTAATGCTATTGCAAACAGTATTCCTAATATTGGAATTTCATTACTTTGAGGTGAAAGGATCTGCAGAGGCATTGGTTATCTTTCCGTCTAAAGAGGAATTTCAGATCCTTCAATGGTTCACAGTGTATTCTGGAGCTGAAGTTGTTGGATTCAGTTCCAGTGCTTTAGGGCCTCTCCAATACTTCACTTAGGTGTAGTGCATCCAGCTGCTAATCTCTGGTGCTTTAATGGCCGTGAGGGTAGAAATAGACAATGCAACAGTAAAGGGTCTCTCTTTGACTGGAGTTAGTTGGGAATTTGGGGTTCTATTCTTCCAAGTTTTCAGGAGAACCAGTGAGTTTGGAGGATACAGAGGTGGAGATTTTTTCTCTTCCAATTTCGTGTTTGTTTGTAACCCATATTCCTGGAGGGCTTGATGGAAGTCTTCTAGAAGAGAGACATACTGGTTGATTTTAGCAGTTTGTTCATCTAGTAGTAAGTCAGAATACAGGAATGGCCTACCATATAAGACCTTGAAGGGGCTTAATTGCAAAGAGGTCTGAGAAGCAACACAAATATGAAGGAGAACTAAAGGTAAGAGGTCCACCCATGTATGCTGTTTCCCGACAGAGTTTATTGAGGATGTATTTGAGGGTTTAGCTCGTTCTTTCCATGTTCCCTGAAGATGGTGGTCTCCAGACAAAGTGAAGGTACCTTTTATGCCTAGGCAGTACTGACCTGGTGATTCACTTGGGAAATTAAGGATGGACCGTTGTCTATTTGCAGTGATCTAGGAAGCCCGAATTGGGGAATGAGGTCCCTTAGGAGGAATTAGCTCCCTCTTGTGTCTTTTCAGTCCTTGCGGGATAGGCCTCTACTCATCCTGTGAAGGTGTCTACACAGACTAAGAAGCCCTTATGCCTGCAGCATGTGGGGAACTGAGTATAGTACAACTGCGAGTCCTCCCCAGGGTATGTACCTGTCCTTTGGGTTGGACATGGGGGCTTCCCTCTTTGGGGATTATTTATGATGCACAAGTTGAAAGTTTGACAAACCTGTTGAATAGTTTTGTTTGTTCTCTTCTCACTTGGTATAGTTTGGATCTGTGTCTTAACCCATTATCATGTCAAATTGTTGTAGGTGAGGCCTGGTGGGAAGTGGTTGAATTATGGGGGTGGATCCTTCATGAATTGTTTAGCATCATCCCCTTGGTGGTGTTCTCGTGAAAGGTAGCTAGACTTTTTGTACAGCCTGTAGAAATATGAGAAAATTAAACCTCTTTTCTTTATAAATTACCCAGTCTTAGGCATTTCTTCACAGCAATGCAAAAATGGAATAATACACTACTAAACATGAATTTACATATTTGCCCTAGGTTGTCCTTTTCAACGTGGCAGGAGTTGTGTGAACTCGTGATGAGCTTCTACCCTTGGGAGGCCCTTGGTAGGTGGAGAAGTTTCCCAAGTTTGTACCATTTATTGGTTTCTTTTTGATACCTACGTTGGGTGGTTCAATTTATTTCTTCCTGAGTGTATTGGAGAGGGGATAATTCAGTGGGGAGCAAAGGGAGCAAGGCCCCAGGTAAGTAACCTTTGAGACAGCTGCTTCTTTGGTTTGGAGTTGGTCATCCTATCTTGTGCAGTTTCATTGGAGCCCCTCTGGTGTCTCTCACAGGGCACTACTGCCACCTCCTGGGACAAGTGAACAGCATCTAGTAGATCTAAGATTTGGTATCTGTACTGCCCTGGTCAACGTGAAGAGTTCTGCTAGTTGTGCTGAGGTCCCCAGGGGACAGAGCTTTTATCTCTACGACTTGGTAAAGGGACACTATAAAGTACCCTGCATGTCTAGCTCTATTCCAGATAAAACTACTCCCATCTGAAAATCATATTTTGTCTGGATTGTCCAGAAGCTGACCCTGTAAGTCCTCCAAGCTGGCATAAATTTGGTTAAGTAATTCACAGCATAAATGTGCCAGGTTATTGTTTTCTGGTAGTGGAAGTAAGGCTGGCTGAGTTGAGGATGGAGCACCGCTAAACTGTTACTTGTGGGTTTTCTAGTAACAAGACCTGGTACTTCAACAGTTTGTTGTCAGTGAACCATTGTGGCCCTTTTATGTCCAATAAGGGGCCTGTTTGGTGGGATGGCAGGATCTGGATTAACTGTCCCATGGTGATTTTGAGGGCCTCCTTGTATAGGAGCCCTGCTGCACTCACTATCTTGAAGCAATGTGGTCACCCTCATGCAACTGGGTTTAGGTTCATTGAAAAGTTACCTACCGGAGATCTGATTAGCCCACTGGTTTGAATTAGGACTCTTAAGGCTACAACTTGTCTTTCAGTAACAAAAAGCTGAAATGGTTTGGTTAGCATGGGTGGTCTAAGGGCTTGTGAGAGGGCAGTTTCTAGCTGCCTAAAAGCTCGCTCCTAATATTTTCCCCAGAAAGGCGAGTTTCTATTAGTCATTTTTTAAGAGTCTGATATTAGGACTTAACAATTCTATCATACCCCAGTATCCAAAGTCTGCAATGTCCTGTGGTTCCAAGAAAGACCCGAAGTAGCTTTTGGGTGGTTGGGATAGGTATTTTAAGGATGACCTATATTCATTCTGGGGAGAGCTTAGGATCTCCACGGGTCAGGATTATCCCCAGGCATTGGACCTCTTGTCTTAGCAGTTGTGACTTGGACACCTCTTACCCTCTGGGCATTGAACTTCTTGTCTTAGTAGTTGTGACTTGGACACTTGGACACTTCATACCCTCTGCCTGCAAGGAAATTTAGTGTTTGAGCTAGATGCTGGATTCCCAGCTCATTCATAGACTAATAGGCTAATAGATTATTTCTGTAACCTATTATGCAGATTAATAGGTTATTTATGTAATGTAGGAGAAAATCAGTCTATGCCACAAGGCCTGCATCTCTTAGATGAGTACTAGTACTGGACTAGGCCCAGAGAGAGTAGACTAGTAGGGCATGAAACCTACTGAGACATCAGCTGGGGCAACTAACAGAGTGCTGGCATCGCCTGTCCCCTGAAACCAGGCTGCAAAGCATGGCTCCAAAAGAGACCCCATTCTTCCACTTGTGGGGAGGAGAGAAAAGAGTGGTGAGAAGTTTGTCTTGCATCTAAATGCCAGCTAAGCCAAAGCAGCATAGGGCACTTCTCCAAGTTGTGTGGCCCCATTCCAGGCCCTAGCTCCCAGATGAAATTTATAGACATGCCTGAGCCAACTTTGTACTTTATGCTCAAGATTGCTATAGTGATTTGGCATATTTTGTGATACTGTAAGAATTTTAGAATTACTTTTTCTAAATTTTTGAAAAATGTAATTGGCATTTTGATAATGATTAAATTGAATCTATAGATTGTTTTCAGTAGTATTGATATTTTAACAGTATTAATTCTTATTTTTTCATTTTTTAAAAAATTTATTTATTATTATTATACTTTAAGTTGTAGGGTACATGTGCATAACGTGCAGGTTTGTTACATATGTATACTTGTGCCATGTTGGTGTGCTGCACCCATCAACTCGTCATTTACATCAGGTATAACTCCCAATGCAATCCCTCCCCCTCCCCCCTCCCCCCTCCCCATGATAGGCCCCGGTGTGTGATGTTCCCCTTCCTGAGTCCAAGTGATCTCATTGTTCAGTTCCCACCTATGAGTGAGAACATGCGGTGTTTGGTTTTCTGTTCTTGTGATAGTTTGCTAAGAATGATGGTTTCCAGCTGCATCCATGTCCCTACAAAGGACACAAACTCATCCTTTTTGATGGCTGCATAGTATTCCATGATGTATATGTGCCACATTTTCTTAATCCAATCTGTCACTGATGGACATTTGGGTTGATTCCAAGTCTTTGCTATTGTGAATAGTGCTGCAATAAACATACGTGTGCATGTGTCTTTATAGCAGCATAATTTATAATCCTTTGGGTATATACCCAGTAATGGGATGGCTGGGTCGTATGGTACGTCTAGTTCTAGATCCTTGAGGAATCGCCATACTGTTTTCCATAATGGTTGAACTAGTTTACAATCCCACCAACAGTGTAAAAGTGTTCCTGTTTCTCCACATCCTCTCCAGCACCTGTTGTTTCCTGACTTTTTAATGATCGCCATTCTAACTGGTGTGAGATGGTATCTCATTGTGGTTTTGATTTGCATTCCTCTGATGGCCAGTGATGATGAGCATTTTTTCATGTGTCTGTTGGCTGTATGAATGTCTTCTTTTGAGAAATGTCTGTTCATATCCTTTGCCCACTTTTTGATGGGGTTGTTTGTTTTTTTCTTGTAAATTTGTTTGAGTTCTTTGTAGGTTCTGGATATTAGCCCTTTGTCAGATGAGTAGATTGCAAAAATTTTCTCCCATTCTGTAGGTTGCCTGTTCACTCTCATGGTAGTTTCTTTTGCTGTGCAGAAGCTCTTTAGTTTAATGAGATCCCATTTGTCAATTTTGGCTTTTGCTGCCGTTGCTTTTGGTGTTTTAGACATGAAGTCTTTGCCCATGCCTATGTCCTGAATGGTACTACCTAGGTTTTCCTCTAGGATTTTTATGGTATTAGGTCTAACATTTAAGTCTCTAATCCATCTTGAATTAATTTTCGTATAAGGAGTAAGGAAAGGATCCAGTTTCAGCTTTCTACTTATGGCTAGTCAATTTTCCCAGCACCATTTATTAAATAGGAAATCCTTTCCCCATTTCTTGTTTCTCTCAGGTTTGTCAAAGATCAGATAGCTGTAGATGTGTGGTATTATTTCTGAGGACTCTGTTCTGTTCCATTGGTCTATATCTCTGTTTTGGTACCAGTACCATGCTGTTTTGGTTCCTGTAGCCTTGTAGTATAGTTTGAAGTCAGGTAGCGTGATGCCTCCAGCTTTGTTCTTTTGACTTAGGATTGTCTTGGAGATGCGGGCTCTTTTTTGGTTCCATATGAACTTTAAAGCAGTTTTTTCCAATTCTGTGAAGAAACTCATTGGTAGCTTGATGGGGATGGCATTGAATCTATAAATTACCTTGGGCAGTATGGCCATTTTCATGATATTGATTCTTTCTATCCGTGAGCATGGTATGTTCTTCCATTTGTTTGTGTCCTCTTTGATTTCACTGAGCAGTGGTTTGTAGTTCTCCTTGAAGAGGTCCTTTACATCCCTTGTAAATTGGATTCCCAGGTATTTTATTCTCTTTGAAGCAATTGTGAATGGAAGTTCATTCCTGATTTGGCTCTCTGTTTGTCTGTTACTGATGTATAAGAATGCTTGTGATTTTTGCACATTAATTTTGTATCCTGAGGTTTTGCTGAAGTTGCTTATCAGCTTAAGGAGATTTTGGGCTGAGACAATGGGGTTTTCTAAATATACAATCATGTCATCTGCAAACAGGGACAGTTTGACTTCTTCTTTTCCTAACTGAATACCCTTGATTTCTTTCTCTTGCCTAATTGCCCTAGCCAGAACTTCCAGCACTATGTTGAATAGGAGTGGTGAGAGAGGGCATCCCTGTCTTGTGCCAGTTTTCAAAGGGAATTTTTCCAGTTTTAGCCCATTCAGTATGATATTGGCTGTGGGTTTGTCATAAATAGCTCTTATTATTTTGAGATACGTTCCATCAATACCGAATTTATTGAGCGTTTTTAGCATGAAGGGCTGTTGAATTTTGTCAAAAGCCTTTTCTGCATCTATGGAGATAATCATGTGGTTCTTGTCTTTGGTTCTTTTTATATGCTGGATTATGTTTATTGATTTGCGAATGTTGAACCAGTCTTGCATCCCAGGGATGACGCCCACTTGATCATGGTGGATAAGCTTTTTGATGTGTTGCTGAATCCGGTTTGCCAGTATTTTATTGAGGATTTTTGCATCGATGTTCATCAGGGATTTTGGTCTAAAATTCTCTTTTTTTGTTGTGTCTCTGCCAGGCTTTGGTATCAGGATGATGTTGGCCTCATAAAATGAGTTAGGGAGGATTCCCTCTTTTTCTATTGATTGGAATAGTTTCAGAAGGAATGGTACCAACTCCTCCTTGTACCTCTGGTAGAATTCAGCTGTGAATCCATCTGGTCCTGGACTTTTTTTGGTTGGTAGGCTGTTAATTATTGCCTCAATTTCAGAGCCTACTATTGGTCTGTTGAGGGATTCAACTTCTTCCTGGTTTAGTCTTGGAAGAGTGTAAGTGTCCAGGAAATTATCCATTTCTTCTAGATTTTCCAGTTTATTTGCGTAGAGGTGTTTATAGTATTCTCTGATGGTAGTTTGTATTTCTGTGGGGTCGGTGGTGATATCCCCTTTATCATTTTTAATTGCGTCGATTTGATTCTTCTCTCTTTTCTTCTTTATTAGTTTTGCTAGTGGTCTGTCAATTTTGTTGATCTTTTCAAAAAACCAACTCCTGGATTCATTGATTTTTTGGAGAGTTTTTTGTGTCTCTATCTCCTTCAGTTCTGCTCTGATCTTAGTTATTTCTTGCCTTCTGCTAGCTTTCGAATGTGTTTGCTCTTGCTTCTCTAGTTCTTTTAATTGCGATGTTAGAGTGTCAATTTTAGATCTTTCCTGCTTTCTCTTGTGGGCATTTAGTGCTATAAATTTCCCTCTACACACTGCTTTAAATGTGTCCCAGAGATTCTGGTATGTTGTATCTTTGTTCTCATTGGTTTCAAAGAACATCTTTATTTCTGCCTTCATTTCGTTATGAACCCAGTAGTCATTCAGGAGCAAGTTGTTCAGTTTCCATGTAGTTGAGCGGTTTTGATTGAGTTTCTTAGTCCTGAGTTCTAGTTTGATTGCACTGTGGTCTGAGAGACAGTTTGTTATAATTTCTGTTCTTGTACATTTGCTGAGGAGTGCTTTACTTCCAATTACGTGGTCGATTTTGGAGTAAGTACGATGTGGTGCTGAGAAGAATGTATATTCTGTTGATTTGGGGTGGAGAGTTCTATAGATGTCTATTAGGTCTGCTTGCTGCAGAGATGAGTTTAATTCCTGGATATCCTTGTTAACTTTCTGTCTCGTTGATCTGTCTAATGTTGACAGTGGAGTGTTGAAGTCTCCCATTATTATAGTATGGGAGTCTAAGTCTCTTTGTAAGTCTCTAAGGACTTGCTTTATGAATCTGGGTGCTCCTGTATTGGGTGCATATATATTTAGGATAGTTAGCTCTTCCTGTTGAATTGATCCCTTTACCATTATGTAATGGCCTTCTTTGTCTCTTTTGATCTTTGATGGTTTAAAGTCTGTTTTATCAGAGACTAGTATTGCAACCCCCGCTTTTTTTTGTTCTCCATTTGCTTGGTAAATCTTCCTCCATCCCTTTATTTTGAGCCTATGTATGTCTCTGCATGTGAGATGGGTCTCCTGAATACAGCAGACTGATGGGTCTTGCCTCTTTATCCACTTTGCCCCTCTGTGTCTTTTAATTGGAGCATTTAGTCCATTTACATTTAAGGTTAAGATTGTTATGTGTGAACTTGATCCTGCCATGATGATATTAACTGGTTATTTTGCTCGTTAGTTGATGCAGTTTCTTCCTAGCCTCGATGGTCTTTACATTTTGGCATGTTTTTGCAATGGCTGGTACCGGTTGTTCCTTTCCATGTTGAGTGCTTCCTTCAGGGTCTCTTGTAAGGCAGGCCTAGTGGTGACAAAATCTCTAAGCATTTGCTTATCTGTAAAGGATTTTATTTCTCCTTCACTTATGAAACTTAGTTTGACTGGATATGAAATTCTGGGTTGAAAATTCTTTTCTTGAAGAATGTTGAATATTGGCCCCCACTCTCTTCTGGCTTGGAGAGTTTCTGCCGAGAGATCTGCTGTTAGTCTGATGGGCTTCCCTTTGTGGGTAACCCGACCTTTCTCTCTGGCTGCCCTTAAGATTTTTTCCTTCATTTCAACTTTGGTGAATCTGGCAATTATGTGTCTTGGAGTTGCTCTTCTCGAGGAGTATCTTTGTGGCGTTCTCTGTATTTCCTGGATTTGAATGTTGGCCTGCCCTACTAGGTTGGGGAAGTTCTCCTGGATGATATCCTGAAGAGTGTTTTCCAACTTGGTTCCATTTTCCCCCTCACTTTCAGGCACCCCAATCAGACGTAGATTTGGTCTTTTTACATAATCCCATACTTCTTGCAGGCTTTGTTCATTTCTTTTTCTTCTTTTTTCTTTTGGTTTCTCTTCTCGCTTCATTTCATTCATTTGATCCTCAATCGCAGATACTCTTTCTTCCAGTTGATCGAGTCAGTTACTGAAGCTTGTGCATTTGTCACGTATTTCTCCTGTATGGTTTTCATCTCTTTCTTTTCGTTTATGACCTTCTCTGCATTAATTACTCTAGCCATCAATTCTTCCACTTTTTTTTCAAGATTTTTCGTTTCTTTGCGCTGGGTACGTAATTCCTCCTTTAGCTCTGAGAAATTTGATGGACTGAAGCCTTCTTCTCTCATCTCGTCAAAGTCATTCTCTGTCCAGCTTTGATCCGTTGCTGGTGATGAGCTGCGCTCCTTTGCCGGGGGAGATGCGCTCTTATTTTTTGAATTTCCAGCTTTTCTGCCCTGCTTTTTCCCCATCTTTGTGGTTTTATCTGCCTCTGGTCTTTGATGATGGTGATGTACTGATGGAGTTTTGGTGTAGGTGTCCTTCCTGTTTGATAGTTTTCCTTCTAACAGTCAGGACCCTCAGCTGCAGGTCTGTTGGAGATTGCTTGAGGTCCACTCCAGACCCTGTTTGCCTGGGTATCAGCAGCAGAGGCTGCAGAAGATAGAATATTTCTGAACAGAGAGTGTACCTGTCTGATTCTTGCTTTGGAAGCTTCCTTTCAGGGGTGTACTCCACCCTGTGAGGTGTGGGGTGTCAGACTGCCCCTAGTGTGGGATGTCTCCCAGTTAGGCTACTCAGGGGTCAGGGACCCACTTGAGCAGGGAGTCTGTCCCTTCTCAGATCTCAACCTCCGTGCTGGGAGATCCACTGCTCTCTTCAAAGCTGTCAGACAGAGTCCTTTGCGTCTGCAGAGGTTTCGGCTGTTTGTTATTGCCCTGTCCCCAGAGGTGGAGTCTACAGAGACAGGCAGGTTTCCTTGAGCTGCTGTGAGCTCCACCCAGTTCGAGCTTCCCAGCAGCTTTGTTTACCTACTTAAGCCTCAGCAATGGCGGGCGCCCCTCCCCCAGCCTCGCTGCTGCCTTGTCGGTAGATCACAGACTGCTCTGCTAGCAATGAGGGAGGCTCCGTGGGTGTGGGACCCTCCCAGTCAGGTGAGGGATATGATCTCCTGGTGTGCCTGTTTGCTTAAAGCGCAGTATTGGGGTGGGAGTTACCTGATTTTCCAGGTGTTGTATGTCTCAGTTCCCCTGACTAGGAAAAGGGATTCCCTTCCCCCTTGCGCTTCCCAGGTGATGCAATGCCTCGCCCTGCTTCAGCTCTCACTGGTCGGGCTGCAGCAGCTGACCAGTACCCGATCGTGCGGCACTCCCCAGTGAGATGAACCCAGTACCTCAGTTGAAAATGCAGAAATCAGCAGTCTTCTGTGTCGCTCGCGCTGGGAGTTGGAGACTGGAGCTGTTCCTATTCGGCCATCTTGCTCCGCCCCCCTATTTTTTCTTTTTTTATACCTTAAGCTCTATGGTACATGTGCACCATGTGCAGGTTTGATACATAGGTATACACGTGCCATGTTGGTTCGCTGAACACATCAACTCGTCATTTACATTAGATATTTCTCCTAATGCTATCCCTCCCCCAGGCCCCCACCCCATGACAGGCCCCAGTGTGTGATGTTCCCCGCCCTGTGTCCAAGTGATCTCATGGTTCAATTCCCACCTATGGGTGAGAACATGCGGTGTTTGGTTTTCTGTCCTTGTGATAGTTTGCTCAGAATGATGGTTCCCAGCTTAATCCATATCCCTGCAAAGGACATGAACTCATCCTTTTTTATGGCTGCATAGTATTCCATGGTATATATGTGCCACATTTTGTTAATCCAGTCTATTTTTGATGGACATTTGAAATGGTACCAAGTCTTTGCTATTGTGAATAGTGCCACAGTAAACATACGTTTTCATGCCTCTTTATAGTAGCATGACTTATAATCCTTTGGATATATACCCAATAATGAGAATGCTGGGTCAAATTGTAATTCTAGTTCTAGATCCTTGAGGAGTCGCCACACTGTCTTCCACAATGGTTGAACTAATTTACACTCCCTCCAGCAGTGTAAAAGCGTTCCTATTTCTCCACATCCTCTCCAACATCTGTTGTTTCCTGACATTTTAATGATTGTCATTCTAACTGGCATGAGATGGTATCTCATTGTGGTTTTGATTTGCATTTCTCTGATGACCAGTGATGATGAGCAATTTTTCATGTGTCTGTGGGCTGCATAGATGTCTTATTTACAGAAGTGCCTATTCATATCCTTTGCCAACTTTTTGATGGGGTTGTTTGTTTTTTTCTTGTAAATTTGTTTGAGTTCTTTGTACATTCTGGATATTAGTCCTTTGTCATATGGGTAGATTGCAAACATTTTCTCCCATTCTGTAGGTTGTCTGTTCACTCTGATGATAGTTTCTTTTGCTGTGCAGAAGCTCTTTTAGTGTAATTTGGTCCCATTTGTCTATTTTGGCTTTTGTTGCCATTGATTTTGGTGTTTTACTCATGAAGTCTTTGCCCATGCTTATTGCCTAGTTTTTCTTCGAGGGTTTTTACGATTTTAAGTCTAACATTGAAGTCTGTAATCCATCTTGAATTCGTTTTTATATAAGGTGTAAGGAATGGATCCAGTTTCAGCTTTCTACATATGGCTAGCCAGTTTTCCCAACACCATTTATTAAATAGGGAATCCTTTCCCCATTTATTGTTTTCATCAGGTTTGTCAAAGATCAGATGGTTGTAGATGTTTGGTATTATTTCTGAGGGCTCTGTTCTGTTCCATTGGTCTATATCTCTGTTTTGTTACCAGTACCATCCTGTTTTGGTTAGTGTAACCTTGTAGTATAGTTTGAAGTCAGCTAGCATGATGCCTCCAGCTTTATTCTTTTTGCTTAGGATTGTCTTGACAATGCAGGCTCTTTTTTGGTTCTATATGAACTTTAATGTAGTTTTTTCAATTCTGTGAAGAAAGTCATTGGTAGTTTGATGGGGATGGCATTGAATCTATAAATTACTTTGGACGGTATGGCCATTTTTATGATATTGATTCTTCCTATCCATGAGCATGGAATGTTCTTCCATTTGTTTGTGTCCTCTTTTATTTCACTGAGCAGTGGTTTGTAGTTCTCCTTGAAGAGGTCCTTCATATTCCCTTTAAGTTGGATTCCTAGTATTTTATTCTCTTTGTAGCAAATGTGAATGGGAGTTCACTCATGATTTGACTCTCTGTTTGTCAGTTAGTGGTGTATAGGAATGCTTGTGATTTTTGCACATTGATTTTGTTTCCTGAGAGTTTTTTGGAGTTGCTTCTCAGCTTAAGGAGATTTTTGGCTGAGACGATGGGGTTTTCTAAATATACAATCTTGTCATCTGTGAACATATATGATTTGAATTCTTCATTTCCTAATTGAATACCCTTTATTTCTTTCTCTTGTCTGATTGCCCTGGCCAGAACTTCCAACAGTATGTTGAATAGGAGTGATAAGAGAGGGCATCGTTGTCTTGTGCTGGTTTTCAAAGGGAATGCTTCCAGTTTTTGCCCATTCAGTATGATATTGGCTGTGGGTTTGTCATAAATAGCTCTTATTATTTTGAGATATGTTCCAACCATACCTAGTTTATTGAGGGTTTTTAGCATGAAGGGCTGTTGAAGGTCTTTTCTGCATCTATTGAGATAATCATGTGGTTTTCGTCATTGGTTCTGTTTTGTGAGGATTTATGTTTATTGATTTGAGTATGTTGAACCAGCCTTGCATGCCAGGGATGAAGCCAACTTGATCATGGTGGATAAGCTTTTTGATGTGCTGCTGGATTCGATTTGCCATTATTTTATTGAGAATTTTTGCATTGATGTTCATCAGGGATATTGGTCTAAAATTCTCTTTTTTTGTTGTATCTCTGCCAGACTTTGGTATCAGGATGATGTTAGCCTGATAAAGTGAATTAGGGATGATTCCCTCTTTTTCTATTGATTGGAATAGTTTCAGAAGGAATGCTACCAGCTCCTGTTTGTACCTGGGTAGAATTTGGCTGTGCATCCTTCTGGTTGTGGACTTTTTTGGTTGGTAGGGTATTAATTATTGCCTCAATTTCATAGCCTCTTATTGGTCTATTCAGGGATTCAACTTCTTTTTGGTTTAGTCTTGGGAGGATGTGTATGTCCAGGAATTGATCCATTTCATCTAGATTTTCTAGTTTGTTTGCATAGAGGTGTTTATAGTATTCTCTGAAGGTAGTTTGTATTTCTGTGGGATTGGTGGTGATATCCACTTTATCATTTTGTATTGCATCCATTTGATCCTTCTCTCTTTTTTAATTAGTCTTCCTAGCAGCCTATCAATTTTGTTGATTTTTTCAAAAAACCAACTCCTGGATTCATTCATTTTTTGAAGGACTTTTTATGTCTCTATCTCTTTCAGTTCTGCTCTGATCTTTGTTATTTCTTGCCTTCTGCTAGTTTTTGAATGTGTTTGCTCTTCCTTCTCTAGTCCTTTTAATTTTGATGTTAGGGTGTCAATTTTAGATCTTTCCTGCTTCCTCTTGTGGCCATTTAGTGCTATAAATTTCCCTCTACACACTGCTTTAAATGTGTCTCAGAGATTCTGGTATGTTGTATCTTTGTTCTCATTGGTTTCAAAGAACATCTTTATTTCTGCCTTCATTTTGTTATTTATACAATACCTTTTCAGGAGCAAGTTGTTCAGTTTCCATGTAGTTGTGTAGTTTTGAGTGAGTTTCTTAATCCTGAGTTCTAATTTGATTGCACTATGGGCTGAGAGACTGCTGTGATTTCTGTTCTTTTACATTTGCTGAGGAGTGTTTTACTTCCAATTATGTGGTCAATTTTAGAATAAGTGATATGTGGTGCTGAGAATAATGTATATTCTGTTGATTTGGGGTGGAGAATTCTGTAGACGTCTATTAGGTCTTCTTGTTGCAGAGCTGAGTTCAGGTCCTGGATATCCTTGTTAACTTTCTGTTTCGTTTATCTGTCTAATGTTGACAGTGGGATATTAAAGTCTCCGGTTATTATTGTTTTGGAGTCTAATTCTCTTTGTAGGTCCCTAAGGACTTGCTTTATGAATCACGGTGCTCCTGTGTTGGGTGCATATGTACTTAGGCTAGCTAGCTCTTCTTGTTGAATTGATCCCTTTACCATTATGTAATGTCCTTCTTTGTCTCTGTTGATCTTTGTTGTTTTAAAGTCTGTTTTATCAGAGACTAGTATTGCAACCCCTGCTTTATTTTTTGCTTTCCATTTGCTTGGTCGATCTTCCTCCATCCCTTTATTTTGAGCCTATGTGTGTCTTTGCATGGGAGATGGGTCTTCTGAATACAGCACATTGATGGGTCTTGACTCTTTATTCATTTTGCCAGTTTGTGTCTTTTAATTTGGGCATTTAGCCCATTTACACTTAAGGTTCATATTGTTATGTGTGAATTTGATCCTGTCATTATGATGTTTGCTGGTTATTTTGCCCATTAATTGATGCCGTTTCTTCCTAGCATCTATGGTCTTTACAATTTGGCATGTTTTTGCAGTGGCTGGTACTGGTTGTTCCTTTCCATGTTTAGTGCTTCCTTCAGGAGCTCTTTTAATTCAGGCCTGGTGGTGACAAAATCTCTCAGCATTTGCTTGTCTGTAAAGGATTTTATTTCTCCTTTACTTATGAAGCTTACTTTGGCTGGTGAAATTCTCGTTTGCAAATTCTTTTCTTTAAGAATGTTGAATATTGGCGCCCACTGTCTTCTTTCTTGTAGGGTTTCTGCTGATAGATCTGCTGTTCGTCTGATGGGCTTCCCTTTGTGGGTGATTGACCTTTCTCTCTGGCTGCTCTTAACACTTTTCCTTCATTTCAACCTGGGTGAATCTGACAGTTATGTTTCTTGGGATTGCCCTTCTCAAGGAGTATCTTTGTGTTGTTCTCTGTATTTCCTGAATTTGAATATTGGCCTGCCTTGCTATGTTGGGGAAGTTCTCCTGGATAATGTCCTGAAAAGTGTTTTCCAACTTGGTTCCATTTTTCCCGTCACTTTCATGTACACCAATCAAAGATTTGGCCTTTTCACAAAGTCCCTTGTTTCTTGGAGGCTTTGTTCATTTACTCTTTTTTCTCTAACCTTGACTCTCGCTTTATTTCATTAATTTGATCTTCAATCACTGATACCCTTTCTTCCACTTGATCTAATCAACGATTGAAGCTTGAGCATACCTCACGAAATTCTCGTGCCATGGTTTTCAGCTCCATCAGGTCATTTATGGTCTTCTCTACACTATTTATTCTAGTTAGCCATTCATCTAATCTTTTTTCAAGTTTTTCAGCTTCCTTGCAATGGGTTCGAACATCCTCCTTTAGCTCAGAGAAGTTTGTTATTACCGACCTTCTGAAGCCTACTTCTGTCAACTCATCAAAGTCATTCTCCATCCAGCTTTATTCCATTGCTGGCAAGGAGCTGCAATCCTTTGAAGAAGAAGAGGCACTCTGATTTTTAGAATTTTCAG